>NC_081411.1:576947837-577563337 GCF_030272615.1 Cryptomeria japonica | reverse complement strand
CATTTGAGTAGCAGTTGGTGGAGGCTGAGACCAAAAAGCATGTTTTGCAGACAAGTTTGGTTTAGGCACAGGAGGACTGTGATGTCAAAGGAAGCAATAATGGTGGAATCCGCACTTGAGCATCGGATGGTAGCAGAAAAGGGTTTTCAGGCGAGGACGCAGCAAGTGTATAAGTTCCGGGCTCGACTGGCATCAGTAGTTTCTGCCATTCATCTCTATTTTGTATTAAGTAGTCCGGAGTCGACTTCTTTTCTTGGGGGGGATGATGTTGTCGGGAATAATCATTATGTTATGTTGTCATATTATGTTTATGTTGTCGTCGGTAATAATGAGTTACGGCGGTTAGTTAGTTAGTTGTCCCAAAGGGCAGTTGGACGCGACGGTTGGTCGCACCCCTTTGGGTATTATATGTTGCGTACCTTTCCTTCGTAGTGGCATATGATAGTCGTGTTAGATGTAATGTTATAAGCACTTGATGTACATGGACTGTTGAATTAATACAGAGACTGGTTATTTAATATATTTCCATTATGTTATGTGCATTTACTTTTTGCATTTAACTGTTTACCGTACGTGGCAAACAAACTTGACCACCTGGGCAGGACTCGGGTGGAACCCAGGGAGAACCGGACTTGGACTAGGACCGGGCAAGAACCATGACCTAGACCCAGCCTTTTTCCCCAACAACCGGTTTCTCAGCCTTGCTGCAATCTATTATGAAGCATTGGAAATAAAGGAAGAGGAAGCGGATAAGCTTATGGACACCAAGGATTCCTTAGAGGCTACTCAAGTGGCTCTTTTCAAGAAGCTAAAACTTAGAGGGAGGAGCATTGTGTGGAGCTGAGTCTAGTGCATTCTACAAAAAATCTGCCTCTTGGAGCAGCCCTTTTAGATGGGCCACAAACTCATAAGGAGAATGAGAAGATGGGACAAAGGAGTGAAGAAGCTGATGCACCCAATGGTGAAATCCCAACAAAGACTGCTTATGTGAAGTTGGTGATAATAATCATGAGATAAATACCCCATCCGAATTAGCTAATGAGCGTGTTGCTGATCTCAAGTCAGCGTTGGAAGACAAGGTGGCATACCCTATTGGTAATGTGGATGAGGAAAGACTCCAAGAATTGGCACTTCAAAAAGTTGAGATGATGATACAACTTGCAGCCTTGAGGCTAAGACTTTAATAGGAAATGCAAATCAGTTTCAGCGGATTGCACCTCTTGATATAGTTTTTGAGAGTATGTACCCAGAACAAGAGGCGGTTGCTCAAGCCTTAGGCCAATTTGATAAGATTGACAAATTCATTGAGTATCTCATACAACATAGGCCTAAGGATGGAGTTTCAACATCAAGCTTACAGACAATCAGGCATGCACTCGAAGGGGTTAAAGCAGTTTTCTTATAGTTACTTCCAGATAGAGATCATGCCTCTTCAAGAGCTAAACAGGGTGAACCATACTTTATTGTCACCAGTGAATTTGAAAGTGATGATACAGTATCCAGTGAGACCAGTAGCCCCACTATCACTAAGGTTGTTAATGAAGTTAACACAAGGAGAGAGCATGATGAGTATGCCTTAGTTGGGTCTGGTAAACCACGCGCACTTAATGACACAAACGCTACGTTTCATGCTTCACGTTGCGAGTCTCCAGAAGCATATAGTCAGATATGGAGTCCTACAGTTGGTTCGGTACCTCCGTTGGAGCTTGTTGATGCATTCCATTGTAATTACACGGTGTGGTATGCACACTCCGTTGCATTCTGCCCACTTGTTGATGACTTGATTTTGCTTTTAATGCATAAAAGTAGGATGAATAGTTGGTATGAGACGCTTCCTACTTTGGAGGGGGCCAAATCTAGCAGGACTTCCAGTTTGCTTCTTTGAGTTGATCACTTTTTTGGGATATAGGTTACAAAGGCAGTGTTGTGGTAGTTGGATAGTCCACCTGTAGTCAGTTTAGAGCAACAAGATATCCCAGATTTTGGGAAAGGTGGATGGCCATTTTGCTTGCGGGATCCAGGTGGAGCATTCCCATGGATAGTTATGTTCCACATCCCTATGAGATCATTTAGAGTTAGATGGATAATTTGCATTAAGGGCATGATGATAGACATCAATCTCTTCATATTTTGTTGGGGTGATGGTATAATGATTTGTGATCTTGGTATTGGTTTGATTGGTATACATCATTATAGGGATTATGGTGAGTTGTTTTACACCTTAGTTTTGGTGATGATTACATCACAGTGGAGCAACGAAAGTTTGGTTACAGGTGGTCATGCTTCAGAGACTTGGATTTGTATGTCATTCTTCATATTCATGTTGGAGAATACTTGCCATTGGATGATACTTTACATTATGCAGGTTTGCAATTGCTTGTGGGCAAGCAATCTTCGGGAAGGAAGGATTGTAATGTCCCCTTTTTTTGAGTGATCACCTAGAGGAGATTATTAGCCTATTTTATTCCCATGGGCTAATTAGATTGATGGAAGGGAATAAATTAATTAATTAAATGTTAAAGAGTCCTAAGTCCTTGGGATTATTTATATTTAATTAATTAGCAGTTGGTCATACTTTATTTTATAAAGTGACTTTATGATAATGTCAATGACAAATTATAAAGTAGAGTCACTTGAAAAGTAAATAAAATAAAGTATTGCTTTCGAAAAAGAAAAGCATTATAAAAGGAGGAAAAAGTGAAATGAGGATTCATTCTTGAGTTGTTATTTTCAAAGAAACTTTTCCTTGAGAGCTTGAGAGCTTTAGTTTGCAGGTTCAGTAAATCCTAAGACGGAAACCCTAGAGGTTTTGGCTATTTGGATGGAAACCTATATCAGCTTACTTGGTGAATTCATCTCAAGATTCAGAGTTGCATATCATTGATCAGTTTTCATGGAGATTTGATGATCTATCTGGCAGATTTTCAAAGAGTTTGTTATTTTATGTATGGAGGCATTTTTGGTATGTGTTACTTGATGGCATTAGGCATCTTCTGATTTGTAACAGCAGCATGTGTTTGTAAACAACAATACATTTCTATATCAAAGAATACCATTGGCTTATTTAGATTCTCTTTATTACATTGATTGATTTCCTTGAAAATCCATATTGTTCATCTTGCATGTTTGCATGTCGCAATATTACATTATGATGAAACAAAACATGAGAAAAAATGAAAGCCCATATCAGATTTGAAGCAATATCTGAGTCTGGGATATTAACAATATTATGCTCCAAAGGTGGTGTCTTTGAAACAAAACTATTTTTGGTTACTCTTAAGCCATGTCAGAATTTGTAAAAGCAATAGAAAACTATTTTTGGTCAACGATATAATCCATAACGATACAAACTTTAATCCATAACAGAATCTGAAGTTCTTAATGGTTTTGGCTAAGCAATAATAAACTTATATTTGGTTATTTTGTTAACAGCATCCTATAAGGATAGAGGATCAAAAGCTTTTAATAAACCATAACAGAATTCTTTTGAAAAGTTAACCACACAATTTTCCATAGTTTTGTATTGCTTGATTCCTGAAAATGCACTTCAGGGTATTATCTATCAAATCTTTCAATCATTTTTTTGCTGAATTCTTTACATGAGTTTATATGGTTGTGTCTTTGCGTAATTAAACCATGCTACCATCATTCATGTGCTATACCTTCAAAGTGAAGAGTAACAAACTTGATGGCTTTATCTTCCAACATTAGCCCAAGTGACAAGTGTCTAGCCTGTGTACCTATGCACGAGCTGTACACTTTTTTGAACCATCAAAGGTGGAAATGGTCAACTTTTCCAAAGCATGCTAAAAATCCCCTGGATTAGGTTGTGGCCATGATTTGGGTTTTGGGCTATTTCTCTACTTCTTCGAATTCATGAAATTTGAGAGTGACATCTCATTTTGGATTTAAGTTGGAAGATTATTATATTCTACATATCTAGTAGTGATGCCATATATCAGTGGATATTGAAACTCTACTTTAGGAACTTCTTCCTCCCTACGAAGAAAAGTTGGTAGGAAGGGTCTAGCAATAGACCCAACAATAGTTTTATGAGTGTTGTTGATAGTATTAATGTGATTAAATTTCTCCCTTCTTCATTCTAATTTCTAGGAACGTTCATATAATCCTGCATGGTATGAGGTTACTGAGCCAACATATCTGTGAGGCGCTCTTCTCCTTGGACAAGTTTGCTTTATTGAGCTTCAGTTGAATCATTTTCTATCATAGTTCCCTTCTCTTTATCTACCATATTTAATTCTTCAATCACAATCTCTGGATTCTCAGGAAACTAAACTTTTTTTTACATGATATTAATTTTATTTGTCGCTGGGATGCATATGAATAGATCTGCATGAAAATGGTTAGCTTTTGAAAACAAGCTAGCAAGACTACCAATTTTGATACCATTGTAATATCCTTGGCAGGGCATTACCTCAAATCCACTAATTTTATTTTACAATCAACTCAAATTTAGCTCATTTTGATCACTAAGTTTCCAATGTGGGCAAGGTGAGAACTTGCCAAGGCTAGAATAGGGACAATGGAAAATAACTAGCAAGATATTGGCAGCTAGCTGACCAAATTACGGTAATGTTCCTAATTTGAGCAAGATTGATTTGTGAGCTTTTAGCTTAGTTTTCGAGTTTTCTTGTAAGCTTCTTTGTGAGTTGGAGAGAACTCCAAAGTTCTTGGAGTGTGCTTGTTTAGTGTTGCAAGGTTTTTGTGCTTGGCAATGAGCTCAGTCGACAGAATGGAGCATTATGACAGTATGTGGTGTTCTCCAAACTCCTTGGAGAGCACTCTAGTATTAGTAAGTCACCCCATTGGCTCCAATCATCATCCTACTTCAATAAAATGGTGTGAAATATTTTAATATTGGACTTAAGTTTCTAATGTTGAATTAATAAAATATTTGCTTGTGTTATAGTATTTTATAAAGTTGTTATGTCCCCAAAAGTGGACTCCCAGGAGAGAAAAAGGGGGTCTTGCACATGTAATGATATTTTATATTTCAAAAAGGTCTTTTGAGGTGCAAATGGGTTATTAGACTTTTTAAATTGCAATATTCCCTCCAAATAGGCTATAAAACAAGGTTGAAGGAGCTCATTTGCAGATATGTTGATGAATGATATTATTATGCTGTTGGATTGAACTTGGAGTTTTTCCACAATCTTCAGAGAACGAAGTTCTCTTAAGATTTCTAGTTTTGGATTTGAAAGATAATCCCTAGCTAGACTGGAGTGATTTCATTCAAAGATCACTAAGGTGCTGAATTGAAGAGATTCTGTATTTTGGATGTAGATTGGAAGATCTTTGCAAAGTTTGAGTTGAAGATGTGATTTGGGTTTGCATAAATATTTCTTGAAGATTTGGTGTTGCGTGGGACAATCTGAAAGCCATTAATTTTTGGCTGTACCTTCTTGTTGTAAATATAGGGATTCTTTAATAATTTAATTTGTTTGGATGCCATATTTTCATGTCATCTGCAAGCTACACTTTTGGAATTTTGCTGGGAAGCCATACCTTGTTGGGTCGTACAGTCCAGGGTTGGGTATTGGAATTACTGCCCAAAGTGCCTTACTTTTGGTGCTTATTTCATTGTTTTTAGTGGCGTCCAAGGTTGTATCAACCTTTCAAGCATTAAATAGGGGACTTTTTGGTCATTGGTGAGTTTTTGCTACAGTTTATTCCTGCCATCTTAGTTTCAGCGCTGCATAGAGCTGTTTCAGATTTATTGATGGCTGATATCTTTATATCAGATTGACTTATGATGTTTAGCAATGTTTTGGGATATTTTCCTTTAGCATGGTAAGTGTTTTAAGTAGTTGGCAGCTTGGTTTGTGGTTTAACTTCATTTCAGTGTGAATTCTGAGTTATACCAACAGACAATATGATTTATCATATGTAGCCACTAAATCAGACTTATAAGTCTTTTTTTTGTGCATTTATGGGAGTTAATGACAGCCTCAAGAGTATTTTGATGCATTTCAAACAAGGGGACAGTGTGTTGGGTTTGTGGTTGCAAGTGGGAATTGATTTTCCAATGTGAAGAAATGTTTTTATAGCATTACCAGGGAGTTACAAGTCAGTTTTGGGCAGAGCTTCCAGTAGTTTTCACAGATTCTAGGCCAAAATCAGGTTTGTGTTATCTCTTTGAGGTATATCTCACATTTGGACCTGAAATCATTCTTTATTCATGCAAATTTGTTCTTCTGGAAGGTTACATTAGTTAATTACATTATCAGTACTTTGCATCAGCAGTTAACCCTTTTATTTTGGTAGTAATAATTGAACTGAATCTAACATTTTAGTGCTTTGAATGGTCATACCACCAGAAGACCTTATTTTCATGCATTCTAAGTTGTAACATTGGGTAGTTGTTGTCGAAATGTAGCTAGGTCGAATCCCTAGTGTAATTAATTTTAATGTGGCCCTTGGCCTTAAAATTAATTGTATTGATATAATTGATTAATGTTTAGGGCTGAGCCCCAATTTGGATAGCTTGTAATTGGGCTGGGTCCAAATAGATATTAATGTAACTTGTGAACCTTAAGGGCAGGCCCTATTTGAGCGATGATGCATATGTAACTTGTGGGTTTATCTTGCACCTAGCACGTTTTGTTAACCCTACCCTATCTTGCCTAACGTGTGGGGTTATTTGGTTTTGGCGCAGACTTATATTTTTGTATTGTAATTTAGACTCCTAGCCGACCTAAGGCAAACTGATGGCTAGAGTCTCATATATATGTAATGCTAATGCAATTGCTAAGACACACATTCAGTGAATATTATCTATCTGTTATCAAGCAGCGAACTACCTTCAGTGATCAGCGAATTTCATCTAGAAGACAGCGAACATATCCAGTGAGCAGCGAACATCATCAATACACAGCGATCCTATTTGAAAGATCAGCGAACCCTATTGGTATCACAGTGGTAGCACAACGATCACCTTTGGATGTCTGCAAATTCCATTTAAGGGGCAACAAACTTCATTCTTGTGACTGTAACATCGGCAGATAAGTTCACTATTACAGTGTGCCCTAGGTTGGAATTATTACTGTGATTAGTTTGCTGTTAGCTTCAAGTGTGAAGCTCATTGTAAATTCAATTGGTTATTGCCTAATCAAGATCTGAGAATTGTTGCTGGGTTTTTCACCTCCAAGAGGGAGGTTTTCCCAGGGTATCTTGGTGTTCTTGTGTATGTGTATTTATTTATTTCTGAGTCATGTCAATTCTGATCACTAAAATCAACAGTTGTACTGCCAGTGAGCTGGTTTGTTTATTGCTGGTACTTACCCTACCGCATAAATGGTACTTTGTTTGTAATTTTATCATGTTTTCTATCTTATGGATCTTCTTTTTCATTTTTCACAGAGTTTATTTAAAAACTTTCTATTACAATGCAGGATGCTCCTGCTGCTGCTGATAGTTATAAAAATTTCTCAGATGTGAAGCCAGAAACCTTTTTACAACAAGATGTACAAGAAACCCAGGCTACAAACAAGAAACAGGTGCGCTTTCCATAATACCACTATAAGAAATACTAAATTGACAGGCAACATTTGCTGTTCAAGGTTTAATATGAAACTTTAAGCAAAAAACCATTCAAGGTCTTAATTGGTATATTTTTTGTTCATTTCAAATGACTTTTTCAATATGGAAGTTACTGGACACAATGAAATTTGATTTTTCTTTTCGAACATTCCATTCAACTTAGTTTGGATTCTTTAGATACCATTTTGGTTGATTTCTGGGGAGCATGAAGGAAATAGTATGAAATTTTAATGTCCAAAATAAGTGAGTGGGTCTGAAAAATACAACCAACAATGATATTCATAAAAAGAGTGCCACAGCATGTCTTCCCAAACAAATAACCGTGTTTAGGAGAAACTTAGCATGTGGCACCAGGAATAGATAAAACTAGGTGATTAGTCTCCAAAGAAGAGTAAAAGTCAAGGTTGTTGCCGGGAATAATCATTATGTTATGTTGTCATATTATGTTTATGTTGTCGTCGGTAATAATGAGTTACGGCGGTCAGTTAGTTAGTAGTCCCGAAGGGCAGTTGGACGCGACGGTTGGTCGCACCCCTTCGGGTATTATATATTGCGTACCTTTCCTTCGTAGTGGCATATGATAGTCGTGTCAGATGTAATGTTATAAGCACTTGATGTACATGGACTGTTGAATTAATACAGAGATTGGTTATTTAATATATTTCCATTATGTTATGCGCATTTACTTTCTGCATTTAACCGTTTACCATACGTGGAAAACAAAGGTTCTCCAGTCCTCATCTGTATGTGACAAAAAATCACCCCCCTTTAAGAATGTAATGAGCATAAAGCGTGTAGCTCAAGTTAGACGGGGTTAAAAGAACATTTTCAGAAGCATAAAAAGAGTGACTTTTCTAACATCCTGGGCAATAATTCAGCTGGAAGTATAAAGTAATGTACTAATGTGGTCTTGGCAATGAGCCTTGGGTGCATAGGGAAGGAATAGACACTTTATGCCAAATGCAGGGTCTAACATAGGACAACAATCTAACAATCTAGGAGCAGCATTCATGTTAATAATATGTGCCAATCTAGGAAGCAATAAACACTTTATGCCAAATGCTGGGACTAACACTGCAGAACAATCTAACAATCTAGGAGCAGCATTTATGTTAACAGTTTGTGGCAATCTAGGATGTTAAATTGTTCTGCAGTGTTAGGCCCAGCATTTGGCATAAAGTTTTTAAAGCTTTATCTATGCACCCAGCCCAAAGCTCATTGCTAATACTGCGATTATAAGAGGAGATGTAATTATTTCCTTATAACAACAAATGATCGCTGGTTTCGTTTCTAAATGTTATAGTGGCATTCTCATGAGGAATCCTGATGAAGTTTCTTAGCATCTCCATATGTCTCTTGGAATTGCCTTCTGAAATTTGAGAAATTTCCTAATAGATGTTTCTTGGATATATCTAACAAATTTCAATAATATTTTCCTCAAATACATTGGTTGACAAGAGCTGAATGACTGAAAGGAATACACTAATAGACTTGTAATTTTCATTTTTTGCACAAATATTTATGAGTTTCCTTGAGAGAAAATTTTATTAGAAAAGCTGAAAGAGGTACTAATAAGAGGAGAAACAATAAATAGGCATATGATGTCTACATGCACCTACATTTTATCAGTAAAAGGAAAGAGGGTTACTTAATGATAGTGGTAATTCTCTGGAGAGTAACTTGACAAAGGACCTATTTATTGAAAAAATAGCTGATATCAGAGTTGGACCTATTCTATTGGATGATATATGATTTATATTGATGATACTTGTTTTTTGTACACCTATTTGTCAGTATTTCAATATTTAGTATGTACTCTTGATACAACTGTGGTCCTTGAATCATAAGTATAATCATGTTCTAACTAACTAATAAACTAACTAATAATGTCATGATGGTAATTTCAGATTAGCAATTATTAATATTTCTTAAAATTGCATAGCCATTAAATAATTAAAAAAATAAATAAATCCTCCATGTATGTAAATATTTAATTATTTTTCATCTCCAAGTACTCATCATTTGTGTTTTTGAAGAATGGTGTACCAATACCTGTCCCTATCTCTTGTATCAGCATCAAATCTTTGTCAACAATGTAAATTAATCTAAAACTAGAGCATTTGAATATTTGGGTATGATTTAACAAACCAATGGAAGAAATGAGATTGTTTGTAGTTGTTCCTCACATATTGTTAAGTATTTTAATCATTACTCAATAATGATGCTTTGTAACTTACAAAATTTCGCCCAGTGTTAATCTAAATCCAATACTCAACTGTGTTATCAGGGTACCTATTTTCTATTGTCAGTTTACCCATCGAGTGTCAAAACTAAAATTGTGGTAACATTTTTGGTCAAGTGGCATAATGTTGCATCAAAGTCTAGTGTTTTGAATTTTCAAATTGAAATATCCCCAATAATTTTTATTTTTATTTTTGCAATAAGATTTATAGAACAAACACAATAACCCGTTAAGATTAGAGAAATAATCCAAAGCAACTGAAGGGAACCCTTCCACCTTTTGTTCACCGAGAGCCGAATCTGGGAGGGTGAGAGCATACGGTGTTCCGGGGATCGTTACCACCAAAACCAACTGAAAATTACAATGCACGGGCGGCAAGCCAGCCCCTTCTGCTTATCCAGCACGATAGAAACTAAACTTCTTGGCGGTAAACCAGCCAAGGATAACAACAAGAAACCTAACACAATCACTCCACCGCGTCTTTCAACGGGAGGATAATACATAAAACTAATCATTCTACCGAATATTTCAGCGGGAGGACAATATCACTCAACCACTTATTCAGTGGGAGGACAGAAGTACAAACTGAAATTACAAACACTAAGGCGGCCCAGCTAGCCTCTTCCACTTATGCAATGGGGATTACAATGAGCACTTCAAGTTCTAATAAGAGGTTAGTACTACTAACCAATGATACAAAGATGATTACAGTGAAGTACTACAAGAATACAATAATCAACTACAGCAGATTTTAAGCCACTAACACCAAAATTAACCAATCTGATATAAAATGACAGCAACTCCCAAACTGGACCAGCAACACTGAAAATGCCCACAACTCACTCCAAACCACATTGAATCACACCAAAAATGGAAGCAAATGAAACTAACAACTAAGGTGAACTAACTCAAATCTCAAATCAGCCCAAAGGAAGCCTCAACTATGATGCACGCAACCCAATGCACCTCCTTGAATGGTACGTCCTGCTGCAAAATTCTATGTGCCACCAAAAATCCAAAACACCTCGTCCCAATCTGCAATTTGGTGAAGTATATCACCCAGGGGATATGGTGAGATAGAACCGATACCCAGAATGCAACACTTGACAGGCAGGGAGATATGAATGAAATGAAGCTTCAGCCACCACGTACAACAACTCCAACAAATCACAGAAGCAAATAACTTCTTCAAATCCACACCAACACAAACCATAGGAACACCAAGCGAACACCAAAAACGAACCACAACTAGGAGTGATTTCTCACACTCGAAACTGCAAAGGAAAATCTAGGAGGTTTTCACCCGTGAAGAAGTCTAGAGTCATTCCGACAGCATAACATTATAATTTCTCTGGATGGTCAATTGAGGAGCCAAGCACCTGTATATATAGATTTCCAGTCTAAAATTCAATTTCAACTCCCTCCAAATTCACCTCTCAAATTTGCATTACATTTCAAATGGTGGACCCAAGCATGGCGCCCCCTACCTTAGTCAAAAATCGTGCCTAGCAAAGAGGACCACGATTTTGGCATAAAATAAACTTGGCCAAATAAAATAAAGTCTTCTCAATATTCATTTTGGCGTCCCCCTTCATCACACCAATAATTCACCAAGCAAAACTTAGGATAAATCAAAATATGCACAATTCCCAATATCATTAATCAGTAATAGAATAATTAAATATTATTTCCTTTTAAATATTAAACCTTAGGATAAGGAAATAATATTTAATTGAATAACTTATAACTCCGATACTGATTACCACAAAATCCAGGTTGAAGCTGAGCAATGAAGATCACTGAACTGCACTGGATCAGGACCTTGTCTAAGATTGCTAAAAATAGAAATGGCCAATACTGCCACTTACTAAAAATAGTAAGTAATGAAATACTGCTCCGAAAAGCATGATCTTCGCACCTAGAGAGAGAGCTTGGGAAGCTCAGCAAAATTGCATCATCCAAACAGCCAAACCCTAACTTACTAAAAATAGTAAGTTCACATTTCACCAAAGAGTCAATTGCATGTTATGCCACATTGGAGTTCATAGAAAACCTAGGAGGAAACCACAAGCAGGACTGAAGAATTCCCTTCTGACTAACCCTAACAAGCTCATGCAGAACTCCACAAATGTTGGAAACCCTAATTCTCCTTCCCACATAGCCTACGGGTTTCCAAAATAGGCCAATGGACCACTGAATGCATCATCACTGAGAAGGGGACATTACACAAATCCTTGTTGCTTATTTGTCCTTCTTATACTTGTCACCAAAGCATAAACATTTTGGCTAGTGTGAAATGGTAATTGCTTGATTGATTAAAGAAAACGAAGTTGTACATATAGGCAATTACAAGATGATGTTTCTGAAGAGCACACGGTTATATTGAGAGAGATGGGGTGGGGGGTGAATCAGTATAACAACCAATTTAAATATTTTCAATTTCAATTACAATTATATAACTTATCTCATTAACATATTCATTGCATACCAACATTCATATGTGATTTAATTAATATGAACACTAGTAGAACACAAGATATATACATGGAAACCCTTACGGGAGAAAACCATGGTAAATCAATGCTTTTATATGAATATCTTCTTTTACAATGTTCGTAGGCACCAACCCCTAACTCTGTTTGTGAGCACCAACCCACTAGAAGCACCAACTCCCAAATCTGATTATGTGAGCACCAACCCACTGGAAGCACCAACTCCCACTTCTGACTTTTGTGAGCACCAACTCGCTGGAAGCACCAACTCCTACTTCAGAATTCGTGAGCACCAACCCACTTCACATAAATTGAATTTCCACCTTGACACTGTTGCTATAACAACGGATGATGGACAATTTGATCTTTTCAAATCTGCCTGTTTTCCCTTTCTCAATTGTATATTCCCTTCTTCACAAATCTGCATATACAACTGTCTCAATTCTCCTTCACAAATCTGCTGTAAAGTCTTTCTTACATCTGCTATAAATTCTTCCTAAATCTTTCCATAAATCTGCTCTAAGTCTGATCATAAATAAATATTGATTTCTTTAATTAGTACTGCACATTCTTCATCTTGAAATCTGTGTATACTTCTATTCAAGGTTTATCATAGAAAGAAATTCAAATCCATCATAAGTCTGCCACGATCTTCTGCATTTTCTCCTTTATCAAATTAGCAATCAACTTCTTTATCTATTAATTTAAATCTGAAATATCCTTAACATAACACTTCTCTTCCTCAAATACATCTCTTCTTACTTTACACACACATACACAGCAGTGTAATTTTTGTTCCAGAATTTTTTCTTTAGCATTGTACATCACCACCTTAATATAGTGTGTATATTAATTGTTTTTTTCAGATTGACACAATACACAGCACACCTCAATTCTCATGTTTTGTTCCTTTTTATATCTTCAAGTTTCTTTATGAAGAGAGACATCTCTTCATATTAATCTCTATACGAGTCACGTCTTTTTACAAACTATCTCTTCATTAAAAAACATTTTTAATATGCTTGAAACTGAATCGCACCTTTTCTTTAGGTTAATAAATATCTCTTTTACTTAATACATCTTTTCATTTATTATTTCTTTTCTTATCTCAAGCGCTGCCTTTTGAACTTGAATAAGACAAAAGACTTTACCTTTTTGTCTTCTTAAACAAATCGCTGCTTTAATCTCTTCCTTAATAAATATATTAATATTTTCTTCAATGCTTGATGTCTTTCCTTAATCGCTTCATACCCTTCACTTAAATAGTCACATACCTTTTCATTAATACAACTCAGATTAATTTTTATGAGAATCGCACCTTCTCATGTATAGTTGCTTTTATGTTAATAACACAAAAACTTATGTTAATACCATCGCACCTTTTGGACATATTAAGAATTGTACCAATCTGATCATTATTAATATTTTTAACAATCTTCTCACCTCTTGGGAACTTAGGCAAGTTGTCTTTAAATAATCATTACTTTTAGACATGTGAATCACTATTGTATGTTAATTGTTATTAGACGTGTAAATCTGCTGTATGTTAATTGTTATTGGACGTGTGAATCACTGCTGTATGTTAATTATTATTTAATATTTTATGAATCGTTGATTCCCAGCTCTTGACAATATACGATTGATTTTCTTCAGTTGCTTTGTTGTTCGAACAGAGGTATGAATTCTTCCAAATATTGATGTGTGTCAATGATGGTTCCCTGCCTTAGATGTAGTTTTCAGTCATGACCGCTACCATGTAATAGACTCCATACTGCTGGCAAGATGATTGCTGATAAAGAAGAGATTCATCTGAACATATTATTTGATATATTCAGCCTGGTTCAAAATATTTCTGACAAATAAATGTTCATTATTTGACCTTGCTTATTAGGATTCGGAGGTTGCAGATAACAATAAGCAGACCAATCTGTGTATAACTGAAGCAAGGTTCGATAATATCTCACAAAAGATTAAACTCATGAACCCAATGAATCCCAATCTGTGAATGATTCGATGGCCTTCAAAAAGAGGCAACTTTAATTCACATATAAATATCTCCATCTTCTGAACTTTGACATATGCAGACCATGCATATCTAACAAGTCATTCTTGTCTAAAATAACTTTGCTGTCTGAAGATTATCATGCCACCATGGATTATCGTGCCATCATTTGCCACTAACAGACATGTGCATTCTGCAATTGCCTATTATCCTCATCTGCTCTTTTATCCTGCATCTACCAAACTAGGATTTCACATTACACAATATTTGCAATGACATAAATTCTACATCTCTATGTTATCTGTGCTGAAAGTCGCATCTATACAGTATCATCTTTGCACCTCAACATTTTGACATCAATGACAATTTTGTCTTCTTATATTTGACATCAACGACAACATTTCCAACAGTTTTTAAAAGAAACAAATTGTAAATAGAGATAGAAATAGAAACAAACTAAAATAACTAAAGTACACTACATGACCATTAATTAATAATTAAATACTCTAATACCCTCCCTTAATGGTCATCCTATCAATTACCCTTACAAAAGACTTGGCATAATCTGTAGGTCATTTGGCCATGAATGCATAGAAGGCTGCCCCCTTCTCCTCAGAACGCTCTGCAACATGAGCTTGCTGAGATCCTCCCTTGGTTTTGCAAAACTTCTGGATATGACCAATTTGCCATAATCGTTCTACCACAATCCTTCCAACATGATGCTGGGTAACAAAGCCATTTCTCCCTTTATTCAGAGACATCGAGATCGGCTTCTCAAAACCACAATTTTTGTATGAAAAAACCATGCAAAAAACCCATCATGATTTGGAAAAAAATCAGAAAACCTAAAAAACAGGTACACACCATGATTTTTTGACGAAAAAATCAGAAAACCCTCTAGCAGAGAAAGAACCCACAATTTTTTTGAGTGAAAAATTTGTGCAAAAAGCAAACAGAGAAACCACGATTTTTTAAAAGAAAATCGTGCAAAACCCTCCATGATTTTTGAGGAGAAAATTGAAC
Source organism: Cryptomeria japonica (assembly GCF_030272615.1). Lineage (NCBI taxonomy): Eukaryota > Viridiplantae > Streptophyta > Pinopsida > Cupressales > Cupressaceae > Cryptomeria > Cryptomeria japonica. Next base: position 577,548,018 of record NC_081411.1, on the reverse strand, counting down.
AAAACCCCCCAATCTGCTCAAAAAATTTACTCAGGACCATCACAAGTAGTAAATAGAAATAAAAACCCTTGAAAAAAATTCAAATTTTATTTTTCTAAAAAAATTGCCAAAATTAATTTTTGCCATGATACCATGAAATGGTAATTGCTTTATTGATTAAAGAAAATGAAGTTCTACATATAGGCAATCACAAGACAATGTTTCCAAAAGAAACAATTGTAAATATAGACAGAAATAGGAACAAACTAAAATAACTAAAGTACACTTAATGACCATCAAATAATAATTAAATACTCTAATGTAGTGGAGGCTAAAAAATCATAAACTCATTTGTAATTGCATCTTCCATGTCAGGATCAATGAAGAGTTTAATAAGAGCTTTCATAAACTCTTTGTCGACTTTTGCATCATAGTATGGTGGCACCCTTGTTGGCATAGCAAAGGTTTCTTCATTGTAATATTTGGGAGTCAATGTGAAGATGAGAAGATGGAGTGGGGCGTTCATTTTGTTCTACTGCTCAACACAAATTGATTGCACCTCTTTGAAGAAGGTTTCTTCAGGATTTTGCTCATATGCATTTATGATGGATTTCATCTTTTAAATTACCAAGTTGATGCCATTGTAAACTTCTCCCAAACATGGCTTACCCATGTTATTAAAGTGAATCATACTTTGTCATGTCTCCTCCCTAGATGGATTGACTAGTAGAAAGAAAAAGGTGTTTTTAACACCAATTTAATCTATATTTAAAATAAATAAATAATAATAATAAACTCAAATAATTTTTTTGAAATTTAATTTTGGGGCTCTTTTTTGGGCTCAACCTATATTTAATAAATAAAATAAAATAAAAAACTAAGTTTGGGCTTTATCTTTTTAAAGGGTTCATTTGAGGAGTCTTCAATGTGTTTATTTGCTTGGGTATTGTTGTGACTTTTTCACACATTGCCCCATTGCAAATGGGGACCCTCTAGTTTTTGCGTTTTAAGGTTGTGTCTTAAAAAACATCTTAGGTTTTATTACGCAAGTAATTGGTAAAAAATTGAATGTAATATTAACAATGAGCAAACGCTCAATAAATAGGATTACAAAGAATTACAAGAAGGCAAGTTTCTAACAAGAAACTGCCAATAAGATCGAGCAAGATCTTATTAAGATATTTACACTAAGTTTACAATATTGAGCATTAATAATAAAATAATAAAGTATTATTCTAATACCCTCCCTTAATGCTCAATCTATCAACTACACCAATAGACCCCCTCAATTTTACAAACTTATCTGGATTGAGGGGTTTGGTGAAAATATCTGCTGACTGCTCCGAGGTAGGAACATACAGCAACTGAATGGATCCATCTTCAACCAACTGCCGAATGTAGTGACAATGAAGTTCTATATGTTTGGTTCTTTCATGGAAGACTGGATTCTTGACAAGTTTGAGAACTCCCTGATTGTCCGAAAACAAGGGAGTCGGACCTGCTTGAGATATTTGCATATCTCCAAGCATCCGGCGAAGCCAAACTGCATCACAAGCTGCCTTAACAGCTCCTCTATACTTTGCTTCTGTCGAAGAGAGAGTCACTGCCTGCTGCTTCTTACTAGTCTAGGTGACTGCACCAGATCCCAAATTGAACACATATCCAGAGGTTGATTTCCTGTCATCAACTGAGCTTGCCCAATCTGAATCTGTGAACCCACTGAGTCTAGGATCATCACTCCTAGTATAAAGAAGTCCATAATCCATGGTGCCTTTCACATAGCGCAGGACACGCTTCGCTGCTACCCAATGATCACAGCCCTGGGGCCGTCATGAAGCGTGAGATGTAGCTCACTGCAAAACTGAGGTCAGGTCTAGTGGCAGTGAGATAGATGAGGCTGCCCACTAGTTGCCTGAATTGTGTTTCATCTACAAGAGAAGAATCAAACTTGGCTGACAATTTCAGATTGGTCTCCATAGGTGTGGAAGCAGGTTTGCAATCCTGCATTCCAAACTTGTCAAGCAAGCTTCTGGCATACTTAGACTGAGAAAGGAAGATGCTGCTATCAGTCTGCCAAACCTCAACACCCAAACAATAATGAAGAAGTCCTAAATCTGTCATATCAAAAGTGCTGCACAAATCCTGTTTGATTTCTAAAATCAAATGTGCTGAATTCCCAGTAATGATAAAGTCATCCACATAGACAACAAGAAAGAGAATATCATTACCAGAGTGTTTGATATACAGATTACTATCTGAAGGACTACGCTGAAAGCCATGAGCAACCAAGTACTGATCAATTTTTATGTACCATGCTCGAGGAGCCTGTTTAAGTCCATAGAGTGCTTTCCAGAGTCTACACACTTGCGGTTCTGAACCGGCAACCTTGAAACCAGGAGGCTGCGTCATGTAGACTTCTTCTTGCAATTCACCATTGAGGAAGGCACTCTTCATGTCCATCTGATGGACTTTCCAACCATACTGAGCTGCAATGGCGAGAAGAATACGAATAGTACTCATCTTGGCAGTAGGAGCAAAAGTCTCCTCATAGTCAATGCCTTCTCGCTGTGTGAATCCTCGAGCAACTAATCTGGCTTTATATTTATCTAAGGTACCATTTGCATGATACTTTACCTTATATACCCATTTACAGCTAATGGGTTTCTTCCCTGGAGGAAGATCTGAAAGAACCCAGGTGTGATTCTTCTGAAGACTTTGGAACTCAGTATCCATTGCCTGTTCCCACTCTGGAATCCCTTTGGCCTCTACATATGTTTGAGGCTCGTAGATATTGTGGATGTTAGCCATAAGAGCAAAATTAACTGTGTTTTGTTGTTTGCCCTTATTTCTGGAAGTTCTACCCTCAATGAGCTCATCAGGACGAAGAGCACTGATGGTCTTAGCCCACCATTTAGGTCGAAGAGTAGATGTACCAACATCAGGAGCAAGAGGAATAACTAGAAGAGGAAGCGGATCAGGATCAGGAGTAGGAGGAAGATTAGCATCTTTCGGAGGAAACTCAGGTAGTGCATCATCAAATACATAATTTACATCATCCCTCCCATCAGGTGAACCGAATGGAAGACATATACCCAAGTCAGAAGCCTTCAAAGGCTGATCCTCAGAATGTTGCTCAGACGAGGAAAGCTGAGATGGTCCTCGTTCTTCATCAAAGACAACATCATGACTGAAGATAAGACGATCAGAGTCTACATCAATCAGTCGGTAAGCCTTATGGTTGTCACTATACCCTGTAAACATGAGCTTCTGACTCTTGGAATCCAACTTAGTGCGCATGGCATCAAGAATCCACACATAAGATAAAGAACCAAAAACTTTCACATGGTGGATCCTAGGTTTGCGACCAGACCATGCTTCCTCTGGAGTCTTATTTTTAACTGCATGAGTGGGTGACCTATTAAGAATATAGACTGCTGTGAACACTGCTTCTGCCCAATATTTCTTAGGAACGTTTCTATGTTCCATCATAGACCTAGCCATTTCTGTAATGGTGCAGTTACGACGTTCTACAATGCCGTTTTGCTGAGGGGTGTATGGTGTGGTTAATTGACATTTTATGCCATGTGTATCACATAAAGTAGAGAAAGCAGAAGAACAAAACTCACCCCCATTATCAGACCTAAGAGTAATAATAGAAGAACTAGACTCTTTTTCTACTAAGGCCTTAAATTTCTGAAATACAGTAAACACATGATTTTTTCTTGAGGAAATACACCCACATTTTACGACTGAAATCATCAACAAAAAGCAATAAATACTTGCACCCAGTAACAAAAAGTAGTATTCATAGGACCACATACATCAGTGTGGACCAGCTGCAGTACCTTAGAGGCTCGCCATGAGTCACCATCCTTGAATGGTGTCCGGTGCTGCTTCCTGGCCTGGCAAGCTTCACAAATGCGATGATTCTGAGTCCGAATATTAGGTAGACCATGTACTAAGTCTTCCCGAACAAGGTGTGCAAGATAATGAATGTTCAGGTGACCATATCGCTGATGCCAGAGACAACTGATAGATGAAGATTTAGCTGCGAAGGCATGCTCAAGAGAATCGCCTGTATCCACAAGTCTATATAGACCATGATCCTCAATGCCAACAACTACAGTAGTGCTAGAAGCACGATCAACAATTGAGCACTTATGTGTACTGAAAACGACATCCAGCTGAGGAGAATGCCACATAATCTGATTGACAGAAAGGAGGTTAAGTTCCATACCAGGAACATAGTACACATTGAGGAACATAAGATTCCTCCCTCCAGACTGTATCTGAACGTTGCCCTTGCCGACAACAGTGTACTCTTCACCACCTCCAAAAATAACTGAATTAGTGTAGGGAGAGAACTCCACAAACCAGTCATGCCTGTGAGTGAAATGACGAGAAGCACCAGAATCAATGTACCGGGCAGAAGACTTCACATGATCTGTAGGTCTTTTAGCCATGAAGGCATAAAAGGCAGACTCTTTTTGCTCTGTGTGCTCAGCAACATTGGCTTTAAGCTGAGACCCTCCCTGCTTTGGCTGCTCGGAAGTCAATCTGGTTCGACAATCTTTGATCATATGACGAAATTTGTGACAGTAATTGCATTGCACCTTCTTTTTCGTGGAACCATCCTGAGACTGATAAGAGCCCTTCTGCTAAAAGGACTGGGATGACTGGGATTTGCCTTTATCCTTGTGAAAGGATTTGGCAGCAAAGGCATGTTTTGAGGAGGCTGAAGTAGCACCGCTAACAAAATTGTTGTTTCCAATGATCCTGCTGCAAAAGTTTGGTGCATAACTCTGGAAATTTCAGATCAACATTAGTAGAAGTAATGTTGAGAGTCTCTATAAAGTGCTCATACGGTTTTGGTAGACTTTTCAGAGTAATGACTACCATATCCTCTTCCTCCATTTGCCGACCAATAGCTTCGAGCTGATCTCGAATGTCCTTAATCTTTGTAAGATGCTCTTGTAAGGACATGCATTCATCCATCATAATGGAGAACAACTGATTCTTTAGAAAAAAGGTTCGACTCTTGTCGGATGTCTCATGCAACTCCTTCAGATGCTTCCAGATTTCTGCAACTGACTTGCCGGAAGGAGTTTGAGGTAGCTGGTCATCTGTAACAGAGAGCTTGAGAAGCATAACAGCTTCTCGATTGCGGTCATCAAACTTGTCGTGGTCAGTTCCAGGTGTTTGAGGATGAGACTCTGTGCCCAAAACAAGATTATCTAGGTGGCGATATTCAAAAATAGTTAGCATGCGCTGCTTCCAGGTGTTATAATTTTTCCCATTAAATCGCTAATTGCCTTCCAACATCAAGTTGGTCAATGACGCCATCTTGCACGTTTCCCAATGCACAAAAAACGAAAAAACTGAGAAGAGGTGCTGGCACGGAATTGAAAAAATTCAAATCCCAATGCAGAAACAGAGGCAGATGCAGGTATGGACTTCAAAAAATGTACGACGGGCACGAATTTCAAGAAAAAATTGTCGGTTGACCCAGAAAAATCCGAAGACAACCCAGAAATCCTTGCGAAAAACCCAAAAAGAATTTGTTGTCGGAATCTAGTTCCGTTGGCTCGATAATTGAGGCACCCAGAAAATTCTGACGACGACCCAGTTGAGATCTCGAAAAACCCACCAAGAATTAGCAATCGGAAAAAAAATTCGACTTGATCTGAAGGGCAAAAACCCTAGTCGAAAATGCAGATTTCCGTCCAAAAAATGGCTGAAAAAACTTTGCAGGCGGCAAAAAAATCACGTCGCGTGGTCGCGTGAAATGTAGGACAAACGGGTCGCGGGAGAGGGTAGAAAATAGCTAGAAAATAGCTGAAACCCCTAGTAGCTGCAGCCAAAAGAATCCGCCAAAAAACAAAATCGCAAAAATAGACTGTAGAAGACAAAACGTGATTTTAAATCACGTCATTGTTCATGAGCAGAAAGAATGATGCGAAAAAACCCTCGACCAATCCACACGAACCAGTAACAATTTCGAATAAACATAAATTTTTCAAAAAAAAGACTGTTAAAAAATTTGTGACAAATTTTTAATTGAAAAATTATTTCGAAAATAACCAAGGCTCTGATACCATATTATTCAAGTACTTGGTAAAAAATTGAATGTAATATTAACAATGAGCAAATGCTCAATAAATAGGATTACAAAGAATTACAAGAAGGCAAGTTTCTAAAAAGAAATTGCCAATAAGATCGAGCAAGATCTTATTAAGATATTTACACTAAGTTTACAATATTGAGCATTAATAATAAAATAATAAAGTATTATTCTAATAGGTTTTTGTCTCCGATTTCTTTTGTCTCTGCAAATGAGTCAGGGTTTCGAAATTTGGGGAAGTCATCAAAGTCAAAAGGTGAAGGAATGGTCAAATGGACATTCTAATGTTATGGATAGGCTCAGATGGGTCGAAGGGGTAAAATCCCAATTTCTCAGGGTCAATTGTGACAACTTGCCTTTATTAGGGATTTTTCTTTTTTGTTTTATTTCTAAATTTAGAAAGTTTTGTTTTTGGCATTTTGGGGCCAATCCGGGAACCTAGTTTTTCGACCTGTGTTTTTCTAAAAATAGAAAGTTGCTTTTTTGGGAAAGTTGCTTTTTGCTTTTTTCGAGGTTTTGGATTGTTTCAGGTTTAGAATAAGTGTCAAGTTAGAAGAATCTATCCAGAATACGCCAATTGTGAAATAATTTTCAAAACCAGAAGATGCATTCCAGGAGAGCTAAGTTAAAGATCATGATGAAAAGGCTAAGATCAAGGGAGTTCACTGTTCATAACACCAAAATCATCTGTCCTTGGTGAAAATCTCCAGTCAATATGAACTCCACTCATGGTAAGTAAGAGGTTTCCTTGTTCCATAATGAAGTCCGCCCTTGGCATCTTGTAATCTTCCTCAAGGAATGATGAAGTCCGCCATAGCATAACCAAATTCTTCCTTGTGCATGTGTCAAGTTCGCCCTAGGGGTGGGTGTCAAAGTGACTAAGTATTGTGGAAAGGTTTGAAAGTTTGTTTAAGTGTGGCAACATCTTAACAACTTCCTATCAAGAGAGCAAGTCTGCCCATCCCAAGGTGCAATAATTCTTGTTGACTTGCAAAGTACGCCTAGGGAAAGGAGAAATTACTTAACCTCATACCAAACCCGCCCCACCTCAAGCAAAACTTCCTTGGGAGCAAGTCAAGTCTGCCCAAGGAGTGGGTGAAGAAAGTAGTTAAGTGTTGGCACTTGAAATGGGAAAAGATTTAGAAGTTTTGGTTAAGTGTAGCAAATTTCCAAGACACTTAGCAAGTTCGCCTAGGAAGAAGCACAAATTCCTTGAAGAGGTACCAAGTCCACCCTAGGAAGGGGTAAGAAAAGTGTTCAAGTGTTGGCATATTGATGAAGAGGAAAAAGTCAGAATTTTGGCTTAAGAAAAGTGTTGTGTTGGCATATTGATGAAGAGGAAAAAGTCAGAATTTTGGGTTAAGAAAAGTGTTCAAGTGTTGGCATATTGATGAAGAGGAAAAAGTCAGAATTTTGGCTAAGTGTTAAGACATGGAAAGAATTTCCAGCCAAATGATCAAGTCCACCTAGGCAAAGGAAAAAATTCCTAATCACACATGAATTCTGCCCTTGGGACATGAAATATTCCCCAAGTGCTAGCAAAGTCTGCCCTACCTAGATGGAAAATTCCCAAAGCACTGGCAAAGTCCGCCTCCCTTGGCGTGAGAAATCAATTCCTAGTCACGTGCGAAGTCCGCCCTAGGGGATGGAAAGAAATTGAAATAAAGCAAGTGTGTAAGGCACAAAAGAATTCGCCTAAATGGTGTATGCAGAAAAAAAAAAAAAGCAAGGAGGAATTCACCAAAGTTGAAGAGGCTTCTAGAATGAACCAATGAAAGAAAATTGCCAATAAGTTTTTCTAACTCTGATTTTTTCGCTTTTCAGACTTTACTTGGTCTGATTTTGAACTTGATTTCAAGAATTCAATAAAAAAATCAGAGTTATCTTTCAAAATTTGTCATGCCTCTTTCCCTAACTTAGGAATTTTTCGTATTTTCAAGTAGTTAATGTCAGCTCATGAAGAGATTTCTAGGAAGGTGAAGATGAAACAAAAGAACCAAGTGGAAAGATGATTCCACAACGCATGGAAGGACAACATTCACGCTTCAAGGTGGAATCCAAGGATGAAAGGAACAAAGAAGAAGGACTTACACTTCATCAAAACATTCAAGATGATCGAGTCATCCAAGAATGAAAGGCTCTACATCTACCTTGGATTTCTTTTGAAAATACAAAACTCAAAAGATTCCACACCAAGGAGCGAAAGTTCAAGATGCAATGAGAATGGAGAAAATGTTCTAATCATCTGGAATTTCCTCTGGAAATCCAAGAGTAAGGGTTAATACAAGGATGTAATCTCGGTTGAGGAATGTTGCAACATGAAGTCAAGAACTCCACCTAAGAATCCAAGTCCAAGGCTAGGAATTGCATGATCAAGGAAGGAAGATAGTTTTAGAAGAGATATTGCATAAGGTATCAACACTTCTTCATGATGGGGAATTAGTTTTAGAAGAGATATTGCATAAGGTATCAACACTTCTTCATGATGGGGAATTAAATTTGCAAGGCAAGCTGAGGTGGCATCCCAGTCATCAATCAACCAATCCAAGGGTTCCAAGTTAGATGTGTCTAGGTATAGTGAAGCAAACTCAATAAGTGAAAGCTATTTTCTCATTGGTAATCCAAAACATTGTAATTTTCTCATTGGCGAAAAGGAGTTTTTTTGCAATTCACCCAAATTAGGGGTTTATCTGTTTAATCTTGGCCATTGATCTTAAATCAATCGAGGCCGTTGCTTTGTAAGGGGGTGCCTATATAACCTCCTCTCATTTGTAAAGGGAGAGATTTCTGAGAAATTGTCGTAATAATACTTCTTAAGTGCTAAGACATTATTCATTGTTCAATTGTTGGTGAATTTTGTCTACTTTTGCAAGTTAGCATGGTCTCTCGGCTCTCAATAGAATAGATTTCATTTTCAAGTTGATAGAGTGAATGGAGGATTTTATAGAATTGCTCAATGTGGAATGATGTGTTCATACTTTTGATAATTGGATGATTTTCAATTATCATGCAAAGTTAGCCTAAATTAGTAAATGAAATTTAACTTCTATTGCTTTATTCATTGTTCAAGATGTTGGTGAATATGAGTGATATGAAAATCTTTTGATTTACTCAGAAGATTGCACCGTTCTTGTGTTGTAGTTGAATTTGATGAAGCAAGAATTGGTTTTGGATTCTACTTTTGCAATTTCCATCTTCAAAGTTCATAGGACTAGCTTAAGATTAGAAGTAGCTTCCTAAAACCTCATCCTTTTGCCTTTTTTTCCAAGTCTTAGTAGAAGTAGGATTGAAAAAGGACTCATTGCAAAGTTATTTCAAAAAGAGAAAGTTATGAGTGTTAGCAATCAACAAAATCCTTTGATTGATTCACTCCTCGAACAATTGTGTAAGTCCCCCTTGAGATTACCAACATATCACAATGAACCAACTGAGATATCCGCATGAATCTGGAACCTTGGAGTCATCTTTGTGATCACATAGTCCATCTGTTTAGCACATAAAATATCTCTACGCATTTTATTTTGAGTTGCACGTGCATAAAAAACACACCAACATGTATATGTTTTCATTTATCAGGATCATAGGAGATGGTTTATTGGGCTGATTTCCTGATATGGGAAATGTATTTTGTTTGATTTTCTTTTGTTTGAGACGCTTACATCCATGTTGGTTACATGTTACATATGTTGAGTTTGATCTTTTGAGATTGAATGGATTGTGTGTTGTTGAAGCTTTTCTTTTGGGGTTCTAAAGGAGATCATACAAAGGAGGCCCTATGTACTCTAGAATTGATGCTTATTTTGTTATTCATTATAAAATTCAAGCGTGTTACATAAGGAGGCATCCCCACTCCTAAAACCCTTATCCTTGTAAGTGTAAACACTTACAATGATATCAAATGTTTTAATGGTCTCCAACAACAATGGTGTAGCCTCCAACATTGTCAATAAATTATATAAGTTAAAATAGAAGGTATCTTTTGCATATTAGGGAAAATAAGGGCATGGGAAGGGTTTGTGGGACCCCCATGCTCCCTTAGAAACCAATAAATATTTGCCACATCCATTTAAAAAAAATTGTTGAAATATATATTATTTCCTATAAGGGATGCTTGGTCATCCTTAGGACAATTGAATGATGTTTGAGATGTCCTTGGTTGCCTTTGGGATGGCTAGGCATCCCTTATAAGTTTCCCGACATCCCCAAATGTTGGGACATGCTTTGAGACGTTTCCTAGTTTTTCAGTTTGAATGGGACAGCTAAGGGACATCCTCTAATGTCTTGCTATTCTTGAAACACCTCAAGAAACATGGACGAGTGTCTAAGGGGTGGGGACGTATTCCCTTGTAACACATATTTACTTCTAGTCTTTAGTTAAATGTTATTATATTATAGTATACTATTTATTATTTAATAAATACTTTGAAATACAACTTAATAATGATTAAATTAAATATTTAGTATAGACTTAATATTAAATGCAGATTTAATAATGTTTTTAATATTCATTGTACTCTCAAATAAATATTAGTTGTGTTTGAATGTTAATGTTTTTCCTTAATTTGACTATGTTAACTATGTTTTCTAATATTCATGTTTCCCTTAGTTTCAAGATCTAGTTAGTGTGGTAAAAAACAAAAGGTCGTTTGTTTGTTTAATAAAAAACATGGAAGATGCAATAAAAAAATGAACTTGAATAGTCGTCTATCATCAACTGCCTACAAATAGATGAAACACATCTTTTGTTTCATCATGAACTTGGAAAGTGTAACATACCTCTATTCTATACTTAAAAGAAATATAATACTATCTATATCATGAAGTAAATTGTAAAGCATTCAATTAAACATAACTGCTTCAGCTGAATATGAAACCAACTAACTAGCGAACTGCTATTCAACATAACATAAAAATAACTGAATCAACTAAAGAAAGATAAATGAATATATATATTTTGTATTGTATTAGAACATGAAACATAAACCCATTATTCCATTTTTCTACGAAAATATTCAATATGTCCATTTCTTTTCTTTTTAAAGAGAGGAGTATAGGGTTCAGAATTAACAACTTCAATTAGAACTTTTTGTTACAAGCCTCGACATTGTCTAGAAGAGGAAGAGCATCATAAAGGGCTATACCTCCAACCACAGACCTGGCAGTCCCCTACTCACTTTCCAATTGGAAGTGGCCCCACCCTTCACAAGGGTGCAGATTAAGGACTTGATCTATTTGCCATTTTGCCATTTGAGCTTGCTGTTTAGAACCTACATGAATCTAGTCTGTCACACACTATAGGTACCCCGTAACTAGTATGACCATCTGACTAGTAAGAGTATTTGGTTAATATGAATTGACGGTCGCATTCATTGAATAGTGCCGAATAGTGCCACCTTGGCCAAGGTTTCTAATTCCAAGCACATAAAACGTGCAGTCAGTATTCACCACCCTTACTTGACTGAACATACAGGGGTACAACTGTCTCTCAGGATACAAAACATTAAGGCTCAACTATCCCACTAGACTTCTATTCAAACCATCACGTGTTTACTGAAATTTATGGTTATAATGACTTTCATGGTAATATGATATTAATTGACCAGCCTACTGCTGTTTTCCATAGACACTATCTGACAAAACTTATCTAAGGAAATATAAAATAATACATCATTCACAAATCTCTAGTTCAGCTGAATAGTACATCACAAGACTGAACAGTTATCACAGTTTAGGATTTACAGCTGTATAATTTACAGTATGATTTTAACTTAGTTCATTTTTTGCATTTAATGATGAAAAGTCTCTTCTTTCAGGTTTTGTATTCTTTATTTTTGATGATATTCAACGTATGAATTTAGTTGCAGTTTATTTTATGACCTAGAGCTGGTTGGGTGGAAGGTAAGTATTGAACTTCTAATGCATGCATAGTATAAAAACTCAGACGATCACACATTTTAATACACTGATTCAATTCTCTGATAAACTACTCGACTTACCATAGACAAGCTATTCAAGCAATCCTATGATTCTTTCTTGTTACCATTAACCATCAGCTAGAGCAAGACAATATTCTGATTTGATTATCATTAATCATTAAAGATACTTGCTTCATGATTAGTAAATATATTAAATTATTAATAAAACTTTGACATTTCCTTTGGATAAGATATGTAAACATGCCTGTATATCGATGAGCAAGTAGATGAAATGATACCATAAATGCAATGCCAAAACCACAAAGATGACAGAACAGTGACTGTATTATGATTCCCTCCTTGTGAACACGAATTTAAACCTATGAAAACAAAACTGAGAAAGAATTCAGTATCCTCTACGATTGATGTTTTTTTCTAAATCCCTGAATGATGGATGAGCGGAAAGGCAAAAGTAGCTTCAGTCTTTGAAAAAAATGAGCTTAATAAAAGATAAATAATGCAATTAAGAAACCGCTCCAAGAAGATGTTTCACCCATTGAAATGGAAGGAGCAAGAAGCAACTCACATTTGAGGTGGCGTTGAGGTGTTAACACCCCTAACAAATCTTATAATCAAATCAAGGCATCAGCTTACGTAGCCGAATAAATAATTCATTTGAAAAATATTATTTTTCCTTTTCATTTTAATATATAGATGTATCCTCATTATGTGCCATGTATCATACATATATTTATATGTATATACGTATCTATATTTGTACATTTTTCCATATTAGTTGGATGTACGTATACATGTACGTGAATATATATATATATATATATATATGTATATATATATATTAAATTAGTGAGATTATCTATTTGAAAATAGTTATGATATATATATATATATATATATATATATATATATAATTCAGAGAAACGAAAATCGCCCGAAATCGCCCAAACTCGGCGAGTCCGAGTCCGAGTCAGGCCAAACGAGTCCCAGGGGCTCGGACTCGGACTCGGCCGAGTCTGGAGAGTAAACTCGCCAGACTCGCCGAGTTGGCGATTTTGGCTCAAAATCGCCAGACTCGCCGAGTCCTGAGCCCCAGACTCGGCTACTGGCTGGGTTAATAAAATGACAAAAAAAAAGCATTTTAAAAAGTAATAAGTTTTTTTGGAAGGGCGAAATTTGACATTTTGGTCTCTCCGTCAGGATTATTCTATGGAATATAACATTTAAGTATAAGTGACATTTCCTTATATCTTTCTTCTTTCTTATACTTTAAGTTATATTCCATATATACTGTCAGGATGTTTGAGAGTGGTTTCGGGCCTCCAGGAGTTATATTGCAAAATCTAGTTTTTGGAGGATTCTTCAGTTTTCCAGACTTAGTCAAATTTCAGGATCAGGACATTCCAGACTTAGCCAAATTTCAGGGCATTTGAAGATCAGGTTGACATTCCAGACTTTATCACTCACCAACTTGACCTAGCTCGGACCTTCAAGAATGATACTCACTCACCAAGCAAGACCCAATTAGCAACAAGAGCAAAACCAGGCCCTAAGGAAGACTCTCAAAGAAACCCTAATTCAGACTTGTAATAAGTTTTTTTGGCCTCGCGGGGCGCTGCCCCTCGACCTCGCCCTGTATCGCGACAGGAAGCGCGCAAGGGGTGCTGCCCCTTGACCCCACCTTGGGGGCACTGCCCCCAAACCCCCGTCGAAAAATATGGGGGAAACTGTGTCGATAGAAGTAGAGAAAATTTAACCTCCGAGTCTGACATTGATTGGATCGACCAGGTAGATATAGAGGTTGAGACTGTAGCCATGGCAGAGGAGGAGCGGAGAGCACGAGCACAGACAGGAGATTCAGAGGCAGATAGTGACACGGATGTTCCTAATGTTGGTGAGCATGGCATGGTGTCACGGGGAGCGGCTATGGCAGTCGAATCATCCAGGAACTACCTTAGACGCCTTCGCAGGGGGCTGGGGCCGGATGGTGCAGGCTCCTCTGAGCCATAGACTTGTAGTTGTATTTACCTTTGGTATTTGTATGAAACATTTGATGATGATCATATGATGACATGGATTTTTTATTCCATGAGTTTTGTAATATTGTATACATTTGACAATATTTATATATCTATGTTTGTTATTTTCTTCAGCTACAATTTGCGTTTATGCTTATGTGATTGATGTATACTTGTGTATGTAATCAAATGAGCCGAGTTTGATGATGTTATTGTGTCTTTAAGGTGTATTCAATAAAGGGTGCATGAAACAAGTTTTAAATCTTAAAAAATCTCTAAATTTTTTGAGTTTTTCACTTTCCCGAGTCCAGCCGAGTCTGGAGCCGAGTCTGACGCCGAGTCCCGAGTCCGAGTCCGATTTGGCCTTGCCGAGTCCGAGCCGAGTCCGAGTTTCGTTTCTTTGATATATATATATATATATATTAAATTAGTGAGATTATCTATTTGAAAATAGTTATGATCCATTTTATTTCTTTATAAAATTATTATACCAAGGAACAACAATACCCCTTAACTCCAAAAGACAATTAAAGGGAAAGACCAACTAGGCACTAACTGACAAGATGAAACAGCCACCCTATATGCCAAGGTGACAACCAACTTCTTGACAACGTAACACCAGGTTCAAGGTTCACTGGTAAGTTCGATCAATCCCAAAGTCCACATACCTCTCCTTGATAATACTCTCCCTCCCTTTGGAGGCATTGCTAAGCCCACACCCACTAGGTAACATAAAAATGTTTAGACTATTCTTATCTTCTCAATATTCACAAATATATGAAATAACATTGTCAATATTAATCATTCATGTTCATAATACAGCTTAAGAAAGATTTCACATCCACATATGCAGTAATCAAGGTTGCATGGGTACTCGTACCCAACCTCTGGGTACTTGTACTGGAGACTTGGACGTGTCTCCCGCACCGGAAACTTTGTTGGAAACGTCTCCATAGAGAGGAGACTTCTCGCTAACGTATCCGCCCGTCTCCCACCATCTCCAAGCCAAACAAAATAAAAGGAAACCTTAAAATGTTAAAAAAGAAAAAAACACAGGCAACAAAAAAATCAAAATGTAGTACAAATGGAAAAAAAACAATGCTCAAAACAAATGCAGGTCACAAGGATTTCTTAAAACATTGCAACAGCCATTACTAAATTATTATATTATATTTAATGTCATTATATTTAATGTTCAATGTCATTATATTTTCAGAATTTCTATAAATTATTAAATTATATTTAAAAGAAATTGGCGTCTCCAAGTACCCACGTCTCCTATTGTGAAAAAATAACCGTACCAACACCAGTCTCCAAAGTCTCCAAGTACCCCCGTACCCATGCAAGCTTGGCAGTAATAAAACATAGATGATATAACAATCACAATTGCATTATTTGTTAGCAAGATTTATTGAAAAGAGTGATGTAACATTCTTTCCTCCTTGTGAATCATCGTTTTGATGATTGATTAACATTACCCAAAATAAAATATATTTAATTTTTCAATTCTATATCACAAATAATTCAGTTGTTTTTGATAAGATAGGGAAATTTTTGAAGGATCTCATTATAATCCTCCCGTGTGGCATTATCTTCTGCATATTGGTCCCCTGGACCTTGCATTGTGTAACCTCATGGTTATGTAAGTGTAGCTAATGTACCTTGAGCACTCAGAGTGGTTCGATTGTAAGCACCCTTGGATCTAGCACCTGGAAGGAGTTCCTATCAATCATATGATCAAAATTTGCAATGTACTTTTTAAGATAGGATAAATGGAAAATATTATGCTACCAGGCGAGAGTTAGAGGTAGAGAAATTTTGAAGGCTACTAGGTTGATAACCTCTTGGACTTCAAAGGGTCCCACATTTATTGGGGCTAGCTTGGAGGCTTTTTCAAATTTAATAGAACTCTTCTATGGTTTAATTCGTGGGGGAACTTTCTCTCCCACCACAGATTGTCTATGAACTCACTTTGCATACGCATAGCTTTTTTGCCGATTGTTAGCTTTTGCTGACCTTTGCTTGATTAGCTTAACTTGTTCTTCTATTTCCATGAGTATAATGCCTCAAAGGGTGCCATCTTAATGGCCGATTGATATGAATTATTGTATGCAAATTCCACTAGAGGAAGATGATCTTCCAATTTTTATTGCTGGTCCATACATTACATTCTTAAGAGGCCTTCCAAAACTTGGTTCACTCTTTTTGTTTTCCCATCTGCTTCGGGATGGTAGACTAAACTAATGTAATGTAATTTCCCTACTAGTTAGAGATCACTGCCCTGCAAACTGCAAAACAGATTGTTAGAATACAACAAATATATATATATATATATATATATATATAATCTAATTTGCAATTAAACTTCAATTACTTAATTAACACCAATCTCAATTCTTATTTAATAAAAAGGATACGAGTGCAGTACTGGGACATGTCCGTAGGCGGCTGTGAAGCTTGCCTTCTTGGAACCCATCTTGGTTCCAAGCCATACCAGGAAATCGAAGGTTTATTCGATTCCTGTCTTGGATGCAATTTCTTACACCCAAGCCATACCAGGAAATCGAAGGTTTATTCGATTCCTGTCTTGGATGCAATTTCTTACACCCAAGCCATACCAGGAAATCGAAGGTTAATTCGATTCCTATCTTCGATGTAATTTCTTACACCCAAGCCATACCAAGGAAGACCATCATATATGATCAATTCCTTGCCTTGGATGATGCATCTCATCATCCAAGTCTACCAGAGAGGACCGGCCAGGTCCGTCTCTTCTTGGATGAACTCTGTCAACCAAGCCATAACATATATGCATATAGATATTCAGTATATACTGCCTACCAGGGATTATCATAATCCCTGAATTAGACTACAGGGATTTCCTCCCAATGCCTCCATCATATAATCACATTATTGCCATTCATTGATATACAACAATTCATATTATCAATATCATTTGAATTATAATTCATATTATCATTATTACTTAAATTATAATCTTGTGACATACAACATTATGCTAAAATTCTGTAACATACAACGTTGTAATAATGATGACATAATTCTGTAACATACATATTATAATAATCATGACATAATTCTGTAACTACACATTATAATAATAATAATGACATAACCATTAAAAACTACAAGTATATTTATGTGTGTGTCCACACACACACATCCACACACATATACGTACCTGTGGCGCCTTTGCTCTTTTCTCTCTATACTCTTCCCTCTGCCTAGGCAGCTGTACTTCTTAACTCTTCGTGTGCTGCCCCTGGTCCTGTGGTTTGTCTTGGTTATGTACCCGTGGAGGGGAATGGTCGTGTCCCTCCACGGGGCCCCTTCCGTGGGAATGAGTGTGACGAGTCACAGCCCAGGCTGCGACCTACCGTCACACCACTTCCCTTCCGAGGGAAGGTGTGTGACGGTAGTCGCAGCCTAGGTTGCGGCTTCCCGTCCCACCACTTCCCGCGGGGGGGGGGGGGGGGGGGTGGTCCACGTTATGTTCCAATCTCTCCCGTAGTTTATTACACTCCCTTTCATGTGTTATTCGAATATAATTGTTTTAATTCATTTTCCCATCTAATATATTTAAATATATTAATCATTTTCTACTAATTTATTCCTTGTATTAACTTATTTAATAATTTATTTCCTCTATTAGTATATTAACAATATTTAATATATTACATCATTTTAATAATTGACTTTATCATTATTTGTATTTATAAGACTTACATCATGCGGTGCGGTAGGGTTATCACATGTAACTAGGTTCCTACTGCAAACAAGGTTTGCCAAAACCTAGATGTCACTCTAGCATACCTATTAGATATGGTCTTCTCTGGTACCCCATGTAAACAAAAATTTTCTTGAACAAACTTTTGAGCAATTACAGGTTCTCCATCAATTAAATTTCACGATATAAAATGTGCTACCTTGGTGAGTTTATCCACCACTACTAAAATTGCATTGTCTATGGGTAAACCTTGAACTAAATCCATGTTAATGATCTGCCACTTCCAATTTGGAATGGCGTGTGATTGCAGCAGCCCTGTTGAATGCTGGTGTTCTATTTTTACCCTCTTGACATTTGAAACACTCGACCACAAATCTTGTAGCATCCCTCTTCATTCCTTTCCAAAAATATAGAGGCTTAAAATCTGCCAACATTTTAGTCACACCTAGATGTTTGGAATATGGTGTCAGGTGTACCTCCTTCCAAACTAAGTCTCTTAATTCCAGAGAGTCTGGAACATACATTCTTCCTTTGTATCTCAGAAGTTCATTTGACTCAATGCTGAACCCTTCATACCTGGAATCTTGAGGATTGACTTGTAGTGCCTCTTGGACTTGTTTGTAACAGTCACCCCCTTTAAGATTCTGCAATACTTGTGCTCTGAAATTTGTGCTAACAGTTGCTATGGATGATAGATGTTTTCAACAACTCAAGGCATCTGCCACTTTATTCTCCTTGCCCTTGATATAACTAATTTCAAATTCATAATCTGAGATTAGCTTCAACCATCTTCTCTGATGAGTATTCAAATTAGACTGGGTGAATATGTATTTTAGTCCTTGGTGAGGTGACCTAAGCTCAAACTATTTTCCCATTAAAATAATATCGCCACATCTAGAGAGCATGCACAATGGCTGCCAATCCAATATCATGAGGTGCATAGTTTTGTTCATAATTCTTCAGCTTTCTAGACTCATAGGCAATTACTTGGTCATCTTCCATAAGAACCCATCCCAATCCTTCTTCAGATGCATCCATAACAACTACCAAGTGTCCTTCAAGATCTGGCATCCTTAGTATGGGTGCAATTGTCAACTTCTCTTTCAGATATTCAAATTATTTCCGACATTTCTGTGTCCACTCAAATCTTTTCCCTTTTATCTGAAGAGTGGTGACAGGATGTGTTATTCGGAAAAATTCATTGCCAAATTTCTGTAATATCTTGACAATCCCATAAAGCTTCTCACTTCCTATACATTCCTCGGAACTGGCCATTCTACAATGGCTTTTATTTTTGTCGGATCCACTGTTATCCCTTTAGCAGAAATGATGTGCCCTAAATACTGTACTTCCTTTTGGAAGAAGGTGCACTTGGATAGCTTTCCATATAGCTTATGTTCCTGCAGTGGTTGTATAACTATTTGCAGATGCTGAAGGTGTTTCTCCTCATTTTTAGAGTAGATTAGGATGTCATCCAAAAACATTAACACAAACTTATCTAGACAATCGCTAAACACACTGTTCATCAAATTCATGAATGCTGTGGGGGCATTGTGTGATGTCCCGAATGCTAAAATAGTAAATTCATAGTGCCCATATCTGCTTCTAAAAGATGTCTTATGTATATCTTCGTCTTTCAATCTTAACTGATGATAGCTTGACCACAAACCTATTTTGGAAAATACTGCAACTCCTCTCATCTGATCGAATAGGTCACCAATTCTTGGCAAAGAATACTTGTTTCTAATTGTAGCCTTATTCAACATGCGGTAATCAATGCACAAGCGTAAAGTTCCATCCTTCTTTACAAATATGACAGGGTCTCCCCAAGGTGATACACTGGGTTGAATTAACCCTTTACTAATGAGTTCTTGCAAGTGTGCCATTAATTCCATCAACTCCATGGTTGTCATGCGATAAGGAACTTTGGACATACGTTCAGCTTCTGGCACTAAGTCTATGGAAAAATCAAACACTCTCTTACCTCAGGAAATACATCTTGGTAGCCCCAAAGGTAAGGATATTTCTTTGGAATAGTTTCTTCCTTTTTTCCCGTTTCCATAACCTCTTCTTTGTTATGCATAGCCATTTCACGTCATCATATCATCATGATATATAGTCTCTTTTAAATCCCTAATCTCTTCTATCTTAATTGCAAACACGTGACACCCTTTCCTTTTGCTTCGTTTCAATTGCATGGCAGAGATTTGCCACACTTTATTTTCATGTCGGATTCCCTGTAGATACACTCTGTTTCCTTGGTCGTCCAGACTTTAAACATTGCATAGTCTTAGAGAAACAATCTACCTTGGCTCTATGCTTCCATAAACAATTTATCCCTAGGATCACATCATAGGAACCTAAGGGTGCCACATACATATTAACCTCCATAGTGAATCCTGGAAGTTCAACCCTAGCTCTAACGGACACTGCTCTACCCGAGCTCTCGTCTGGTTGGCATATTCTACCGTCCAAGAATTGGCCATAAAACCAGTTCTCGTAGGAAATCACACTTGTTTCTATAGGTGTGATCTAATATTTAGCTTGCTTATTATCCACTGCTGCATGAATCCTCTCCTGAAATGCTGTTTGCTGATGGGGTAAGGAATTTTGCTGTTGCTGGCCGCCTTGGTTTTTGGTTGGACACTGATTTGCATAATGATCCCCACTACATGTGAAACATCCTCCAAGTGGTCCTCTCCTTTTTGTTCCCTTGTTTGCAAAGTATCCATCCTTCGTATGATTATTAAATCCCTTCTTGTACTTCCTGAAATTCGACTTATCTTCTTTGAACCCCTTTTTCTTAAAAGGTTTGCGATGTTCGAGTCTAGTTGACCTTCTTGGGATTTTTATCTCTATTCGTGTCATCTCTCTTCAACCTTTGTTCGTACCTAACAACCTTTTCATAAGCCTCATCCATGGTTCGTGTTGGAAGCACGTCTACTGCTCATCTTGCTGAGATTGAGGTACATTAGCAACCTAGTGAACTTTTCCCAGTTTCTATTGACAGATAACTCTCCTTGTCTCAGGTTTTGGAAATCTAACAGTTTTTGGTTGTGAAACAACTGTGGAAGCCATCTTTGCCTAAAGATTCCTACAAACTGCTCCCAAGTAATCTCAGTTATCTTCAATCCTAATTCAGCCTTCTTGTTCTCCCACCAAGTGGTTGCCTCTCCCGATAGTTGGTAATCCCCCCAGGCTGCCTTAGAGTTATCGGAGTAGTTTCGGATTTCAAAATATTTTTCCATCTCTGTCAGCCATGCATCAGCAGCGTCTCCATATGCAAAGCCCTCAAATTTTGGTGGTTTAATATTTTTCATATCATTAGAGAGCTCATTTGTTAACTGTTTTTTCTTGACATTTATGTTTAAGGCTTCTGAGTGTTCATCCTATTCACTCGTCTGAGTATGTTCTTGCCTATTGAATTTCCCTTGGACTGGGTTTCATGCTCCTCATCTCTTGATTCTTGTTGCCTTGCAAATCTTTTCTCTAGGTTGATAAGCCTGGCTTGAGTTTCATTCATGATATTTAATAGGTGGTTCAACTTAGCCATAGGATCATTGGCATCCTCAAATCTTCCATGGTCATTTCTAGAATTATCAATTCCCTAGTTTCAATTTACCTGATTTAGCTGAGATTGATCTATTAGATTTTGTTTTAACATTCATTCATATTCAACACAATATAAGGAAACATGTATCACATATTTGCATACACAACCAAAAATTCAGCTTATATTACTCAAGCCAAAATTGTTTTACATTCTTAGTAGTTACAAAAATGATTTTCTATTTAAGAGTCACTATCATTTCCTGTGATAGGTTCTGCCTGATCACTAAATTCAGAATAAGGGACAAGTCTATATCTTGGGGTTGGTACTTGACAACCTTTGGACTTTTCAAGCTCAATTTCTTCCACTGAAGGATTCTCAGTTTTTGGTTCGGTTTTCATTTCTATTTCCTTAAGAATGGATGCTTTAACCACCTCCTTTCTAGAAGTTATCCATTTTCATCGATCTATCCGAAGTTGCTTAATGGCTTCAGCTAGATTCTTGGTAGTGGAAGGTAGGGTACAACATGAGTAGTCATGTTTAAGTCTTATTTTCCATAAATGGGTGTATATTGGGTCACATACCTTCTTCCGTGGAGTTCGTCGGATCCACATCCTGTGAAACACCAATGAACTAGTTTTAGTTTTTTATTTTAATGTTTTAAAGTGGCGAGGCTGAGGTTCAGTGTCAAACCAGGTAGCTCTGATACCATACAAAACATGCCTCTATTCTATACCTAAAAGAAAGAGAATAAATACTATCTATGTCATGAAGTAAATTGTAATGCATTCCGTTAAACTTAATGACTTCAGCTAAATAGGAAACCAACTAACCAACTAACTTCTTTTCAACAAAACATGAAAATAATTGAATGTACTGAAGAAAGATAAATAAATATATATATTTTGTATTGTATTAGAACATGAAACATAAACCATTATTCCATTCTTCTGAGAAAATATTCAACATGTTCATTTCTGTTTTTTCTTAAAAAGAAAAGTATAGGGTTTAGAATTTACAACTTCAATAAGCTTTCCAATTATAACTTCCTGTTACAAGCCTTGACATTGTCTGGAAGAGGAAGAGCATCATCAAGGGCTATACCTCCAACCACAGACTTGACAGTCCCCCGCTCGCCTTCCAACTGGAATTGGCCCTACTCTTCACAAGGGTGTAGATTAAGGACTTGATCTATTTGCCATTTCGCCATCTGAGCCTAGTGTTTAGAACCTACATGAATGTAGTCAATCACACACTATATGTACCCCCTAACTAGTATGACTATCTAACTAGTAAGTGTATTTGGTTCATATGAACTGACGGTCGCATGCATTGAGCAATGCTACCTTGGCCAAGGTTTCTAATTGCAAGCACGTAAAATGTGCAGTCAATATTCACCACCCTTACTTGACTTGAACATACATGGGTAAAACTATCTGTCATGATACAAAACATAAGGTTCAACTATCCCACTGGATTTCTATCCAAACTGTCATATGTCTACTGACATTTACGGTTATAACTGACCAGCCTACTGCTGTTTTCCACAGACTCTATCTGGCACAACTGATCCAAGGAAAGATCAAATAATAGATCATTTACAAATCTCTACTTCAGTTGAACAGTACATCACAAGACTCAACAGTTATCATAGTTTATGATTTACAGCTGTATAATTTACTGTATGATTTCAACTTAGTTCATTTTCTGCATTTAATGATGAAAAGTCTCTTCTTTCAGATTTTGTATTCTTTATTTCTGATGGTATTCAGTGTATGAAATTCAGTTGCAATGATATTAAGACCCAAAGCTGGTTGGGCGGAAGGTAAGTGTTGAACTTCTGATGCATGCATAGTATAAAAGCTCAGATGATCACACATTATTTTACTGATTCAGTTCTTTGATAGACTACTCGACATACCATAGACAAGTTATGCAAGCAATCCAATGATTTTTTCTTCTGTTACCATAAACCATCAGCTAGAGCAAGACAATATTTTGATTCGATTACCATTATTCATTAAAGATTCTTGCTTCATGATTAGTTAATATACTAAGAAAATTTCAACATTTCCTTTGGATAAGATATGTAAACATGCCTGTATATCGACGAGTAGGTAGATGAAATGCTACCACAAATGCAATGCCAAAACCACGAAGATGATAGAATAGCAACTGTATTATGATACCCTCCTTGTGAACACGGATTCAAATTTATGAAAACAAAGCCAAGAAAGAATGCGGGATCCTCTGTGACTAATGTTTTTTTATAGATCCCCAAATGATGGATGAGTGGAAATGCAAAAGTAACTTCTGGCTTTGAAAAAAATGAGCTTAATAAAAAATAAACAATGCTATTGAGAAACCTCTCCAAGAAGATGTTTCATCTGTTGAAACGGAAGGAGCAAGAAGCAACTCACATTCAAGGTGTTGATGAGGTGTTAACACCCCTCACAAAAGGTTATAATCAAAGCAAGGCATCGGCTTAGTTAGCCAGATAAATAATTCTTTTTAAAAATATTATAATTTTTACTCATTATGTGCCATGTATCATACATATATATATATACATATATATGTATCTATATTCATACATTTTTCCATATTAGTTGCATGTACGTATACATGCACGTGTATATATATATGATCTTACATTTACATATTAAATTAGTGAGATTATCTCTTTGAAATAGTTATGATCCACTTTATTTCTTTATAAAATTATTATATGAAGGAACAACAATACCCCTTAACTCGAAAAGACAATTAAAGGAAAAGACCAACAACCTACTAACTGACAAGATGAGACAACCCCCCTATATGCCAATGTAAAAACCAACTTCATAATGACCTAACACCAGGTTCAAAGTTCAATGGCAACTTCGATCGATCTCAAAGTCCACGTACCTCTCCTTGATGATACTCTCCCTCCCTTCAGAGGCATTGCTAATCCTGCATCCACTTGGTAACATAAAAATGGTTAGACTATTCTTATCTTCTCAGTATTCACAAATATATGAAATAACATTTTCAATATTAATCATTCATGTTCATAATACAGGCTGATAAATATTTAACATCCACACATGTTGTAATAAAACATAGATGATATAACGATCACAATTGTATTATCCATTAGCAACCTTTATTGAAAAGAGGGATGTGATAGAAATAAACCGTTCGTATTCATGCCCCATGCAAGATAAAAACTAGAAAAGCCGTCAAATGGGTCCATAAAATGCTTCATTTCAGTTTTTCCTAAAAGAAAAAGTGAAATTGTAATCAACATTATAAAATTGAAATGAAAACAAATGAAAAGCAAGCGATTCCTATTCTAAATTACGACAAACCTCAAGATAGAGGTCAACAAAGGAGTGGAAACAGGACAATAACATAAAAAATCATCTCAAATGTTGCCAATGACTTCATCGTTAAACGATTGGCTCCAATGATGGCATGTGAATTCTCTTTTGCTTGAAGTTAACTTGTTTTGACTCCATGTACTTAGCTTAAAGTTTGATGACAATAATAGTGAGAATGTGCTTTCATTTATAAATTTTTTGGAGAGACCATGGATGGTTGAGATGTAATGTTGAGATCAATAGTGGAGGATGATTGATAGGATTCCCCTCGGATCAAGGAGAGAGTGGATGGTTGAGATGGAGTTGTTGAAATTTGAAGGGGTGGGATGCATTTACTAAATTTGGTAAGTGGTTGCAACCATGAGAGACAAAGGGGACATGCACATCTAGGAGCCCTATATTCTTGGGTTTGGTGGAGAGAATATTGGAAACATAAGGACAAGTGTGCTTATGTGTCATTTATTCTTGGGATAGGTGGAGGGAATATAGCCATAATTTAATAATAATATTTATTTATTTTAGCCATGTGAGGTGGAAAATAGGTGTGAATAGCAATAATTTATTTATTATGTGAGGTGATGGGAAAGGAAGATAACTAAATAATCCTATTATTTAATTAAGTGGGAGACATTAGGTAAAGGGGACTTGTCTAGGTAATGTATTTGATTGATTAGCACTAGTGAA
Source organism: Cryptomeria japonica (assembly GCF_030272615.1). Classification (NCBI taxonomy): domain Eukaryota; kingdom Viridiplantae; phylum Streptophyta; class Pinopsida; order Cupressales; family Cupressaceae; genus Cryptomeria; species Cryptomeria japonica. The sequence goes on along the minus strand of NC_081411.1, from coordinate 577,522,623 downwards.
ATATTTAGGTGTCTACAAAAACATATGCTTGGAATTGGTCTGGAAACGGTCTCAAAATGCCATGTCACCACTAGAATTGTGTGGATATGGGAGGATTTTGATGAATTCGTTTTGGCAATAAAAAATTTAAACGTTGGATGGATCCATGGGTATTTTTCGTTTAGATTCGATTTGGGATGTTTTGTACTTGATCACTAGGGAAGTATGCCAATTCGACAATGTAGCTTTTCACCAAACAAAAGAATAAGACATTAGTGTAGAAATTCGTCTTTGAATTTGTTTCTTTTATTTCATGTAAATATACTAATGAGGAAGGAACAAATTTTGATGTTGATGAGGTACAAGTGTTGTTTCAACAGTTAATTAAAGAAATAGTTTGGGAACATCAACAAATAGATGAATTTTATAGTTTAGCAAGTACTGTCCTTTGTCCTCTAGAAGAAAGAAAGGATTTAGCGAATTTTGAGGTCATCATTTTAGAAGTTGAGTTTGTTCTTCATGCTAAAATTGTGTATATGGTTTCATTATCTGTACCAAGGGAAACAAAGATAGATTAGTTTCTTGAGAGCTTTTAGAAGGGTGTTGTAGTAGGATATTCTAGTGAAGTTGCAAAATAAGTCATTATTTTTGCCTTGAGTGTGCTTTTGAAAATAGTTCTGTTGGAATCCATTCTTAGATCTCTTTTCATGCAAATGATATAAGCCTTAATTATGTTATAGTAGCCAGCTTGTGGCTAGCATGAACCTTAATTAAGCTCTATGATCATCTATATAGTCTTATATAAGAAGTTAAATCGGCCTATATGGCATCCATGGCATAAGGATGGTATATATAGGTTGTAGTGGTTAGTTTATTATTATCGTATTTTATGTACTATTCTTATTGAAGACTATTGGAGGTAGCCCCCTTAAAGCGGCTTATTATTATTAGTTATTGTTAGGGGTAAATAACGTACGCTAGTAAGAATAATAGTTATAAGTGTGTTATGTTGTGTTTATGTTTATGTTTGTCGCCGAGAGGTTCCCGTCAGGTAGTTGGGAGTTGGTGACGGTTGGCAACTTGACCAACCGTCGGGTCTTTATATTGTTTGGTTGGAACCTCAGCAGGGGAGATTATGTATGGACATTCTGGACACTTGAATAAAGATATAACTCTTCTGGTCTAACTAGTATCATTGTCATTTATGCTGTGATGTATGACTGTTCTGTTACATGAATACTTGGTACGTGTGTAAAACACTGTGTTATCTGTTCATTCACCAACCATACATTTAGGACTAAACAGTTACTATCAATATACTTCCTATTTTATTCTTCTCTTGTGCAAGTTATTTCATTATAGAGTATCCTTGTGTTAGCATGAATATTAGTCGTTGCATGTGTTAATATTGGGTTGTTGAAACTGTTGTTGGCGTTTTTAGGTGTTGGCTGTAAGGGTGGGGCTGCTATTCTTTTGGTCCCCTATCCTAGATTGCATTAGTTGGTGATTTTATTCAAAAATAAAATTACTTCGAAAATTCAAATGGATTTATATTTAAAGTCAAAAGTTGGGGAATACAATAAAAAGTAATACATAATTTTAGTTAGTTTCTAAGAAGCAACCACACCAAACATTTTGATAACTAGGATAAACTTGAAGAAACTAGCAAAATAAAAAACAATGTAGCACTTAATCAAGTTTGTAAAGAGATAATTTTGAATTGTATAAGAGCATTCATTGATGGGAATAACTCCTCATTTAAGGCTTGACCAAAGAACTAAATATAATAAGAGATGCAAATCAGTGTAAGAAGGGCTTAGGTGTCTTAACAACCTCATGAACTTTCATTGAGTTAATACCCATGAAAAGAGTGAGTTGAGCTCCACTTTTAAATCTAGCCTAAGAACGTCCTTGTAGAACACATCTCCATTCACAAATTGATGTAGTCTCAATTTCAAATTTTGTTAGGTCATCTAAGCTTCTAGTCCTTGATTACATGTGTTATATATGCTATAGAATAATTGACCTAGAATACTAGAAACATGCTCTTGTAGGTCGTAAATGTAATAATCCTAGCATACCAGTTCCTTTGAATTCATTGCATCGGGGGTAGTCTATTTCTTCTTAGCTAGAGGCCTACCATGGTTATTATTCTCAATTTGTTTGGCAACTAGGTGATTTGTTAGAAAGAGAGACTTGGGGCAAAGGGAGGGAAATGACATAGACAAGTGGTCCTTTATCAAGACAACATTAAGAGTGATGGGCTTCTAAGTTAGCCCAAATGGGGTCTCTAGTGTTGAAAATTGTAGCTCTAACCCCACAAATAATATAATTCCTATGGAAACCTTTATTGGATGACTGCTACATTGGTCCGACCATTTCTATGATGGTTCAAATTTTCCTTTTTGCTATGGTATTTTGTTGAAGAGAATAGGGAATTGCTTGTTCCATCTTAGTTGTAGATAAAGCATAGAAACTATCAAATTCCTTATTTATATATTTGGTTCCAGTATACTTCTTAAGGTTTATGTTTTAAGATTAGATTGATTTCCTACAAGGGCTTTAAATTCCTTGAATTTGTAGAGAACACCTTTTTTGTTTCTCAAATAATATGCTCAAATCTAGTGGTTTAATCATTAATAAACATTAAGATATAGAGGGATCCACATAGTGAAGGGACTTGAAAAGACTATAGACTAAATCTAAAGGTTTTAGATGAAATTTTGATGTGCCTTTTGTTAAAAGTAATCTTGGTAAGAAAGCATCCTTCACTTGTTTTCGATTTTAGATAAATCTATCACTAGATTATGATAAACCATATCATTTAGGCTTTTAATATTTAAATGTCCTAATCTTTCATGCCATAACTAAGTTTCATCTTTTGATTTTATAGAAAGTTTTATTTTGCTATCTGGTTATAAAAATCCATCTTTTGAATGCCTTGAGCTATAATGGATTTGTTTTGATTTTTAAGACACTAGCTGCCTTTAAAAGTGGTGTATTGAAATGTCTTTTTAGCAAGTTAGGAAAGAGAAAGGATATTTTTCCTTAATTTAGGAACAAGTAAATCATCTCCAATAGATTCATTTAAGATTTTCACTTTTCCTTGCCCTCATGTTTCTCAAATAGAGTTATATCCTTTATAGACTTTTTCATTACATGGATTGATATTGGTTAAAATATCACACGTGTAAGTCATATGTCTAGAAGCACCCTTATCTAAGATCCATTATTTATTAGTTCAAGCAAAGAAAGTAGTATAAAGAGCAATGTTTCAATTTTGATTAAATTGGTTTTGATCTTGATTCGAATATTTTCCTTTTTTGTTACATTTAGTGTTTTTATTAGTGAATGATCTTTTATTATCCTTTTTGAAATAACAATTTGTCTTTGTGACCTATTCTAGCATGGTTATTGCATTTTACTATGTTTTTGTTTTTTAAATTTTTGGGAGAAGGATTTAGAGTTCTTAGAAAAATTAGGATGATTGTTTTGATTACTACCCTTGTTTTTGAAAAAAAGTTTGATTTTTTGTTGACTAAATAAGGTTTCAAACACCTTTTCTTCAGTGTCAAAATTCAACACTACTTGCTCTTCTTGGATGAGAAGAGCAGAGAGTGTTGGAAGATCTTGTTCATTTTGATATATGGAATTTTAAGAAGAGATAAATTTTCTTAACCTTCTGTGAAATGATTTTTGAATTGTAGAGTATAGATGTTTGTCTTGTATAAGTTTGCATATGCAACCATCTAATTGCAACTTAATGTTTTTTATTTTGGCAAGATATTACTATATTTTCATCTCCTTTTATAGGAGTAGCAAAAAGTTGAAGAATTAGTTTGATGATTTTTGGGAATCTAGACCTTTCGTGCATTGATTCTAGAAATTTCTATGGTTTACTAGGTGATTCTAGACTTCCAATGTGAAGGAGAAAATTGTTGACACTTCTTATAGTAATTGAGATGGTCGTTTGTGTCCTATGTTTATAGGAATTCAGGAGTTCAGGATTTACATTAAAATGGCCATAATTTTTTGACCACGAATTTGACTTTTATTCTAATTTTCCAAATAAAATAATTATTCCCATTTAACATGTTAGATTTGTCAATGGTAAACACATGGGACATCATAAAGAATTCAATTCAAATTCAGTATAACTTTATAAATCTATGTATAACTGAAATGAATTGATGTTAATTTTCAAGCAAACAAAAAAAAATGTTAGTTCACTTTTTCAAAAAAATTGTGAGACAAAATAAACATGTCAAATGTATTAAAATATGATCTATTTGAAATGAAAAGCCACGATGGAACAACATCATATTTGAAGAAAGCCACCCTAGCCCTTAACAGAAAGCTGCAACATAGGAAAAATAATAAAAAATTAAATAGCAGAACAAAAACCATTAGTGGGCCATCAGAGAGGCTCCAACAGCTAGAAACAAAGCCTCCAATAAAATCAGCCATCCAAACAAAATTTGAGCACCAACAACCTCACAAATCAAAGAAGTTTAAAACTAAGCCAGACCAAGGAGCTCTGAGTCTCAATCCCATATTATTCCTTGATGGGGGCTCTCCTCAAGGCCTCAATAGAATCTTCACCAACCCACCCTTTGCCAGGGGTCAAATCAATCACATTTTTCTCCACGAGGGTAACCTCCCTTGAGTCTTTAATAGAGTCTTAAGCATCCATTTTGTTCTTGAGAGGGGATCCCCTTAGAAACGCGATCAAATCCTGATAAGATTCTTTACCAAAAGCAACTTTTTGCATATCCCTTGCTAGGGATCCCTTAGACATATCTGGAAGACTATAACTACAGGAACCTAGATCATTCCTATCACACGAGTCTTTGAAAACCTGGGATGAATGGGAGAATTGACCGACTATGGAAGTGAGAGCACACTAGAAAGGAAGAAACAAAGTGGATTATCTGCTCCCAAACACCCAACTTAGAAAGTAACTTAATAGATTTAGGAAGCACTCTACCAGACTCCATACATACACAAGGTCTGGCAAAAACATTGTGTTTTCTATCTTTTGTAATCTAATCTACGGTTAAGAAGAGCCAAGAGCATTAGCAATACCTTGAAGACTTCATCATACCAAAATTCCAGAGGAAGCGTAGGAAGTCTAATCCATTTAGGGACCCAGTGAAGAGTTTCCTTGAATGCATCAAAACTAATAGACCATTTTTGCCAAAAAAGAACAGATTTTCCAATGAACCATGGTCCACCAGACAAAATACTTTAACTGTACTCATAGTTCTCAAAGGAGAAAAGTAGAAACCCATTAGGCAAAGCAATCAGTTGCAACCACCAAACAACACTCCAATGCTATATAAATGTTATTCAAGACCTATTTACTAATACAGAGACCACTAATAATATTATGTTTTAAGATTATTGAAAATCACTCATTTTTTTAATGGTTAATTTCCTTTCTTTAAAGATTTCTATCTTCTTTTGTTCAGGCTAGCTTTTATATATTGTTTGCGAGGTTATGGAGGCTACAAACCATTATAATATTCAACCATGAAAGGGATTCAATGATAAAAAAATACAATAAATCCTACTAATTATATTACTTTTGATGATCTGTGAAATGGACAAGCGTTAGATTAAAGCCTGTGGTCGTATAACACACAAAAACAACAAGAAACAAGGATCAAAGGTTAGTGTTATTCAACCAAAAACTAATCTAAGCAGGCATATCAAAAGAGACACTAAAACATGCTAAAGTATTTAACTAGGGAAACAAATATCACAAGGCATCTCCAAATGCCTTCTAACATGCTCTTAGCTCCTTCTCCTTTGTTCCTCTGCTCTCCAAGTTCCAAACTAGTGTAGCTGTCAGCAGCTTTTTGCACTATGGATGCTTATGGAGGTTCAAGATTGAAATGTTTTAACTATGCTATGCAACCATAAAACAAACTAATTAGACATATTATGAAATGAACTAAGATTTATTTTAGTCCAAAATGACAATATATGTGATTTATGCTAAATGCTCTCTCTAAAATTCACTATAGATTAAATGCATACCAGTTTTTAGGATCTAGATTATGAAGAAATGGGTTCTATTTATAGGAAAAATGGAGCAATGGATGGTTGAGATTGAGTAATCTCAACAAGGGTCAGGATTGAATGATATTCCATCCATGTGAGGGCTTTCAAACCAATCTTAGGATGACAAGTGTCAACATGAGAGGGATTGAGAGGAGAGGGAATAAGCATTAAATGATTGACATGACCTGATGGTTACCCTAGGGGGTTGGGTTAGGGTTAGGTTAATGGATATTCCTTTTATCCAAGGGATAAATGAATGTGCAAGGGTTAAATGGTTACCTTAGTCAAAGAAATAAATGCTTTGAAGAGACCCATGAGTCAAAAGGATGGTTAAGTTAGAGGAAAGTCTCTAACCAAAGGTAAAAGGTGAGTTAACCATAAATGGTTATGTAAGAGCCTTTAATGGTTTGGAAAACTTTAGAGGTTAACCATTTGAAGACATAAAGCCTTTAATGGTTATTGAAGACTTTGGAGGTTTTTGAGAAATGACTTCCTTTTATTTAGGAATGTGACAATGATTAGGATAGGATTAGGCTAATTAGGAGTTAGAAGAATCTAGAAGGGATTTAGGCATGCAAGTGGATTTTGTAAGTGGGAGGAATTTTGGGATTTTCAATTGAAATAAAATCATTTATTTCAATTAAATGGTGTAATTTGCATTTGGATAGATATTTAAATAAATATTAATTTATTTAAATTTGAATGTGAATTTTGGATTTTATTTAAATAAATCTTAATTTATTTACATGAGAAAAAGAAAGATAAAGCATTAAATGCTTGAAGACTTTGAGGGAAACCATTAAAGGCTTGAGAAGACTCTAGAAGGAAGCCATTAAGTTTGAAGACTTTACGGGAAACCATTAAAGTCTTAAGAAGACTTTAAGGGAAGCCATTAAGTTTGAAGACTTTAAGGGAAACCATTAAAGGCTTGAAAAGACTCTAGAAGGAAGCCATTAAGTTTGAAGACTTTAAGGGAAACCATTAAAGTTTTCAAGTGGGTGAGGATAAATAGGATTTTAAATAAATAATTTATTTATTTATTTAAAATAGTTGTGCAACTTGCATTGGTAGGAAAATGCAAGTGGGTGGAGGATAAAAGTGATTTAAATAAATGTTAATTTATTTAAATGTGAGAGATGGGATTTTGGGGGATTTAAATAAATATTTATTTATTTAAATGTGAGAAGATTTAATTAAACAAATATGATTTATTTATTTAATTAATGGTCTGAATTTGGTTAAGTGAATTAAATCAAATAAATTAAATAATTTATTTAATTAATAGGAGAAGAGGGTTAGGATGAATTAATTAAATATTAATTTAGTTAATTATTGATTGATGGTTAAATAATCAAATAACTACTAATATTCATTTAATTAAGTGGACAGATTTATGTGACTACATTTGCCCCTCTTTGAGACGGTGCGGTTTTATCGCGTCATTTTAAAGAAAGAAAAATAGATGTGTGAAGAAATATGCCCCATAAATGTCAATTTAGTGGGTGGTATGCCCCCTCGAGAGATGGGCCGAAAAATTTCGAAAAATCGGGCGATCTCTCGAAAAAGAACGAGAAGTGGAGGGGAGGTAGAATAGAAGAAATTAGCAATAATGGTGAAAGAATGGAAGAAAACAGAGTGAATACGGAGAAATGGCAAGCCAGTGAGTACCCGTAGGTTATGCAGGAGATACAGTGCAAATGTGGTGTTGTGCTTTTGACTGATACTGTACAATTGATCAAAATTGGTTGGACAATCTGGTGCAATCGGTTTAATTGCCTCGGTCGAGTCAAAGCATGACAGTTGATGTCAGTTGTTCACTTGGACAGGATAAAGTCTGAGTAAGTGAATCAAAGTGACTCGATGGTGACTTAGACAATTGATGTAATTGCCCAATGAAGTCAAGGTATTTGAAGCAAAATACTCGTTGAGACTTAGACAATTGATGTGATTGTCCGTTATGATTGTGTTTGATTGGTTGATGAATTGATAGTGTGTGCGTGTGATGGATGGTTGTGGTGAATCATAGCAGCCTCGTTGAGACTAGGTCATTATGATAAATGTCTGATGTAGTCTAGGATTACCATGATCGATTACCTGTTGAGACCCGAAGATACTTGATCAGAGTATCTGTTGATAGTCTAGGTGTGTGTGAGTCGATGTACCTGTGCAGACAGAGTAAGTGGCCTGATTGGGTGACTTAGGATGGGAAACACAACCCCTCCTGTTAGAGATGGATGGTGATGAACATGGCTTGATTAGGATGATTGGAACACGATGTAGGGTATGTGATGTTGATTATCGAGATGGGGAGGGTGAGGGTGGAGTTCGATGTTAGATAGAAGAAATGGAGGACCTATGACGCATTCCTATGGAAGAAGAGGAAAATAGAGTATCCATTGTCATTACTGTGTATGCATGATATGCATCTATTATGAATGTATGGATGGATGGAATGCAATATATACAGATGAGATGGAATGACGATCCATAGTGCTTTATTTTCGTCATTGAGCTTTAAAATGTTGTAAGAAAATACAAGCAACTTGACATAATGATTCAAGATGACCTGAGCATTCCTTTCATGGATTTTGATATAGCAAGTTAATAGAAGCAACTTGATATAATGGATCAAGTTGACCTGAGTATTGCTTGCAGAACAGACAAGGATTATCTCCTTTCATGCATAACTTGGAACATCCTCCTTGATCTTTTGCCGATCATATCCTGAGACAAGTTCATACTGTAGTAAGAGATAAAACCATTATCGAGCTTGGATGAGGCAGTAGGAACCAAAGATGGAGTATTGTACCTGTAAGCAAACCATTATCTCATCCTGTTCTAGACATCGAAGGAGAGTACCATCAAGACTGCGTCGGTATAGGGTTTCAACAATAATGGTATATCGAGCGGTTTGGCGAATGAAGGTTTTTCGTTGGTTATTCGATTGGTTAGGAGGAAGTATGTGATTGTGCAGATAGGTGTAGTACTCACCGTACCATGGGGATTCGGAACCGATAAGGCAACATATCATCTCGGATTCGGGGATAGCATAAGCGGGAATCCAAAGCTGTTCTACCAAGAACTCGTAGCGTGTTGAATTCTGTGGAAGATCTAGGAGAGATGCGATGATAGCCATAGCGTCAGCAGCTCGATTCTGATCTCTGGGTATCTGCTCAAAGGTGATAGTAGTGAATGATGTTTTTAATTTGTCCACCATTTGTTTGTACGGCATGAGTTTGTCATCCTTGGTCTGATATTCATTTGTTGCTTGTCAAATGATTGGTTGGGAGTCACCATATACTTGTAGTTCTTATAACTTCCATTGTATGGCTAGCCTAAGTCCTGTGATCAAGGCCTCATATTCAGCTATGTTGTTTGTACACCGAAATGTGAGCTTGTAAGACTTTGGGATGCTATCACCTTGAGGTGTGATAAACAGAATGCCTACCCCCGAGCCATGCCTAGTGTATGAACCATCAAAGTATAGTTTCCATGGTTGTGTTGTTGTGATCATGAATATCTCTTCATCTGGAAAATTGGAAATGAGGGGATGATCACCTATGAGTGGTGCATTGACCAATTGATCTGCAATAACTTGACCCTTGATAGCCTTACGGTCTACATACTCGATGTCAAATTCACTTAGAATTATCACCCACTTGGCCAAGTGGCCTGTCAATGCTGCTTTGCTGAGTAAGTATTTGAGTGGATCAATTTTTGCAATGAGCTGTACTTTATGTGTCAATAGATAGTGTCTCAGCTTAGTGGCTGCGAAGATTACTGCTAGGCAAGCTCGCTCAATAGGTGTGTAATTGAGTTCATAGCCAACCAGTGTGCGAGAGATGTAGTAAACATCACACTCTTTCCCTTCTGCATTGTGTTGTGCCAATAGTACACCCAATGTTGTACTTGTTGCTGATATATAGAGTAATAAAGGCCTACTTGGATCTGGTGGAATCAGTAATGGTGTATTCATGAGATAGTCTTTAAGCATTTGGAATGCTTGCTGGCATCTGGCGTCCCATTGAAATCGGATGTTCTTGTGTAACAAGTGTGTAAACGGGTGACACTTATCTGCCAGTTGTGCAATGAATCTCCAAATTGATTGTAGCTGTCCTTATAATGTCCTTAGCTAATTGATGTTCTTCGGAGGTGGCATGTCCATGATTGCTTTGACTTTGGCAGGATCGACCTCAATGCCTTTGCTTGAGACAATGTATCCTAGAAGCTTCCCGGAGGTTACTCCAAAGACACATTTCTTTGGGTTGAGTCGAACATGATATTGTTCCAGTTTGTCAAAGATTTGCTCTAATATTTCCAGATGACCTTCTCTTGTGAGTGATTTTGCCAGTAAGTCATCAACATAATCTTCCATTATAGTATGCATCATGTCATGGAAGATGGTGGTCATTGCTCGTTGATAGGTTGCTCCTGCATTCTTTAGACCAAAAGGCATTACATTCCAGCAGTATGTGCCCCATGGACATGTGAAGGTTGTTTTATGTTGATCCTCTAGTGCGATCTTTATCTGATTGTATCCTGAAAAACCATCCATGAGTGAAAGCATGGCATGTCCTGTTGTTAGGTCCACTATTATGTCGATGTTTGGTAGGGGGAAGTCATCTTTAGGACATGCCTTGTTCAGATCTCTGAAATCAGTACAGATACGGATGCCCCCATTTGGTTTGCCGACAGGCACAATATTGGATATCCATTCTGCATAATCAATGGGTCTAATAAAACCAACATCTAGGAGTTTCTTGAGTTCTGCTTTTACTAGTACTGCAATCTAAGGATGCATCTTGCGAAGCTTCTGCTTGACAGGTTTGGCTCCTTCTGCTACGATGAGGTGATGCATGACTAAACCAGGATCAAGCCCAGACATGTCTGCATATGACCATGCAAAGTTGATTTGACGCTTCTGGAAGAACTCTAAAAAGTTAAAAAGTTAGGCTGTTCCTCTGGAGTTAAAAGAGATGCCAGATGTATGTGGTGAGGAGTTTCAGGAGTCGCCATGTATTTTTTGGTTTCCTCGATGAGAATTGTTGATTGTTCCTGTTGTGTACTAGAAGGGAGAATGTCAAACCTTTCATCCTCCGGCACTTCAAAGAGGTTTTCACCATTGGATACGCTCTTTCTTTTTACTTTTGTGGGATCAAACAGTGCCACAGTGTGGTTTTCACTGGAAGATCCATGTTTTATTGTTATATTTTTGTAGTTGAAAGGTTTGGCATCTGCCCCAAAGTATGTTGCACTATTAAGTTCAATGGCGAATCCAGCTTTGTGATCCCCGCTTGGTATGTTATCCCGTAGTTCCAAAAAGTCAATGATTGCCTCATCGTTTTGGAAATGGTCAAGGCATGGGGGATTAGGTTGGTTCCATTCGATGAATTCAAGATGGATAATGGGCATTACCTCATCGATTAGGTTAAGTTCGTTAGATGTATCAGCGAGGGTTAAGACGTTGTGGTGAAGGTCGTTGATGGTACTCTCCCTGTTAGAATCAGGCGTAGGATGTGACGTAGGGTTTGTGGAAGATGTTTCCAGCTTAGGAACCCAAGAGGTCTTTATCTGTGCTTCTCCGTAAATAGGTATGTCTTTGCAGGGTGGAGGTGGTGATGTGTCTTCCTCATCTAAAGTATTAAGATGTATGGAATCGAATTCCCACTCATGTGAGTCAGTTTCTGAGTCACTTTCCAGTAACTGGTTACTATACCATACTGGGATATCCTTTGAGTTAAACATTGGAGGTGTGATCGGTGCTGCAGGAAAGATTATGGGGATCAACGAATCCAATACGGGGAGTATCGGTAGTGTTGACTCTGCTGCTTCTGCTGGAATTGTCGGTGTTGTCGATATTGCTGTGGGTTCTAATATAGTTGTTGCTGCTAATGGTGCTATTGATTTTATTGTTGCGGCTGCTGTTACTGATGGAGGTGCTGGTTTAATTGGTGGGATGATTGGTGTTGTGGATGGTCTTGCTGGGATTCTTAGCCTTGATGGGGCAGTTGCTATGGTGTTTGGTGCTGCTTTTATAATCAAAGGTGACCTTTTTGTAATAGGCTGATATAGTGGTTTGTTGGGTTTCCTTTTGAATCTGAGTTTAGGAAGGATCTCCTTTTGAAAGCCTAGGCTAGTGTTATCTTTCGGTTTTAATTCCGGCTGCAGCGGTTCATGTTGTCCTTTCTTGCAAGGTCCCAAAGCACTTTGACCATCATAACCCATTTTTTGCATAATAAGAAGACCTTTGCCATACTGATCTGTGGGAAGCTTAGCTTGCGGAATATTGGTGGTGATGGGATCTTTATAGATCCATTTTGCTAAGTCCTCATCTCCGGTTTCTTCTTCTTGACTCTTTCCAAGGATGAATGGCGTCAAAGTACATACTGCCTTGACCAGTGGCGTTTGAAGTAACCATTGAGGTTTGCCATGTGTCCTAGGAGAAGTGGGCATTTGTCCAACACAAAAGAGTTGATTGAGATTGTATTCCCCAGGACCTTCCTCTGCTATTTTCATCTTGAGCTTCTCTTGCTTGGGTATAGTGGTGTTTGAACTGGAAATAGAGGTTGGATTTACGTATGATGTGGAAGAGATGGCTTCTCTATTGTTGGGAACGGTAATCTCTGGTTGATGACTTATATTATGACAATATGCAAAAGGGTTTGCATCGCCCAGGATTGTGATTTCTACACCATTATGCGAGAACTTGATACACTGATGGTAGGTGGATGGAACGGCTTGCATGGCGTGTATCCAAGGTCTTCCTAATAATAAATTGTATGGCAGAGGAAGGTCCAGAACTTGACAGATGATGTGTTTCACCACAGGGCCCACTCGGATTGGTAGCGCAACAGCTCCTTTAGATGAACGTTCTGCATCATCATAGGCTTTGATTGTGATCTTTTTGCGGGGATCCACTGATTCAATTGCATATCCCAAAGCTATGACTAATTGTAGAGTACAGATATTCAGGCCAGCTCCATTATCAATCAAGACTCGCTTGATCCTATGTTGGTTGATAAACCCTTCAATGTGTAGTGAGGCGTTGTGAGGTTGCTGGAAGGATGAGTTGTCACTTTCAGAGAAAGTGAGACAAGGTGATGACCTTAGATTTCCAACCATAGCTTGGAACTGATCTGTATTTAGGTTTGCAGGGACTGACGCCTCTTGGAGAGCTTGATCCAAGATTGTTTTATCAGAAGGAGATAGGCGCAATAGCTCTAAGTTAGATATCAATGCGGGTGTTTTGTCTAACTGTTCCACAAGGTTATATAGCTTTGGGATAGATGGGGTGCCTTTTGGAGCTGCTTTTATGGTAATCTTGCTACGACGTGTAACAACATTGCAAGTGGAGATGGGATTTTTAATGGTAATAGTAGCAATTTGTTCATCGACATCATATAGGTGATTCACAGTGTAATTATACGCGGCTTGCGTATAATTGGTAGTATCTATGTTTCTCCCTGAAGTGGAAGGACCCCTTTGATCTTGTGATGGAAGTGGATTTTTAAACATGAGATGATCATTGTTTGTTGTCTTTGGGTCATGTCCTTCGATTTCAATTTCACCTCGGTCAATAAGATCTTGAATAAGATCTTTCAATTTGTGACAATTGCTTGTTTTATGGCCTTTCCCTTGATGGAAATCGCAATGTTCCGTATCCCTCCACCATGAAGGTTTGACTTGAGGTTCATAATTTGATGTTTTGGGTAAGGTCACCAGATTTTGAGAAACCAACTGATGTAACACTGTTTCGATGGGTTCCCCTAAGGGAGTATATGTTCGTTTTGGTTTAAAATTTTGTTGAGGTTGTCTGGGTTCCTCTTGAGATGTGTTGCGTCCTTGATTTGGAGGAGCAACTGTGTTATTCTTGGGTGGGGGATTCTGTCCTGCAAATCGAACCACAAGTTGTGCACTTTTGATAGTTCTTGCATCCACAACCTCGTCATTGACGATATTTTTGTTTTTGTTCCAGAAGTTAGGCTTGTCACTATTGAAGCGTGGGCGAGGGCCATCCTTTGGCTCATTGTATATCTTGATAAGCCCTTTTTTGATGAGAGCCCACTCACATTTTAAGCCTTTGGTGATCATGTCATTGAAAGAATCTGTGTCTTTTACGTCTAGGTGAAATTTCATTTCGTCATTTAAGTTGGAAATAAATATTTCCACTAGTTCTTGTTCAGGTAACTGAAGAGAACGTCTACTAGACATTTGACGCCATCGTTGCAAAAAGACTGAAAATAGTTCACCTGGTTTTTGTTTAGTGTTACATAGATCAGCCATGGTGATATCACGTTCAATGTTGTGTGAGTAATGTGCCAGGAATTTTTGGATGAGTTCTTCAAATGTCCTAATGCCACCTGGTAATCGGGAAAACCATGATGTGGTTGTTCCTCCCAAGCTTTGGGGAAAAAAGCACATTAGGTACGTATCCTCGTATGCCACTTCGAGGCAAGCTAAATGGAATTCTCGAACATGATCAGGAGGATGTCCTTTTCCTCTATATTTTTCAAACTTGGGTGTTTTAAACCCTCCCGGAAAAGATGGCATATGAAGATTCCTATCAAAAGGATAGGGACAAATGTCATTAAGTGAAAATTGATTAGTTTTCACACCACTATGAAGTTGTTGGGCGAGATTTTCAACTTGTTGCCACAACATTTCTATTTCATTTGGAGGAGGAGGTGGGGGATTACCTTGATGAAGGTTGTATCTAATGTGTTCTCGACCTCTTTCATCCTCATTACGACTTTGGCGTTCTGACGCTTGTCTTAGTTGTGCAACATCAAAGTCAGAGGGTAGTTTAGCTCCTTCTTGAGCAAGTCTTAAAAAGTGAGCATCAACATTACTCTTGAGTATCTCATCAAAAAGTCTATTAAAGAGAGGGTTGTGTTGTGCCCTTTCTATTGCCGTAGGAGTAGGAGTGCCTGGATTTTCATCATTTACATTTCCTCCAAGGGCTTCTTGGAATTCATTTATATTTTCTTCCTCTTCCTCTTCAATTTCTTGTTGTTTGGATCTTGATCTGGTATGAGCCATTTTGTTTATAAGTTTTTGTTGAAGTTTTGATGAAAATGATGATGAGTTGTTGATGGAATGAAAGATTGATGTTTGGTGAAATGTTTTGCATACGGATCCCTAGCACTAAAGGTAGATGCTACCAAAGTTCTTTCTTGAATTGCTTGTTGTGTTGGATTGACAAAGTTTGATGTGATAAGGTTTAGAGAGATCTGAGATGTGTTACAGACTCAACTACCTAGTAATGAGAGGATTCACTCATAGACTAGTTTTAACCTGCATAGAAATGTCTCTTAGGATGAGTTTATCCTAGATGTAGAGACACTCTAAAAGTGATTTGTTTGTGTTTGATTCAAGCAATATTGAAAATAGAACTTAGGACAAAAACCTCTTTGATGTTTTGAGAGTTGGAATGGATTTGATGAGATATGGATATGATAATGGATGAAATGTTTAACTTCAATAAAAGCTTTGTGTCACATATGGGACAAATTCTTCTTCTCTTTCGGGAGTTGGTGGTTCTTCTCGAGCTACGTTATATGTGATGCAAATATCTGGAAAGAAGTTAGGATTGATCTTGCCTCCTTTGTTTTTGTGATAACTCAAAGCACGACATTGCATAAAAGCTCGGCGGTTTAATGACTCTTGATTAAATTCGTTTGTTTTCCCTTGAAGGTAAAGACGCATGCGACGTAGGAAGGTTCTATGAGAGACAAAGATTTGTCTATTAAGATAGAAGAATTTCCTCCTTTTGGTAAGAGCTTTTGAGCTTAATGGTCTTTTCTTCAAGTTGATGTTTTGATGAAGATTCTTCTTTCTCAAGATGTGAAGAATGGTCATATAGTTTGATACTTTTGTTATTTGATTTTGATCCTTTGTTGGTTTCTAAAAAATGTTTGTGTTGGATGAATACTTGTTTTTGGAATTGATTTTTGATTTTCCTTTGACAAGAAAACAAAGCAAGCACACAAACACAAGAATGTTGCCTCAAAAAGGCACAAATGAGTATGGGTCTAGATCAACCCAATCCTTGGACTTTTTATGACCCTTTTCTTTAAATGTATTTTAAGGTGTTTTTCCAAAGCCTGAAGTCGGCTCAATTTGCACTTGGTCTTTGACAAACGAAAACACTTCAAACACTCTTTATCCCTAAGGTCAAATGGCCAGTTGCGATAATTTCAGCCCACATCTTGATATTTCTTAGACTTTGGTACTACATACCTTATGAATCCCGTCGTGGCAGGTAAGGATGTGATATACTAAGTCTTGCACGAGCATAACAAATAGATAATCCCTATGATGGGGGAGTCATCACTTTCATCAAGCTACAAGTGACTTTTCAAAAAGCTATGTTTTTACTCAAGGAAATATGTATGGTGAGTATCTTGGGAGCAAAACCATCTATGCTCTTGCACTGAATTTATCACAAATATCCTCAATCAATAGAACGGGTGGGCTACTACTTAAAGGTGTTTAGTAATTTTCGATGTTTTTGGACATAAGTTCATTCTGCAGTGACTCACTTAAGAGCCTTGTAACTTGTGGTGGGGCCCATTTGTCCTTTCGACAAGTTACACTGTAGGAACAGCTATACCCAAGGCTACAGATTTCACTCTCACCTGATTTCTATAGCGGCTAGAAGGATTTACCGCGCGAGGTCGTTCCCAAGAGTGATGTGTCTCTTGGCAGGCCTCTCTTAAAAAGATAAAACTTGAGTGTTACTAACACTTTTCTTTTGCACCTAGGACCACGAAAGTCAAGGGAGAGGATAGTGTATGTTAGAAGTAGGACCACTCGACCAAACTCTTCTGCACAAGTGTGCCAAACACAAAATACAGTTATTCTTTTTAACTTGTCATTGCAATGATTTTCTATCTAATTGGAAATGTTGCTCCAACAACCATGATGTTCTTTTTAACTTAAAAAACAATATGTTTGAATAAACTAGAATTTGAAATCCTGGTCAACTTAATGAAAAACATGTTTGAGTGAAGTAAAATCATTTTGCAAATTTGAAACAAGTTGATTGTTCTTTTTACTTGAACAAAAATTGAAGTGTGGATTGTGATTTTTTAAGTTTGATGCAAGAAAGAAAATTTGTCTTGTTTTGTTTTAAGCACCAAAATAGAATGTATCCTTAATTTGCAATGAAAGCAAATTTGTGTTGTTGATTTTTAGAGCACCAAATGAAAGTTTTTTATTTTAAGTAACAAACGGGGTTAGTTTAAAACCTGCACATGCAACAAAAAGTTAGTAAAATCCGACCATATGGTGGGCTTCCACAAGCCTAAAAAAATTCATTTTATCGGTTACATGGCCTTTTTTACAACGTTTTGTTACAATAGCGCTACTCTGTGTGAAAACAGAAGCGCTACTTAACACAAACGCGCTAAAACGTGGACAAAAGCGCTAAACTAAAAATGTTAACATCAACAACAAGTGCCCTAAAACATGGACAAATGCGCTACTTAAGACTCAAAAGCGCTAATATACGGACAATAGCACCAAATTTGAGACAATAGCGCTATTGTAAATACAATAGTGCTAGAGTATCAAATTACAATAGCGCTAAAGCGCAAGTAAAAGCGCTAAAACGCGACCTGTGTGTCAAGCTAAACAGTCAAAAAAGTTAGTTTGTTAAAAACAAAAGTTGTTGATGGATTCACGTCGGGTTCACCAAATGATGCTCTGCGAAATGGACAAGCGTTAGATTAAAGTCTGTAGTCGTATAACACACAAAAACAACAAGAAACAAGGATCAAAGGTTAGTGTTATTCAACCAAAAACTAATCTAAGCAGACATATCAAAAGAGACACTAAAAACATGTTAAAGTATTTAACTAGGGAAACAAATATCACAAGGCATCTCCAAATGCCTTCTAACATGTTCTTAGCTCCTTCTCCTTTGTTCCTCTCTTCTCCAAGTTCCAAATTAGTGTAGCCTCCAATAGCTTTTTGCACTATGGATGCTTATGGAGGTTCAAGATTGAAATGTTTTAACTATGCTATGCAATTGTAAAACAAACTAATTAGACATATTATGAAATGAACTAAGATTTATTTTAGTCCAAAATGATAATATATGTGATTTATGCTAAATGCTCTTTCTAAAATTCATTATAGATTAAATGCATACTAGTTTTCAGGATCTGGATTATGAAGAAATGAGCTCTATTTATAGGAAAAATGGAGCAATGGATGGTTGAGATTGAGTAATCTCAACAAGGGTCAGGATTGAATGATATTCCATCCATGTGAGGGCTTTCAAACCAATCCCAGGATGACAAGTGTCAACATGAGAGGGGTTGAGAGGAGAGGGAATAAGCATTAAATGTTTGACATGACCTGATGGCTACCCTAGGGGGTTGGGTTAGGGTTAGGTTAATGAATATTCCTTTTATCTAAGGGATAAATGAATGTGCAAGGGTTAAATGGTTACCTTAGTCAAAGAAATAAATGCTTTGAAGAGACCCATGAGTCAAAAGGATGGTTAAGTTAGAGGAAAGTCTCTAACCAAAGGTAAAAGGTGAGTTAACCATAAATGGTTATGTAAGAGCCTTTAATGGTTTGGAAGACTTTAGAGGTTAACCATTTGAAGACATAAAGCCTTTGATGGTTATTGAAGACTTTGGAGGTTTTTGAGAAGCGACTTCGTTTCATTTAGGAATGTGACAATGATTAGGATAGGATTAGGTTAATTAGAAGGAGTTAGAAGAATCTAGAAGGGATTTAGGCATGCAAGTGGATTTTGTAAGTGGGAGGAATTTTGGGATTTTCAATTGAAATAAAATCATTTATTTCAATTAAATGGTGTAATTTGCATTTGGATAGATATTTAAATAAATATTAATTTATTTAAATGTGAATGTGAATTTTGGATTTTATTTAAATAAATCTTAATTTATTTATATGAGAAAAAGGAAGATAAAGCATTAAATGCTTGAAAACTTTGAGGGAAACCATTAAAGGCTTGAGAATACTCTAGAAGGAAGCCATTAAGTTTGAAGACTTTAAGGGAAACCATTAAAGTCTTCTTAAGACTTTAAGGGAAGCCATTAAGTTTGAAGACTTTAAGGGAAACCATTAAAGGCTTGAGAAGACTCTAGAAGGAAGCCATTAAGTTTGAAGACTTTAAGGGAAACCATTAAAGGTTTCAAGTGGGTGAGGATAAATAGGATTTTAAATATTTAAAATAGTTGTGCAACTTGCATTTGTAGGAAAATGCAAGTGGGTGGAGGATAAAGGTGATTTAAATAAATGTTAATTTATTTAAATGTGAGAGATAGGATTTTGGGGGATTTAAATAAATATTAATTTATTTAAATGTGAGAGAAGATTTAATTAAACAAATATGATTTATTTATTTAATTAATGGTCTTAATTTGGTTAAGTGAATTAAATCAAATAAATTAAATAATTTATTTAATTAATAGTAGAAGAGGGTTAAGATGAATTAATTAAATATTAATTTAATTAATTATTGATTGATAGTTAAATAATCAAATAAATACTAAATATTCATTTAATTAAGTGGACAGATTTATGTGACTACAACTTCTGTTTGATTTATTTCTAAGATTTGTGGATTACTTATTGCAGTTTCTTGGTCTAATGCTCTTGTCCCACTTGTTTTGTGCTTTATTTGTAACATTCTTGTTTCATTATGTTTTAATGTGACAGTAATGTTGAATATTTTGCTTTTCATTTTACTTGTGTGTGCATCTGTTTTACCTGCTGCTTCTATGGTTCTTATATTTTTTTGTCTTTGTTATAACACTGTCCTCTTATAAATGTACATTTGTTATTGTTTATAAAATCTTTATCTCTCAAGCCTCAATCATTGAATAGTTTTATATGGATTCTACACTCCGGCAAGTTTCTTACTTTTAATTTCAAACTGGCCTTGTTAATTATGGCTAGATAGGATTTTATGATATGTTGTAACTTCTACCTTACGTGTTCTGTTAGGGTCTTTATTATCTTGAATTTGATGGTGCATCGAAAGGAAACCCAGGCAAATCAGGGGCTGGAGCAGTTCTACGTAACCCTGATTTTTCAGTGGTATTTTGATTTAGAATTTGTTGAGAAGTTGATTTTTTCATGCTATGGTGGATATTTGAATGATACAGTCAATTACATTTAATTATATTAGTGGGGAATAAAAGCAACATTATTAACACAGTTTGTGAACTTATAAGGCATGCAAGATAAAGGAAGGTGTAGGTCTGGCCACAAACAATGTTGCTGAATATCGTGCGCTCATTCGAGGATTGAAAGTTTGCTTGAGTAAGGGAATCGATTGCATTCATGTGCAAGGTGATTCCAATCTTGTGGTTATGCAGGTTTCTCTCTCCCCTCTTCTCCCGCTACAGACATTCATAAACATGTATTTTCTGCTGTCTGCCATGCCCATCTTTTTGCTTTTTGGATCATTGACATCAACTATAAAACAAGTTACCTTTACACGCATTGCTACAAAGGAATGTAAATTCAAATTTCCTGCATGCAGAGCCTTCATCTTGTTAGATTAAGATACAATATGTGATTGTGCTATCCAATATATTTCTTTACCAAATTAATATGCTATATTCTGCACAAGCCTTGGCAGTTAACATGCATTTTTCTTGTCCTTTTGGTAATAATATGCTTAAGTCTCCTTGGAAGAACAATGTTAAGAAATTTCATATCTGTAATGCCACAATTGAAATGAATGATCATTATCTCATGTTGTAGACAAAATAAGATACAGTCAAGAATACAAGAATGGCAAAGAGTAAAATGTTTAATCTCTCATGGTTAGGATGTGGAAGTCTTTCTTGCACACAACAGGGAAATGATGAATATATATTCTCATTGAATCCATATAGGAGAATAGAAGTATGTCACGTAGTAGACTAATAAGAGTTGTAATAAGATATGGATAACATATGATATGAGATGTGTTGTAATTAAGCAACTTTTATGGGGATGGTTGTTCCTTAGTTGTTTTCCACCCTTGGGATTTCTATGTCATTTATGGGATTCCTTGCATTGGAATATCTCACAATAGTTGTGTTTGGGCATACATGAGAGTTGTAGATGATATTTGAGGGATCATCTAAGAGAGATTTATCCAAAGTTACTAGGAGTGAGGAATGGTACTCGTATGGGAGATGAGGATGGGTATTGGTATTCCATTTTCAGAAAAAAATGGAAAATGACTATTTTTTGCCCATGCTTTGCAAGATTTTGCTTATGGGGTTTTGATAAATGAAAATGACTAAGTACATTTGTTTTTTCTCTAGATATATGTGCTAGATTGTTGACAGTTAGGTCTTGTAGACAATATTTTTAGGTTGTGAGGAAAGAAAACTATCTAAGCATGAACTAATATAAGAACTGCCTATTGGTTAATGTAGAGGATGGTAATCCATTAGAAACAAGATTTGAAGGGATAACAGATTGAATAACGAACCAATGCAAGATTCTAGAAAATGTATTGCTAAGGAGTATATAAAGTTACTACTTAGTGAATAAACTACATCACTACAAAGCTTGACAAAGATACTTAGTTTTGATTTGATTGAAGGAATTACAAACATAGGCAAACTAGGTGAAGGAGCATGGGCTTAGCATTTATTATAATTGTGCCTTGTGCCCAAGGTACATATTTATAGGTTACAATGAATAGCTTTTAGGGTTTTGGGAATAATAATTAATATCTGAAAAAGAAATGTTTTAAAACAAACCTATCCACAAGCTGTAGACAAAGCAGAAAAAAAGAACTTAAAAGAAAACCTATTGTAAAACAATTAATAGAATACAGCTAACAAAAGTGGCCTAAAGATAGCTCTTTATCCATCACCCAAACTAGAACATTGGTGGATATGGTCACTGCTAAAAATAACAAGGTACATGAGTGACATTCTGGGAGTTTGAAGCAATTTCCACACTGAAACTAATGAATCCTCGTACAAGTATTGAAACCTTACCACAATGATATGCCAAGAATTTAAGTTTGAAACCTTATTGATACGATTTAATGATATTGTGAGAACTATTTCCTAGGGTTCTGACAAAGTTGAAAATCCAAGGGGTGAATCCTCTTTTAGTGCTTGCTAAAGTCACTTGTTTTTGCTGTCTGTTCATGAACAAGGATAAATGTTTGAGGATGGTGTTGTGAAGTATGTGGTATAAACATTCAAGTGATTGTAATAACTGCTTACATCATAATCAGAGGCCAAAAACCCCTTGCCATAGCAGACCCAAGTGCTGAAAACTGCACTTGACAACCCTTCATCACTACTGCTGTACTTAAAGACCACTTGACGAAAGATGTCGGAATGTACTCCAGACCTGTAATAAGGAGAAAACTCAGCTCGGCTGAAAGTATAAAGGACGATTTGTTTTCAATTGGAATTATGAGTTGTTTGCATATAGGTGCTTGGATTCACTCTTTGCATGCGTTAAACTGCTTTTTTCTTTTATGACTGGAAATAGTGAAGAGTAAATTTTCCTTATGATCTTCACTTACACTTATAACATATTTACTAGATCTAACACTAATTTACTAGATCTAGGCAGAAGAAACCAATGGCAAAAATAGCATATAAGTGCTCCAAGTTTGTCTTTTTCATTGCTTTGAGTGCTAGGTGAAAATAACTTAAAACATTTGACACCTTTTTTGATGTTAGAAATGTGGCTACATTAGATTTGGTGCACGCCTTGCTGTGTATTGCCCTTTTTAGATGTTTTGGCAAAATTCATTCATATCATTGCCATCTTGCATGTGCACCCAAGTTTACTTTAGTTGCTTTTCACTTAATAAAGGTGTAGTTTCATGCTAATTTTGCCATATTTTAATACCCTTGATCAAGTTTTGACATTGTAGAGCCACCCTAGGGACATGCTTGCTCAGCATTAGCCTCTTTTTATTATGAATGGCGGAGATTTTCAAGGGTTATGCAATTGGTTTTCTGTGCCTAGGATGAGATTCATAGGGTTTGGACCCAAAACTGGACATTAGAGTGAAATTTTTGAAGCATTAGTCACTTTTTGAGTCCTTTGCAGAATTAGTAAGTGGCTAAACCAATGGATACATGTGCCTGTATTTAATTCTACAGTTAAGTCAGAACTAGCACATATTAGCAATTAGTTAATTCAGTTTTATGGTTTAGTGGAAATAACCCATGGCTTAACCATTGGATATGTGTGCCAATGTAAAGTGATTGTGTTATATTCTTAAAGCCATAGCTGAAAAGCTCACAGAGTACTTGCAAAACTTGTGAGTCAAAAGCTCTAGCGAGTTACTAACCAAATTACTCGCTGGCAATTTTTTGAAAAATTGGCTGTCATTTTTTATAAAAACTCGCCAAAACTTATCTAGAAACTTGTAATTTTTCATTTAATCTCACCTAAATGAGTATATATTTTTTTTCATCTAATATTTATTTTTTTACATGAATTATAAAACATTTTTTTAAACAAAAAGCATCAAACACCTAATTTCGCTAGTGATAAAATTGTGAAAATGGTGTGCCATGTAGGTTTGTGTGTGGTTTCGAGGGCCTCAATTTGGGCTTGGTGGTGGGGGCTTCACCCCTTAACCCCACCTTGTATCGCGATGGGGAATGTGCTTAGGGTGCTGCCCCTGAATCCCATGAGGGGCATTGCCTCCAAACCCCCTCTTGGGGGCATCACCCGCAAACCTCCACAAGCACCCCTCAACCCGATTGAGGTCTACAATATTTATTAACTCTAGTTTTTTTATATATGCTGGAAATCAATAATATGTCGTACAAATTTAGTAATTAGTATTTTATAAGAATATTTTTTAAAATTTATGTATTTTAAAATGTTCAATAAAATTGCCAAGTTATTGTTTGAGCTTTTTCGAGTTTTTGTTGAATCTCGAGTTCTTAATTTTTTGGGGCTTGGCAAGTGATTGCTGAGTCAGAGTTCTACAACCATGCTTAAATAAATTTGCGAAGCACATATATGCTATTAGACATTCTTCGTATACATATTCTTGTATGATGTATTCCATTAATGAAATTTGTGGCAAGATTTACCGGAAATTGTATATGAAAATTCCCTAGATCAGTCTCCTCATTCTCAACTCAAATCTAATTATCCATTACTTAAGTTGTGGAGGATTTAGTTGGCGTTTGAGTTGTTCTTATGTCATAATGGTGATGTTATCTTAAGTTAATCAAAGTATATGTGAGAATATTGTTGTGCTGTGAAGAGTGTTTTGAATCTGATTTCTTGTAGACTTTGAACTGCAAACTTCAAATTAAGATATAGTTATTAGTTGTGGTAGTGAGAACTCCTAGTCTTTGTGCTACGATTCTTTTCATACTGGGCCTAGAAGAATTCGTATTCACAATGAAGAGATGTAGCCGCTATGCTAAGATCACTTCTAATCTTTAAGGGAATTGATCAGCACGTCATTACTTATAATTTTAATAATGCCGATCATTGAGGGAAGTGCACTTATGGCGGAAGGAGAAGATGTGAATTTTTAGAATTGCAAACTCTAAACTGAATGATGTATTTTATGTTTGCAAAGAAAAGAAAGGCCCTTGCATGGCTTTGGCATATGTCTTGTGTTAACATTTGAAGCTCAAGATTGTTAATATTGTCA
Source organism: Cryptomeria japonica (assembly GCF_030272615.1). Taxonomy (NCBI): domain Eukaryota; kingdom Viridiplantae; phylum Streptophyta; class Pinopsida; order Cupressales; family Cupressaceae; genus Cryptomeria; species Cryptomeria japonica. Next base: position 577,497,935 of record NC_081411.1, on the reverse strand, counting down.
TGTCCCCTTTTCAAAATTAAAATATTTGGGATACCCATAGCCTATTTCTTGTTTCATGTAGGCTAAGGGATAATGTTAGGGAAATGATTTAAAATTAATATTTGAAGTTGAACCAATAACTTAATTTTATTACATTGTAGATAGGATAAATTATGCATTATCATTATTTTATTAATGTGAGCCTAATGAAATGTTTTATTAAAAGTGTTTTTGAATGCCTCTAGAATAAATTTTAGATGGAAAAAGGAAACTCAAAATAAATAAGTAAATATTAATGGAAAGTCTGGCATAGAAAATGGCATCCATTGTTATCGTTATCAAACATATTTTGGAAAGCTTGAGCATTTTAGTTTTGCTCAATCTATTAAGAGGCATTGAGTGCAAAGCTCCCTGGAAGTCAAATGGCCATTTGCCATTGTTTTTTCTTGTTGCTTTGCAATCATTGCAAGGCACTTAGATTGTTGCTCTTCATCATTCTTGGTTCCTTTAGACCTCTTGTATTTCTCTTATGTATTGATTTGAGTATTTTTTAGTGAAGCACAGGGATGAGGCATCCGTCGCCATCGCACCACCGCCACCGGGATGTCTGGAGATGCTGAGGATGTCCAAACATCTTCAAGATGTCTTGGGAACTCCTAGGACTCTTTTAGCTGTCTCGAGGACACCTAGGAGTCTCCCATAGCCCCCACTTAGACTTTTGAACCCTAAGCACGAATGGTGTAAAATTTGTGAAAATGGCATCCTTGTTTTCAAGCCAGTCTCATTCTCTTCATCAGATATATACATGAAATATAACATTTAAGTATAAGTCACATTTCAATATGTCTTTATACCTTAGTTATTTCATGTATATAATGACAAGATGTTTGAAAGTGGTTTCAAATCTCTAGGAGTTATAATGCAGATTCTAGGTTTTAGAAGATTTAAAAAAAAAAATCAGATAGTCAAATTTCAGTAATCAACAACCTCCTATCAGCATTCTTTCACTCTCTTTATCTCCCTTGAACTCTAGGCCTATCTCTCTACCTATTACTCTTCCTCTATCCCCTCTCTCTACCTCTCTCTATCTCACTCTCTTCTCTCTCCCCCAAGATCTAGACCTATCTCTACATCTCTCTCTCTTACCCAGACCCTTGCCAAGGGTGCTATCCTCAACTTCATTTTAGTGTTGCACCCTAACCCCCATCAAACTATAATTCTAAGCAAGCAATAAGCCATTGATGAATCATGATCATAAATCCTATTTTCGATATAATAGAAATCTCCAATTTGACAATTTCATTTGTCAAATTTTATTTATTATTCAAGAAATCTTAGTATTTGCAATTTTGCTATTTTACTAATTTGCCAAAGTTTCATTTGAAAAATAATTCTTATACATGTTTTCATAACTAGTTTTTCAAGTACTATATATATTTATGATATCCGCATTGTTGATGTGTGTTTTACGCACAATCGAACACAGAATAAAATACCAAACTATTCTACCCTCTCTTGAACAAAATCACCTCATATGCTAAATATCTGATCAACTAAGACGGTTCCAAGGTATCTACGGTCAATTCTTGACATGTGGGTAATTCAATGGCTGATGTGATTTGCTATTTTCACTTGGGAACTTACACAATTGTTCTAAATGATTCAAGGTTATCATGAGTGGAGATGGGTTTGCCAATGGTGTTGAATGATTTTGCAATTGAGCTCGATCTATTCTAACAAAGGATCTAAAAATAAAATGCAATGGGGATGAGGGTTTAGAAATTCTATTCTAAGGCTATCCAACCTAGAATGCAAGACGTTATGAATGATTCAATGTAATTCAACTAGGCAAGGTTTCACCATCAAGAACAATTCAACACAAGCTTAGTGCAATCATGTAAGGTAAATTTATAGATGTTCAAATTGCTACCATCAACATCAATACCATCAACGCAATGCATACGAATGGACGTGCAATAATTGAAGTTAAGTCCAATTGAAATTCCAGCTGACCACACAAGGCAAACTTACAATCAACAAGAAGCTAGTGGTATGGATTAAATGAATTTCATTCAAATGCATTCAATACTTCTTTCATCTAATCTAAAATACTTGAAAGCAAATTCTAATCTAAGTTCTAATCTAAATTTGGAGGCAATGAGAACCACAAATACATACAAAATCTAAACAAAACCACCGAACTTCAATGATTTGTATTCAAACTTGCAACATGTTGATGACAATTCTAAAAAATCTCTCCCTTACAAATGATAGGCAAATGGGTTTATATAGAGTCTCAAATGAAATGAATGGCTAAGATTCAATCTAGAATCAAGGGCCAAGATCATGCCAATACTGCCCTAATTTGGGTTTACATCAAAAAGGAGAATAAAAAAGGAGGTCCAATGGGATGATGCCTAGTCATCAAGTAGGGAATCTTCTAGAAGATTCAGGCCTGCATCCCTCTCTCTAGCTGCATACTCAACGAATCTAGCGAGGACACAGTTGAGTTCCTCTATTGTAATGCTAGGTAGACCTTGTTGCAAATCGATCACATCCAAGGCATTTGAGCAAGCATCAAAAATGCTTTCCCAATCCAACATAAGCTTTTGCAAGTTGATGTGATTGATGAGAGAAACTTGAAAAATAATTGAATCAATAATCGAATGATATTGAATGAATTAATAACGAATATACAAGCGTATATAAAGGAATTACAAGATGGTGTTCTAAAAAGAACGGATTGTTAATCTAAGCTTCAACATGAAGCTAAAACACTTAAAGCACTAAATAAAGCTAAAATCTAAAATCTAAAAGCAAACTATGCCTTCTTATAAAAGAAGCAATAGTTTAACTTAACGAACTAAAAAGCAAAAAGCTAAATAACCATTAATAAAATAATTAAATATAACTGACTAAAATATAATTAAATATTCTAATACCCTCCCTTAATGGTCATTCTATCTACTAGCTACCCTACAAAAGACACTACAGGTCTTTTTATCACAAATGGAAAAAACACTTTGTTGCGGCGGAGAGTCGCCGGAGACCCTCCCAAGATCTAAAGTGTTATGATCAAGATTACCATAACCCATCCAATCTGATGTTATGAGTTCAATGTGCATATCTTAACTTTGGTTGCATAATCTTGGTTGCCGTAGTAGAGGCAGATGATTCGAGGTTTGAGGAAGATTTTTCTTTAATCCTGATATCCGGTGTTGATTCATGAGCGAGATTGAAGGTCCGATATGCAGTAACTCAAGTAGAACAAAGCTATTTTGATGTAACGTGTGATCCAAAATCCTTGGGTTGATTTCGGTGATTGGTTTCGAGTTCGAGGAGATTGGGCCAACATATATGAAGCTTGTTATCATTTTGTTTAAGTCTGCATATGGATTTGTGGGTGGATTAAGCCGACTCATTGGTTACACGTTTCATGTAGTTTTTGGAAGGCGACATGAGAATTGATTTGTTTTATTGGTGTGCATATATAAGACCAATTCATTTGAGCATTTTGGATGACGATATGAGCATGAGAAGTCTGTATGAGCGAATGTGCGAAGTTTGGTGAATGTGATTGAAGATTTTGATGCTTTGGTATATGACAGAGCAGGAAAACAGAGCAAAGAGACAAAACAGTTGCAGAAGTCAAATTGAGCCTAATTGGAACTGCTATCTAGCATTAGTAGATGTTATTCTTTAGTTCACTCATTATTGTAATCATTTGTAATTGATTGTAGAATAGTGAGTCATCCGGGTTGTAGCCCTTTTATGTATTTGAGCAGTGAACTCTAGGCAGTGTGCCTGAATGTAAGTGCATTCCCCTTATGTAATATTATCATACTCCTGATCAAAGTATAATAATATTGTGGGTTCAAATCCCACCGTGGTTTTTTCCTTTCTAGGTTTCCACGTAAAAAATATTGGTGTTATGGTTTTGTGGCTGATTGGTTTATGTTTCTGCACTTTACTTTCATTCTTATGCATCCGGTGGTTTAAGAATCAATTTAATAAGTTTGTAAATTGCAGAAGACTGATTTACCCCTCCCCCCCCCTTCTCAGTGTTCATTGATTCCAACATTACTAGCATTTGGGAAATGCAAATGGAGGAAAGATGCATAGGTGGCCTATGACATCAAAGAGAACATTGATAGCTTTCCCAATGAGAGAGTTTAAATATGGATATGACTTATTGTTTTCAAAATTTCAAAAAAAATGCAATAAAGAGAAAGATTGAGTTATAAAGGGGTGCACAAAGACTATATCCACCTAGAAGTAGTGGAACCTTGAAACTTTTTGTTTCCACCACTTCCATATTAGGCAAATAATCAATTGTTGGAAAGTAGTGCACAATCTTTTTTAGCCCATCCACTAGATCCTATTGCAGAAAGGTTTGGCACATGGTGAGAGTTCATTGACAAGTAGCAAACTCAGGATGCATATAAGGAGTTTAATAAAAAGAGAAGAAACCACAAAGCAAGGTAAGGCAAAAAAACATCCTCCACTACACACCATTGGTGTAATAGAACAAGGCATAAAATAGGGGAACGATCTAGGGAAACAAAGATCATAAAGACTAGGGTCAACAATTGGAATTGCTCCATTGCAAAAGGAAAAGGTTGAAATTGAGGAAAAACATGAGAAAACAAGAGGTTTAAGGAGAACCACAAGAAACAAGAACACCTTTAGAAGAAATTGTGGAAACCTTGTTACAAATGAGACTAAAGAAGAAAAAGGAGAGAAAACAATAGGGTAAGCCAAAGCGGCAAAAACAAAAGGCACATGAGGGCTTAGTACAATATGGTAGCTAATCAAAAGAGATAGAAGAAATCCACAAGACATTGACAACTACTCCACCATAGGAAAGAATAACAAGACACCAAGTGGTAGAAGAAAAGGAAAATCACAAGAAACTATTTTAAATGCCCAAAATTTGCTATTCTCTTTTTATAACTGGGAAACCATTAGAAGTATCAAGATCATACCCTTTTGCCACGACAACAAGCAAGTAAATCATAGTTCAAGAAATGATGGGTATCATATCTACCGACCGATACTCATTTGAGCAAATTGTTGAAGGTTTTCTAGTTGAATTGATAACAACGTTACATAACCAAGTGAAAAATTGATTGCTCAAATAATTGGATTCTCTATTCAACGATGTACACACGTATATATAGAGATTACAAGACGACGTTCTAAATTAAGAACAAGTTGTTTAAGTGAAAACTAAAAAGCTTAAAAAAGATTAAAATATTAAATAAAGCTTAAAAAGCTAACTATGCATCTTTAATAAAGAAGTAATAGTTTAACTTAACGTAGTAAAAAAACTAAATAAGTCAACTAAAAAACTAAATAGCTAAATGAGTCAACAACTAAGATGACCACTAAGAATAGAAGATGACCATTACAGAAGATATTAATATTATTTTAACACCCTCCCTAATGGTCATCGTATTCAATACCCTACAAAAGACACTGCAGGTGTTATGATCACAGATGCAAAGAACACTCTGCTACGGAGACCCTCCCAGGATCTGTAGAATGTAAATGACCAAGAGTACCAAAAGCCATCCAAGCTAATGTAGCCCTCACACGCGAATTAGAGATCTAGCACACTCAAATTACTGAAGCTTGAAACCATGATTTTGAGGAAAAAATCAGCAAACCCTTTTGCAAAAGAGTATTGAGCATTGTTTTCTCCAGCAACTCCTAAATAGACTGCAAGATACCATGGTTGTAGATGTTCGCCCTGACAGTGCGACCCAAAACTAACTACAACAAAGCACGATTTTTGAGGAGAAAAATCGATCAAAACCAGAGAACTTCATGAATTACAAATCCCATGCGAACTTCGCATATTACAGATGATTGTTGAGGAAAAAATCATAAAAAACCTTGCAAACAATTTTTCAGGAAAAAATCGTGAAAACCCTGAAATCCCATGCAAGCTTTGCGGATGACAAAGAATAATTTTCAAGGAAAAAATTCTAAACCCTGTGAACAATTTTTGAGGAAAAAATGTGAAAACCAACCAAACAGAAAATTTGCTTATCACAAAGCATAGAAGGCTGAATCCTCTCCAGAATGCTCTACAACATGAGCGTGCTCCTATACCTGAGACCCTCCCAGCCTAGATTGCACGAATGCCAACAATTTCCTGCAATCTTTCTTCATATGGCCAAACTGGTGACAGTAGTTACACTGTATACTTTTCTTCTTCGAAGATTGTGCAGATTGACCTTACCCCTTATGCTAGGACTAACCTTTACCCTTCTTATCCAAAACTTCAGCTGTGAAGACCTGTTCAGTGGATGAACTAGGATTGCTTCCATCGATCCTACTGTAGAAGCTTGTTGCGGAGATCAGGAAACTTTAAAACAACACTAGTAGATGAGATATTGAGAGTATCAATGAAATGCTCGTAGGATCTGAGAAGGCTTTCAGCGTGATCACTACCATATCCTCTTCCACCATGGTTCGGCCTATAGCTTCCAACTGGTCACAGATCTCCTTGATCTTCGTAAGATGTGCTTGGATAGAAGACTTCTTGTACATCATGATAGAAAACAGCATATTCTTTAGAAAGAAAGTGCGGACCTGTCGTATGTTTCATGAAGATCCTTCAAAAGATCCCAAGTCTCTTTAGCTGTTTTACCTGAAGCCACCTTAGGGAGTTGATCATTTGTGACTGAGAGTTGGATAAGCATGACATCCTCTCGATTTTCCGTATCATGTTTGTCTTCATCTTCACCTGTTGTTGTAGGATGAGTAACCTTGCCAAGAACAATCTAATCAAGGCAATGATATTCAAATATTGATAACATGCGCTATTTCCAGGTGTTGTAGTTGAGGCCATTGAACTTCTGACTGTGTTCCAACATGATGTTGGTCAAAGATGCCATCACGGAAACCGAGGTTGAGCGAGATCAACCTTGCAAGGAAGGAGACATAAGAATCTAATTAAAAAACCAGAATAGAATCAACTGCACAAAGAAAACTGAAATCTTGGAACAAAATTTGAGGCACAAATCCCAATGCACAAATTTATAGGTTTGCTGAAAACCTAGAAATCAAAATTTCCTGCAAACCCTAGGTCACAGAAAAATAATAAAAAAAATGGACACAAAACTCGAGGAATGTCTGCTAGCACAGAACCCAAGGCATAAATTTTGGAAAACCCTAAAGATTTTCTGACAAACCCAGAAAACCAAATCTCTTGCAAACTTGAAATTTCAAATTTTTCTGAAAATAACCAAAAAAATAGCAATCTGCAGAAAAATTTAAAAAAGCTTTGATTTTTCTTATACAAAAAGAACAACAAAACGCTAGGCACCGCTAGCCAGAAACCCTTGGCGGGAAGAGACCCAGAAATCGAAGGTTATCGCTACTGAAAATAGTTAAAAAATCTAGTTAACAATCGCCATAAAAAAAATCTGATCCATTGCCACTGAAAACTTGCAAAAATCACGGAAAAGAAAAACACGTTTTCTGAAAAATTTCGACATGGGTCGGCAAATCAAAGCACAAGTTTGGAAAAAATGCGCTAAAACGCAGGCACTGGAAACCACAAAAATCGTAAACTAAAAAAAACTCGATTTCGGCAAAAACCCCTCTTGCCACCAATCAAGTCTTTCAATCCACGAAAAAATCATGGATCAGGTATTGCGATTCTTGGAAGCCCGTAAAACTCGCACCAGGGAAAACAAACTAACAACCCAGAAGGCGATTTGTAGGTAAAAACGATGTCGTGAATATTGCAGAAGTTAGAAATCGTGCAGAAGACAATCATGCAAAACAAAAACAATCTGAAAATCGCGTCAAATACAACACGTGACCCTGCAAAAGAAACACCCAGAAAACTGTACCAAATAAAATCACGATCGAGAAAAAAAACAATGTTTTTTCCTTTAGCAAACCCTAGGTGGCCAAACCTGCAAAACTTCTAAACTTCTTGGATCCTTTGCCCAAAAAAAAGCCTTTAGAAAAATCTCACTAAAACAATTTTAATAAGAAATTATTTTAGAATTATAAATTTTTTATTGGATTCTCTATTCAACGATATACACACGTATATATAGAGATTACAAGACGACATTCTAAATTAAGAACAAGTCGTTTAAGTGAAAACTAAAAAGCTAAAAACAGCTTAAAATATTAAATAAAGCTTAGAAAGCTAAATAATATAAAGCTAACTATGCATCTTTAATAAAGAAGCAATAGTTTCACTTAACACACTAAAAAAACTAAATAAGTCAACAAAAAAACTGAATAGCTAAATAAGTCAACAACTAAGATGACCACTAAGAATAGAAAATGACCATTATAGAAGATATTAATATTATTTTAACACCAAGTGGTTGCACAATGGGAGGAAGCATGCAAAATTGATATATCATTGAAAAGACAAGCAATGGAAGGAGCCATTGTATTGAATCTTTCATAAAAAAACCAAGCTAGGTTCAATATCTTCAAGGTTAGGAATTGAAAACCAAAAACTGAGTCAATACATTGGCAATGATTCTACAAAATGAAAAAATGAAACAAAATTTATATGAATAAGTAGTCCTAGTAGACAAACATGCTTATGACACAATTCTTCAGACCAAACACGCATAAGATCAACCTAGGGACACTATTACATTATCGTCTCCACCACATCAAATAATTGTTGAAGAGGACGTACAAATCAAGGGTAAGGAAGAGAAGGGAGAGGAGGACTAGGTTGTACACACAAAGAAATCATTAGGGAAGGAAGTACTTGACAATAAGTCTAGGGACAATCTTTAAAAAGAAATAAGGGGAGAGTAGGTAGAACAAGATTAAGATGTTGCTAAACAAATAGTCACTCTAGGGAGACAACCAATTAGTGATTTTAGAAGCAAGATAAGGGGGTATACATCAAGACAAAATCAAACAGCTCTAGCTAGTGACTATGAGTCGACATATAGTTCTTAACACCCCCATATAACCATAGGTTTGTTTCACTCAAACTTAACAGTTAGAACTCACTAAAGAATTTGTGGGTAGTGTCAAGAACCAAATAATCAAAATGTCACTTCAATGAAAAACATGGATGTGATGAAGCTCATACAATAGAAGCAATCGGAACTTGTTGTAATGTTTTCACACGTTACCCCTTTGCAAATTGGGACCCCCACTTTTTTGCTCACATAGTTCGGCAGTAGTTTCAGAGTCTCCATGTTTAGAATGACTAAAGTTTCCTTTTGTCAAGTCTGAAATATGTGTTGGGAAATGAAACTGTGAGAAAATTTTAAAGAAAATTAATTGCAAAATCGAGTTTGTGAAAGTGTCTTCTTTGCAAGAGTGAAAGTTTTGAAATTTTCATAGTGCAAAGTTTCAAGTTTGAAATTGAAAAATCCTTGCACAAAAGTGTATAAGCAATGTGGAAAGAAGAAAGAAGTTGTTTAAATTTGCAATGAATTCCAAAATTCCAAAATTCATGAGATACATTGTGCAAAATGTAATGCCCCTTATTTATAGGCTGTCAATTCCCAAGGGAAACATACATTACTATCTACCATATTACGAATCAATGACTAAGGTTGCTTATAGTACAGTTTGGTATTGTCCTTATTCAGGCCTAGTCTTAATCCCTTTACAATTTCTATTCCTGGATGGGATACTTGCTTGTCTAGGGCACGATGATACCATCTCCCTAATGCATCCCCGATTACCGGAACCTTAGTCCATTCACCCTTGGGGCCCACGGCCTAGATTTTAGGATCATGAGTTCTTTCACCCTTGGGGCTCATCTATCATGAGATGGTTTTACTCCACCTCTCCCTAATAGCATCGCACTACTCCTTAGGAAAAAGGAATTAGAACTGGTTAAGAGCTTGGGACTGTAAATATATCAATATCTTGTTGTACTATGAATGTATATGAAATTAAGTATGACTGTCATACTTATTGTAGTCTATATTAATATCATAGTTACAAGACTTGGACTCGGCAAGCTGATTTTTGACTTGGACTCGGACTTAGTGTCCAAGCTTGACCAAGACTCGACAAATTGAAAAACCCAAGAATTTCAAAGATTTTTAACGATTTTAAACTTCTTTCATGCATTTTTTAATAAATAAACATTAAAGACACAATAATCTCATCAAATAGAAGCGCACATACACAAGTTTACATTGATCATAGAAGTATAAATGCAAATTTTAGGCTTGTGCTGAAGGAAATAAGCTAAACTAAATAACACATTAGAAATATAGATAGTGTCAAATGTCTACAAAATTCATGGAATATTAAATCCATGTCATCAAAAGTTCAAAACATATATCAAGTTCAACATAAAAGCTAGAGCCTAGAAGTCTAAGGCTCAGAGGTGTTAAGGAATTTAGATCAGAGATGGAGAATACAATAGTCTAGTAATATGTAGTGAGGATAGACTTTAATAAGATCACTGCAATGAATATGTTTTACCTCCGATGTGTATATATATATATATATAACTCTAACTATTAATCTTCTATGATAATATCGATAGCTTGTTGGTTCGTGAAACTGCCACAATTATTGGTTTCGGTTCACAACAAGTGTCGATGCCTATAAATAAAAGGATGAAGAGTCATGTCCACGTAGGGGCATGACTTCTACGTGGCTTATGCCACGTAGAGTCATGACCCTACGGGGACATGACCCTTTGTTCAATGTCGTTATATATTACTTGCTTCAATCCGAATGAAGCTATATCCTTAACAAGAGGAGCCAATATCAATGATCATTGATCACTCGACCCCGCAACCGTCCTACGTGTGCACCTAAGATAGATCCTGGTACATTCTGCAGCCATGATATCTGCCTATGTCTTAGGCTCAGGCTCAGCCTTAGTGACATCAACATCCTCATCCACTGTTGTTATATGGAGCCTAATCAGACTCGAAGGTTAAATTTTCCTCCCTTTTATCGACGCATTTCCCCCCCAAATTATTCAACAAGGTTTGGGGGCCTGAAAGCTCAAACGACTTTTATTTCATTCCTTTGTTTAATCTTTATTTGCATTTAATTGATATTTTCTACATGCAATTCCTAACATCCACATCATCCTTGGACATATTCACCTTTATTCCACTTAAAACAAAGACTTTTTAAATTTTTTTGGCTTTTTTATTGTTGCATGGGCGGCAAAGTCCAAGCCTTAGGGCTCAACGAGTCTGCCAAGACCCGGCTAGACTCGGCCGAGTTCGAGTCCAGAGGCACGTGGCCTTGGCATACATATCAAGCACATCCACATGCATACCGCCAAGAACAAGGATGTTACTGCCTGTAACTTAATAACAACTCTGTTCTGATCTGATCGATGGTGGTGTCAGTGGATGCTTTAGATTCCTTTCCTTTATATCTCTCAATGTGAGGGAGAGGTCACACATCTTCATCATGTATGCCCTTTGGCAAGAGACAAGCCCTTTCCACCGTTAGCACTCTTTAAAAGAGTGCAACTCTTCATTATATCTGCCCTTTGAAAGGGACACAACCTTTCATGATCAGATCTGCACTTCTTATTTAAATGAGATCTGCACTTCTGATTCCCTATTATCCCTCCTTCAAATGAGTTCTCTTCTCCCTTTTATACTTCATATTTGGGGGAGTCGCAACTTATCATTTCATGGCTTTTGACCATTCATTAACTTTAATCAAATTTTAATTATATTCTTTTATATTTTTAAATTTTTTTTTTCTTATTCTTTTGTATTATAATTTTATTATTCTTAAATAATATTTCAAAGTGGGGACATTACAAGAAAAAAGGTGAAGTTGCAACTCAAGTTGCAAAACTAAGCGAAATATTCCACTTCACATTGTTAAACTGCTTTGCAATTTTGATAAAAAAATGTAAGACTAAGATAGAAATTGTAAAATTGCCTTGCATCATATGTATTTCCTCCTCAAATTTCATAGAAAATCGTTCCAAGAGAGGAAATAAATTGCAAGAAATTTTTTCAAGTCAACTTTGCAATTTCACTTCACATTGCACGTCAACTTTGCAATTTCACTTCACATTGCACATCAAGTTTGCAATTTCGCTCAACATTGCATGTCAACCTTGCAATTTCGATTAACATTGCATTGCAATCTTTGCAATCCCTCTAAAAATTGTGTGTTGATCTTCCAATTCCGCCAAACATTGCAAGACTACCCTCAGTTTCCGCTCTACAATGCATACTTAAGTCTAAATCCTGCTACAACATGCATGAAGAGGTGTGATTTCTGCTCTACATTGCAAGCATACCCCTAAAACCCACTCCACCTTGCAAATCAAGGTGAAATTTGTGCTCAACTCTTCTTGTCATAAGTTTGGAAATGTGGAAATTTCCTTGCAGTAGTCTCATTTTTGTGCCAAAATTTCCTTGCACTAGTCTCAATTTTGTGCCAAAATTTCCTCGCACTAGTCTCATTTCTGCTCCAAAATTTCCTTGCACTAGTCTCATTTCTGCTCCAACATTTCCTTTCCGAGGCTCAAAGCGCTCAAGATTTCCACTCCTATGTGAAATTTCGCTCTACATTTCTTGAGAGGCATCAATTGGCGCCCATGGAAAATTCCTTCAGAACATGGAATATAGGAATAATTATCTTGTATTTCATTCAAGGGAATCCTATAATCAACATTGGGGTTTATTCAGTCATAATCCAAGGAATTTTCCCTTTCTCTCTCTTGTAGGAATGATTTCAAAGGAGAAGATGAAAGTGCAAAGGACAAGATCAACACATTCAAGGCAAGGAAGATGAAGGATTCATCAAGGTCATTCAAAGAAATGGATGGAGATGAAAGACTCTACAATGCTTAAAGCTCAAGATCAAAGGAAAGAACTCAACCATGTGGATGAGGACATGGAAAGACACTACAACATGAAGGGGATCACAAAAGAAGAATTCCAAGGTATGAGAGTCGTTTCGAGAGGTCTAAGACATGAAGAAGGATAAATGAACAAAGGATTCCACAACATGAAGACAAGAACTACACCAGGGAAAGACAAGTTCAAGACATTGATGAGAATGAAGGCAATAGGATGCTCAAGACATAGGATTCCCAAACATGAGAATGAAATGCAAGAATGATCAAGGAAAGTAGATAGTTCCATAAGAGTTAATCAAGAGGATGCAATTTGGGAATATGAACCATCACAATCAATCAAGTAAGCTGACGAAATTGAGTATCAAGAGATATCTACGTTGAGGTAGTTGATGCAGAGGAAGGACTGCAAAACAAACATGTTAATCAAGATCTCACAAAGACCTCATCAACCTGCCCATGGTTTTACTTGGACTCCCAACTATTAGGTTCATTTGATGCATTTTTTTGTGTTCTTGTAAAAAGACCCTACAATCAAGTTTAGACTACTGTTTTAAGACCCTTGAGACCCAAAACAAACTCCTTCAGCCTTTGAAACAATGTAGACGACACATTAGCACAAGATCTTTCACTTGTTTATTGTAGGAAACTGCCCTTTAAGCCTATTATGAACACTTCACACCTACTTGACTCAAACCATCCACAACACCCTTAGAGGTCCCTTGCAACATTGATACTACTGTTCAAACTTCAACCCAAAGAAGGCGTTATTTGACCAAACCCTCTTCTTTTCACTAGCTTCTAGACTGTTACACTGAGTTTTCAGACCTTCTGATAAAGATAACTTCTGTAAAACAAAGAATTATGCCATTTCCTTTTGAGGCATTGAGGACCATGTATGTACAGACCTTCCCACCAATTTTCATGATTTTCCAATGGTGGGAAGGCGAGATATTAAATAAACATGTCCACTGGAAACGCTAGGTAGGGTTCTGGACTGTTTTTACAAAAATGGCTATAACTTATGCAAACCTTAGTGAAATCACTTGAAACCAAAAGCAATAGTTTCTTAAGACATAGGGCTAACTTTTCCAGTTGGGTTCAGGCCTGCACCCTTCTGTACAGGGCCGTACAATGTGTTTCTTTTGGACTGTTCACAGGAAAAATCAGTCATAAGAGCAGCCCATGGTAAAAATGCTATATCTTACTCAAAACCTAACAAAAATGCATGATACCAATTGCATTAGAAAGATAAGAGGCAGCCCCAACATTTCCAACCATGTGCAGGCCCGTACTAGACCATACAAGTCGTACAAAGCTTGTTTTCAGACTGTTACGCAGGAAAAATACAGAAAATACAGTCTAGTAACTGTCCAAACAAGGTTCTTTTCATTCCCAATCACTTCTTGTCTTTTTTCGAGTATAAATGCTTGTTTTTATCAAGTTACATCCCTCTAACTGCTTTCAAACCGATTAACACCTACCTTTTCCAAAAATGCTGAAATGTATGCACTTTTGCTTACAACTTAGCAACTTTTCACCTAACTCGATTCTCAAACATGAAAAGGTACAACCCAAGACCCATATGGTCTACATGGTCTCCCAATGTCTTATTGTGCACAAACAAATCCAAAACTAAGGTTGAGGAACAAACCCCAACTCTTTACAAGCCAAAATTGCATTAGGAAGTTCCAATTGCATTTGGGCGGGAAACTCCAATTTTTTAATTCCTAGATTCGATGACTGAACTTAACCCATCGAAATGGACCTCAATGATCCTCTAAGAGCTATGCCAACCCAAAACATGACCTTGAACATCAAAATGAATACTACAATGCATCATTAAGGGATGCTCCTGCATCAGTGGTGCCTGATCATCATCAACCAATCCGGTGATGCCATGTCAACATGCCCAAGTGCATTGAACCTATTTCATTCAAGGAGCAAGTGACATGTGGCACTACATTAAATATTATTCAATCTACCTAACCTCATTTCTCCCTGTTCCAAATTCAAGGGAAGGACATGTGTCCAAAATGTTGTAATGATCTCATTGATCAATATTAAATGTAAGGTGGTGGTTGCTATAAGTATGGCACACTCGCAGAGTACTTGGCGAGTTGCAAAAACTCGCCGAGTTTTTGCGAAAAGCTCACCGAGTAATCGTCGAGTTTTTTGCAAAAACTTGCCGAGTTTCTTTTAAAAACTCGGCTAGACTAAAAAACCAGGCCCAAACATGTGAAAAAATTATCAATTTTTGTTTTTTCAGGTCAGTTTCATTCTCTTCATCAGAATATACACATGGAATATAACATTTAAGTATAAAGATATAAGGAAATGTCACTTATACTTTAAGTTATATTCCATATATACTTTCAGGATGTTTGAGAGTGGTTTCGGACCTCCAGGAGTTACAATGCAAAATCTAGTTTTTGGAGGATTCTTCAATTTTCCAGACTTAGTCAAATTTCAGGATCCTTCGGCGATGCCCCTTGACCCCAACCTAGGGGCGCTACCCCCAAACCCCGGTCGAAAAATATAGGGGGAAACTGTGTTGATGGAAGTAGGGAAAATTTAACCTCCGAGTCTGATTAGATTCCATATAACAACATAATTAGCATTGAAGAAATCCTGGTATTATACATTTTAGAGTTGAAAGTTTGAAACTATGAGTATGAATGATGAAATTTCAAATATGATGAAAGTTTGAAACTAGTTTTGGCTAGAGCTGGGAAGAGGAAGTTGTATTTACTTTTGGTTTTACAAAAACTATTTACTATTTTGCTTCTAGCCATCAGCATTTCTCATGAGGATGCGATTTTGTAGACACTTTGCATTTAAATATATCTAGAATCAGCTTGTTTCTTTTGTGTTATCATTTATTGACTCATTGGATGCATCTTATCATTAAATTTTGCAAAAAAAATGCTTTTTTTATTAAAATTAAGCGTGTTTTTACGTTACCGAGTTTTTCGCCGAGTTTTTCCCGAGTTTTTTTCTCAGGGGCTTTGCGAGTCGAGCCGAGTCGCAAGTAGTTCAACTATGGAACTTATAACTACCCACATTAGGGTTTTGTTGTCCAAATCTTAGCCTTTGAATTGTAATTGGGATGTCTATAAAAGGCTTTCCCTTTTCATTTGTAAGGGTTAAGAAGAGTTATTAGAAATTAGGAGGTAGAATATTCAATTTAAAATAAAGTAGGAGGAAGAAGAAATTGTTGCCATGACTATGTTGAAATTAATACACAAGTTTCATTGAAGATATGGTGGATCTTGGTGTCTTGTTTCTACATTTTGCATGGTTTCTTGTTACTTATCATTTAGTTAAAGTTCATTGATTTTGATGGAGAAATGCGATGATATGTGATGAATTCCTTGGTTCATACTTTTTGTGGTTTATTGACTGTAAGCTACAATGTAAAGTTAGCCTAAGCCTAATTATTGTTGCTAAGTTTGATTATGGACATTCATTTGGATTGCACTAGTATTGGGTATTTGGATGAATGTTTATGATATGAAAACCATTCACTACCTTTGGAGATTGATTCAATTTCATGTAATTGTTGTTATCATGGCCAAGCAAAGCTTGGTTTAAGGAATTCATTTATCCTAGCATCATCCATTATCATCATTGCCCTTAGGACTAGCATAGATTCTCTAAACCCTTCTCTTTTGATCTTTGTTTTTGAGGAAGTGGAGGAAGTTCCAACCACAATTCATAAGTGTAAGTCCCTTGGTGATACTAGCATGTCACATCATTTCATTGAGACTATCTATTTGCATTGTCAAGACTTGACTAAAGAAACCTTGGGGTTACCTTACTTGATCATACCATTTAGCATATTAGGTTTCCTTGTTTAAGAGAGGATAGAATAGTTAGTATTTTATTCTGTGTTCGAAGTGCATAAAAAATACATCAACAAAACTCCAATTTGATTACTTTGCAGCCATAAAAACATAGATAGGGGTGCTGCAACAATTATTTGAACAAATGAATGGTTGGGAACAATAGAAGCAACAACTAAAGGGTCAAGAAGTTAAAGACTATGCGGCAGAAAAGATAAGTCAAGTGCAAAAAGATTAGAGAAATATAAGTGAAGAATTTGATAAGTAAGTAGACAAATTACACAACACCATCCAAGGGGTTGAGCTTAATTGGTTGAAATGTTGGGTTCTCATTGAGGAGGCCCAAGTTAAATTCCCCGTAAGGACATCTAAAGTGGAATTCTAAGTTGTGACTCTTGGACTTCCATAGGAGTGGTTTCTAAATAAAAGTGGATTTCTAGGTAATGACTGTTGGTCTTCCATAGGTGATTTCTAATGTGTTTTCTTGTAAGGAGCTTGTATTGGTCCAATGTTGATGCTCGTATGAGCAAGATATTTGTAATCAATATTCAGTTAAAAAAAAATTACACGACACTTGCAATGATGTTTCCACTTGATATTAGTATTATATGAATTGGCCATAGATCACCATCCAATAAAAGACTTAGATGGATAACATAGAGACCCAATTGTTGCAATTATTAGGAACTACACATTATAAATGACTTAGATGGTTCACAATGCCAGTAATTAAAAAATGTTCAGTCACAACACAACCAAATAAGTATGCAAAACACAAATGACTGGCTAGCTAAACGAGTTGGGTATAGAGGTTAATGTTCAACTTTCTCTAATATGAAATCTCATTTTGAACATCAAGCAGATAGTCGTATAATTTTGCAAAGCCTACTGCTCTAAAATTAGTCAACAAATCCTATGTTGGCATCTTTGTGTGGGTGTAACACATCAAGAAACTATTGGTATGTACAAAAGATTTAGCGAGGTATTTAATGTATTAGGCTATAGGAGCATTTCCCCCACTACACATGGTTGCTATTATAAACAAGAATCTTAATATTTTACCAAATTTGAGATTGATTTTGAGAACCCATGTTAGTGCAAGTTTTGGTGATGTTGAAATTTCTTTTCGAGCAACTTTGAGGCAGGTTGTCTTGAGGACAACAGATTAGGTTGTGGGACGATGTTGGTAGTCATGGAACCAAAAGTAGAATAGAACAAGTTGCAATTATCACAAGATTTAAGTACATTGTGGTAGCACCTAGCAATTTGTGGTACCTCTTGACAGTTGATAAGGCACATACAAACAACACAGCTTACATATTTATAAGCCATATTAGCATCTACATATACCACAAAGAGAGATAGTGGATAGTGGAGAGGAAAGAAGAAATATATAGAAGAATGAATGTAATGTGAGTAAGAGGTCATCCAAGCATATGTGATGGATTTATCTATGCTTGTATGAATGTACATTGTATAGAAGAAATCTATGAAATCAACATATTGATGGAGTTATCTTATAATGTTTATGAATGTGTGTAACCTTTCTTTATCTTTCATTATTATTCACTACAACTATTTTGGTTTCCTTCTTATTGCATTGTCTTAGGTTTAACTTTCTGACATTATATATGTAGACCTTAGGTCTATGTTTGTGTCAAGAAGTAGCATTCACCACATTTTCCAGAAAATCATGTCCCTAACAAATATTAGGTCCTTATAATAGACATTCAATGCACTAGCTGGATGTTCCATAGTATACATCATTTGTTCTCTATAGAATATAACTTATACCCCTTCTAATGGAATATTGGCATAGGAAAAATTCATTTCTATACTCTCTTCACCACAAGCAGCCCACTTTCTTGATATCAACATCTCACATTTGAGAGGGAACTCAACCAATATTATGTTCATAAGTTGGGTAAGCACCAAATTGTGCTTTTATTGCATTGGCACTGCCTATGCCATGGACTTCTCTTGATCCACCATAACACTTGTCATAAGCCTTGAAAAGCCTTGACTAGTTCATGGGTGCTACTAGTGTGATATTTCTTGAGGTCCTTAAATCTATCATACAATTGTGCATAAGCCAACCATCAATCAATAATCATGTGTAAAATGAGTCTACATTTAGTTGGCTTTCTATTGAAGAGGTCCATAAATATATTTTAAGGCTCAGTTACCGGGTTTGCTGGTTTTGGTCCCCGTACCCGAACCAGGTTCATGTTCGTCCCAGATATTCCAACTGCCCTTCGCTGTTTTTCTTCTGCCATTTTGCATTGTTCCATCTTCCATTTCAATTCTGAGCTATTAATTGGTATTTGGCATTGATCAATGATGAAGTATCATAGTATCAAATGTTATTTCTTTATATATATATATATATAACCCACGAACTGGGTTCACGTGCCCGTACTTGAGCCCAAACCGGAACCAGTAACTTCGTTTTATGGTATTCCTCATAGGTATTCTTAGTTGGGTTGGGGGTTTCCTCATACATTTATTCGGCCTGAGCAATATAAACTATATGTGAAAAGCTTTGCCTTTGGGATTAGGGATTCTCAATAGTTCAACAACTGGAACATGTACTTTGAATTGGCTCAATACGTGAGCCTATTACATATTGCATATTTGAGCATTGGGGTGTTGGGTGGAAAGGTGGCATTGTAAGTTTCATAGATGTATGAGACAATCCCTTGACTTGCTAGTGGAGTATGTTTGGATGCAGAGGCTCTCTTCTATTTCTTTGCTTTAGTCACTTTTGAATTCTTGGGTACCTTGCCTCTTCTACTTGTTTTTGTGGAACAAACTATCAAAGGCCCACAATATTAACATGAGGCATACTTATCTTTGCTGTGGGTACATATTTCTTTTGTACTATAGGGTGATGAATTGGCGTTTCCCATTTTCTTAGGGTCAGCCATCTTAAGAGAAGCAGAGGCACTGTGACCTTTTCTTTTCTGTTGTAATACCCTTGTTTGCATTGTTGATTTTAGCTTTATTTTTTGCGGGGCCAACAATTGTCTTGATCATACGGTGTTGGAGATGCTTTTTTTGACCTTGCTTCATAACTTATAGTCACTTTTGATTTTGGTGAACACATTTGAGGGCTCTAATATCCTCATAAAAAGGCCTAGCCCTCATGTATTTCTGCATCATGAGCTCTTCAAATGCACAAAACCATGTGCATGGAGCTTATATTTCTCAATCCTATTAATGTTGCATTCTTCTTGGAAGTTCACTCTGTAAATAGATTTACGGTTATCTAAAACCTCCATTGGCTCCTTTTCAACTCCTTCATCAATGAAAGCAGTAGCAATTGTGAATTAGGTGTGAGGCATGTAACATATATCGCACCATAGAAACTCATCTTGTTCATTGATATCTTCCCCTTTCAAACGATGTATGGTTTCTCTATTAAATTTTGATCGCTCAGTTGTTCTTTTCCAGTTAGCACAGCAACAGTTGATCTTAATTTAGGGTGCAGAAATATCCTATAGATAGGTATATTATATTAGCTTTCATAAATGTAGGTGTAGGTGTCTATTTAACTTTAGTTTGTTTAATTTAAGTCTTTTCTGAACTGTTTTTTGGCCTATTTTTAGAGATATTTAAGTGATGGAAAATGTGATAAGACTCCAGCTTCAATAAGTGTATAAATATTCTTCTATACCAATATTCATTCAGAAATAAAGTTATATCATTGTTATTAATTATTATATCTGGGATCTATTGAGGTGCCCAAGCCCTACTATATTAAAAGCATACCAGCATAATGCCATGTATCTGACATAAGATATATTAATGATAACAGTTGAACCATCTGCAATTAACCCACCTACACCAAGCCCAAAAGACTAAGATCAAATAAAGTCTACTAGCTTGGAGTAGTACATACCATAGAAACAATAATCGTTTGGGGAATTAATTGGCAAAACAAAAGTATAAGATTTTTTCAAAAAATGGGGAAAAAATCGGATATACAAAAAGCCATAAAAAAATTGCAGAAAAACAATCAAAAACTACTTTTTTAATATATTTTAGGGTATTTCCATAGCATAGAGATATTGTAGGCAAATAAAATAGACACTTGAAAACATGAATTGCAGGAAATAGATTTCCATTGTTTATATTCATATCACTGATTACGTTCCACAAAATATACTACATAAATAATATCTAGATGGTGATAGATGTCAAAATGTCAATTACAATATAGTTTGTTACTTTGAACAAAGTCAACCTGTAAACTAAGTACAAAATTCCAAAATCTCAAATGTAGGCAATGACATGCTAGAGGGCAGGAGGCCCTGATGATGAAGCTCCTGGGCAAGAGCGGACGATCAGCAACAACATAATCATCATCAACATCATCATCATCATCATCAGCATCATCAGCAGCAATCAACTCTCACTCTAGATATATCTCATCGAGGTCAATTGGCAAGCATTCCTCAATAGTTCCTGATTTTGCCCATGTAGAAATTAGTGTTTCCCTTACAAATGAAAAAACAATGAATAGTGAATACAATTAAAAAAACTGCAACTATATATTAATATTCTCACCTTGAGCTTTCCTTATCTTCAAGCGGAGGTTGTGATGAACAAATACCAAGTCATTCAGCCATTGTTGTGATAGACGGTTGCGTTTCTTAGAATGTATGTGTTCAAACACACTCCAATTACGCTCACAAGCTGATGAGCTACATGGTTGGCTCAAAATACGCACCGCCATCCACCTTAAATTTGGTATTTCATCTCCAAAAGAAGCCCACCATGCAGCTGAAAAACACATTATATGGAGATGATATTGTAAGACTAAGAATATCTTATAATCTTAACAAACTTAGTGGTTGGCAAAATAAAGAGATTGTCAAAAGTTTATAGAGTCTACCTGGTTGAATTGTCTTTCTGCTTTGTATAGCAGCCCTAGAAGAGCTAAAGCCCTTAGCATGCTTGTACATTTCCAGCTCTATCGTAGCCACATCAAATTTTTCCAAGTCAGGAAACATTTTTTCCATGCACTTGAAGAAGCCTCGTTTGATCTCAGCATCAATTTCTAGGAAGTCAGTCTTATAGAATAACAGAGGATTGAGAAAATATCCTGCAGCATGGAGAGGAGTGTGCATTTGTCCATCCCATCTCCTATCAATTATGTCCCACAACGGCATATACTTATCCTTGTTATTTTCCAGCTTACTCTTTATCACCTCCTTGGCCCTATCCATGGCCTCATACACATATCCCATGGGGGGTTTATCTCCATCCACTAGTCTCAAGACTTTTACTAAAGGCTCTGAAAATTCTACAATTTGTTCAATAGATTCCCAAAATGTGGTAGAATACATATACTCTGCCACTGCTATGCCATTTGCTTGAGTTGTGAAACTAGACTCCATCCACTCAGCTGAAACGATCATTCGCCTCAAATTACCTTTTTGTTCACATAATGTTTGTAATGCAAGGAAATATGTTGCAAATCTTGTCACTCCTGGTCGAACTAGCTCCTTGCCTCCTGTGAAAGAGCGCATTATAGCCAAAAGCCTTGTGTGATTATAAATAAATTTGGTAACCTTGTGAGCTTTCTGAAATGCCGCCTTAACCCATTCAATTTTTCCAATGTCCTCTAGGGTTAGATCAAGGCAATGTGCTGCACATGGTGTAAAAAACATGGAAGGATATTTATCTGTCAGAAGTCGCCCTGCAGCAACACAAGCAGCAGCATTGTCTGTGATAAATTGAACCACATTTTGTGGCCCTACATCCTTAACTACCACGTCATACATCTCAAACAATGCATTTGTGGATTTCATCATATTAGATGCATCCACAGATTTCAAAAAAACAGTGCCAATCTCACAAGAGACAAGGAAGTTAATGAGAGTTCAGTTCCTTCTACTGTCCAACCATCTGACATGATGCTGCAACCAGTTCTAGCCCACTGCAATCGATGTTGTTTAACAACATCTTGAACATCCTCTACTACATCTTTCAGCATACCAACCCTCAATGATTCACAAGATGGGGCTTGAAACCCAGGACCTACAGCTGCAATAGCATCTATCATGGGTTGCCAATATGGATTTCTGGAAGCATGGAATGCCGTGTGAGAGGAGTACCAATAATTAGCAATTGCCTTCTTTGCTTGTTCAGTGACAGTTTTCCTCCATCCTGTACTCTCCAAAATGGTTTGTGATCCTGGTGTGGTATGAGGTTGGAAGAAAGCATTAGTGTTTCCTCCACCTGTGTTTGGTCCACGTGCTATAGAATTATGTGTCGACCCAGATTCCCTGAAACTCCCATCTTCACCATCCTCCTCACCCAAATGGTTCGTCCTGGGATCTGTAGAACTAGAACCTAGTTCAACCCCAATTCTTGCCTTTTTGGCCTTACTCTCAGCAATCCTGTCAAGAGATTGCTTTGCCTGATACGAGACATCTGCAGGGCATGCCTTGCATATCACGGTGTTATTTCCTCGTTCTTTGGACAAATGCCATTTGAAACGATAAATTCCACCACTGATCTCTTCTAGACACCAATTGCACTTGACCTTCGTGCTACCAGGAACTGTTGTGCAATGTGTCCACGCAAAGTCTTTTTGACGTGGCATTGTGATCAAGAATGAGTTCTGCAAAAACATTTTAGTTCAGTCTTTTAACAATTTCAATTGATACTTTTAAAGATATGAGTTTTTATGACTACAATCAAATGTTATGACTTGACCAAAAAGACAATTGTGAAGGCTTTTAGACTACATAAAAGAAAGAAAGTTTCAACTGCTTATGTTTCTTGTAAGCATGAATATACCCATTTAGGTCATGTACAAGTAATTCAATTTGTTGAATCATCAATTCCTGCATTGGTGACATGTAGAAGATGACTGTTGCAGCAGTCAAGCATGAGGATTAAGCAAGTCTTCCTCAGAATGCAAGCTGGTAAGCTGTGGAAGTTCTACAGAAGATCCACAATGCATTTGAAGGGTCCTTAAGCAATTGGCTTGTAAAACTTCCAAGATGATAATGGAATCATAAACCCACTTTGCTGGTCTTTTCCCATATGTAAAAAATATCGATTTTGGCCTTATGAGTGTTGACTTCAGTAGTACATTAGCATATTGCATTTGATCAGCGCATAAGTAAAAAAAGTAAAAATTAGTGTTGGTGAGTTTACACAAGAATATTTAAGTTGATTACCGATCAGTTGGTATTGGAGCAAACTTTTTCATGTGACTTGTTTAAGGCTGTTGCTAAAACATTTTGGATAAGTGTGTGTATTTATTTCATATCGACAAGGAAGTGCAGGCCATTTGGTGGCATAGTTAAGCTATGAGCAAAATTTTGAAGAGAGATATTTTAAAATATTGAAGATACAATTCCAATTTGACGTAAAGTTTAAACTAAACTGCAAATAAAATATCATATACTAAACTAAACTGTAAATAAAATTTACAGTAAACTAAACAAAGCTAAATATACTCCTATAGTAAACAAATGGAAATATCTATTAGGAGCGACTAAGCTATAAAGTAAAGTAAACGAACCTAAATATCTACAATAAAGTATGACCATAATAGTGGGCAGAGACTATAATAAACATATTGAAAATAGCAAATGGAAATAAACAAAAACTTTGAAAAAAAAAACGTAAAAACCTGATGTTGCTCCCGTGAAATTTCTCAAAGACTTGCTCTTGCTCTCGACTTGCAGATTTCGTAGAAGACCAAAGGCACCTAAATATCTTCGACTTGCTACCCCCGTCGACTTGTATGGATCGATGTGTGCTCTCCGCAGACTTTAAAGAAAACGCGGGCAAAATTATCTTCGTTTTTTCACGCGGTTTAGGGTTGCGTTTTCCGTCGCGTTTTTTTTGCCGTTTTTTGCCTTCAAAATCGGGTTTTAATCACGATTTTTTGGTGATTTTCAATGAAAAAATCGTTGACTGCAGTTGACCGATTTTTTCCGATTTTTGGGGGGGGAAAATCGAGCATGTCCCCGACTCCCGATTAATCGCGTATAATCGCGATTTTTTCCAGATGCTTGTTTCACTGGTACATACCAAACCTAACGTAACACAACAACAAAGAGTTACACCATAGAAGCCTAAACAACAATTTGATATAATAGCATATCTAGAACAACTATAACAATAAGCACATATTTAACAGCTACCTGGAGGAGCTATCTTCTAGTGCTCAAAAACATATCCATATACTACATTCCTAGAGATGGGAACCGCCTCCAATAATGATGCGAAAAGATCTGTGGCTGCATAGCTCTATGCACTTTGCTACTTTTGATAATCTTTGTGTTTCACACCACCCTTGTCAAAAGACCAATCTCTAGAGAATGCATCGTAAAACCAGTTGATAGTTCCAGTATATGGAAAGTTAATACCATATGATGCATAGCCATTCTTCAGTGATGCTAGATTTATTCAAGGACTTTGTGTCATCTCATGCATTTCTTCTTGCAACCGCAAATGGAAACATCAACCTGTATACTCATGAGTTGTTGTCATTTTCTGCCTGAAACTTACCCAACTTGTTCTAAAGCAGAATATCACCCTCTATTTAACCTTAACAAGAAGCTCCAACAAACATACCCTTATCTCCTCCTTTGTGACCTCTTTAACCAAATTTGCCTTAAAAGTAAGCAAAGATCATGGCTCTCAATCAAAAATATTTGTATCCTCAAAATCCTTAGGTCCTAAAATTGCTCTTACTAACTACATTTGAGCCACCTTGTCACAATTTAGGTGGTGGTTTGGGATGGTCCCTGCTGGAGTGGATTCCCGGAAGTCTCCCCACCCACCATCTTAAAAATTACACCAAGGTAGTGCAACAATAGAACACCAGCACCAAACAACCACACTACTCTGAAAGATCCAAATGCATTTACCACTTTATTGCCAATCAAACCAACAAATAGAAGAAACACTCCTCTGATCATTATTTTCAAATGCTTCTCCATCCTTCTCCCATGAGTTGTTGCATACTATGAGCCCTCGAGCTATTAAAACCATCTTACAAGACCATCACATCGCATAATTACTTCACAATAGCTTTCTAACGAGGGAGGTTGATCCTTCTCTATTGATGAATTAAGACCATTTCAATCTTTTATGTCTTTACTTGCAATCATAGAGAATTATTGTAGCAAGGCCCTTTGTTTAGCCATAAAAGAGAGGAACTTTGAACTCCAATTATACCATAAAAGAGAGGAACTCTGAACTCCATCTATATGCTTACTCCAGTATCACTTTCAACTTCCAATTTGGACAAAGACCTTTTAAGACTATATTTATCACTATCAAGGAATCCCTCTCAACTTCAATCTTTCAAAAACGAGCCACGTACAAAGTCTTGAAACCTTTTAACTAAGACACCCATTCAGCATGCTTATCCATTTACTCAACCATCAAGCTACCCAAGACAAAATATCAACTTGTTTGTAGACCATACGGCCAGCTCCTGGTTTTGCTAGATTGCCCTTAGAGGCCCTATAAATATTTAACTTAAGCCCTCTGCTTGGAGCCTGCCATCTCAAATCCTTCTTACACTCCATTTTTCATGTTTGCCCGTAATGGTGAAAGTCATATCATTATTATCAAACAATTAAATGTGGATTTAAAGTATTTACAATGTTGTAATTAAAACTGATTATTCATATGCATTAATAGAAGTATTTAATAGCTTACTGTGCATTTTATCATTTTGGTTATGCACGGACACTAATATAATTTCTTTCCTTCTAAACCTTTTTTCTCAAATGTTTTATGTTGGGTGAGTGTAATGTAGATTCAGGATAAGTGGAATACAAGGAGTGATAACATTGCTGACTTGAGTAAAGAGGCAAAGGAGCTGAAATCCAAATTTAGAGAGTTCCATATCGATCATGTTTTGCGGGTAAACTGTATTGGATTTATTTTCACTTTTTATTTTCCAAGTCTAGCCGTACTGCAGTAAGGATGAGAATTTTAAAGATAATCTTATTTATGATGAAACTATCACTAAGGTCAGTTCATCTGTAAAGTTCTATTGTAGTTATGTAAGGATAATGAGAAGTATATGTTACAGACTAACAAAGTATGTTCGCATCCGATACTGAATAACATGTTAAATACAGTGGTTAAAATTCTGGTTTAACAACAGCCTGCACCCTTATTTACTTGAAACATAAACCTTAGTATTTGGATTTGTAAATTTTATTGCAATTATTATTGTCATCTGAAATAACTATCCTTTCATAAAAATCAAAAGGAAGTAAGAAATTATTTGGCAAATGATTCCACAAAATATCTAGATTATTAAGAAATTATTTGGCAATTGATTTCACAAAATATCTAGATTATTGTCTCTGAAAGTGCCTTAGATCAAATTTTCTTTATTCACCAATACCTCGATCCCACTAGTTCAAGCTAGAGCTTATCAAATTTAAGCCTCCATGCAACTTCTCTACAATGGTTATAGATTGCAAACATCAGGGCCTTTTCATAGTTTAATAAATAATTTCTTGTTGTGTTACTTGGTGAGAGTTTTCTGTTATCTATTTTTAATTCTATGCAATTCATTTCATTTTCCTCAAACTTAACCAATCAAAGTACAAATCTTTGACAGGACTGAAAGAAAATCAGAGTACTTTGTCATCTTTGGGTTACTCAGGACAAGTCTTTGCATTTGCTTTTTGTGAGTGATACTATTTTTGACCATAGAGTACTATTCCCACAGATGTTACCCTTAGTCTCCTCTATACAATAAGATTTTCCATGTAATCTTGTGACTCAACTGATGTTCTGTTCTTTGGTGTATAAAAGATGTTTTTTTCGAAAACAGAAATATATTTCAAATCCCTTTTAAGCTGGATAAAGTGATTCCAAAAAGTATGATTTGTGATTATTTAGGAATAAATATGAATATAAAGTTGTAAGAAGGCTTGTGGAATGCAGACGACAAGTGAGCATAGTGATAGAACAAGCAAGTATTCCATTATAAAGATAGAAAAAGGAACCTTAGACGTAAACAGGAGACACCAAGATCTGATATATGGGATTCTCAATCTGCTTTCAACATAAATTTTGTGATTTCATTTCAAGACCACTACAAGATGTACTAATTTGTCATAGCCTAAGTCATAAACCATCCATTCAAAGGACCATTAAGAAGCTCTAATGTTGCTAATGTTTGTCACTACACCTACCATAGAGGACCTCTTGAATTGTCTTTATGGCTTTGTTTGTATTCTAAGCTGTCAGTTTTGGTATGGAAACAATTCTACATTTGGGTTTATGGGACATTGGTACAACAATTTTTGTTTGGATAAAAGTATATATATATACACTATCAACCATGAAGTTTGAAATTCCACAAACCTCAAAAAAATATCAAAAATTCATCAAACATTTGTATGGATGAAACACAATGTTTTTCTTAAAATATATTTTTTTTAAAGTATTTTTGGGGGTGTTTTTTTCTGTTTTTGTCATATCATGTAACAATCAAGGATCCATTCCTGATTCCATTCACTGACACCATACTAGAGGAGGTTGTGGGCCATGAGATATATTCCTTTATGAATGGATTCTCGGGGTACAACTAGATAAGTATTGTTGAGGACAAACTGATGACTCCCTTTGTAGTAGAAGATGGGGTGTACAAATACAATAGAATGCCTTTTGGCTTATGCAATGCCTTGGCTACCTTCCAATGCATTATCTTACAAATTTTTGATAAGATGTCAGTGGGAAACTTCAAAGCATTCCTGGATGACCGGTCAATATATAGCGAGCGGGAGATTCACCTGACTGCACTTCGAGAATGCATTGAGAAGTGTCGAAGGGCAAGGCTGGCGCTCAACTCCAAAAAATGCAGATTTATGGTGCCCCAAGGCAAATTCTTTGGCCACATTGTTTGCAAGGAAGGATTGAAGATCGACCCGGACAAGGTAGGGGTCATCATATAGATGGAGGCACCGGAGAATGTAACGGGAGTATGATCATTCATTGCCTATGTTGACTACTATCAAAGATTTATAAAGAATTTTTCTCAAATTTCTTACCTCTTGGATATGCTAACGAGAAAAGGACAACCATTCACATTGGGAGATGACCAAGACAAAGCCTTAAATGAGCTAAAGTCGAGACTGGTCAATGCACCTATATTGGTGTACCCAAACTAGAACAAGGAGTTCCATGTACACGTGGATACCTCCAACTATACAATTGGGGCTACATTGGCACAAGTTTGTTTACAAGGACTAGATCATGTGGGATATTCTACGCTAGTCGCCTACTCTCAAAGGCAAAAAGGAATTATAGTACCTCTCAAAGAGAGGCATTGAAAATGGTGTACTATGTACAAATTTTTGTCACTACTTACTAGTGACGCCACTCACCTACTATGGAGACCGTCAATCCCTAATGTACCTAGTAAACAAGCCAATCATTCAGGGGTGGGTGAGTAAGTGGCTGCTTTAACTGCAAGAGTTTGAAAGATCTCTGATGGATCCCCTTGCTGATCTGCTGTAGTTTTTAAATTAATAAACTATATCTTCCTGTGATTCCTTTGATGGTTTTAGAGAATAGACAGAAGTTGCAGAAGGTTTGTTTCTTTTTGTGTTTTTTGATAGTTTTCAAACAAGTAATGAATAATGAACAGTAAACATGAAAGGAGACTGAAAATAAATAAGAACATACAGCCAAATTCAGAATTGCTACAAGCTGTACCAGACAGATTTATGATTTGTAAAACCAAATAATAATTCCAATGCAGATCCAATGAACTTACATCCAACAATGATGCCAAACTAAAAGGTGAATAGTGATCATGAATCAAGAATACCTCTAAGGCTGAATACATGCATTCCTTACATTACACGTGGGATGTACCTGCTGCAAATGGCGGCCCTAAGGCTGCAAGGATCACGCCCAAGCTGAAGAATCAATCTGCCATGTTGAAACCCTTACTCTACAACCTGAATCCACAATGAAGAATGGCGTACTCAATCTCTGTCAACAATGCACTCTGCCTGAAGAATCCAATGCCAATAACTGCTGAGGGCTACATCCCAGCCAGTCCAGATCTTGGGGTTTGCGTCCCAGATGAAGAATCGCCCACTCAAAGCTAATTTGCAAAAATAAGTTTGATTGTGTAAAAGGATAATGAACAATTTGGTCTTGATCTCCTTATATCTCCTTTCCTTTCCAAGCCAAACCCTAAAAGGGAGTAAAGTTGGTGCATTATGAAAAGAGTGTTATTTTCTAATTATGGCGTCAACTATAGGAAAATAACACTAAATTGCAAATAAATAGCTTCAGGCATCCAAAAAGACGCCGGAAGGTGAGAATCATGTAGCAAAGTTCAAGACCTTTCCAACGAGCTATAACACATAGGCATATCAACCCAGATGAAGCCAGAAACCCCTTATTACTCTGAAATGACTAAATACATAGCCTTATTTTAATTTATTTAATCGCTAACTTAGGAAATATTTAAATATATTAAAATATCTCCAGATATCCAATAATAGCCCAAAATAACCAAACAATTATGAATATAACTTTGTCACCTATCTGTGACCGATGCTGGAAAAGCTGAGTCAACTAGCAGTCCCATCCCTAAAATCTAGGGATGCTCCTAAAAAATAGGAAACACACCCAAACTCCCTGAAACTGAAACCATGACATGGTCCCATGGAACCTCCAATATGGGAACTACCACAACCTCCTAAAAATAGGGAATATCCCTAAAATCAAGGAACTGCTCTCAATGGCTCTGAAACTGTCTGAAATGCCAACTCCGGATACTGAATACCCTACATGAGTCTCTATCCACCACTGCCAACCTACGAGATCCAAATAATAGACCATCCCACTACTTTTCTCCTGTCACCTAGAAAGAGGACATTACAATCCTCCCTTCTCGAAGATTGCTTGTCCACAAGCAATGCCTCCATGTACCACCACCATCCCATACAAGCCATACATAAAATACTGAATGCTCTTGTTATAGTCTACATGAATGTTATGCAATAACATGCGGTGATCCATGAGGAACAAAGTACCCAGCAAGCCAACATCCGGACCCAATACCAATCTGATAAATGTTGCTTCACCCAACCGCTGCGCTACTCTGATAAAAATGCCCGAATACCACAAACCATGAAGTAACGTATGGGAATCCATGTAAAATAATGTACCAAGCAAATCAATACCCGGATCCCAAATCAAAATATAGAATTTGCTGTAGGAGATGAAGTAGGAGAATGTCAAATGTTCACCCTGAAGTAACCATACAAACATGTAGAATATCAAAACAATGTGAAAATGAACCCCCATATGCCATATAACCAAAACAAGTGGCTGCCAACCCTCGCTGTCATAACTCTGATCCGCAACATAGATGGTATCAAATTTGTCATCAAACCAATGACAATCAACGAAAATCACCCAACACTCCATCTCTATCCCAAAGGTATACCTCCGAACACTCCTAGACTGCTGGTAAACTATTGTAGACAATGAAATGTTAGGATATGCCACATGATTCCACCTAGGACAGTCACTAGTCCTCAAGGAATTGAAGAAAATGAAGTCACCAACCAACAAAGATATCGCTGCCATATCAAGTGAAATAGGTGACAAACTCAGAAATGAAGTATGCATGCCAACACTACTCCACACAAAGAACTCTCGAGTGGCTGGCCCACTAAAAGAGTCATCAATCAAACCACTATCATCTCTTGGAGAATGATCAAATACCTCAACTGGAAATTCTGAATTAGGCAACTCATGTCTCTCATCATTAGATGAATGGTGAACAACACGAACACATTGAAGATTGATTTTGGCTTGTTGAGCCAATAGCTTGGTTTGCCTTGCCCTTTCTAGCCAAGCATCATTCATCACTTGGGACTGAGTTATATCAGCTGCTCCAAAGTGTCTAAACCCAGTCCTAGCATGAGATATACCATGTGACTTATCATGATCAAAGCATGCTTCATGTGTACCCACCATAATAGAATTTTCATGACTCATTTCCCAATAATTAGAAGCACCAACAACATGAAAAGAAGAGAATGACTCACTACTGTCATAAAAGTCAGGGCTGCTATGGCTTGTTATCCCCTTGCATCCTTCTTGTTTAACACTCATATATTGCGTGCCAACTGTAGGAATCCCTCCTACAACTTCCTCCTCATGTGCCATGATCTGTGAATCATCATTGTGTTCATATGAAGGACTGCTGTTATAAAAATCAGAATGGTTGCCATACCTTTGTGACATGTTTTCAACATTCATAGGTACCACTTCATCCATTGTAGCATGTTCATCAAATTCCTCATAGAGATTTTTACAAACCTCATTTATGGATGAGTCAATCGGTTCTTCTCTTTTTATTTGCAGCTGGAATGAATTCATAGCATCTTCAGCTTCATCTGGAATACCCATAAATTGGGTGAAGGTAAGCATATCCTGTAGCTTTTTTGGAAGGGAGCAATACCCATGATAGTTGCTTATGACTGTATCATTGAATGTTTTAACAGAGGGCCTCCTCCTTGTACTTTTAGATGTAGTTGTACCTCTAGAGTGTCTTGAACTCTTTGAAGGTGTTTGATCAAATTCTCTCCCTGCTTGTTTATTCTTACATAACCCTGTCATGATGATTCTTTTTACTGTCCAACTGAAAAAACAAATTCAATCACACCAAGTGAATGCAATTATAACCCACAGGCTAGCAGGATTAGGCTTTGATACCACTGAAAGATCCCTGATGGATCCCCTTGCTGATCTGCTGTAGTTTTTAAATTAATAAACTATATCTTCCTGTGATTCCTTTGATGGTTTTAGAGAATAGACAGAAGTTGCAAAAGGTTTGTTTCTTTTTGTGTTTTTTGATAGTTTTCAAACAAGTAATGAATAATGAACAGTAAACATGAAAGGAGACTGAAAATAAATAAGAACATACAGCCAAATTCAGAATTGCTACAAGCTGTACCAGACAGATTTATGATTTGTAAAACCAAATAATAATTCCAATGCAGATCCAATGAACTTACATCCAACAATGATGCCAAACTGAAAGGTGAATAGTGATCATGAATCAAGAATACCTCTAAGGCTGAATACATGCATTCCTTACATTCCACGTGGGATGTACCTGCTGCAAATGGCGGCCCTAAGGCTGCAAGGATCACGCCCAAGCTGAAGAATCAATCTGCCATGCTAAAACCCTTACTCTGCAACCTGAATCCACAATGAAGAATGGCGTACTCAATCTCTATCAACAATGCACTCTGCCTGAAGAATCCAATGCCAATAACTGCTGAGGGCTACGTCCCAGCGAGTCTAGATCTTGGGGTTTGCATCCCAGATGAAGAATTGCCCACTCAGAGCTAATTCGCAAAAATAAGTTTGATTGTGTAAAAAGATAATGAACAATTTGGTCTTGATCTCCTTATATCTCCTTTCCTTTCCAAGCCAAACCCTAAAAGGGAGTAAAGTTGGCGCATTATGAAAAGAGTGTTATTTTCTAATTATGGCGTCAACTATAGGAAAATAACACTAAATTGCAAATAAATAGCTTCAGGCATCCAAAAAGACGCCGGAAGGTGAGAATCATGTAGCAAAGTTCAAGACCTTTCCAACGAGCTATAACACATAGGCATATCAACCCAGATGAAGCCAGAAACCCCTTATTACTCTGAAATGACTAAATACATAGCCTTATTTTAATTTATTTAATCGCTAACTTAGGAAATATTTAAATATATTAAAATATCTCCAGATATCCAATAATAGCCCAAAATAACCAAACAATCATGAATATAACTTTGTCACCTATCTGTGACCGATGCTGGAAAAGCTAAGTCAACTGGCAGTCCCATCCCTAAAATCTAGGGATGCTCCTAAAAAATAGGAAACACACCCAAACTCCCTGAAACTGAAACCATGACATGGTCCCATGGAACCTCCAATATGGGAACTGCCATGACCTCCTAAAAATAGGGAATCTCCCTAAAATCAAGGCACTGCTCCCAATGGCTCTGAAACTGTCTGAAATGCCAACTCCGGATACTGAATACCCTACATGAGTCTCTATCCACCACTGCTAGCCTACGAGATCCAAATAATAGACCATCCCACTACTCTTCTCCTGTCACCTAGAAAGGGGACATTACAGAGTTTACGTTCACCACTATTGTCCAACTGGGGAAGAGCCATGTCATTGCAGACCAGTTATCATGAATCAAGTCTGGAGAGCCACCTGATGGGATGAATGAGGATTTCCCCAATGTTCATTTGTTTCAGATAGTAGCATTACCGCCATGGTATGATAACATCGGGGTGTACCCATCCATTTCTACTTTCCCAAGAGAAATACTATCGAGCAAAAGGAGGAAAGAGGCTCTAAAAAGCAAAATCTTCCTACTCATCAACAGGTTGTTATACAAGATGGATCTTGACCACGTGTTATAGAGATGTGTGATGCAAGAGGAGATACCTGGAGTGTTGAAAGAAGCACATGAAGGTCTAGTTGGCGACCATATGGGACCAAATGCCACGACATGCAAAGTCTTATTAGTAGGACTGTGGTGGCCAAGATTGCATACAAATGCCCGCAAATGGGTAGTGGGATGTGATAGGTTCTAGAGAGCCGACAAACCCTTGAAGAGAGACTAAATGCCACTCTTCCCTTCGCAGCCCCAAGAACTCTTTGAGAGGTGTTGTCTAGATTTCATAGTGCCATTCAAGGTTAGTCAGACAAATAGATGCCGATACATCATGGTAGTCACAAAATTCCTCATGAAGTGGGCGTAGGCGAGAGCACTCCCAAACAACACTACTATTAGTACGACAAATTTTATATACTAGATAGTGACAAGGTATGACGTCTCGATACGAATCACAAGTGACAAAGGGGTGCAGTTGGTCAACCATGTTATTTGACTAATGACAACGTAGTTCAAGATATTCCATAATCTCTCAAGTCCGTACTACTTGAGAGCTAACAACCAAGCTGAGTTAACATACAAAGTGTCACTCTCAATCATATATAAGTCATATTGTGTTGAGGATGAGGATTGGGAAGAACAACTCCCGATAGTACTATGGGCCTATTGTACACCTTATGTCAACAGGCCATACACCATTTCAGTTGATGTATGGGCAGGAATTTGTGGTCATCTATAATCTTGTACTATAACTGTTGTGTCATGTGGTGTGTTGTTCAGTAGAACTTAAGATTCGTAATAATGATTAAAATGATCTTTCCTTTGATCTGATTGTGTCAGTTAGAGACTATGGAAAACAGTAGTAGGTTGGTCAGTTAATGTCATGTTACCTCGAAGGTCATTAAAGCAGTTAATGTCAGTAGACATGACAGTTTGGATGGGAATCCAATGGGTTAGTTGAGCCTTATGTTTTATTCCCTGAGAGTCAGTTGCACTCCAGTATGTTAAAGTCAAGCAAGGGTGGTGAATGCTAACTGCACGCTAAATGTGCTTGTAATTAGAAACCTTGGCCAAGGTGGTGCTGCTTAAAGCATGCGATTGTCAGTTTACAAGAACCAAATACACCTACTAATCACATGGTCATACTAGCTAGGGGGGAACCTATAGTGTATGACCGACTAGATTTGTGTAGGTTCTAAACACCAGGCTCAAATGGCAACTAGGTCTAGTCCTTAGTCTACTACCCTCGCGAAGGGTCAGGCCACTTCCAGTTGGAAGGGGTGCGGGAGACTGCCAAGTCTATGGTTGGGTTGGAAAAGCCCTTGATGATGCTCTCCCTCTCCTTGACTATGCCAAGGCTTGTTACAAATAAATCAGAAGGAAAGCTAAATGATTGTGATCTCTGAACTTATTTCTTTTCCTTTTCTTGTTGTTAGCAATGATGTATGTTTCTTAAACTACTCAATTTAAGTGTAACCACTTTTCAGTTGAAATAGTTAGTTTCATATTTTGATGAAAGCAGTTAGATGGTTAGTTAATTTCCTTTTCAGCTGAAAGTATAGGTTGGTTGCAAACTCATATTTGTATCTTTGAGATAGTTCACTGTTTTTCTTTTATATGGACTTGTGGTTGTTACACAAGAGATAACAAACTTGTAGAGCAGTAAGAAAGCATGTGCAAGGCATTGTTGTGTTGTGAATCCACAAATATCTTACCAACACTTTCTTCGGCACACCTACACTCTGGAAACGTATGGTTGGCTACTAGAGGTGGAGAGCACCTTACAAAGGAGTGCGTGAGGGATACCTAAACTATGACATTGACGAGGAAGTTGAGAAAAACTAGAAGGAAGAACAAGTCGCGAAAGAGGTGGAATTGGAAGATGACTTTGAAGAAGAAATTGACTTCGAGGAATATGGAGTTTGGATAGATGATTGGACTATGCCTAAAAGTAATAATTGAGACAAATGATTGGTTTATTGCTGAGCAAGATGGATACAATGAAGATATCATTAGACATTGCATCAAGAAAGGTAGAGAGCCCCCTCCGCTACCAACATTGAACTCACTTTGGCGAGTTATTCCCAGTCTGGTAAGGCCACCAAAGATCAATGGGGAGGACACAACATGGTACCAAAAATATGGAGGCCAATATGTTGACAAATGCTATAAAGGTTTTGGGCCTGCTCGGTTGGATAAATTTTTTGATTTAGAGTATATTGGCATTTGTGAAAACGAATGTTATAAATGACCATCAAATACTTCTTGGTGGTGGTATGCCTCTGAGGTTAA
Organism: Cryptomeria japonica; assembly: GCF_030272615.1. NCBI lineage: Eukaryota > Viridiplantae > Streptophyta > Pinopsida > Cupressales > Cupressaceae > Cryptomeria > Cryptomeria japonica. The sequence continues at coordinate 577,461,549 of NC_081411.1, read as the reverse complement.
AGTCAAACCTCCAAGTGGGCATAGGGGGATAAAGAGGAAGGTTGAAAATGAGGACAATAAACAAACTAAAAAGTAGAGTTTGCCAAAAAATTAAAAGGGAAAAAATTAGTAGGAAGCGATAAGGATGAGGAAACTAAAGATGAAAAGAATAAGTATCAACAAAATATGGAGAAAGAAAATATTATTGTGTTAGCAGAAATGAAAAGGACGACAAAGACAAGAGTGGGAAATACTATGGTAGGAAGCAAAGGAAATATATAATGAGGATTAAAAAAAAAGTGTTGGAAAATTAAAAAGCAAAAGGGTGGGAGACACCATAAGAAGGAAATTATTTTTTGTGAGTTTAATAATGTACTTGCTTAAAAGGCTCACTTTACATAGAGGAGGCACTAATAATTTGTCTTGGTCGGTTCGTTGTTTCGCAGAAAGCGCACAAGCACCACAAGTACAACTGACTCGAGTAAATTTGGCAGGGAAAAGTGAAAAATCACATAGCACAAGGAATCACTTGCATCATAGGAAGGAGGCATAGTACAACACTAATAGCAAATGGAGGATCAATGTAAGACAAACTATACGATGGAGTGAGCACAATGTACGGATGAGGAAGTGCACATACAAAGCATATGACAATGTCGAAGCAAACAAGTCATACGAAGAAAAGAAGAGGGAGTTGTATGTGGATAAGGCTAGGCTGTACGACAAGACAAGTGCAATTTATGTGAAACAATTGAAATTGGTCCAGTTGTACGAAGTGAAAGTTGTGTACAACAACAACGAAAGGAAAATAACATATAGACATTTATACGACATAGAAATCAATTGGAGCAAATTGTATGGGAAGAGAAGATGGTTTTACATGGTAAGGGAGAAACCGTACGGCAACAAGTCCCCAAGGCCGTACACAAGCAGAAGTACAAATAATGAGTTATATGAGAGAGAAATAAGCACACTGTACAATGAGAGGTCGTACGGACAAGAAAGAAGCCTATTTTTGTGAAGAAAGGAGTACTAAGTTGTACGACCAGAAAGAAACCCAGTCGTGTGTAGGAGGAAAGAGTTTATACAGGGGTATTGATTGCAAGCCCTACATGGTGAAAATAAGCTATGGCAATCTATTAAGAAGTGGCGACATTTATTCTAACGACTTGAGTGATTATAAAGCCGAGAAGGCTAGAGGTCAGCATTCATAATCAACATTAGCATCAATAATGGTGAGTAGCACCAAAGGGAAGCGACATTCCCAACCTCATTGTAGGTGGAAGCGAGCAGCAAAATGATGATAGTCATGGTAGATTCCCTAGGGTAAATATTACAGGAAGTGAATGCTAAAATTGGTGGCAAAGTACAGAGGATAATCACTTGTTGAAGCGCATGCTCCATCATGCGTAGGTGGACAAAGTAGTCCAACTACCATTCTTCAACTTTAAGGAGTTTGAGCCTTATCTATGTGCCATAGTAGTCCAGTATAACCAAGTCAAGCGGGAATCTATCATCAACTCTCATGGCTGCTAGGTGATGATTGCATACCAACCATTGGACTTCACTAGGGTGTTGGGCATACCTTTTATGGGTAATTATGTAGGAAAACCCAAGAAGGTGAGTCCATAGAAAAAAGAGCTCTAATTGGACATGTTTGTAGACAAGATTTGACACAGGAGGAGCGCGAAGGTATGCGGAGCTCAAGACAAAATAGAGGGTTAAGAAAGAACTTTCTTGCCACAACAAAATGTACATTTATAATGGACTTGCTCAAGTGTCGGTTGATGGGCGCCGGTCGTGCTTCTGACATTGCTTTTTGGATGATCGACTTTATAATACAACTCAGCGTGGGAAGGGTTTATAATTGGGCAAGAGGATTATCAGATAAAATTCATAACTTCCTCGATCTCAAGTATAAGGCCTTTTACATGACCCAACATGACAATGGGTTATTCCTCTATGCCATTCACATGCAGTTGCCTCCCTTTAGATGGGGATGACTACATTGTGGGACAATTGGAGCTAGAGTGTCCAACAACATTTTACTTGACGAATTTGGGCATTCAAGTGTAATATCCACCCCATGGGCACTAATTTTTTATTTTATTTTCTTAAAGCATTCCCAAGTACTGACTTATTCAACCAAGCTTCTTGTTCTATCCTAGAAGCGTCATCTTCGTAATTTCTTCGATTACCAAAGTAGCGACAAACCTACATCACCAAATAAGCTTGCACTCAAAGAGGGTATGCTCTTGAGGTCTGGATCCCTATTAGACCTAAACCTAAGCCTCGAGGGTTCATTCTAGATGACCCTGCGTACGTATCCCTTCAAGGGAAGTCAGAGGCTTCATAGTTCATCTCCAAAGGTTGGAGGAAGTTCATTCTCTCCTCTTGTATAAGATCTTTGATCTCTCTTTAAACCAAGACTATTTATCAAAACTAGCCCGATGACAATAACCAATTGCTAACAAGTAATGTACAAACATACACGATAACTTAAGGGTCATATCCTTTAACATTTTTCACAAATCCATAGAGAGTGAATCGAGCACACTTCTCATTAGCACATGGTGACTAGCTCATACACATCACACACATGATGACTAGCTTTGGCTTACGTCACATATACAAAGTGACTAGCTCTAGCATACATTCCATATTCATAGGGACTAGCTTCAATATACATCTCTTGTAGATAGTGACTAGCTTCAGCTTGCATCACATACCTAGTGACTAGAATTTACATAGTGAGGAACTGGCATATCCATAACAACTAGCTACCACTTGCCCATAGTGCATTCCAAATAAAAGAAATGTCGGTGCACTGCGCACTACACCGTGGGACACATTCTTCTATCTAGTCTTTTGCACCAACAAGCAGTGGAGAACAAGGTTCTATGTAAACCATACTACACTGGGTGTTTATCCTCATCCTAATAAGTCAAGTATATCATTTCATATAAATATATACCCAAATTACACAAGGTTTGGTCTGATTATTACCTACCTATTCTTCATTAGAAACTCTCTTCCCTGCAATCCATCAAACGGCTAAGCAACAAGGACATCCATCGTCGGCATGCAATTGGCCCCCAAGCCTACATGCTCCTAGCAAAATCTGTCCAATACCCTAGATCTAAGCAGGGTATCCCTCGCCTACGTGCAACTGGCAATAACCATCCACCTACTAGGGGGTACGGCTTGCAGTCTACTGGCATAGTACACTCCTAGACTACTGTCAATCTCCAGCGGATAAGCTTATCTTATGTGGGCCATAGGATTTCCGTTGGTGATCACCTCAAATGGAGAAGGATAGCCTATGCATTGAGGTATACAACCTCTACCTATGCCCTCATAGGGCCCTTACTCCATCCGTAGTCGTAAAAGTCAGCACCTTTACATGGCTTAGCACTATAATTGGAAGAGAGGTTCCTAATTCATAATAGATAGATCATAATTGACTAATCTAGGAATATACACAAGTCTTATAGGTTTAGGATTAAATTACACATCCACCTAAGACCACTAGGATCCAACATAAGAGTGCCTCTACTCAATAGTTAAACAAATTGACCATAAGGTGGTCTACCCTTTCACCTTATCAACTTGAATCAAACGAAAATCACAATATATATATATTAAATACAAGTTATAAGGCTTTCTTAACTCTTCATAATCTTCTAGTGCTATTTGGCCTCATTTGAAGCCTACTAAAGAGGATAGGTCTGCAGGTTAGGAACAACCACGAACCTTGGAGATATTCCCCCCTAGACCCTAGCCCTACACACTTGAGGTCACTGGGGCATTCTTCACCCAAGAACCGCCTACGTTCCCGCTTCCAAACAGGTCAAACTCACACATAGTTCTCCTTACCAAATCTCTTGAAGGACGCCTATGCACAAGTTCCCATAACTAAGGTTTTGTTAATTAATCACATAACATTAGTTGGGAAATCACAACTAGTTCATACTTTACCAACCCATAGTATAACAATTCCCTTAAAGGATATTGAGGTTTTGACTTAAAGTTCTTTCTTTATTGTTCATAACCCAATTGACATACCAAGGGTGGTTTTATTAAGATAGGGGCTAAACTTATTACTCAACTCGAAATTACCTTTGTTCACACAAACCATATACTTATCACTAGGCCATAATGGATGAAATTAAATTGTTGAAATCAAAATTACCACATCCAAAGTTATATTCTAAGGTAGGGCCATGTTGGATTTATTTGAGCTAGCTCACAAGAATGAACGATACCTTTAAGGACAACATTTTAGATTTGGGGCTCCCTAACTACTCTAATTAAGCATACCCATGGAGATTGTTTAGGCAATCTTAATACCATCAAAGTATAGAAAATAAATAAGCATTTAAGTTAATATAAGGTAGTATTCATATATCGTTACCATCCATCTATAATGTCGAAGCCTTTATGAATCTCCCAATGAGGTTCCGCTACAACATGGTGCAATGATATTGGGTATCATAATCACCATATATATTATAGAATTGCATAGGGTTGAATAGTCTTAGCACATCAAAAAGCATAATCCATTATGTTTAGAACATACAATGATAGATCCTCCTCTAATTTAGAAGTTTAATTATCTTTAAACAGTATATATCGTTTCATCCATGTTTTAGTGCTAGGATCACACATTTAACTTAGCTCTACATGTTTAATTACCCCTTTAATGCCAATATATAATGACCATCTCTACTAGTTTAATTGCATAGCAGCTCTAGATTTGTTTTCAATAGTACCCATGTCAAAAAATCTCATAGGTCATACAACATAAGTGTACTATTATCCAACACGTCATGGTACCCTTTCCATAGTTTGCATGATAATTATGCTTTCAAGGTTGTTTTTAAGAGGTCAATAAACATCATGTAGTCAAGTAAAGCCCTTGTCCATTAGTTTAAGCCGAACAATTAAGGGTATCATATGTGTTCAAAACTGAAATCAGAATGCTATAACATAGGAAAGAGAACTTAAGAAAACTTAAGAGAACAAGAACATAGCAAATTATCTTGGGAAAACCCTCCACCTGAGGGTGAAAAACCCAGCCACACCAAAATAGATTTTATTGAAATCTCAAAATAAGTACAAATCTGTTGCACTTAGAAGACAGTCATTTTCACAATGATAGATAATGCTCCAAATAGAAGGTGATTGTCAGAAAATCACTTACAAAATAATATAGAATATGATGCCAATAGAATGAATTTGCACACAGCTGAACATAGATTATAATCCCTGAAGATTAGAATAGGTACAAGTCACAGCTTCCTTCTCCTGAGAATTTAATCTAGAGATCATCAAAACAGAATGTAAATTACACACTATTTGACCCTCGGCATATGTATATATAGCCCACACAAAGACCCGATAGCATCCAAGAAGAAGAATGCAAAAGGTGGAAGGCCAAACAACACCGACAAACTTCATGAACTTTTGAACTTCAACGGAGGAAAGAAACGATTGTCCAGCTAGATAAGGTCGGTGACAGCTCAAAGGAAGTCAAACCAAAACCAAATGTAGAGCTCGAGAATTACATAAATCGGCATCATGATATCTGCTAAAGTTACCATCTTTAACACTCCCTCTTAACAAAGAAGATATCATTAGCAGATATTGAAGTCATGGAGTCTCTCAACATGACAAACAACAAAATTTAATCACGGATTCTCTCAACGTGATAGGCATCATGGATTCACTCAACATGATGTTCACCATGGCTACTCCCATAGGTGAAATAACACAAGCTCTCATCACAGAGTCCGTCAACATGATGTTGTCATGCAGTCTCCCAACATGACATCCACCATGGCTACCCCCATAAGTGGAAAGAGCTTCAAGGGCTTTCACCTCAAATTTCTCCATCACAGAGAAAAATGCATTACAAGGGATTTCACCTCGAACTTCTCGCTCATAGAGAAGAACTCTTTAACATATATATATAAAAGAAATCATTGAAGCTGAGATTCTTTCTCAGCAAGAGCAACATTCTCTACAATACCAAGGTTATCTCGAAAATAACAAAACTTCACTCTAGGAAGTGGCTTGGTAAGAATGTCTGTTGTTTGCTCTTCTATGCAAATGTATTTGAGTTCCACTGCTTTCCTTTGAACCATATCTCTCAAGTAATGATATTTTATTTCCACATGCTTGGTTCTATCATGAAAAACAGGATTAATCGAAAGCTTCACACAGCTTTGGTTATCACAATGAATCACTGTAGGTTCCAAAAACTGTCCAAACAATCCTGCAAGCAATTTACGAAGCCACACCGCTTCTCTAGCTGTTGCAGCAGCTGCAACATATTCAGCTTCTACTGTACTTTGGGCCACAGATGATTGCTTCCTACTGCACCAAGAAATCATAGCTGAACCTAAGCTAAAACAACAACCAAAAGTGCTCTTCTTGTCAGGTACACATCCTGCCCAATCTGAATCAGAAAAACCTTGCAATTTCAGACCTCCACAAGAAGTATATTTCAGACCATATCCCCACAGTACCACGAACATATCACAATATATGTTTAGCTGCAACAAAATGAATCTGTCTAGGCTCACTCATAAACTGACTAAGAGTGTTAACAGCATAACATATGTGAGGTTTGTATTGACTAAATACATCAAAGATCCAATTAATTGCCTATACATAGTAGGATCAACTAAATCTGAACTAGCTGCAAACTCATGTAATTTTTTCAGATTTGCTTCCATGGGAGTTGCCATAGACTTGCAATCTAACATACCAAATCTTTTCAAAATATCAATGGCATATTTTCCTGACTCAAAATGATTTCATTTGGTCTTTGCCACACTTCCAAACCAAGATAATAATGCATCAAACCAAGATCTTTCATTTCAAATTCAAAAGTTAACTCTTTCTTACATCTAGCAATGAGATCATCCTCTTTTCCTTGACTCAAAATGATTTCATTTGGTCTTTGCCACACTTCCAAACCAAGATAATAATGCATCAAACCAAGATCTTTTATTTCAAATTCAAAAGTTAACTTTTTCTTACATCTAGCAATGAGATCATCCTCTCCAGTAAGAAATAAATCATCAACATATAGAACCAAAATTAAAGCTTTACTATCAATTACCTTGAAATAGATATTTGAGTCTACAACATTTTTGAGAAAACCCAAGCTTAACAAATATTGATCAATTCTTTCATACCAAGCACGAGGAGCTTATACAAGCCTTTTTCAATCTGCATACATGTGATTCTTTCTTATGAATCACAAATCCATCTGGCTGCTCAATAAAATCAACTTCTTCAACTACACCATTCAAGAAAGTTGTTTTTACATCCTTCTGATGCAATTTCCACCCTTTAACAACTGCAATAGCAATAATAGTTCTGATAGAGGTATAATGTGCTACAGGTGCAAACGTTTCTTCATAGTCTATGCCTTCTTTTTGTGAAAAACCTCTAGCCACAAATCTAGCCTTATATTTTTCTACACTCCCATCAGCTGCATGTTTAATTTTAAACAGCCACTTAGAGGAAACAACACATTTACCTTTGGGCCTAGGAACAATATCCCACACATCATTTTTGATAATGGATTGATACTCCTCCATCATGGCATCCTTCCACACTTGCTGATTTGAGGCTTCTTCAAAATTAGAAGACTCGGATGCTAAAAAATGACTCATTAAAGATACATATCCTGCAAACTTATGAGGCCTTTTACTCTCTCTGAATGTGCCACGGGGGGCTGCATATTTTTTAGCCTCTTCCATAGTGTTTCGAGCCCACAAAGGTCTTTTCTTAATAGCTGGAATATTACTGGGACTTGTAGAAGTATCTATAGAATCAATTGGATCAATAGGATCAACAGGATCCATGGAGTCTTCTAAATCTGTATTCTTTCTCTGAATCGCAGAAGGTAAATCCAAATCAGCCATATCTATATCTTGAGGAAGCTCAAAGTCTTCTCTATCAGATTCTATGTAAGAGTCTTTGGATTTCTTGCAAGCTACATCTTCATCAAAAGACACATCCCTACTGATTTCAATTTGCATTTGACCAGGAATGTAAATTCCTATTTGCTTTTGAAGATTCACTATAACCAACAAAAATGCCTTTCTTTCCCGAAGGCTCTAACTTAGTTATTTTCTCTTTTGGAACATGAAAATAGACAGGACATCCAAAAATCCTTAGGTGAATAATGTCAGGTTTAATACCTGAAAAAGCTTCTTCTGGAGTAATGTTGTCTAGAATTTGATGAGGACTACGGTTCTGAATGTATACTGCTGTCCTGCAAGCTTCTGCCCATAAAAATGTTTGAAGAGTTTTATCATGAATCATAGCCTTCGCTGCCTCAACAATTGTCATGTTCTTTCTTTCAGCTACACCATTTTGTTGAGGATTATAAGGGACACAAAACTCCCTCTTAATCCTATCTTCAACACAAAAGTTATGAAACAAACCAGAAATATATTCTCCCCCATTATCAGATCTTAAAATCTTAATCTTCTTCTTAGATAAATTTTCAACAAATGCTTTAAACTCTTTAAATTTGGACAACACTTCATCAGATTCTTTAGACTTAAGAAAATAAGTCCAACACTTACGAGAAAAGTCATCAATGAAGGTAACATAATACCAAAAACCACTGAGGGAAGCAACTAACATAGGGCCACACAAATTAGAGTGAATTAACTCTAGAATATCCTTTGCTCTATTTTCACTACTATGAAAAGTACTCTTAACATTCTTACCTAGAGCACATCCCTTGCAGACACCTTCATGGTTTTGATTCAGCTTTGGAAGACCAACAACTACCTTCTCCATTGAAGACAAAGTTCTGAAATTTAGATGACCAAATTTGTTATGCCACAACTCACTTGAGCATATAGAATCATGAGCTAAAGCTTGAATAGGATGAGCTGAAAGCTTGTAAAGACTATCATGACAAACACCAATCTCACGTGCAGACTGAATGTTGGTGTTTTTCTTCCATGCAAGAACTTTTCCCTCGACAAAAGCAACATGATAACCCTTGTCTTCTAATGCTGAAATAGAAATCAGATTCCTCTTAATACCAGGAATAAAGAGAATATCACTCAGAAGAAGAGGAATACCAGAATCCAATTGAAAAGAAGTAGAACCAACACCCTACACAGAATAACATGCATCATCACCAATGATAACTTGAAGATGTGAATCTTTTTCCTCCTGGAGAGGTGTTCATGATAACCGGTGATATGGTGGGAGGCTCCACTATCAATAAGCCATGTATCACTGTCAGTAGGAATATTATTGGAGAGAGCAGAAATAAATAAGAACCCTTTTGAGGTTTCACTAGACTCTCTATGAGAAGAATCATTTTCAACATTTGTTGCAGCAGCTTGAGGCTTGGGTCTAGAGGGACAATCTGTAGCAAAATGACCAAATTTGTCATATCTGAAGCATTGTACTCTAGAGAGATCCTTTCTTTTCTTAGATTCAGGAGCTGTATCAAAATTTCTATCTCTATTCCTTTGGAAGTTTCCTCTCCTTCCTTTTCTTCTAGACGTATGGACAACAAGAACATGATCTTCTTCATGATGAGATTTACGTCCAATTCCTCTTGCCTCCAATCTACATTCCTCTTGAATGCAATCAACCCTCAATTGATCAAACTTGGGTAATTCATTTCTTCCACTAATACCTTGAATGAAAGATTCCCAAGAGTGAGGAAGACCATTCATAGCCAACATAACAAGATCTTTATCCTCAATAGAATCACCAATAGCATTGAGCTAATCCTTTAATTTAGTAATCTTCATAAAGAAAGAAACAACAGATTCACCTCTAGCCATTTTGATATGAAGGAGTTGACATCTCAATGCTAGAGCTCTACTAGTACTGTTGAATTCATACAAGCTTTGAAGACACTCAAACATTTCTTTAGCTGAATTCAACTTGGATATAACAGGTACTAGATGATCCTTAACAGAATCAATTAGAATCTTTTTAGCCATGAGATTATTCTTCCTCCATTGAGCTTTCTTGGTATCATTTGAAGGTTCATCTACAACAGACTTCACATAGTTAAGAAGATCATTCTCTTCTAACACAATAAGAATCCTAAATTTCCATGAACTGAAATTGGCTAGACCATCCAGTCTGTCTTCAACTTTGAGTCCATTAACCATGATGAAAAACTTGAAATAAACAGACTAAGGCTTCAAATAAAGGAAATTTCAAAATTAAGCAATCTGATTTTGGATCTTATTTTTATACCCGCTCTGAAACCATGTTCAAAACTGAAATCAGAATGCTATAACACAGGTAAGAGAAATTAAGAAAACTTAAGAGAACAAGAACACAACAAATTATCCTAGGAAAACCCTCCACCTGAGGGTGAAAAACCTAGCCACACCAAAATAGATTTTATTGAAATCTCAAAATAAGTACAAATCTATCACAATTAGAAGACAATCATTTTCACAATGATAGATAATGCTCCAAATAGAAGATGACTGTCAGAAAATCACTTACAAAATAATATAGAATATGATGTCAATAGAATGAATCTGCACACAGATGAATGTAGATTATAATCCCTGAAGATTAGAATAGGTACAAGTCATAGCTTCCTTCTCCTGAGAATTTAATCTAGAGATCATGAAAACAGAATGTAAATTACACACTATTTGACCCTCGACATATGTATATATAGCCCACACAAAGACCCGATAGCATCCAAGAAGAAGAATACAAAAGGTGGAAGGCCAAACAACACCAACAAACTTCATGAACTTTTGAACTTCAACGAAGGAAAGAAACGATTGTCCAGCTAGATAAGGTCGGTGACAACTCAAAGGAAGTCAAACCAAAACCAAATGTAGAGCTCGAGAATTACATAAATTGGCATCATGATATCTGCTGAAGTTACCATCTTTAACAATATGTAACCAATGATTTTTTTAATAATAGGTTGTTTTAGTACCATGTAGCGAAATTACTCTTCCTAATGCATTTATGCAATTGTAAGTCGACCTCATATTAAGTCATATTCTTAGTACACAATATAAGGAGGTCTATTGTAATGTCCCCTACTAGGGTTTGGTCTATTGAACCTATAATTAATCTATTTCAATGCACTTATAACTTAAACAACTTGATTAAGAGCCAAGTCTATTCTATCTTTCTTTAGTCTATCAAGTACTTGCTAATTTACCATACTAGATAATTAATCTTATTCTGATTCATTTATATATCATTTGCATATTTATTAAATACCAGATATATTAATTATTATGTATTCCTGCACAGCAGTTTCTAAAAGATATTATATTAATATCTATTATTATATTAATATTTATATTTATATTAATATTTATATTTATAACCCTTATATTATTCCTTATTCTAATTTGAATATATATATACATATGAATTAAACAATATTACCAATAATTTATGTGTTAGCTAATAACCTATTATATAAATTATTAATTCTACCATTGCCTAAAAGCACTAACTATATTAGTGGTTGTAAGAGCAGACAGGTCTGACATGTGTCAGATCTGGTCTGCCACAGTATACAAATTTAAGAATGGCTGCCATTCATATTACAGTCTATATCAGTATTACTATTAAGTTTTGCATTAAAACATTATCGGGTTTCATATATAAAGCATGCATATTAAGCACAGCACCAAGAACAAGGATGTTTACTACCTATCAATGAATATGGATCTGCATATGATCATAATCTCTTATTCTTCGATCTCCTCCTCTATCCCCCCCTCCCATTTGAGTGTGTTTGAACTTGCTCTTATACGGCTCAAACCAATAGATGACATCCTTTTAAAGTTGATGAGACATCTCGTCATAATTAGACTTCTTCATAACCATTGGTTTACTTCCAAAGGATACCAATTATACTTCATATTATGATTGCTGCGTAATTGTATGAAAAGCAACCGTTGCCACCTTTAGTTAGATCGGTTTTAGACATATTGGTAATTTATTATAATCGTTGTATTTAATTATCACATATGTCGACTCTGCCTTTGTCAATATTCTTTGACCGCACCTTACTAACTCTCATGCTAGCCGTAGTGGTTATATTAATTTCATTTACAAATCGCGCCTTGAAATGATCGATGCTTGTTACCAGATTTGCTATCTTGAACCCCATTGCTATTTGCTAGTTGATAATCTTGGTAGTATCGATGATCGCCTTTCTTAGCAGCGACTCGATAAGTGATCAATATTGTAATCTCATTCATAGTGTCTCGATCATTAATCTTGCCACGTAGATCATTATTTTTTAGAAAGATGGCCTCTCAAACTATCGTGCCTTATATCGGGAAGACACTCAAATCATAATGAGCTATATACAAATCACACCATTCCATTCTTTATTCTTCATCGGGCTTTCTTAATAATAGTTTCGAATTTTCTCAATGGTTTTGCAATGAGGGCTATCTACTCTTATATTTGGTCAAGATCCCCTATGATAACACCAATTATCGGGTACGTTATGAAGACACTCTCATTGTTCATCCAAATCATTGGGAGGTGAAAGGTGTCGTATTGTGTTTGAAATACTTATTCTTTTGTGTGTTCTGTCAACTTACAACAAGGAAGTTTTGAGTTGGCTACAAATGTTATTTGTTGTGCCATCCAACAATATTAGCGATACTTGTTATTAATAATAAATATTAATACGTATTAAAATAATAATATTTAATAAATAAATAACTATTTAATAATTTCAATTAATCTTTCATTAATTAATAATAATTATTTAGTTCAGGTTTTATATTCGCTCTTCTTAAGTGTGGTTTAAGGAGAGCATAAATAATTTATATTGTATATCGGTTCTATTAATGGCATTGTATTAATACGATATTATTCCAAATAATACTTATAATGTATTTTGACAATTCATGTTTATATTTTATATTTATTAAATAACACGTTATATGGTAAGTGTAATATATTCAATATATCTATTTTATGTTTTAATAGTATTTTATGGTAAAACTTCTTTAATAGTTAATATAATATTAATAATTGAAATATGAGCGTTACATTAAAATAAAACAATAATAATAAATAATAATCATAACAAATAATAAACATTAATAATCATATATTAGAGGAAAATCGTGAAGTCTCATAAATGAGACGATTTTCCAATATCATTAAATGTTAATTAATAAATGTTTTAATTATCGTATTTATTTAATCCAATGTCCAAAGAGGGGTTATGACATCTATGCAACTTTAGATCTGAACCAAAATTCTATGCCAATTTATTAATGAACACAAACTATGATGGTCATGGTATTTCTTTATAAACTTAAGAGTCTCTCAATTACGACTCACTATTCACACTATTATTAAGATGAAGGCTTTATTTAGGCCTAAGAAGATGCCCTTAACCTAACCGATAATAAATTACAAATAATCAACAAATAGTCTCATACAAGAGTCATTCCATTACATCTCAATTTCCACCTGTTTTATATTAAGAAAATTTTTAATTCCCATTCCAAGATTATATTACAACCAATTATATATTATCATATAATTAAAACCAAGATGAAGCGTAATTACACACTGTTCTCGTCCTCCCTTTCTCTATATATAAATGAATCATTCAAGATGTATCCACTAATTAATATGATGGAATATTAATAAAAACCTGCCAAGTAAGGTGAGATCCCCTAACCAAGTGCTTAACAAAAAACCCATGGTCATTCAGTCTAAAACAATCCTTTTAGCCACTCAACTTTATCAGACAATAAATTATGAGATAATAGAACTTCCACGAAGCATATAAAGATTAACTTAGAATTTTTTACTATTTTAGGGAAAATAATATTACAGAGGAGTATACTTAGCTCTTGAAATATTGTGAAAGATATTTCTCTTGTAATCATTGAAAGCCACTTGCCTTCTTTCCTGCGTCGTCGTCTTTGTCAAGCTTTTTATCCCATGACAATAAGTTTGGTGATTTCTTCCACCTCACTGCATAGCCCCTTGCTATTGCGCTCATCCATACACACTACCTCAATGCACTTCATTTTCCTTCACACCTCTATGCGCTACAACAACAGATTTGTTGAAGAGCCTGTTGGCTGCAATATTGTACACGGAAATAAAACTAGTTAATTAAGTTGTAATTGTGTTGGTTAGTTGGCAACCGAGGGGTGGCAGTTGCGGTGCGACGGTTGGCGCTCGCACCCTCTCGATATCTTTATATACTTCTGAATGTAACTTGCAACAGACAGGGATGAATGGAATAATTTCTGATATACTTGTCTGATATCTATGGCTTTATTATTCTGCATTACGTGCTTTATGTTTTAAGTTATTCACCCGAGAGGGCAAACATTTGGCGCCGCTGCCTAGACATACTCGGGAACGAAAGACGCGATGGTGCACGGACACGATGGGCCTACCCGTCGGTGAGATTAACCCAGAGGCCGACGACGAGCAAACGGAACAATCGTCGTGGGACGCAGAGCGTTATGGCAAGAGGCGAAGGGAAAATTGAACCCTGTAATAATCCCGACACAATGTTGAGATAAATTGTGGCCGAAAGGAAAAATAATAAGTTTTTTTTTGTGTACATGGCGTGTGCTTGCTATGTACGGAAGTGATTTATGCCCAATGTATTAAATAAAGATAGAAATAAAAAAGCAGAAACGGACGAGTGGGAGGCCGCGCAGAGGGCCTTGATTCTGGAGCAACAAGTAGAACGTAGACGGAGGCTGAGGCAACTTGCCGAAGGGTGGCCCGAGGGGAACCAAGGAGGTGTCACGGAGGGTGTAGAAGCCGACGGAAATTTCTACGCGTCGCCAGAACACCATAGGGTGCGGAGCCACGAAGAGTTTCTGGAGGAAACAAGGTTAAGGAGAGATCTAGTCGAAGAGACCCAGGATCGGTTCAGAAACTTATCCCTTACACCACAAAGTGAGGATCACCAAAGGGAGCCAGGAGTGGGCGCGGGTGACAATGAAGGGGAGGATAACCGTACTGTAAGTGCGACACACGGCAGGCAAAACACCGTACCACCAGTCACCCATGCAGGACACACCACCAGTGCCGGAGGGAGCGGCGCAGGGGCTCAGACACAGCCACAGCCACCTCAGGGGAGACGACCCCCATCAATGATGAGTAAACAGAAACTACCGAAGTTCAACGGCGACAGGAAGGAAGATCTCGTCCGCCATTGTCGAACGTGCGAAACCATATGGTCAGCAAACGGTGTTACTGATCAAGACGAATGGGTAACACAATTCCCAGCAACCTTGAGGAGAGTGGCCATAGACTGGTACTCAGATATGGATAAGGCCAAAGTCGGCACATGGTCTGACCTGAAGGAGTTTGGGATAGAGTTTCGCCTCCTGAGAGATGACAATGAAATAGTCGCCGAGATCTATGGAACGAAGCAGAACAAGAACAAGACTGTCCGAGCCTATAGTCGGCGGCTGAAGGAACTATTGGGAAAAATGGAGAGTCAACCAGTAGATGGGTTGAAAAAGTGATGGTTCGTGGAGGGACTAAAGCATTCCCTCCAAAAGAAGATGAAAATCGTTCCACCTACATCGTACGAAGACGCATACAATAGAGCGATGGATCTCAAGAGCGAGACCAAGACATCGAAGAAAAAGTCCGAGGAGGATAGCTCGTCCGAGGAGGATGACTCGTCACAGGAAAGCAGCAGCGACAACGAGGCTAGCAAATGGGTGCAAGCACTTCAGAAAGACATTGAGCGAATGAGGAGGGAATTCAAAACAATGAGAAGCACCGGTCGGACCGAAGGGGACATATGGTGCTCTGAGTGCAAAGAGGAGGGGCACACAAAGGGTACTTGCCCGAAGAAGGCATTCTGCGAGATTTGCCAAGTGATGGGACACTCCACCAAGGAGTGCCCATACAACATGAAAACCCGGAATATGCAAATGAACCAGGTGCTATTCACGATGCAGGCCACAACGTCCGCACCAGCGGGTACGGGCCAACAAGCGAACAACAATGCAACCTTGGGAGGCTACCGAGATAACCGGTGGGGAGGACGAAACAACAATAACAACACAAGGAGCCGGATCCAATACGACTCCAAAGGTCAACCGATGGTACAATGCAGAGCATGCAGCCAGTGGGGGCACTTCGCCCTAGACTACCCGAAGGGAGAGGCCACACAATATTTGTGCAAATGGTGCGGACCAGGAGACCACGAAGACGCCACCTGCCCGAAGTCCGGCGTCAACTTGCTCAATGTCGAGGAAACCAAAGAAGAGGAAGTGTTGGCCGTAACCTGCGCCCAGGCCAGACACGCAATGTGCCCAAACCCGGAGATGGAGAAGCAAAGGGCACGGGAAGAAGTTGAGAAAGAGATATGAGAAAGGGCGAAGGCGAAGGGTACGGCGAGTACTTCCAGCCGACCGGAGGCGGAGGATGCTATACTAAATCAAATTTTAAAATTAAAACTGGAGGTGCTTGTGAAGGTACACGACCTCCTCCAGACAATGCCTCAATTATGAACGGCGTTGCTGAATAATCTCTCCCAACCACGCACCAATACCAACCACTGCACAGATGTTCCTGGGGGGTCTGCAATAGACCCCATGCTGCTAGCAATTAACACTAGAAGGAACCCGGCCATTGTGGAGATGGGTATCCTTGGCACCATTCTAACCGATACCATCGTCGATGGTGGATCAGGAGTGAATGTTCTTCCAAAAGAAACCTGGCGGAAGCTGGGGAAGCCGACGTTGTGGCCATCTACATTCAATCTGCTTGGAGCAAATCAACATGGAATCAAACCCATCAGGACACTGATGGGCCAACAAGTTACCATCGGGACGCAACCCTTCATACTAGACTTCGTGGTAATCCCACTAAAGAAAAAAGGGTATGATGCGATCTTAGGGACAGGGTGGCTGGTGGCAGCCAAGGCCACCCACAACTGGAAGAAGAAGATTCTATCTACGGAGAATGGAGGAAGGAAGTTTATCATAGACCTCGGGACACAATTAGTTAGTGAGGAACTGGCATCATCTTCGGAATCGGAGGGTGAAGGAGAAGGCAACCTGAGGAACGAAGGACGAGGCTGCAGGGAGCCCAACGACGAAGGGGTTCTCAAACTAGGAGAGTGCTCCGAGGATGAGACAGGGTCATTGAACAGGCTCTTCCATTGGCAGATGGAGGATTATGAGGATTATGAAATGTTCCAGAGCTACAGGCTCGAAGTAGAGGAACCAGAGCAAGTAACAGAGGAGGTGTACCTGGCAGAATACATAGAATATTGGAAGGGAGACGCCTGAAACCTCGGTGACGTAGATAATCCGAAGATCAATTGTGTCGGCAATGATTGGAACCCGGTGTGGAAGGCCGAAGCTTTCAAAATCTTTATTATTCTTCTTTTTCTTATGTACGGGAAGGAGACCATGGTCTTTGTAGAATTTGTGGTTCCAGGTCTTCGGATGGCCATTGAAAATAGACTTGCCACCAACGGATCCAAATTGAAACCCTACCACGCGAAGCGCATAGGGGACCCGAGAGGCCGGAAGGACACCCGAGAGGCCGGAGGGGGGCTCGAGAAGCCGGGTAGGCGACTTGAGAGGCACGGGACCAACACGGGAGACTCTTCGGCGAGGAAAACCAAGAAGGATGAAGGGCGATCCCAGAGATAGGGGACCCGAGCAGAAGACTCTCTAGACAACTAAATTAGAAAAAAAAAAAAAAAACACGTACAGTCCGTACGACAACCGTACCATACGACGTAAAAAAAAAAAAAAAAAGACATGGGGCCACCGTACGGCGACTACACCGGTAGTGGGACCACCAACGGTGGAACCACTGAAGGTGGCAACACCGACGGTGGGACCACCGTACGGTGGTTACACCGACAGTGGGCCCACCGGCGGTGAATGCCACTGTGCAGTGGACACCCACACACATAAAAGCCCCGCATAAGTCCGCACACGCAAAGGAGAAGAAATAAAAACCCCACACGAAGAAAGACACGCAGCCCACGCCAAACAAAAAACAAACAGAGAGAAAAAAAGGAGAGACGCACAGCAACGCAGCACTGCACAAACAAACACAGCCGTACGATGGAGGGGTGTTGACCACACGGGAAGGTGGCCTTACGATTGGAGGTATCAGTGCTGTTGTTGACCGTACGGGGAGGTTGTAAGGCCGGGGTGCCATTGGAGACATTACAAAGGAAAAAATTAAAAAAAAAAAAATGACGACGACCAGATTGAAAAATTATTCGATGACATCTGGAGCTACAGTACACTTGTTGGAGCTAGGCGAAGGGCATTAGAGATGTCACGGTAAGTGTTGTGGTTGTCCATACTGTGAGAAAGAAGCCTGCAGCTAAGCATTGGCGGGGAAGCCATAAGCCATAGAGGGAGACGGATTTGGAGGTGGGGAACAAACAGAGTTTGAGGGAAGGCATTGCAGATCCGCGCAGTTGTATGACACCAGGGAGTTATTCAGTTCAGTTATTAGCCTTTGGGGAGTGTGATGGAGGATTTGAGGTGTCTCCTAGCCTTTGTGCCAGCGGGTTGTGGCCACCTCCAGGCAGGAATGGTATGCTTTGAGGAACTTGGTGTATGTCTCGGCTGGACGTGCGGTTGCCTTGGTGGATGCACAAAGGGCTCGAGAGGAGCTGACCACCAGGTTGGAGGCAATACTAGTGTGAGACGTAGCTCAGCGTACCCAGGAGTTGGATGCCGAGAGGGCAGCGCGGGTGGCTATCGAGGACAAATTGGCTAGGGAGACAGTATTATTTGAGTAGCAGTTGGTGGAGGCTGAGACTGAAACACGTGTTTTGCAGACAAGTTTGGTTTAGGCACAAGAGGATTGTGATGTCAAAAGAAGCACTAATGGTGAAATCCGCACTTGAGCATAGGATGGTAGCAGAAAAGGGTTTTTAAGCGAGGATGCAGTAGGTGTATAAGTTCCGGGCTCGACTGGCGTCAGCAGTTCTGTTTAATGTCATCTCTATTTTGTATTAAGTCGTCTGGAGACGACTTCTTTTCTTTTGGGGGGGATGCTGTTGGCAGCAATATTGTACACGGAAATAAAACTAGTTAATTAAGTTGTAGTTGTGTTGGTTAGTTGGCAACCGAGGGGTGGCAGTTGCGGTGCGACGGTTGGCGCTCGCACCCCCTCGGTATCTTTATATACTTCGGAATGTAACTTGCAACAAACAGGGATGAATGGAATAATTTCTGATATACTTGTCTGATATCTATGGCTTTATTATTCTGCATTTCGTGCTTTATGTTTTAAGTTATTCACCCGAGAGGGCAAACAAAGCCTTTAGAAACTTCCAAACATCCGCTATTGTAGGTAGCAAGGCTTGACTGTGCATCCTTTAGTCCAAACCGTTTCCTCTTTATGGGTCACTCTGTATGAAGAGTCCATCTTGCAAAGAACACAAGAGTTGTTGCAGTACCAAGGAACTCAAGGAATCATGCTCTCCTCCAACGCAACATCACCCTCCTTTATCCTTGACTTCTCACTTGCTGATTGCCTTGGAAAGTTTTTGAGCCCTTTCTTACAATCGATTTCTGCATACCTTGATTTGTGCTTCTTTCCCCATCTCTTCTCGTGATCTTCCTCTCTTTTAAAATGCCTTCTTTCCCTCTCTTGCCTATGCCAAAATGGAAAGTTGGGAAGCATTATCGTTGTCACGACATTGGTAGACATGTACGCACAATGTGGAAGCATAGACCCGACATGTGAACTGTGTACCAAGATGTCTAAGAGAAATATGGTCATTTGGCTACCATGATTGCAGGAAGCGCACTAAATGGATTTGTTGGAAAGGCTTTAGATAATCTCCAATAAATGTAGTTGGTCGATCAATCAACCCTTAATACTAAAACATGGCTATATTAATGATGTCCCCCCTTTTTTCCTCCTTCGCATGTCCTCATAACTGTGGGTTGTCTGTTCGTGCCCATTTTGCTTTAATTTCTACCAAAATGCTCTTTTTTCCAACATAGGAGAGGAGAATGGCTGCCCATGTTGTCCTTTATCCCAAGTCTCGCCCAAGTAATGGGTGCCCATGCCTTCACATGGTGAATTTTTAATACCATGCCTCAATCTCTCCCCCTCGAGTCTAACCAATATTTTTTTTTTTTTTTTCACACCAGCAGTATTCGGTAAGGGGGTCACTAATGGGGATGTGACATCAAGCGGTTGGCGAGAAGGTAAGTACATCAACTATGTCTCAACCAAGAAAACAGAAGTGCCAACTAGACAATAGCGAAGGCGTGACAATTGTAGTCTTGTCCTCATCCAACAAGGACACAACGAGCATTAGTTCGAGCAGTCCAGTTTTGAGGAAGAAGATTCTTTAGGAGCTTATTCAGTGCCAATGCAGCCACCACCTCCACGTCCAGTGAAGATTGTCGTCAGGAGTGTTGCATTCCATTTGTCCATTACACCACTCAGAATTTCTATATGAGAGGGTGTTTGGGAAGCCACATTGGTGCCATTGTTGCCAGATTGAGGTCAATTGCTACACTTGTGCTAGGTGTCGACACATTATGCCAAGTGTTGCACTAGTACCAGGTGTCCCCACATGATGCTAGGTGCCACACTAGTACTAGGTGCCTTTGCAAAAATGCTAGTTGTTGTCGAAGCAACACCATTAGATTTGGAGAAAGGAGTTGAAGCTACCAGGGTGGGTTGGCTTAGTAAATTTCAAGT
Source organism: Cryptomeria japonica (assembly GCF_030272615.1). NCBI lineage: Eukaryota > Viridiplantae > Streptophyta > Pinopsida > Cupressales > Cupressaceae > Cryptomeria > Cryptomeria japonica. The sequence continues at coordinate 577,440,846 of NC_081411.1, read as the reverse complement.
GGCACCAACTGCCCCTCCATCGCCATCACCAAGTCTCTTGGAGGAGGACTTGGATTCGCTACTAGTGGAAGGAGACTTGGTAGTTTTAGGAGAGGTAGAGTGGGTAGTTGAGCAGGAAGAAGCACAATTGGCACTTGTAGGGGAACTTGTAGAGACGGTTCATGTCGTCAAGATAGATGAGCCTATGACTACTTAACCTAGTGAGCACAACACATAGGCGGATGCTACTACGTTGTGAAGGCTAAGGCTCCAGAGGGTGAGGACTTAGATGACTCTAGTGAGGATGAGACCCAGGGGATACACATTTAAATATCTCATTTCGACCCCCATGATATACTTAATATGGTGCAGAGGTACTTGTCAAATTTGGAGGATATTGCCTTGATCACACAAGAAGTGGTAGAGCTCTCTCGCCAGATGGATATTGGTCTTGCTCCATTGGTGGCCACTGAAGTTGAGAAGATTCCTTACTTTACTGCAAGTAGACTATGAGGGGGAATTCTCCCATTGCTTTGACTCTCATGGCTGGCCCATGGTGGAGACCCTAGACATGCTAGCAGCATGGCACCCACCCCGTCTCACTATGGTTGAAAGGCATTGCAAAGTGCTCACTGCACTCCATAGTATGGAGGCATGCTTCCGAGATGTGTTCTACAGGATGAAGAGGGCAACAACTTCTACGAAGGAAGCTCATACAGTGAAGATGAATGCACTTAGATAGGCGAAAGCTGCTAGTAGCAAGTTGTCTGCTCATATGGTCATATCCTAGGAGCAGCTAGCCTAGTAGACTTAGCTCACCACTATAAAGCAAGAGTGTCGACTATGCTTAGAGGCCACCTTGGCTGAGCGTGAGAGCAAACTGGCATGGCAGACGATAGAATTGGCTGAGAGGGATGCCAGGTTGTTAGCATTGGAGGAGCAACGAAAGGCTATAGCTTACGAGTTGGAGTAGACCAAACGTGACTTGATGGAGGCAATTCACATTGTGAAGGGGTCACAGTAACGTGAGCTAGTGGTGGAACAGGACCTAAAGATCTGCACAGAGCAGGTGCAACACCTCGGCCAACGGCTCTCCACTTCCAATACTATAGCTCCTTCCTTTGGTTTCTGTCATCTAGAAGATGACTTCTTTTTTGGGGGGGGCTGATGTAGTCAGCAGTTATGCCAATTGTTAATAAATAATTTTTTTGTTAGCCAAAGTGTTATTTGAGTAAGTATTAGTCAGCTATAAAATGTAATGTTGTCATTTGTTCTTGAGAGGTAGTTGTGTTGGTAGTTCCTAGCGGTTGGTACAAACCATGGGATAGTATTTATTGAACTCCTTTTGTTGTGTTGGGAACTAGTTGATTACTGTACACAATGCTTTTTGTAATAATGATACATTTTTCTGGAACTCTATTGTGTTGGCATTTATATTATGTTTTGTATATGAATTATGATATCTCTATTTAGTCTACATATTAAATAGTAAGTTCTGTATGGGAGTAAACAAAAATCCATTGTCAGGAAGTCTCCATCTCTCTAAAGATGGAATTCTAAAATATCTCTCCCAACATGTGTCAATATAGTGATCTCCTAGTAAAGCAGGAGACTGAGGGCTATCTGAAAAGAACACTTCACCTTGCATCCACCTTTGTGAGGAGACTGAATGCTTTTTGTGCTTCATCAAATACTGATCCCAAAACAAAGGTTCATGGGAACAGATTTTAGTTGAAAAACTTCAAGGGCTATCTTCCAAAGAGTACCTTGGCACTCCTCAACCAAATTAGAAGTTTCACAAAACAATTGTCTCCAACTTCCATTTTGACAGAAGATGTTTCTCATAGCCTTGGTTTGTGTCAGTTTGTTTATATTTCCTCATGAGTTTTGTGGGGATTCATTTTTGAAATATGTAGGACAAGACTGCATGGTATATGACAACATCTGAGATCAAGCTTCATCCGTGCATTTCGAACTATGCTTTGATATGTGAATCTTCATCCTTACAAAATCAATATCTAGTCAATCCTTGAGGCATTGAATGCGATAAATAAGATGATTATGAGAATATCTCGTTTTTCTGTTGACTATGTTATCTTCATGGGGACCCTGCAACTGTATGATGTCCCAATCTTCAGCAAACTAATAATAGAAACATAGATGCTGCCACATCCCTAATTACTCGATTTGCGTGGTAGTTTGGGAAATAATCCAAAATTGTAACATATGTTGGAAGGCTTAGGATTTGCTCTGTCATTCCCCTTCTCAAAGGATGTTTTTTTCGAGAGATACTCCCAAGTGCCTCGAAAATTATAATTAAAATCCCAACATTCCAGAAATGGAAACATTGTTTAAGTGCATGTCACTTCATGCCATGTTGTCTTCACTTATTGTGAGATACATCAGTCACATGGCTTTTCAAGTTCATGCAAGAACTTTTTTATTTCTCTTCTTACACTTTTTAGTTTTGCCAAAAAGAGCTATAAAAGAACTGTCATCCTAATGTTAAAATCAGTGTTGTAGCTTTACATCTTATTAAATATTTCTACCCTTACGTGATTAATTTTTAATAAATGTTTCATTGACATGAACGGATATCCTGTATTTACTGGGTTCCATTTTCATTAGCTTCAGTTTATTACTTTTATAACACGTTAAGTTTATACAATTGTGCTGTTTGGTGGATCATTAATTAAATCCAAATGAGTGGTATCAAAGTGTTCTGTTTAAGGCTGTATGTTCCCCATAGAATGAGGTCAGACTTTAGTAAGTACATTCTCAAGATATGTGGCTTTTCAAATTATCTTGCTAATTTAAATGATCTTAGAAGGATAAATATTGCTTGAGAAAGCCCTCGAGAACTTGAGAAGGGAGATAATGGAACAATTTGTCCAAGTTAAAAACTAAGCCATCCTCATGACACACACATCAAGAAGCAAACATTGTGTTAACACCTTGTAAGGTGGAAATTAACTTTGATATGATCCCTTTTTTTGAATGAAATTTGGAGTAGAAAAGTGAGTTGACCCACTGGAATCATATTTATTTCTCAATAGTGAAAAGATAACATTTGCACTTCTAGAATTTTTTCCCACATCAATTGATGGTGGGAATCGTATTGTCTTCCAAACATCCAAGAGATTGAGTAATTAACTATTGAAGTTTGACCAAATGACCTGGGATGACTATATGTAGAGCCATTCACAAGTACTTCACTACAAAAAGTAATGGTGAGCAGTACAAAAATTAGGAACAATTGTGCCATGGCAGAGATCAAAAAGTACAAGATTATAATTATGCATTCCATGCTTATTAGAAAAAGTCGGTATGCATGTGTTTTTGCCCCCTTAGCAGAATTTACTGTGCATTATCATTATTTCATAGTTAATTGTTAAAAAGAGAAAATTGTTCTTCATAATGCTTGTGGATCACATCGCAATCTCTGCATCACTTCATCAGGTCTCACAGGCACAAAAATGAAAGATAGACACCAAAGGGGCACATGCTTCACATCGCTAACAAGGTTGTATCTTTGAAACTTTAAAAGTTTACAATACCCCAACATGCAGAACAAGAATTGGCCATAAATTGAATGTATCTTAGAATTATTTCTAGTTCCCTTTAATTATATCAGGTTGCACATTGTACAAGCTCCATCTTTTGCAACACGCTCTCAATGCCATGCATTCCCTCTGATTTAGCCAACAAGAATACACAATTTAGGTTTGTATGTCCAACACTGACACTGGCATTTTATCCACTCCAAGATGAATAAATGAGATTTATTTGATATCCCTTGTTTCCATTGAATGTTTAATTGTGCTTCCACATTTATATTTTCTATTCGCGTTGCCATATTCACCATAATTTGCTAAGTTAGTCATTCATATCCATCTCCTAATTGGTTATAATTTGTCCCTTGTGCCACTTTTAGGTTCAACACATAGATCAGTGCACTCTGATGCAAAGCATCCAAACACACTTAACCACATTAGGGAGATCTTTCTCCCAACTCACCTATCCAATAGGTGAAACCCTTCTTTAACTTCTCAAATTACTCAGTAGGCTCCAATAGCCCAAAACTTACTCAATCTTCTCAAACCCTTGATCAACCCCTCACACATTCTTCCTCAAATATACAACCATCTTGGACTCACAGTCTTGTTTCATGGCACTTAAACACTCTCAAACTCCTTATGGTCACTCAATTAGGACAGCCCTCAATTAGGATTCCACTCCTCACTAGTATCAACCCACAATATGCAATAACTTCTCTCAAACATTCACAACCTTACCAAGCCTTCGAGGCTCTCAAACAAGTCACAATAACTTTCTTTACCCACCCATCGTCCCATGAACACACAAAGAATACTGCTGCTATATTCTCTATTTTAGGACAGCCAACTCCCATGTTGGGACAGTCATGACTACAAGAGTTACTCCTTCCAACCAACACTTCCAATGCTCAACACAAATGTGGGGACTCCTCCTATTCTTCCTTGCCTTCAAACACAACAAATAAACTCTTCCAACTTCTGTTCAAGCAGCAAACTTGACTTATTGTTAACTATGTCAATCTTATCATATTTAGAGTAGTCATACATGTGCAGGACAGTCATGTATTAGGGGATTCTCTCCACTCTCCAATGCCTCCAATAGACTTCTAAGGACTTACTAGGGTCCCTCCAACCCCTGACCACAAGTTCCAATTAAAAGAACCCAACCAATACTCATTTAACCCAACAAACAAGAAAGATTCACAACACTGTCATATTAGGACAGCCATGTATAAATTCTGAGATAGTCATACTATTTGGTGTTTGTTTTGTTTTTCTTGGCTCCAAAACCCTAGGAACATGTCCACACACTCCACTTTCACTCCAAAACCCTAGGAACATGTCCACACACTCCACTTTCACCCTACAACACCCTCAACACCTTTCCAAACCTTTCTCATACTTCTACACATTCAAAACTCCAGCTCTGTATTGCTGTTCACAGTCTAACCCTGTGACAGTCACGTCTCTTTTCTTTTGCACATGCAATTTCTTGCATGAAACCCTGCAACCATCATTTCAAGGAAGAACACAACATAATACAACATTCCAAGCATTGGTGAGGTTACTCAATCAGGTACTAGTTCACAAACCATTAAATTCTATTCTCTGGATACCCTAATGAGGATTTTGGCAGGGTTTTACAAAATCTATTAGAACTTCTTCAAAACTGAACATAAATGAATGAAACAAAAGCCAAATTGCAGTAGATTCACCCGACTAACATTTCCAAATGATTTGAGACTCAACCCAATAAGATTTCAATGCAAAAATCAAGTGGTTTCAGTCTGCAACGTGGGAAAACTCATAGAAAATGTAGGGAATCTTCAACTTTTTATTAATATTTGTGCATTACATTCCATAACCAGCCTTGCTCACGAGGGAAAGGGCCCTTTTAAACATTCTCAGGCCTCCCACCGTTCATAACTACCTCACAAACCAACTTTGGAACAAACTTACATTTTTGCCTTCAAAATGCAACTTCTTTTGCATGGCAACTTTTGTCAATTTTTGACAATTTTGCACAAAATCCAACCTAGACTAAACCTAGGACTCCCGTGACCCAAAATGGATCCAAATAGGTCCAAATACATCAAATAAACCCTTTTACATCATAAATTCCCTTACATGACTCGTTTTCACATATTTGCACTATATTGACAACTTTTGACAATTTTGTCAATATTACAACTTTAGGATTCAAAACCTTAACAAATGGACTCATAGACACTTATTACATCATAAATGGTCATTATTGACCTTATTACATAGAATAAACACAAAACCATTGAGCTTGTACCAACTTGACCTCATTGTGCCATGAGGACCTATTAGGTGCTCCTCCACCACACTCTACCAAACTCCATATCCTACCTATCGGACTTCATGAAATCTCTTTTTGATCCTAGTTGTGCATGACTATGTGCTCATGATATAGGAAGAGAGGCAGACAACTCAATCTTGTCTTTGATTATCTTGTAAAATGATCACTTAAGTACCAAATGTCTGATGATGTTAAAAACCAGATTTTGTGGAAATTCAAAAGCTTATTCAAGAAGCTTCTGAAAAAAAATGAGTTAACTTTTCTCACAGTTCCATATGATCAAATACTTCAACTAGGTTCCTCGATACTCCCTTCCACCACCACTTCCTCAGTTCATTACTACAGTCCATAAAAGGTTAGGAGTTAATCTTGACATCTTGATATTCCTGAGTTAGAAAGCTCATTATACACTCTCATAACTAAGAATTCTTCAACTTTGAAACAAGAGTATCATAGACATGCATCCTCCAGAAAGTGGAATCATTGAAATTAGAAATTTAAAACAATCTATGTTTCAGATGCTTCCCTTGCCAAATAAAATTGAGCTAGATTTGGCCTATCCCCTACATGTAATATAGGATGGGTATTTACGTGCAATGACACATAAAATCTAGGTGACAATTCAATTTAAATATATATTAATATAAACATCTATTTTTGCCCCCTATATACTCTTTTAAACAATCCAAACATTTGAAAAATACAAGAAATAACAGCAAAAAACCCACGAATATAAACAAAGTGACAAAATGGAAGGATATAAACGGGAAACTCTAATTTTAGGAGCCATATCATTCAAAAACAAGCACCATTGGTACTTAATTCATCCAAATTAAAATCTAACCTAAAAATTTGATTGTGTTGGTGGCAATAATTCTAAACTTTTAAATAATGTGTCAGAATTTGAAAACTCTTTATAGTTTATACACTCTCATGACTAAGTTATGTTTTGATTTTTAAGCAAGAGTATCATCGAAATGCATCGACCACAATCTGGAATGATAAAAATAAGAAAGTGAAAAGAAATATATCCGTTTTAGAAGAACATATTGTGCTTTGTCGCAAAAAAGAGAAAAAAGGATCTAGATTGAGTCAACCCTCTATATGTAATAAAGGATTATTATTCTTAAAGTATGTTGACTGTGGGCTTCTTTCTTCAAGGTAACTTGACTATGTTTTGTTTTATTATTCCATTTATCAGGAATTTAATTCTCAAGCCGATGCTTTAGCAAATGAAGCTATTTATCTTCCAGGTTTGTGGAATATATATGGTCAACTTTTTTCAAGCATTTTCTTTTATTGATATATTTTGCCCAATATTGTAACTGATACCATGCTTTTAAGGGTATGTTCTTATATTCGTAATTGTTAAATTTGCAGATGGTGAATGGATTTTAAGCTAGGCTAATACTGAGTGAAAAGGGGTGCTGGGGTGAAAAGCTGCCAAACTGTAAATACAAAATCTTGGTTTATAGTATGATGCCTCCATATACTGAGTTGTTGAACATGTGGCCTCGCAAACATCTCATATTTTGTAAGGCGGTATTATAACAAATCTTCAGTTATCATTAATAGGGGTTTGGATCTTAGTGATTACATTTTTGTAATGAAAGGTACCATTGAGATTTGGATAAGATGAGTTAAATATTAGAACAAAAATCTAGTAAAAATTACAAATTCTTGTAGCACAAATTGTTCTTCGACAATAAAAGGTATTGTGTCCACAGTCCATATTAGTGTGTCCATGTTTCCTGATTAAACTCTGGTATTTTTTAACATTAACTTTTTGGATCACACTACATTATCCATCCTCAAGATGAAGAGAGAATTAAAGTGGTGAATTGCAACAATAACTAACTAAATAGGAGAGGGAGAGGACTAAAGAAGGGTGTTTGTTGAGGGCTTTTTTGTTAACACAGATTGACAACTTTTTACTAGACAGCTTTCTGTGAGGAGATGCAATCAATTGGGAACAAGTTTCCCTTCTTTATTTCGATTGATATTCTTTGAGGAGGTTTTTTTTTAATTGTAATATTAACTTGAGATCGTGTGCTTCATGGGGTACATCGTAATGCTTTCTCTCTTAGTTGGTAATGGAGATAAAAAAAGTTCTCAATTGAACCAGTCAGTTTGTTGTTTGTGTAAAGCCTTTCGTTTAAGTAAAATATCAATAGTGTTCCCTTATTAGTAATAGAGTTCCATGGGAGTATGACCCTAACATATTGGACATTTTGAGGACTTGGGGCTTGGAGGGGATGTCCAACCTCCGTCTTTCAGGACTGAACAGTCTGTTTCATTTGGCGCACACAAATAAAAAAGTAACCTTCAGAGGAAAAAATGTCGAAAGTTCTAAGAACCTAAAAGAGGGAGGAGTCATTTAACATTGTATTAAATTTTTAGTTGCTCTTAGGAAACTTTTGAAGTTATTTTAATAGACATCCAAATCCATATCCACATGTCCATCTTAGAGATAGGAAAAATACCGAATTATTGAACTTCCAACATTTAAAATTTCTTTACTACAAATTTATATCCTATAAATTTTGGCATGGCTAAGTAACTTGATCTTTTATGTTGTATGTAGACACGATGAAATTAGAGATTTTGGAAGAGGAATTAGGAGCAGATTTTTCACACCAAAATAATATTCTTCTATTTCACACTTCTCACATTTGTTCAATCCATATTGATAGGATTTTTTAGACCCTATTTTATAGGGCACAAATCTCTAAATATATGAGTTGTTATAACTTAAAACAACTCATAATAAAATCCTAACTAATTACTTTCAAATCTAGAATAGCTAGGTGAGTTTTTATTATAACTTACTTTTATTTTATCATTAAACTATTCGAATTAACAAACCTAAAAACTTAATGATACAATATTTCTAACACCCCACCATAATGCATCATTCTCCAAATGGGGATAGTGGACCAAGCCACATTCAATATTTCATCATAAGGTATGAGTAGGGACATACACATCTACTCATGACAAGCAATGGTAGAACTAGCCTCACCATGCTTATTGTACGTTCATCCAAGGATAGGGAAAAACACATCTACCCATGGAACCGAGGATAGGGACTAACACATCTACCCAAGGTATTACACCAAGTATAGGGACAAACACATCTATCCAACATAATGGTTATGAATAATGACATACGCATCTGCTAACATTAATCATGATTGGGGACACACACATCCAATCATAATCACCAACTCATGTGATTGGGGACAAACACCTCCAATCACTTATATCATCCTATGAATGGGAACAAACACATCCATTCAAAAACAACCAACATTAGTGATTGGGGACATACACATCCAACTACATCTTACAAAGCTTGAGAACCAAGTCCTCATCACGTATGCAGCCACCATCATAGATTATTGCCACTCTAATCACAAATGATATGAGACAGTTGTTGTTGCCACTTGGAAACTGATCTTGATTTTAGTCATTTTGGCACAAATAGTTTTGCCACTAATGCAATTTCACGGTCCCGTCGCTAGTGATTGACGAGAGGTCACTGAATGTCCTCTAGCCTCCTCTACATCCATCCTCCAATTAATTTGCTACTTAGCAAAATTGACTCTTAAGGTTCATCTATTAGTTGTGAGGAAAGAATATATCTTCCCCCCTTGATGTCAACTTCTCACAAGGAGTGTTGTGTACCACCAATCGTGCACTCCATATACAATTGAGACATTTTTTATGAACAAAGAACTAAATTTAGTGCCATTTCAAACTACAAGGTAGCAAGAGATTGTTGGTTAAAGGAGGCATTGACTATTTGATTCAAATGAAAAGAAATTCATCAAATTATAGAATATTCTCTTATATTTCTCATCTTTGACTCTATATTACTTGCCTATTGCAAAAAATGCCACATAATTATTACGTTGAGCTTAAATTCTAAACTAGAACTACTAAGGTCAAATTGCTCAAGACCAAAGTTAGCAATTCACTTCCAACATGAAAATCGATGGCTTTTTAAGGTTAATGGCACTTTTACAATGTTTCATCTTCATGGTACAAATACAAGCCAAGGCCAAATCGAGCACATGCTCTTTGAAATGACAATGCCTCTATTACTTGCACAGGGTCTTCAAACTTATCATCATCTAGGGATACAGTTCTTGACATAGTTTTAAAACTCGTGGACTCGCTACGGACTCGCGAGTCCATTGGCGGGCCGAGTCAACTCGCGAGGTGAGTCCATCCCAAAGGCTCGCGAGTTTTTTGAGTGGACTCGTGCGGGTCTTTCACTTGGACTCGCGAGTCTTTCACTTGAACTCGCGTGATTCAAGGAATACGCCCAGCCATGATTTTAAGTGGCTTTTTTCACTTTTTTTTCTGCTCATTTGGCATTGTTTCTTGGTGAAAACAGGTTTGTAGGGTTTGAAGGAGGAGAGGAAATTTAAAACACCCTCATTCACTTCATCAGAATATATACATGAAATATAACATTTAAGTATAAAAAATACTTTAAGTTATCTTTCATGTATATATTGTCAGGATGTTTGAGAGTGGTTTCAGATCTCTAGGAGTTATAATGCAAATTCTAGGTTTTAGATCTTTTAAATTTTTCAGACAGTCAAATTTCAGTAATCAGTAGGCTCCTATTAGCATTCTCTCGCTCTCTCTATCTCACTCACTTTATCTGCCCCGAATTTGAGACTTATCTATCTCCCTATCACTCTTCCTCTATCCCCTCTCTCTACCACTTTATCTCACTCTCTACTCTCTCCCCCAAGATCTAGACCTATCTCTCTACCCCTCTCTCTCTCACCCTCAGACCCCAGCAAGTGGTGCTACCCTCAACCTAATTTTGGTGAGCTGGAGAAGCCACATCGAACTCCTAGAACTAGACCCTCTAGTTCTATCTCTCCCTTGGTTTTCACTAGAGTTGGGAAGAGGAAGATGTAGTCTTCTCTTTAGTTTGTTCATTGTTGTTTTTCACATTTGGACATATCATTATATGTAATTTTGTAAACATTTATAAACTTGTGTTGCTATTATACATTTTAAAGTTTGAAACTATGAGTATGAATGATGAAATTTCAAATATTGATTGTTTGGAGATCATATGACATGTGTAATGTTTCAATTATGGCTCTTATGTTCTCTAAATGCATTAATTTCTTTATGTTTTTTTTGTAGAACTACGGTTTTTTTTTTTGCCGAGTCCATGGCGAGTTTGAGTTTTAAAAATTTGGTTCCTGATGCCTCTCGGTATGCCTCTCCATCAAATCCATGAATTGAGACATGATATACTACTGACACAATCCTCCCCATCAACAATGAAATCTTTGCCGACAAAGCAATTAAACCAGCCCCAAAGTGAATGCGCAGATGTCACCGAAGTACAAACCTGATCATCAAAGTCAAGATTACTAAGGGGAAAAGGAAAACAAATCTCCAAGTAGGCTAGTAAAATGTAAACCCTTCATCTCCGATCTGGGAATTTCTAGTGGAGTTGGTCAAGGTGAACAAACCGCAAAGAGAGAAAAAGAACGAGTTGCCTACTGTTAAAATTATAGCATCGACAGATAAAGAATCAACAATGAAATATATTAGTTTACTACCTCATTATTAATTATCATGATCGAATAAAGAATGCTTTCGATCTACACGAATTAATATCATATTGATTTCATTTTCGATCGAGTAATGATCGATCAACATTGCTTACATTGTATATACGTTGAATACCTTTCTTATCGGCATATTAAACATATGTTAGTGACTACTTAACTAATAGTAAGTGACCGCTCATAAAACGATATTCATAATACTGTTTAAGTGCCATCGATGAGGAGGCACGTCTTGAGCGGACATGCCTCCACTTTGTGGAAACATGTCCACTCAAGACATGCCCCCCCCCGATACGAGTATATATGCAGACCCAATAAGGCAATATTGAGCAAAAAAATTGAACATTCTCAGCCTTGTTTGGACCTGCAAAACACAGTCTTCATTAGAATCATAAATCACATATATTCAGAAATATCAATTACAATCTATCAACTATCAAATCTGAGAGGAGTACGATCTGCATTTAAATGGTATCAGAGCCAAGTTAAGGAGGATCCAAGCAGCGATCGAACTTGAGATATTCAAATTTAAATCTAAGTACATCACATTCCTCTATGGCGAGTGTAATCAGATTCGAAGATAAGCTAGGAGGAAATAACTTCTCATCATGGAAGTTCAAGATTATGATGATATTAAAAGAGAATAAAGTTGAGTCATTTGTGAAAGAAAATAAAGCAGAACTGGAGAATGATCGCGAGAAGACGACATGGATTGAAGGAAATGAAAAGGCCATGAAAATCATAGTTGATGGAGTTAGAGATTATATCGTGTCAATCTTGACAAAACATGAGACTGCATATCATATGTTTAAGTCACTTGAAAGCACATGCGAAATAAATAATTCCAGTAGGACCTTGGCTCTAAAGAGAGAAATCAATCATATAAGTATGAACAAAGGACAATCTATCAACGCATACTTTATGAGACTATCTGCACTAAGGGATCAGCTATCAACACTTGGATACCAGATTGAAAGTAAGGAGCTAACACTAATTGCCTTATATGGTCTACCAAATTCCTGGGAGACATTTGTTCAAGGCATTAGTGCAAGGTCTAAATTTCCAAAGTTTGACCGGCTAAGATCAAACTGCCTTCAAGAGGAATCGAGACAGACAAAGAAAGGATTCAATCAAAAGAACATAGATGAAGATCTCCATTTCTTGAATGCTAATTCTCACAAGAAAGGAAAGAAGAAGCACTTCAAGAAGAGGAAAAGCCACCATGGGAAGGGTTCATCCAAGAAAGATGTTTCACAAATCCAATGTTTCAGATGCGATCAGTATGGGCACTATGCAGTCAGATGTCCCGATAGAACAAAGCAACAAGCATCATTTGCCAAAGTAGGAAAGTCTAAGACAGAGCATGAATCCGAGAAATATGTATTCTACTCTGCACTTTCAAACCAAGTATCAAATAAATCCAACACTTGGGTTATAGATAGCGGATCATCAAGACACATCACTGGTTTCAGGGAACTCTTAAGACTCCATGGTAGAAGAAACTGATGAGGAAGTGACAATTGGAGATGACTCTACACATCCAGTCAGAGGTGTTGGAACATGTATCATCAAATTGAAGTCTGGTATCTCTATTCAACTCACCGGAGTATTGTTTGTACCAGGTATCAAGAGGAACTTGGTTTCCATATCTCTATTCATGGATAGTAAAGTGTTGGCATGGCCAAAGAACTCTACTATTAAGAAGGCTCAAACCATAGGTTATAGACAAGGATATCTATATAAATGATGTACTGAGCCAAATCTTGCCCTAATTCATGAAATTGCAGACTCTAATGAAATATGGCATAGGAGATTAGGACACCTCAATTTTCGTGCCCTATCTTCTATGGAAAAACTAGTCACAGGTTTACCCAAACTCAAACAATATCATTCAGGGGCATGCAAGGGGTGTGCCTTAGGGAAAAACACAAAAGGGTCTTTCCAAAGTAGTTCTAGTAAAACAAATGATGTATTAGAATTAGTCCACTCATATTTGTGTGGAGCCATGTCTGTACCTTCTTTAGGGGGTTTCCTATATTATGTATTTTTTGTTGATGACTTCTCTAGAAAGACCTGGATCTATTTCTTCAAATGTAAAGAATCTGAGGAGATCCTTAGAAGGTTTAAAGAATTCAAATCCCTTACAGAAAACTCTTCTGGGAGGAAAGTTATAACATTAAGGACAGACAATGGGAGAGAATACACATCAGATATTTTTAAAGAATTTTGTAAAAATGTTGGGATTAAGAGAGAGTTCACTGTACCCTACAACCCTCAACAAAACAGGGTTGCTGAAAGGAAAAATAGAACCATTGTAGAAGCTGCTAGGGCAATGTTACTTGATCAAAACATAGAAACATCACTTTGGGCAGAAGCCTCTAGTACTGTTGTTTACATACAGAACAGATGTCCTCACTCCCATATTGATGACAAAACTCCTGAAGAAGCTTTCACTGGTGTCAAACCAGACATCAGTCACTTGAGGATATTTGGTTGTCCTATCTACATTCATGTGCCCAAAGAGAAAAGAACTAAGCTAGAACCTTCTGGGAGAAAAGGTATTTTTGTAGGCTATAGTGAAACCTCCAAAGCTTATAGAATATATGTGTCTGGTCAGAGACAGATTGAACTAAGCAGAGATGTAATTTTTGAGGAAGACATAGCTTTTATAAGAGCTAGAAATTCTATTGAGTTAGAAATTCAAACTTCCCCCATAGACATAGAAGAGGTTCCTGCCCCTGAGATTCAGAGGGAGCACCCTGAGGAAGATAGAAATGAAGAACACATCACCTCATTGGAAAATCCTAAGAAGAGACCACTCTGGGCTACTAAGACAATGAAAGAACCAAATACTTATGCAGCTCCGTAAGGGACTTTTAGAGAGAGTAAAAGACCTAAGAGATTCTCTAGTTATGTAGCTTTGATGAGTGAATTCATCAAATCAGAACATGTTAATGTTACAGAAGCTCTCTAGCACCAAGTATGGAAGGATGCCATGGTATCAATCCATTTTGAAAAATGATGTGTGGGAGATAGTACCTAGGCCAAAAGAGAAATTTGTTTTTTCTTCCAAGTGGCTATTCAAAATCAAGCATGCTGCAGATGGCAATATAGAAAAACACAAAGTGAGATTTGTAGCCAGAGGTTTTTCACAAAAGGAAGGAATTGATTATGAAGAAACTTTTGCACCAGTTGCTCGTTATACCTCAGTCAGAGCAGTTCTAGCCATTGTAGCAGCCAAAGGATGGAAAGTCCATCAAATGGATGTAAAAAATGCATTCTTAAATGGGGCTTTTGAAGAAGAGGTCTACTTAGAGCAACCTAAAGGATTTGAGATCCACAATGCAGAGTCACATGTGTGTAAATTGAAGAAAGCCCTGTATGGACTTAAGCATGCTCCCAGAGCCTAGTATGAAAATTGACAGTTACCGCATGGGATTAGGTTTCTCGAAAAATGATGCAAACCCAAATCTCTACTTCAATCAAAGGTGATGTGTTAATATTAATATTATATGTTGATGATCTATTGATTACAGGAGCGGATCACCTTAATGATCAGTGTAAGAAGGATTTAGCCTTAGAGTTTGACATGGAGGACTTAGGTCTATTGCACTACTTCCTTGGATTAGAAGTGTGGCAGAAATCAAATGGCATTATTCTGAATCAAGGGAAGTACACCCTTGATATATTGAAGAGATTTGGAATGATGAATTGTAGATCTATGTCATTTACCATGGAAACAAATCTTCCTAAATTGAAGGAAGCGGCAACAGATTCCTAGTTAGCAAATCCAACTCTCTACAAGCAAATGATTGGATCTTTGATGTACTTGGTCAACACCAGACCAGATATTTGTTATGTTGTGAATGCTTTGAGTCAATTTATGTGTGAGCCCAAGGAGATATATCTTGTTGCCATGAAGCATATAATGAGGTACCTTCAAGGTACCCTTAATTATGGTCTCAAATATGGAAAGGTTGATTTAGATCATGGATTCACAGATTCAAATTAGGTTGGAAGTGTGACCAATCGGAAAAGCACCTCGGGATGTTGCTTCAATTTAGGATTGGCTATGATATCGTGGATAAGTAGAAAACAATCTTTAGTGGCTCAGAGTTCTACAGAAGCCGAATACATTGCAGCTTCTATGGCTGCAAGAGAAGCAATATGGCTCAGAAAACTGCTTGTGGGATTATTTGGTGAGCCTCTGAAACCTACTATTATCCACTATGATAATCAGAGTTGTATTAAGCTTTCAGTGAATCCAGTATTTCATGATAGATCTAAGCATATCGAGATTCCTTATCACTATGTGTGAGACATGGTAGAAAGGAATGTAATCCAGTTGGAGTATATCAGTACAGGAGATCAGACAACAAACATACTTACCAAACCTCTCTCCAGAGTGAAAGTTGAACAATTTAGAAAGAGTCTTGTTATGATTGAAATGTAAGTATTATATCTATATGTACTAATTTATAAGATATTTAATGTGTAAGCTTCTTTTGTCATATGTGTGACTATGACTTTATGGGGCCCACCCCTTGTGTACATTTCTGAAAGGTGATGATCTTATAGATAATGAGCACTTGTATTTGACACTATAAGGTGTCGATCTTATAATGTTCAGTAGATTGATATCATGTGACTTGATATCATTATTCATGGATTTGTCATGATTTGTTATGGTAGACATTATGTGACTTAATGTCAATGCACATACCATAACTAGGATATATGAAGAGAATGTAATGTTCTTGAGTATATTATATCCTTTAGTATCACGAGACAGGTGATACTTCATATCACGAGATTAAGTGATATACCTTATCACAAGATTAGGTGATAAGTATTATCACGAGTTATGTGATAGCTATTAGTATGGTAATGTACTCTCAAAGTTCATTATAATATTCTTACTCTTTATCTTCCCTAGCTAAGAGGGAGTGTTAAAATTATAGCATCGACAGATAAAGAATCAACAGTGAAATATATCAGTTTACCACCTCACTATTAATTATCATGATCGAATAAAGAATGCTTTCGATCTGCATGAATTAATATCATATTGATTTCATTATCGATCGAGTAATGATCGATCAACATTGCTTACATTGTATATACGTTGAATACCTTTCTTATCGGCATATTAAACATATGTTAGTGACTACTTAACTAATAGTAAGTGATCGTTCATAAAACGGTATTCATAATACTGTTTAAGTGTCATCGATGAGGAGGCACATCTTGAGCGGACATGCCTCCACTTTGTGGAGACATGTCCACTCAAGACATGCCCCCTCGATACGAGTATATATGCAGACCCAATAAGGCAATATTGAGCAAAAAAATTGAACATTCTCAGCCTTGTTTGGACCTGCAAAACACAGTCTTCATTAAAATCATAAATCACATATATTCAAAAATATTAATGACAATCTATCAACTATCAAATCTGAGAGGAGTAGGATCTGCATTTACACCTACCAATAAAATCTTCTAACCCAGTGATCATCAAATGGTTGAGACTCTCAATTGAACAATATTTTGATAGAAAAAGACAAGGCCAAACTATGCCAATTAGAGTGCCAAACAAGGACAATAAATACACATGTGACCTTACAGAGAATGCAATCGAACTGCATACATGAGATATCGGCCCTGAAGAACACATCGTACTAATCATCTACAATCAAACCCGAATTGACTCAAAGCCTTGGTCCAATAATTAAAGAGCCACCGATTAACCAACGACCAATTCATCAAAGCAACAATTAAAGACCAATAATCAAGTAGGCAATTAATCACAGGCCACAACAAATAATACTGCCGCCTACAAACTTCTAACAATAAATAGAAATCTACATACACCTATACTATTCTAGTCTTTCAACCAGGAGGATAATAATGAGCTCATATTCTAGCATCTCGTGAGAGAGTCAAGATTGTCCTTGCTCTGATACCATATTAGAGAGTTTGGGAGAGAAATTAGGAGCAAATTTTTCACACCAATATAATATTCCTCTATTTCACACTCCCCACATTTGTTCAATCCATATTTATAGGATTTTTTAGATTCTATTTTATAGGGAACTTTGTAACCAGAAGATGCATCTCCACCCCCCTAAGATGTATCTTGGAGACTTTTTGTGCTTCCAAAGGCCTCATTTTTGGCTGGAGAATTCACTTCCACATCTTTTGTCGTCTCCGTGTCTCTTTCCAAGTTTTTGGCCGTCTCCCATGTGTCTCCTCTAACCAAAGGCACATGAAAAGGTCAAAAACAAAACAAAAATGTTGTTTTCCATCATTCAGCAGCCATGGTGGATGAAGTGGTTGAATTAAATTGCCTTAGTGAATTACCCCTAGTTCTAGTACCATTAGAGGAACTTGAGTTTGAGGGTGATGATTATGTGGAGAGCATCATAGATGAGGAGCTTGATATGGATGATCAAAACATTGAAGAGTAGATGATAGATTTCTAATTTTCATTTTATGTTTGTGTATCAGCCTCAACTATCAATATTTTTGAATTTCAATATGTAATGATAATCTAATATTTTTGAACTCTTTTGACTCTTTTACACAATGAAATTTGACATTTTGATTTGTGTTTTTAAACTTTAAATTTAATGTTAAACTTTACCCTTGTTCTTGTTTTCAATGTCCTATTTCATGATATTGTTTGGAAATTATTAAATTATATTAAAGAAAAAAATTGCCGTCTCCAAGTACCCCTGCCTCAAAGTGACCTTGATAGAGAACAATCTCTAAATATATGAATTGTTTTAACAACTCATAATAAAATCCCAACCAATTACTTTCAAACAAACCCAGACTAGCTTGGTGAGTTTTTATTATAACTCACTTTTATTTTATCATCAAACTATTCTAATTAACAAATCTAAAAACATAATGATGCAATATTTCTAACAATGATTACATTTCAAAATCCTATTCGCTTCATATAAAATGTTAGTAATCGGTTTACCAAAAGCTATAGCAAACAACAAAGATATTCCTAGTATGAAAATAACAGCAAAGAGAAAACATAATTTTGGTGAAATTTTAACTTTTCCAATCGATTCTCTTTTCTGAGAAGTATTCAGTAGAAAAATTAAATTATTTGGTCATTATTTACCATGAAACTGCATTGTTACTGTCCAGTGGGAAGGCGGTTAGAAAAGGTAGGAAGCGCTCTCTAACATGTAAATATTTTGGTCTTTTTAGAAATGTGAAGACAGGAGGATAAATTGTGTGAATGCTAGGAATAAACGATAATGTATCAAAAAATAAATCACTAACAAACTAATCAGTGCTTTCAAAAACAACAGAACAGTGGAAAGAATCTTCATGGACTTCGTATGGTTTTGATCTAACTGAATAGTCGGTAGCAAGAAAAGAGCACATAGACAATTAGACGTCAGTGTCATCACTTGATCAGCTTCCAGGTATTTCATTTGAATTAATTTGAAGATTTCAGGTTGGGAAAACTCTACCCTTCTTTGGTTTCTCTTGAAATAAAGAAATCCTCGTTTGGACATCATACAAAGATTTTTGTAAATTTGATACTAATTTAAATTAATGTTAATGTAGAAACCCTAATCAACGCAAGACATTGGTATGCAAGTCTCCACATTGATTTGTTTGGTTCTTCCATTGCAATGTTGTCATTGTGTGTTTTTTCAGATTCTCTTGTGGTAATAATTGTGAGACTAGATCACCAACCTTTTATTGTTAAATTTTTATCTCAAAATGATAATAATAGTGAGACAAAGAAGGTTTACAGGGTCTTCTGGTCATAACAAAGCTGTTGTCAATTTAAAAGCAAACAATGGGGTGCAAGTTTTCTGGGTTGATGTGTTAGCATCCATGTTTGTCTGCTTGAAGAGTTTTTTTGTCATGCGATTATTGTTGTTGTGGACGTAAAATTGAAAGAACACAAGCAGATGTAAGTGTAAATAAGTTCGGTTCGACTCATAGTTTGTGATTATTGCTTATGTAAAAGTGAAATTTGAAGAACACTGCTGATGTAAATATGAAATTTGAAAAACGTGATTGATTTAAAAAAACAACTGAAGACTAAATACACTTATAGTCTCTTCTTAATCCTTCCTGTTTTTCCATGGTCTTGATTGAAATTTCTCCTTGCTCTCTTTTTATGTTTGTTGCAAAGTAATTTTTCTTTTCTAAAGATTTTTGTTTGAAAGAATTTTGGCGATTGAATGAATGCTTCCTATTTTCTCATTTAGTCAAATGCCCACTCTTAAAAATCTTTTATTTTTAGGTGATAAATAAATGAATGAATGAAAGATTTTAATGACGTCCACGAGACTAAACAGTCTATGGGATTGTGCTTTTAACTTTGAGATTGCTTGTTATTAAATGTTTCTAGATTATTTCTAATTGTCTCCAACTACAGTTTGACATGCTGCTCCCCCATGCTTCACAACCAGTGTGACTAGTAAACCAAAAAGGGTTTTCTTGGTTTTCCAATCCCAAAAGTTCCACTTTAATAATAATAATAATAATAATAATAGTAATTTCTATAAATTTTTATTTGGATAATAAAATATCATTATGGCTACAACTCTCTCTCTATATATAGACACGCTAGCAACCTATCTTTAGATGAATATAGGTAAGTACACTATAAAAATTATTATATTGTAATTAATATTAAATCATTATTATATTATGATGTTGTAATTAATATTAAATTATTATTATATTATGATTTTATCATTAATATATTTTTGTAATTATATTTCTTATGTTTTCATTAAATTCTTCATAAAAGTCAATTATTATTATTCTTATTGTTATTGTTATTGTTAACACTTATGCTTTTCTTTGCAATCTCGTATGACTCATATGTTTCAAATAGACTTTCAATTCGGTCTTTTTCAAACCTTATCGTTAGATGACATCATTTTTTTAGTAGGGCTTGGACTTAATCAATTTTAGGCCGTTAAGACCTAAAGGTAAAACTCTCTCAAAAACACCCCAAGGAGAGGGAAGGACTGAAAACGAAGGGCCTAAAAGGTGAAGAAAAGGAAAGTGAGTCCCTATCGCTAACGGGGCATGTGTGCAAGGCACAAAAAATGGTGACTTTGCTAAGGAAATATTCCTGAACATTTAAAGGATAAAAATCATCCTAGAACCTAGAAACTTTGGTTGACTCCCTTCAAACAAAACCAAATGAAAATAAAATGTACCAATGATGGAAACCAAATGATTAATTGGATCAAGTCACTACCATATCCAGATTATTTGAGTGTATGCATATGGAGTTTGCATTGACTTGAGAGTATTGAAGTACCTTAGTTCCATTGTGACAAGCTAGTCCTATTGCAAAAGTAACTTGGACATGCCTCGCTTCTATTCAAGCATCCATAGCCCTGAATTATTTCAATCTTCCCATAGTCAAAATCTCATATGATTAATCTTTATATATTTTTTTAAAAACTTCTCTTTTTTCACATTTTGACTGATATGCAATGAGGCTTATCATGGGTGTGAGGATCATAATTGTCACTGAAGCAAGGCTTTAGCAATTATTTTTTTAGTGGTAAATTTTTGCCATTTGGTGAATATTATTAGAGAGGATTTTGAAAATGGCAAAACCTTACACATCACCAGTTAACCCAATTGCCCAATTTTTTTGCAAGTTTTGGATCTTATGCAAGTTAATGCACCATCATTTTTGTGGATTAGTCATACATATTTAATATTTTTTTCCAATAGCTTCGAAATGGTTCCTACGTATGTAATTAATATTTCACATAAAAAAAATATCAAATCAACATGCATTGATCCACCCATGTATTTGCTAATACTAGCAAGCGGTTTGATACCACAATCATGTAGGAGGACTCATTTCGCTAGTTGAGTTATAAGTGAATAAAATCAAAGGTCCATGGATGCCTTGGAAATCAAAATGTGCCATTTTATTAGTTGGGGAGATTTGCCCAATTTTACTCTACCATGTCAAAATCTCACCTAAACTTGCCAAAATTTAAGATAACAATTTAAAATGTCACAAAATTCACCAAATATTTATTGGTATAAAGAAAATCAAAAGTTGATACTTTTTTGACATATTTTGTTTAGTTCTCAGCTCTTGATTCATATCGTAGACAAGTTGTAACTATAGGCATTGTTGTATAATAGACTTCAAGACAAAACATATCAATAAGAGACAATTTCTTGTATAGTGTTAAAAGATTATTTATCTCTTAGTCTTTGCCAATTTTAGTTCATTGTTACAAATAATTTAGTGGGCAGACATTCAATGCCCAAGGAATCAGGGCTCCATATTCTTAGATTCTATCACTATGACTTAAACATGAAGATATTTTTTACAATTTCTATTTCTTATGAGATGTCGAGTAGCAAGACTCCTAAAGATGTTGAAGGGAGGCTATCAAAATGCAAAAATAGAAATATAATGTCATACTTATGCAATGCTGGTGGTCTATTAGACAGAGTTACAACATTAGTAGTTGTACCAAATATTAGTGAAGAAGGAAAAACCTTTAGGAAAGATCAAAATGAGTTGATTGACTCAGATGCCAATGTTGTAGATAATGTTCCCATAGAATTGGATACCTAGGGTGGTCAGAATAAGTCGATTGATGTTGATGATAATGTCATAGATGATGTTGTTGGAAGTACACAAAAGGGAAAAAGAAAAGCAAAATCAAAAGCAATGCACAATTTAAATATTTCAACGAATTTTCAGTTGGATTGGGTATCAAGGTACCCATTCATTGTTGAAGTTCCAAATCCAAACAAAGATGAACCTTCAACAAAATGTAGGTGTATGATTTGTAGTTAAGAACTTTAAAGTGAAAATAAATTGTAGCTGAAATTGGACACCATAGAAAGAAGCATTGGTAAAGTGTATGAAAAACAAATCATAAATGGAAAGGAACAATCAGTTATTAGATGGAAAACAAAGGAAGAATGTAAACATATTAATTATGAAGAATACTATAAAGAGCATATGCAAAGAGAGGAGAAGATTGCTAAATGTGGGGGCTTAATTGATGCCAATTTAAACATATCATGACAAAAACATACACGACCAAAATTGTTCAATTGAGTGTTGTTTTTCATATTTTGACTAGAGGTCATCCTATGTCCAACTACCTTGACTATGGTATTTTATTTTTAAAAATATATATATTCCTAGATTTCTTCATACACATCGGTCAATAAATAGTGGATGGGAATGGGCAAGTTGTCTTGTTGAGGTGGAAAAGCGAGATGTACAGGACAAAATAAAAGAGTCAAACTTTATTGCATTGTTTAGATGAAGTTACTTCAGTAGATAATACTTATTGGATATGTATGCATATGTATACGATACATGTCCGCCAACCTCGCATACTCTATGTTATTGAAATGAAGGATAATGCCACAATGCAAAATATGTTTGAACAAGTTAAGAAAACTTCAAATAAAATTGGCAATATGGATGACTTATCAATTGCCAAAAAGTTAGTGTGTGTAGGATCTTATGGAGCTGCAATGTTTCAAGGTCATAGAAACCATCTTTGTGCAAAGCTACAGACTACTTTTTAACCATACACGATTGACATTCATTGCATGGCCCATAGAGTGAATTTAGCATTTAGAAAGTGGGCAATTTCTCATTTAGTAACTAAAGTTGAAAACATAGTTTGTGAGTTCTATTCATGCTTTTGTTGAAGTCCCAAACGATTTGCGGAATTTTAAAAACTTCTTGAGTGAATAATCAATGGAAACAAGGTTCTTAAGGATGATACCAGATGGATCTCCTTGCCCAAACCAGTGCAACAATTTTTCTCAAAATATAAATCTCTGATTGGACTAATGTATGAACAACAAGACTTAGTAGACAAAGCTTCTTAGAATTTACATAGGTTAAGTGATGGAGAGACACTCTTAACTATTTTTGGTATTCTCCTCTTGTTGAATGAAATGAGCATGATTGTGAATAAATCCTAAGAAATAACTATGTATATACAAGAATATAGTGGTCTATGCAGAAGATTAACCTTGAACCAAGATAATCTATATATATAAGAAGAGCCATTTGTAAGTTCAAAATTTAGTAGCTAACATTTGATGATAGATGCGGATAATCCTTATAGTTTTTCACAATTTAATAGCAGTGGGGAGTTATGTGTCTGTGTACATGGATATGAGATACTAATGCACCATTATACTATGTTGGTGGGCACACCACCAGATTGAGAGATGTACCTTTTACAAGGGAAGCTTTTAATGGCATTGTCAATTATGTAGAAAGCTAATTTAAAGAAAATTGTGAAAGATGTTCCTTTATGGATTTATTCTTGATTGCTTTGAGATGAACTATTAGAAACCATGTCTATTGTGTATCCTAATTATTGGATCAGGTCTAATCGAAAGGATTTTCTTAATAAGTTAAAGTGCTTGATTAAACATTTTTCTAAGAAATTGAATTGCAATGTCGATAGAAAAGAAATAGAACTAGAAGGAATTATAGATAAATATAAGCTCACATATGAATTAGGCCAATTTACAACAACAATTAAGGAGCATATTAAGTCCTTGGATAGTTCACCTTCATAATGAGTCTGATAGTTGCTTAGTAAAGATGTGTAATCTCTAGGCCATAGCTTTAAGAGCTTAGTTATTGAACCATTAGAGGAGGCTAACATTTTTGTCGTCGTTGTCGAGGATGGTGTCAAACTAAGGAGTTCTTTAGGGTCATTTTTAGTTTAATCCTGTTAAAATACTTTTGCAAGTTGCTCTTAGAATATTCTCTCACTTCAATAAGTTATGGCCATAATTCTTTCACAATTTTTTTGTGTGGAGTTGGATGATACAGAGTTGATCCTGTATGCATAGAAGAAGAGATTCTTTTGGGAGATTTTTTCCTAACAACCCTTACCTTGACAATCATTTTGAGGAAGCCCATAATCAGCCCGAAGAACAAGACCAAGAGATAAATCATTTGGCTGATATATTTGCCAACTTTAATAATCTAAAAGATCCAACTGACCAAGAACATGTTGATAACCCATTTGCTTTGATAACTCATCAAGCAAGAATGGTTGTTGTTGCACAAAATCAGCCTAACCAACCCACTTTAGAGTTCCCCATCACTGACCAGCATGATAATAATAATCTCAAGAATATCCCTACTTCAGTCCTCCCTAAGTTTTATGGCCTTGTAACAGAGGACCCAGATACCTTTCTATTTGAATTTGACATCCTCTATAGAAGCTATGACTGCACCACTGATGCTCATAGGCTTAAGATGTTACCTGCTACTTTGAAGGAAGGAGCCTTAAGATGGTTTATGAGTTTGGGGAGAGATTTTGTTGGTAGTTGGGAAGAAATGCAAACAAAATTTCTTGAGAAGTATAAGCAATACTGGAGAAGTGGTAATATGAGGGGAGATGACATCTTTAGAATGCATCAGAGGGAAGATGAAAATTTGGAGGATTATATTTCAAGTTTCTTGTTTTGCCTGAAGAAAAATTCAAACCATACTCTTAATGAAGAATCTCAAAGGTTTCTCTTCCTCAGAGGAATCAATGTAGTTGTGTTGATGCCTCAAATATAATTAGAGGAGGAGACATTACTTAAGTTCCTTGGGCCAACATTGAGAAGATATGCCAGAACTACTCTCGAGAAGCTGTCAAGAAAGGAAGAGGCTACCAAATCAGAAAATCATCTGCTAATGGGGTCTTAATGATGGAAATTACTAATCTACTTTCAAATTTTAAGCAAGATATCATAAATAATATGGCCACTTAGTTGGATACCCTGAAAGAAAGAAGGAAACACGAGGAGGTAGAAGCAATGTTGGCAAAATACTACCCTCATTGCAAGCAGAAGAAGAAGGATTGCAAATGTAAAATGGTGGCCAACATTGATAGCAAGAAGATTCCACCTGAGTTCAAGATGATTGAGGGAGATGAAGAACAAGTCTTCTATGTGGCACAAAGAAGACCATGGGCTCCAAGACAAGGTATGTCACCTAATCCATTATCTTTTAGTGGACCTTATATGAACTATAATGCATCTAATAACTAGTGGCAGTACCAATATCCATCCAATTTTGGGGGGTATCCACCACAGTCTTGGAATAACCCTCAGAACATTTGGCCTAATTACCAAAATGCTCCACCTCAATGGCAACCTTCTTAGGGGAATTGGCGGCAGTCCCAAGGAAATTGGCAACAAACAACCCAGTGGAGAGGTGGACAACAATGGTCAAACCAGACAAATGGCTACATGAATCCACCTCCATAGCCTTAGAAAAAATCTATCATGCCCCCTCCTAATCCTAATGCTAGTACACCCAGACCTACTCAGTTGCCAGCTCAACCCACACCTAATCCAAATAATAAACCACAACAGCAGTAGGTCTATTATGTTGATCCAAATTTATATCCTACATATGATGTGAGTTTAGGTGATATTCACCTACGTTCAAGAACTACCCTACTTAGTCCTTCCACTCCTCTCATAACTAAGCTACCTGAGGAAGAAGAGGAGCATCCAAATTTGGTTGATGCACCTACTCAGCCAGAACAATTCAAGGATCCTGAACCAACTCGCCTATCTAATCCAAAACCACCATTTCCTCAAATGTTGGAAATTATCAAGAAAAAGGAAGAAACTACATTTGACATTCTAGATCAATTGAAATACATATGTGTCAAGATACCCTTGTTCCAGACCATTAACGATGTCCCAATATATAGGAAAGCAATAAAAGAGGCATGTCTCAAAAATCCAAGATGAAGAGAAAAAGATCCCACTATTGTTCATGTGGTAGGCCAATTGATAGACATCGTGCTTGGAAAGTAATTGTCCCCAAGTATGTTGATCCAAGTAGCCCTATAGTGGCAGTCATGATCAATGGTATGCAAATAAAGAATGCTTTAATAAACCTAGGTGCAAAAATTAATGTGATGACTAAGGAGATCCTGCAACAACTAAATATTATCAATCAAAGGCCTACTGCTACCATCCTGCAACTTGCCGATAGTTCCACTATCACTCAATGATATAGTTGAAGATATAATGGTTACTCTAGATTCATGTGAGTATCCAGCGGATTTTATGGCACTCTCCCCTAAAGCCACACTAGGAGGATATCCTATTATCTTGGGAAGGTCTCGGTTGGCCACAACAGATGCTTATATAGGATGTCATTCAGGAGTTATGACCTTCTCTAATGGTAGAAATACTAAAAAGTTGCTTCTCTACCCACATGCACAACCAACCCAAGATATAAACAATCCTATATGGCCAAATATTGGAGAGGAAGATGAAGATGTTAATTCAGTAGCTAAGCTCGTGATGATAGATAGAAGCCCTTTCTTGCAATAGTATGAGGAAGATGAAATTCTATCCCAGATAATCCAAAATCATTATGAGGCTCATATAGAACCATCCCACCATGTATTCAATTCAAGAAGTTCTTTGCCAATGCTTCTTTCGAATGCTCTAGCTGCAACAATAGATATTATGCCCACTTTGTTACCTAGAGAATTGAAAATGCAAAATATTAGTAAGATAGACATGATAGAATTGACTGTACAAATACCAGTTGCAAAAGGAAAATATCTAAACATCAATAATCAGCTTAGGCAAGAGCAACAGTTGCAAACCTGTTAAAAAAGAATAAGCAAGCATTTTCTTGGAGTTACCATCACATGAATGCACTCATAGAATCTATATCAAAGATGATTCTGCACGAGTAAGGTAGCCACAAAGAAGAATCAATCCTGCATTGAGGGAAATAGCAAAAGGAGAGCTTCAGAAACTACTAGATGCAGGATTTATATACCCAATTTCTGACAGCCAATGGGTATCCCCTCTATTGATAGTGCCCAAAAAGAATGGAAAATGGAGAGTTTGTGTAGATTGTAGAGAACTTAATGCAGCAACTAAGAAGGATCATTTTCCACTCCCTTTTATAGATCAAGTATTGGATTAACTATCAGGAAAACAATATTTATGTTTCCTAAATAGTTTCAGTGACTATAATCAAATACAAATTGCAACAGAAGATCAAGAAAAGACAACCTTCACTTGCCCATGGGGAACTTATTCTTATTCGGTGCTTCCATTTGGTTTCTGCAATGCACCTGCAACTTTCCAAAGAGCAGTGATAAGCATATTTTTGTTGGCATTTGCATGATGATTGCATTAATGATATGTTATGTTGTCATTTATGTCAATCAAACCGGTAATGATATTGTTGATATTATTATAATATTGTTAATGTAACCGTTAGGAAGAATTTATGAGGAGAACCGGTAACCGGCGTAATGGTGTAAACCTTATCTATTGTTATAACCGGTAAACCCTACCTATTGTTTTTGATAAACCCTAACCGATTAAGTTAGGTGAATTGGTTATATTGGTTTATGATCTGATGATGAGCGGTAATGATGATGACACGCATGATTATTGTATGAAGACAATTCCAAGAGATTTTGGCGAGTTGTTGTAATTGTTTTTGTCTACGGAATGAGCAAATATATTGCATCTAATGCAAAGCGCATGATGAGTTACTAAGCTCAATGAAGCGGTGATCAAGGAGTGATCAAGGTTTTCTTGATTGATGTGCATATATTGCTATGTAATCCAAGGGTCATACTTGAACGGAATTTGTCTGTAATCTCAATGAGAGTTAGGTTTTTGTTGTGTTACTGATCTGATTGATCTGTATTTAAGGTCGATGAAGTTGTTTAGTTTTAAGAGAGTTGGCAAAGAGATAGACACAGTTTAGTTGAGTGTGTGGTTGCCGAACCGGATGATGTATCTACAGTTTGAGTAAAGGCATATAGGAGCATGAAATGGATCTGATCAAGCAAGTGTAGTGCTATTCAGACAAACCAGCAAACTCCTATTGATTTCTAACAATTACAGCAGAATTGAAATTCCTTAACCGGGTAAGCTCTAACAAGCTTGGTGCTATTCAAATCCTCTAACAAGGTGGTCCATTAGATTGTATTTTTAAATCCTCTACTGAGGTTACTCCTTACAGGGTATTGCTTCTAACAATGCATTTGTATTCAATCCCTTAACCGGGTGATTCCTAACAAGATCAGTTCTTACTAGGACTTTTTGTAAAGCTTTAACAGGCTAGGCTCCTAACAAGTCAAACTTCAGAAGAGTTCAGATATTATCTTGTGAGTCTCATCTCACCGTGGTTTTTACCTATTTTGGTTTCCACGTCAAAAATATTCGTGTCAGGTGGTGAATGTTTTTGTGGTTATGTTTTCATGGTTGATTTAATTAACTACTTAACTATTGTTGATAAGTCATGATAACCAGAAGTATTGAGATATGAAGAATTTGTTTACTGTTAATTTGTTGTAACAGACAACTGGTTTATCTTATGAGTTTTTATCTTGACAGAGTTATTATTCTCAGTTTAATTTAACAAATTGATTGGTGAAGTTTATTATCAGTTTTTCTATCTACTGATTCACCCCCCCCTCCCCCTCAGTAGTTGACCGAATACTTATTCTTTCATCATACCATCAATTGGTATCAGAGCAATTCAATTCCTCGAAGGTCTAAGCCTAACAGCTTGAGTTAAATATCTGTTGATCATGATGAAGAAGGAAGGTCTGAAGTTTAATAGAGAGAACTACAGGATATGGAGTGACAGAATGAAAATTTATATCAAGAGTCTAGGAAGTCAATATTGGGAACATGTCGATATTAAGTATGTTGCACCTACTGGAATTTTGATCGATGATCAGAAGAAAGAGCAACAAGAAAATCATCAAGCATTGGCGGCTATTATCAGTTCTTTGTCTGATGCAGAGTATGTAGATGTTCATGGTCTTGAAACTGCATATGAGTTATGGAAAAAACTTGAAGAGATTTATAGCAGTGATGAACATGTTAAGATTGCTAAAGAGGACAGTCTAAGAGGAAATTTTGATGACATGTGGATGGTTGAAGGTGAGAATATCCAGCAGTATGGTCAAAGGATAAAAGAGATAGTCGGTGAAATTAAGAGTGCAGGAGGTAAAGTGGAAAATTCCACAGTGATCAGTAAGGTACTGAGAACCCTACTACCATTCTACGCTACTAGAGTTGTAGCTATTCAGGAGATGAAGTCCATTGACAAAACTAAGGTAACTCTTGACTCCATCATTGGCAAGCTTACAACTTTTGAATTAAATGGTTATGATGGTAGTGTACAGAAATTTGAGTCTACATTTAGATCTTTTGTTTCTAACCCATCTATGAGGAAAAGTAGAGATGCCAGTCACAGTTATGAATCCAGATCTAGCAGAGAAGTTGATGATGAAGACAATTTAGTTGAGCTTGAAGAATTCTTGGCCAAGCGGTTGCCTAGAGGTACAGGTAAATATAGAGGCAAATTACCTTTGAAATGTTTTGCATGCAACAAGATTAGACACATTGATGCTAATTGTCCTAATGGTGTAATGAGCACAAATGAGAGAAATTCAAGAAGTACAAGGGTAAAGGAAAAAGAGATTGTCTTATTGTTGTTGATGGTGGTATCACTAATGAGGAATCTGATGGTGATGCTAATGAAGACATTGTGTTTGTAGCCATTAAAGAAGATATGTCAGACCAGAAGGCATTAGTATCTAGGATGGATAACTCTGATGATTGGATCATTGATGGTGGTTGTTCACATCACATGACTGGTGATTGGAGCAAATTTCTTTCTCTGAAGCAATTTGATGGCGGAGTTGTAAGATTTGGTAATGATTCACTTTGCATGGTTAAAGGTAAGGGAACTATTTCTCTTAATGGAAAGAGTAGTGGAGATGATGTCTACTGGGTTGAAGGTCTAAAGCACAATGTTTTGAATGTGGCACAACTCAATGACAAAGGATACCCATTGGAATTTTAAAATGGTATGTGCAAGATCTATGACAATAAAGGTGAACTAATTGCAACCAGGAAGCAAACTAAAGGTAGCTTGTTTCACCTTAATCCTAAAGTCAACAACTGTTTAATTGCAAAGATAGATGATAGTTGGCTTTGGTATAGGAGATTTTGTCATATAAACTTTAATAACATTGTTAAAGTGAGTAAGTCCAAGACAATGAGAGGTTTGCCTCAGTTAGACAAACTGGTTAATGCTCTGTGCAAAGAATGTCAGTTGGGAAAGATGACATCCTCAACTTTCAAGAGAAAATCTTTTTCAGCGAAACATTTGTTAGATTTGGTTCATACAGATCTTTGTGGACCAATAAGAACAAAAAGTATTCACGGTGATAGATATTTCATGATCTTCACTGATGATTGCTCAAGGATGATGTGGGTCACATTATTGAAGGATAAGACTGAAGCTTTTGGTAAGTTCAAGGCATTCAGGGCCTTAGCTGAGAAAGAGAGTGGTAAGAAGATAAAGTGTCTGAGGACAAATTAGGGCAGTGAATTCACTTCTGAGGAATTCACTAGGTATTGTGAAGGAAATGGTATCAAGCTGCAGCTTTCTGGACCAAGGACACTACAGCAGAATGGTATCGCAGAAAGAAACAATTGGTCAGTTGTTGAAGTTGCTAGGACGATGTTGATACAAGGAGGTGTAGCGAAAAATTTCTGGGGAGAAGTTGTCAGCACACCTGTCTACACTATGAACCAAATTCTGGTAAAGAGAGGTAAGGACGAGACTCCTTATGAATATTGGTATGGTAGATCACCTGATGTTAGTTATTTCATAATATTTGGAAGCAAATGTTTTATTAAGAAAGGTGATTATATTAACAAATTTGAGGCTAAAAGTGATGAAGGTATATTTCTTGGCTATTCCACCAAGAGTAAGGCCTACAAGTATTTTAACAACCGGACACAGAGAATTGTTGAGAGTGTTGATGTTAGAGTGGATGAATTTCCTAAAGTCCCAGAGGAAACCAGTTCAGAGAAAAAGGATGAAGATCCTTGCATTTTGTTTTTGGAACCAAAAACTGTGAAATCTAAAACCGGCAAAGCAAATATTGATGTACTAGTCCAACTAGAACAGATAAATTTAGAAGAAGATGATGATAATGAAGAAGTTGAACTTGAAGATAATGATCATGTTATTCCAAGATATGTGAGACTGAATCACAATCCTGAACATATTATTGGGGATAAGGATGTTGGAGTACTAACCAGAAGAAGAATCAGAGAAAATTCTTGCATGATCTCCACTATTGAACCAAGAATTGCTAAGGAAAAATTTGGTGATGGTCATTGGGTTAAAGATATGGAGGAGGAATTAGATCAAATTAAGAAGAACAACACATGGACCCTAGTACCCGACCGGTAAATAAAAATGTGATAGGAACTAAGTGGGTTTTCAAGAACAAGTTGAATGAAGATGGTGTTGTTGTTCGCAATAAAGCTAGGTTGGTTTGCAAAGGTTATGCACAAGAGGAAGGAAAAGACTATGGTGAGAATTTTGTACCAATGGCAAGTGGAAGGTGTCATAACTTTACTTGTATTTGCAGCACACAAGAAATTCAAGGTATACTAGATGGATGTTAAGTCGACGTTTTTGAACGGGATACTTGAAGAAAAAGTATACATTGAGCAGCCAGATGGTTATGCTCTGATTGGTAAGGAAGACAAAGTATGCAGATTGCATAAAGATTTTTATGGATTAAAGCAAGCACCTAGGGCATGGTATGAAAGGCTTCATACACATCTGATGAAGATAGGCTTTCTAAGAACCAGTGATGATAGTGACATATATCTCAAATATGAAGGAGATAAAATACTATTCAGTGAAGTATTTGTTGATGATATCATATTTGGAGGTAATGATGACATGAGCAACAGTTTTGTAGATGAAATGAAAAATGAGTTTGAAATGTCTTTAGTGGGGGAAATAAAAAAATTCATAGGCTTGCAAATACAACAAATGAAGAAAGGTATTTTCATCACACAGTCTAAGTATCTGAAAGAGGTCTTGAAAACATTTGGCATGAGTGACTGTAAACCAATTGGGACACCTATGGTTACAGGTTGTAAGTTGTCTGAGGAAGATGAGTCCAAATCTATTGATGAGAAAGAATATAGGTCAATGATTGGAAAATTGCACTATGTTGTTCACAGCAGACCAGACATAGCTCATGCAGTTGGCATAGTTACTAGATTTTAGAAGTCCTAAGGAAACACATCTGATAGCAACCAAAAGAATTTTTAGATACTTGAAAGGTATTGTTGATTATAGGTTATGGTATTCATATGGAGGAAATTTTGACTTTAAGGTGTACACAGATGCAGATTGGGCAAGAAATGTTGATGACCGAAAAAGCACAATCGATGGAGCATTTTTTCTTGGAGGAAGGATTGTTTCAGGGAGTAGTAAGAAGCAGAGCTGTACTCCAAAATCTACTACTGAAGTTGAGTATGTTGCAGCTTACATGAATTGCACACGGGCTATATGGATGAGGCACGTTTTGGAAGGTTTTAAGATGAAGATTTCAGAACCTATAAAGATTTTATGTGATAACACAAGTGCCATCAATATTTCCAAGAACCCTATTTTGAACACACGAACAAGGCATATTGAATTGAATTATCATTTCTTGATGGAAAAAGTTCAATATAAAGATGTTATCTTGGAGCATGTTTCTACCAAAGAGCAGCTTGTAGATATTTTTACTAAACCTCTGCCTAAGACTACTTTTGAGTATCTTAGATGTCAGTTAGGGGTTGTCTCTCTTCATGAAGTCAGTTAAGTATAATGTAGATTACATCAGTTTTGGAGCTACTTGCAGAATTCTACAAGAGGATTGGTGTAAAAGTGCATGTATTCCACAGGGGGAGCATCAAGTTGCAGATTGTTGATGATGCACAGTGAAATTTGACATGACATGTTTTAATTATGTGATTATGGAAAGGAGAACCAGCAACAAGCTGAAGACATAGTGAGCATGGTGAATACTTGGTAATGTAAACCAGGATTCTTATTCACAATCACACAACAATCAATGGTATTGATATTTGTATTGCCATCAATGTCAAAGGGGGAGATTGTTGGCATTCGCATGATGATTGCATTAATGATATATTATGTTGGCATTGATGTCAATTAAATCGGTAATGATATTGTTGATATTGTTGTAATATTGTTACTGTAACCAGTAGGAAGAATTTGTGAGGAGAACCGGTAACGGTGTAAACATTATATATTGTTGTAACAGGCAAAACCTACTTGTTGTTTTTGATAAACCCTAACCGATTAAGTTTGGTGAATTGGTTATATTGGTTTATGATCTAATGATGAGCGGTGATGATGATGACATGCATGATTATTGTATGAATACAATTCCAAGAGATTTTGGCAAGTTGTTGTAACGGTTTTTGTCTAGGGAATGAGCAAATGTATTGCATCTTATGCAAAGCATGTGATGAGTTACTAAGTTCAATGAAGCAGTGATCAAGGAGCGATCAAGGTTTTCTTGATTGATGTGCAGATATTGCTATGTAGTCCAAGGGTCATACTTGAACCGAATTTGTTTGTAATCTCGATGAGAGTTAGGTTTTTGTTGTGTTACTGACTTGATTGATCTATATTTAAGGTCGATGAAGTTGTTTAGTTTTAAGAGAGTTGGCAAGGACATAGACACAGTTTAGTTGAGTGTGTGGTTGCCGAACAAGATGATGTGTCTGCAGTTTGAGTAAAGGCAGATAGGAGCATGAAATGGATCTAATCAAGCAAGTGTAGTGCTATTCAGACAAACCAGCAAACTCCTATTGTTTTCTAACAATTACAACATAATTGAAATCCCTCAAACCGGGTAAGCTCTAACAAGCTTGGTGTTATTCAAATCCTCTAACAAGGTGGTCCATTAGATTGTATTTTCAAATCCTCTACCGAGGTTACTTCTTACAGGGTATTGCTTCTAACAATGCATTTGTATTCAATCCCTTAACCTGGTGATTCCTAAAAGGATCAGTTCTTACCAGGACTTTTTGTAAAGCTTTAACAGGCTAGGCTCCTAACAGGTCAAACTTCAGAAGAGTTCAGATATTATCTTGTGAGTCTCATCTCACCGTGGTTTTTACCTATTTGGGTTTCCACGTCAAAAATATTTGTGTCAAGTGGTGAATGTTTTTGTGGTTATCCTGAAATGGTTGATTTAATTAACTACTTAACTATTTTTGATAACTCATGATAACCGGAAGTATTAAGATATGAAGAAGTTGTTTACTGTTAATTTGTTGTAACAGACAACCGGTTTATCTTATGAGTTTTTTATCTTGACAGAATTATTATTCCATTTACTTTGAGAGATTGATTGGTGAAGTTTATTATCAGTTTTTCTATCTACTAATTCAACCCCCCTCTTAGTAGTTGATCGGATACTTATTCTTTCATCATACCATCAATTTTTAGACATTTCACATGAGTGTATGGAGATTTATGGATGATTTTACAAGTTATGGCACTTTTGTTGAAGCCTTACAAAGACAAGAAAGAGTGTAGCAAAGATGTGAAGATCATAATCTATCTTTGAATGGTGAAAGTGTTTCATGATGATGCAATAAGGAATGGTCCTTGGCCACTACATCTCTCAAAAAGGGATACAAGTAGATCCAGCCAAGATTGCAGTCATTTCTAGTCTTCCTACACCTGCAAAACAAAAGTATCTAAGGAGTTTTTTAGGACATGCAGTGTATTGCAGTCGGTTCATATGGGACTTCAACAAAATTCCAGCACCACTTTATACTAAAGATGCGGAATTTCATTAGACAAAAGATTGTGAAAAGGCATTGTAAAATCTGAAAGAAGCATTAACACAAGAACCTGTTCTCAAAGGTCCTAATTGGGAATTTCCATTCTACCTTCATACAAATGCATTTGATTATGCAATAGGAGCCGTTTTGGGCAAAAAAGGCATCATTTGAGAATACAATCTATTTTGTCACCAAGAACCTGCAAAGAGTTGAATTTAACTACATAGTCACAAAAAAAGAAATGTTGGCAGTTATATATGCCCTCAACAAATTTAGGCATTATATAACAGGATATCAGATATTTTGTTCATACCGATCATGCAACAATCAAATATTTTATGAATAAGCCATTGATCATGGGAAGACTGGCAAGATGGTTACTGTTGATGCAAGAATTTGATCTCACCATAATTGACAAGCCTGAAAAAGCTAATATTTTAGCAAATTTCTTGTCTAGATTGACTACATCAGAAGATACTCAAGTAATTGATGACACTTTTCCTAATAAGCACTTGTTTTCAATCAATGTCCATACACCTTGGTATGCAGACATGGAAAACTATTTGGTTACAGGGAAGGTGCCTCCTCACTTTTCTCCTAAAGAGAGAAGAATTCTCATTGAGAAAACTTTATCTTTCTCATGGATTGAAGGATGTTTGTTCTATACTGGCCCAGATCATGTGCTGAAAAGATGTGTCAGAGAAGATGAAACTTATGACATTTTGCATACATGCCATGATGAACCCTATGGAGAACATTTCACTTCTAAAAGGATAGCAATCAAAATTCTCAACATAGGCTATTAATGGCCCACACTTCACAAAGATGCAAGCAAGTACACCAGGAAGTATGATAGATGTCAGAGGATGGGATGACCAACAAAATCGGATAAGATGCCCCTCTAACCTCAAGTTGTAATTACACAATTTGATAAATGGGTCCTAGATTTTGTAGGTCCAATTGATTCACCATCAAATGGTAAGTCTTATATCCTAGTATGTACTGACTATGTGACTAAATGGGTTGAAGCTAAGGAAATGAAACATGCAAGGGATAATAAGGTTGCAGAGTTCCTTTATGAAGAAATATTCACAAGATATGGAGTAGCAAGGGAAATAGTGATAGATCAAGGATCTCAATTCACATCAACCCTTATTACAGCACTAGTTAATGATTTTGAAATTAGGTATCAGAAATATACTCCTTACCATCCTCAAGCAAATGGGCAAACTGAGATCACAAACTGGAAAATTGAAGCAATTCTGACAAAAACAATGACCATTCATAGGAAAGGGCAAATAGGTTGTCAAAAGCTAAATGGGCCTATAGAACAACATGGAAAACAACCACTGGTTTCACACCATTTGAACTGTTATATGGTAACACGGTCATGATTCCAATTGAGTTTGAACATAAAAATTTAAGGACTGCATTGGATCTAGAAATAAATCTATCAACAGCAACAACAAAAAGGATCATGTAGCTTAATAACTTAGATTAAATGAGGAAGGCAACCCCTCATCACAATAAAGTTGTGCAAGCTCAACAGATAAAAATACATGATAAATATATTAAAGAAAAGCAATTCCAACTAGGTGATTGGGCTCTTCTTTATGACTCTCGGTATCAGGAAGGTGCTAGAAAATTAAAAACCAAATGGTTAGGTCCATATGAAGTAGCACAAGTATTTTCAAATGGATCTGTTCAACTTCCCACAATTGACCTTGTTAGATTTAAATTGCTAATCAAGGGTCATCGCTTGCGGTTATATCACAAGTCAACTTCAAAAGAAGAATTCATGCAGCAATTCACCACCTCTCTTGTAGCCGAAGGAAGTGAACAACGTGTCCATCCTTCTACCTAAAACACATATGCCTCAAATCATAATAAATATTTCCACTTCAATGGAAATTAAATTCTCCACTCATTCCGTTCATCCACCTTCATTTCATAATTCTTTCTTTTCCATCCATCTCTCCATCATCACACTCCACCTCATACTTTATTTATTACTTAACTGATTGATTGACAAGTATTGTGCACGCCATAATCTGAGACATGCAAATGCAATTTAACAGGTACATGCAAACAATTACTTATTCCATAATTATCTTAAATGACATTACTTTTCATCATGTTCATTAATTATGATATTTACATAGAAGATTTTTCCTACGCCACTCCAACTTGTGTGTACACATGCCTTAATTTAGGTTGGGGGGAGGAAAATACGCCCACTAGTTGTCCTTTAGTTGATTTGAACCAATGATTTGACACTTTTTTTTAAAAAAAAGCGGTAAAGAATTATTCATAAATCACATAATTACGAAGAACACGACTTAGGCCAACCAAGACAGCAACAAAAACTAAAAGGAACCTAAAATAACCACCAGCACCACCACTACAAAGTCCAGTGACTATAGCATAAGATCCGAATGTCAAATTTCCAATGATAATACCTTTTCAGAAAGCCCTCAAAAAGGCCAACTACATTTGCATTACACCAAAAACTAGCCTCATCTGGAGCCTCCAAGAGCCTCAAAAAAGATAATGAAAATGAAATGAACATAAAAGGGAAATTGATCCTACACCACTGCAAACTCTTGCATCATCCTACCTTTTATCATTAACCCGTCTAAAGTTTCAACATAATCAAGAGGTAGACCATCCCTTCCACTAAAATCCCAACCATCAACATACTCTGAAGCCCACTTGGCTAAACAATCAACCACTCTATTCCACTCCCTGGGACTATGACAAAAGGAGACAAATTCCAATGTATTACACAGTTGTAAAATATGTCTGACCACAGAAGCTAATTGTCAACTCACATCATTCAAATTTTGTTTGTTCAACATGTCCACAACAATCTAAGAATCCGACTCACAAATAATCTTCCTCCAACCTAAAGAGAAGCCTTGCTCAAGAGCAATCTTAATAGCTAGGGCCTCCATAAGATTGTTAGAGTTTTGTCCAATATAAATAGAGAAGAAAAAAACTGCACAACCGTCATCTACTCTACCTATACCTCCAATACCTGCATGTCAAAGATTCCCACGG
The DNA here is from genome assembly GCF_030272615.1 of Cryptomeria japonica. Classification (NCBI taxonomy): domain Eukaryota; kingdom Viridiplantae; phylum Streptophyta; class Pinopsida; order Cupressales; family Cupressaceae; genus Cryptomeria; species Cryptomeria japonica. The sequence goes on along the minus strand of NC_081411.1, from coordinate 577,402,594 downwards.
GAAGAGCCATTTGTATTAATTTTTAAGATTCCCATAGGAGGGGGAATCCACCTTCCATCTCTACTTATCTTTTGCTTAACATGTCGAGATCTATTTCCAGTAGCACAATCCATTTTAATGTTTTCCAATTGCAGATTCCTTATAATAGCATAATCACCTGGATCAACAATTTCAGACAAATTGCACTTAGCCAAGATTGTCTCCTGAAGCCTATTAACTATCTTCTGCCATAGCTGAGGGCTCCCTATATGTGGAACATAAAAGAACCATCAATTCCTTTCCATCCACAAATTCCAAATAACAAGGGTTGGCCCAATAGCCCAGGCCACTTGAAGAAAAGAGGTCTTTGTTGGGGGTCTGCCCAAGCTATCCCAAAAGTCAATTAAGGAGGTAGCATGAAAACAAACATGTTTCCAAGCCTCCCACCACTTGTGCCAAATTTCCCTATAGAAAGGGTATAGAAAAAACAAGTGGGAGCAGACTTCCTCATTATGCATACAAAGATAACAGAGAAAACTTTTTTCCTAAAGAGAGAATAATTCTCATTGAGAAAACTTTATCTTTCTCATGGATTGAAGGAGGTATGTTCTATACTGGCCCAGATCATGTGCTGAGAAGATGTGTCAGAGAAGACAAAACTTATGACATTTTGCATACATGCCATGATGGACTCTATGGAGAACATTTCACTTCTAAAAGGATAGCAATCAAAATTCTCAACACGGGTTATTACTGGACCACACTTCATAAAGATGCAAGCAAGTACACCAGGAAGTATGATAGATGTGAGAGGATGGGATGACTAACAAAATCATATGAAATGCCCCTCTACGCTCGTTGTAATTACACAATTTTATAAATGGGGCCTGCATTTTGTAGGTCCAATTGATTCACCATCAAATGGTAAGTCCTATATCCTAGTATGTACTGACTATGTGACTAAATGGGTTGAAGCTAAGGCAATGAAACATGCAAGGGATAATAAGGTTGCAGAGTTTCTTTATGAAGAAATATTCACAAGATATGGAGTAGCAAGGGAAATAGTGATAGATCAAGGATCTCAATTCACATCAACCCTTATTACAGCACTAGTTAATGATTTTGAAATTAGGTATCGGAAATATATTCCTTACCATCCTCAAGAAAATGGGCAAACTGAGATCACAAACTGGGAAATTGAAGCAATTCTGACAAAAGCAGTGACCATTCATAGGAAAGGGCAAATAGGTTGTCAAAAGCTAAATGGGCCTATAGAACAACATGGAAAACAACCACTGGTTTCACACCATTTGAACTGTTATATGGTAACACAGTCATGATTCCAATTGAGTTTGAACATAAAAATTTAAGCACTGCATTGGATCTGGAAATAAATCTATCAACAGCAAAAACAGAAAGGATCATGTAGCTTAATAACTTAGATTAAATGAGGAAGGCAGCCCTTGATCACACTAAAGTTGTGCAAGCTCAACAGATAAAAATACATGATAAATATATTAAAGAAAAGCAATTCCAATTAGGTGATTGGGCTCTTCTTTATGACTCTCGGTATCAGGAAGGTGCTAGAAAATTAAAAACCAAATGGTTAGGTCCATATGAAGTAGCACAAGTATTTTCAAATGGATCTGTTCAACTTCCCACAATTGACCTTATTAGATTTAAATTGCTAATCAAGGGTCATCGCTTGCGGCTATATCACAAGTCAACTTCAAAAGAAGAATTCATGCAGCAATTCACCACCTCTCCTATAGCTAAAGGAAGTGGATAACGTGTCCATCCTTCTACCTAAAAGACATATGCCTCAAATCATAATAAAGATTTCCACTTCAATGGAAATTAAATTCTCCGCTCATTCCGTTCATCCACCTTCATTTCATAATTTTTTCTTTTCCATCCATCTCTCCATCATCACACTCCACCTCATACTTTATTTATTACTTAACTGAATTATTGACAAGTATTGTGCACGCCATAATCTGAGACATGCAAATGCAATTTAACAAGTACATGCGAACAATTACTTCTTCCATAATTATCTTAAATGACATTACTTTTCATCATGTTCATTAATTATGATATTTACATAGCATATTTTTCCTACACCACTCCAACTTGTGTGTACACGTGCCTTAATTTAGGTTGGGGGGAGGAAAATACACCCACTAGTTGTCCTTTAGTTGATTTGAACCAATGATTTGACACTTTTTTTTTTGAAAAAAGGGGTAAAGATTTATTCATAAATCACATTATTACAAAGAACAGGACTTAGGCCCACCAAGACAGCAACAAAAACTAAAAGGAACCTAAAATAACCACCAGCACCACCACTAAAAAGTCTAGTGACTATAGCATAAAATCCGACTGTCGGATTTCCAATGATAATACCTTTTCGGAAAGCCCTCAAAAAGGCCAACTACATTGGTATTCCACCAAAAACCAGGCTCATTTGGAGCCTCGAAGAGCCTCAAAAAAGATAATGAAAATGAAACAAACATAAAAGGGAAATTGATCCTACACCACTGGGTGCTCTTGCATCATCCTGTCTTCTATCACTAACCCATCTAAAGTTTCAAGATAATCAAGAGGTAGACCATCCCTTCCACTAAAATCTCAACCATCAACATGCACTGAAGCCCACTTGGCCAAACAATAAGCCACTCTATTCCACTCCCTTGGACTATGACAAAAGGAGACAAATTCCAATGTATTACACAATTGTAAAATATGTCTGACCACAGAAGCTAATTGTCAACTCACATCATTCAAATTTTGTTTGTTCAACATGTCCACAACAATCTGAGAATCCGCCTCACAAATAATCTTCGTCCAACCTAAAGAACAACCTCGCTCAAAAGCAATCTTAATAGCTAGGGCCTCCTTAAGATTGTTAGAGTGTTGTCCAATATAAATAGAGAAGAAAAAAACTGCACAACCATCATCACCTCTACCTATACCTCCAATACCTACATGTCCAAGATTCCCAAGGGAAGAGCCATTTGTATTAATTTTTAAGATTCCCACAGGAGGGGGAATCCACCTTCCATCTCTACTTATCTTTTGCTTCGTATGTCGAGATCTATTTCCAACAACACAATCCATTTTAATGTTTTCCAATTGCAGATTCCTTATAATAGCATAATCACCCGGATCAACATTTTGAGACAAATTGCACTTAGCCGAGATTGTCTCCTGAAGCCTATTAACTATCTTCTTCCATAGTTGTGGGCTCCCTATATGTGGAACACAAAAGAACCATCGATTCCTTTCCATCCACAAATTCCAAATAACAAGGGTTGGCCCAATAGCCCAGGCCACTTGAAGAAAAGAGGTCTTTGTTGGGGGTCTGCCCAAGCTATCCCAAAAGTCAATTAAGGAGGTAGCATGAAAACAAACATGTTTCCAAGCCTCCCACCACTTGTGCCAAATCTCCCTAGAGAAAGGGTATAGAAAAAACAAGTGGGAGCAGACTTCCTCATTATGCATATAAAGATAACAGATAAATGGTCCCTGGAAGCCTCTCTTACGAAGATTCTCCCGCATGGGGCATTTCCTCTGAGCAACTAGCCATAAGAAAAAATTACATTTCGGCCAAGAGAAGCTATTCCAAACCTTCTTCCACCAGGGAACATCCGTCGGGCCATGCAATTGCCTATCAAGCTGAGCATAACCTTCAGCAATAGAAAACTTGCCTTTTGGGTTAGGACCCCAAGCCAAAATATCTCTCTCCTTGAGGGAACTACATAACCTACCCTCCAAGATATTAACCAGCACCACACGATCTTCATCTGAGCCACCCAAGGGCCATTCAAGAGGATCCTTCCAACAAGTCACCTCAACCTATCCAATGCGCCAAACCATTTTAAAATTCTCCACCTTAACCCATACATCATCAGTGAAAATGTTGCAAAGAGGCTAAAGTTGTGCATAACTAGACAGGATAGGAGGGTAGTCATCCCAAGAGTCCTGCCAAAAAAGAGCTTCAGAGCCTCTATTACAAATCCAGAACAGGTCATCTTTAATAAGTTGAGCACCTTTTTTAAGAGTATCCCATATATAAGAGGCCCTTCCCACTAAACTAAGATGAGGCACCTCATGATCATTAGCACCAGGGAGATACTTGTGGGTTAAAATATTGGCCCAGTCCTGATCCTAACTATTACACCACCTCCAATATAGCTTAGCCTCCAAGGCCTTTCTAACCAAAGCAATAGATCTAAGGCCAAGACCCCCAGCATGTCTCGGTCTACAAACAGTGTCCCATTTAACTAAACTCCACTTAAAAGAAAGAAAACTTTCAGACCAAAGAAATTGACGAGAAAGAGCATCGAACTCTCACAAAGCTAGAGGGGGGAGACTGCACAAAACACCTATAAATGGGAAACGCTTGCACCACAGTCTTTAGAAGAATCACTCTTCCAGTAGAGGATAACCACCTGTAAGTCCAATGATTAACCTTGCAACAAAATTTATCCAAAATTCCTTGCCAAAATCTCCGCGCTTAACCCCCAAATCTAAGGGAATCCCGAGGTACAACAAAGGAAAGGACCTTGTCTGAAATCTGAGGATCCTGGCAATCCTATTCTGAATAATCCGAGGGGTATTAAAGAAATATATGGATGATTTATCTTCATTAATTTTCTGATAGGAGGCTTTGCAATAGATATCCAAAGCTCTCCTGAAATTCACTGCCTCATTGATTCTGGCCCTACCCATCAAACATGTGTCATCCACAAACTGAAGATGAGAGTAGGGAGGTAGAGAATTACTCCAACTCCATCCCTGAATAAGACCATGTCTCACCTAGGAAGTGAGAAATCTGCCAAGACCTTCAGCTATGAGAATAAATAAATAGGGAGATAAAGGGTCCCCTTGCCGAAGCCCTCGCAAAGAGCTAAACAATTCTGAGGGTTCCCCATTAATAAGAACTAAGAAAGAGGTAGAAGTCACACAACTAAAAACCCAATTCACCCACTCTTCTCCAAAACCAAAAGCCAAAATGATCTTTCATAATAAATCCCAACTCATCCTATCATAAGCTTTGGCCATGTCAAGTTTAATAAACATGGCCTTCTCCTTAGAGGAAGCCATTGAATGAATAGCCTCCATTGCTATCACAACTCCATCAAGGATCTATCTTCCATGAATGAAACCACCTTGCTCCTTAGAAACCAAAGTGCAGAGGAGAGGTTTGAGTCGTTCAACAATCAATTTAGTGATTATCTTGTAGACAACATTACATAAAGCACTAGGCATGAACTGATCCAAGCTATTAGCCCCCTCCTTCTTAGGAACGAGAGCCAAGAAGGTATAATTCATAGATTTGAGTATTTGTTTATTCCTATGAGATTCTTGAACCACATCTAGAAGATCATACTTGATAATCTCCCAAAATTCTTGAAAAAACTCAATACGAAACCCGTCAAGGCCAAGAGCCTTGCCTTTTTTCATTTGAAACACAACCTCCTCAAGTTTAGACAACAAAATGGGCCGCAAGAGAGAATCATTCATTTTAATAGAGACAAGAGGGGGAATACAATTCAAGATGGCCCTCTCTTCCACCATAGCTTCAGGATCCTCTTTGGTAAACAAATTAGAAAAAAAACTGACAACTTTTGTAGCAATTTCTTCTTTAGATGAAAGATGGACCCCTTTTGAAGATATGAGAGAGGTAATAGAGTTACCATACCTCTGAGCCTTAATAGAATTATGAAAAAAGAAGTGTTTCTATCACCTTCTTGGAGCCAATCCACACGAGACTTTTGTTTCCAAAAAATCTGCTCACGCAACTCCCACTCTTCTAAGTCCTTTAGAGCAAGGGACTCGGCCATATTGAGCTCCACAGTCATCCCTAATTTGACATGTAACCTCATCGAGCTTGGATTGAGCTACCATCTTGTGTCTATGTATATTCCCAAAACATTATTTATTCCACCTCTTCAGCCTGTATTTCACATGTTGTAATCTCTTCCCAAAGGTGTACATAGCCCACCCATGGGAAGGCACCCCTTCATACCACCAATCAACCATAAGATCCCTCAACGACTAATCACGAAGCCACATCAATTGAAATTTGAAAGAGGGATTTTTGAAGGTTCTAAAAGATGTAATAGAAAGTTTAATAGGCCAATGATCATAACCCCTCCAATCAAGAATTTCTAAACTGGTGGACCACCTATCATGCACCCAATAGGAGGAAACCAAAAATCTATCAAGCCTTTCAGAGATAGCCTCAACACCAGTCCTCCTATTATTCCATGTAAAGACACCATTATTTGGCTTCACATCAATGAGATTCAAGAGACCAATATTATCTCTGAGTAAATTTGAGGAAGGATCAAGCCTGAATAACCCACCTCGCTTTTCCTCCAAACTAGTAACGACATTAAAATCTCTAGCCAAAGTGACTCAACCAAAGTATCACCAATAAGCTTAACCTTTTCCTGATCCATTTTCCATCCACTCCTTAAAGGTTTTTCTAAAGAACCCTTTTTGAGGGTCTTCTGTTGCAAGCCTAAAACAGGCGGGGCTTTGTTACTCTTCATAGAACCTGAGGCCACTATAATGGAAGCAAGAGTAGACACCATGACCACTGCACCTTCAGGGACTTGTGACCCACTAATATCTCTGTTGTCCTAAACATGGGAAGGCAACTCCATAACCATTTGAACATCCTGTTGATTCTCCAAAGATAGAGCCCAACCCTCTTTCTTGGAATCCCCATCCAGCACCTCATGTTGAAATTGGGCACCCAAGGACCTTTCAACTGGAACTCCTTCCTCTTGGACCAAATCCTTTAGAACATCAAACCTATTTAGGGTGACATCATTTTGCCTATCCAACCAAGTTCTCTTCTTTCCTTTGTCTTTATTTTGAGGTTTGATAGGAATGAAGCCATCTTTATCAGCAGGACCATTAGGCATAGAGGCCTTCCCCTTATCTTCCCCCAAAACAGAGTGAGGAGGATCGGAAACAGCTAGGTTAGAAGATTTATTTCTGGGACATCTTCGTTGTAAATGACCATATTCATGACAAATTTTGCATCTAAATGGTAGGGTCTCATAGTCCAGCTGTTAGATCCAAGAAGATGTCCTCAAATAGATTTCCATAAAGTCTGGAAAAGGATTATTTAAATCAACTTCTACACATATACGAGCGTAGGAAATTACCTTTCGATCTTGAGTTTGTGAACCCAAACCCACAGGTTTACTGAGAAGAAGTGAGATTGAGTGAAGAATATCTTCTCTCAAGAATTCTAATGGAAGCCTCAGTAATCGGATCCACACGGGAACACGAGAGGGACGCTCCTCAATAGAATTAAAGCCAATATGCCAAGGTTTGATAAAGAGTCCCACCTGGTTGAAAAAATAAGGGCCACCCTCAAAAGCCTTGTTCCTATCTTCCATGTTGGAAAAAATAACTAGAAAATAGTTATTGGTTGTCATAAGTAGCTCCATATCTCCTTCAGGATTCCAGACACGGCATGCCCAAGACTCTAAAACAGGTATAGAGAGGCGCAGACTGATAAATTTGCATATGAGAGCATGATTACACCAATATTCAACATCCTCCAAAATTTTCTCAGGTTGAATAACCAGAACTGGACGATCTTGGGATCTTTCCAAACACCCATTTACCTTTTTCATGCGAAAAGGCTCTTTCGAAGAAGAGGCACCTACCCCTGATTGGGAATGACTAATGTGTTCCTTTCCACATGCATGCAACAAATGAGATGGATCCGCCATATCCAAATCTCCAGAAATCATCTAAGAAGAGGATAATCCTCTATTCTCCATGGACCCAGAGAAAATACCAAAAGAAGAAAAAGAAGAGGGGTGGAAAATCCAACCCCACACACCCCAACAACAACCCAGGGGAGAAGAAACAAAAAAGGGTTGCAAAATAACCCTACGACGGCCCAAAAAACCCAACCACGGACAAGCAAAAACCGACCCTCAGCAACCAAGAAACCCCCCCCCTGGAATGAAGCAAGAAAGACATAGGATAGGGCATGTCGGCCCTAGCACGACACCCACGCACATGCAGAGCCATCATCCCCATCTCCATATCAACCAATGATTTGACACTTGAGAGGTCACAAGTGTCATCATTTTTCTTCAAATCCTTTCTAATACCTTCTTTAATGATTTTTCCTCTGTCTTAATCGACAAACTTCAAACCAAAAAGGGTAAGTTGTAGGGTCAAATGAATATAACAAACTAAATTTGCGCAGAGAATAAGAAAATTTGACTCTTTCAGTGAAGACAGAACAGGGAATGTTTTACAAAATGACTAAAGGAAACAGGGTGGTCAGTTAATTAGAAAAGAACCTATTGTTCATGATGTGATCCCGCAGGATGTTGTTTTTCTAGCAGAATTTCAAAATTATGGCTGGCTAGACTATTTCTTGAAGTTGTAGAGTTTTAATGAAAATATTGCTACAGAATTTGCACAAACTTTTGCAAATGGCAAAGCAGTGGTAAAAGGATTGGAAGTGGTGGTAACAAAAGAAAGAATTGTAGAAGTTACAGGGTTTCCCACTGATGGGGAACCATACCCAGCATCTCGAGACACAAGATCAGCAAGGGCGAAATTTACTGAGCCTAGTGATCCACCACTTGTTGTGGATAAATAGGGGACAAGGAGAACATCATTGCTAGATAAGTGGATGCGTGCAGCTATGCACATTTGCAAATACATTACCTGTGAGGTTCGCTAGTCTTGTCTGCACCCCATTCATTTCAAACTCTTAAGCTATCTAAGGCATGGGAGGAGAATGAATGTGCCGAATGTTCTCTACAAGCTGTTGGAAATCATGGCGGTTGAGACTCAAAAAGGTAGGGCCAACTCTGTGTCTCACCACTATTTGATTAAATTGCTAGTTGAAAAATCTTTGTGTGAGGTCTTTAGTATGACATGGGAGGAATTTAAAAAATGTGGATCAGTTTAGACCTGAAAATGTGGAACAGAGGAGTCTGTCTCGCAAGTCTAACAAAAGAAGGAAAGTTTCTGCAGCCACTCCTGAGGCTTCTACCTCTAGTGTGAGACCCAGGGGAAGCCCTCCTACAACCATGACCATAGCGGTTGATTATTTTGAATCAAAGCAAGAAGGAACCCCTTCTTCGAGTCATGATAATACTTTGTTTCAAACTCTATACCGAACAAGGACAACAACTAGGAAAATAGAGGAACGACGGAAGAAAGCAGAAAAAGGGAAAGAAAAGGTTAGGGCTGAAACTTCTAAGACGACAAAATCTGGCCCTAGCCCTGGTAAATGGAAAATCAGAGACATTGTTTCTCCTACAGCAACAAAAACTAGGGAAACCTCTACAACCAAGGCAAAGCCAACTATACAGGATGTTAGTGAAACGTTAAGAAAAATCCCTAGGCTAGAGACAACCATTGGAAAAGAGGCAGTAGACTTTGAGGAAGAAGTACATGATGAAGGACAGGGTATATTTGAATAGCATGCATTTGAGGGACATCCACAGACAAGGCTAGATCATCTTGCCTTCATTGTAGAATAGGCAGGAGGAGAAGAAATACCATATCAAGAGCAGAATGAACCCCTTCAACAGGAATTTGAGCAACCACCAGTACCGCCATTGGAACATGCTGCCAAAAATATTTTGGTAGGTATTCATAAACCCCCTTATATCTTCATTGCATAGTGTAGTGATGAATTGTTGGATGAAATAGAAAAGAGGGATAAAGAGAACCTTAGATTGCATAAACAAATAGAGAAAGAGGATAATGAAATTAAAGAGAAAGATGAGGAAATTGTTAAATTAAAGAAACAAGTGAATGATGTGGTAGAATTAGTGCCACAGTCAATGGAATGTAGAACCCCTCCAAGGGTTTATACATTGCATTTAAATGAGAGATATTTAAAATTTCATCTTTCTAGGGTAATTTTAGGATTAAATCCTTCCATAAAAACCCCTAAGGAATTCTTTTTAGCCTACTAAGAATCCCCAACAAAGAATAAGAACCTACTGTGTGAACTATACCTAGATAATTATGCTATCCCAGATGACCATCAATGGAACCCATTGATGTATATTGGAGATATCCATTTGAGGGCATTTATGTCCTGGATTTAGAATGAAAATGGTTGGGGTGAACAGTTCAGAGCTTACAGAGAAAAGGAATTATAAGAACCTTTGCCTCTCAGGGATGAATCTCATAATCCTGAAGCAATGTTTTATGATTGGCACTAAGTTATGTACATTCCAGAGCTTAAGGATAAATTATTGCCTCTGCAGGAAGAATCCTATAGAGAATATGAACAAATAGAGGACACTACAGGAAGAACAGTAGCAAGACACCTTTCACAGAGATGGAATAGCTTGACTGATCAGCTAAGGCAAGCCAAGCCGCATTCACTACAGAATTATGTTGCATTACAGAGGAGATGTCCTAGATATATGCATCTTGGCAGAACACAGAAACATTATTGGTTCCCATTGAAATTCCAGCCACCCATCTTGTTGTGGCCAGTGTCAGACTACAGGTACTATCGATATGATATAGCAGAAGAATGGCCAAGGTGGAATAGATTGGAACATATGCATGGATTTTATTGGGATCCTGGTCAATGGGGTGCAAAACATGTTGTAGGATAATTGGCAGTCGGTGATATGAGAACCCTTACTAGGATAAGGAACATTTCTGCTAGAGGACCAACAAGATCCTAGGTTGTGGTGAATGATGAGACAAGTTTAGAATCCTATTTTTTAAGGATTTATTATGATGTCTATGATGACACTTTAGATTTTGATATTGTGATGACACTATTTACAGTGCTATTCCCTTAGAAGTTGTTACCTTTTGGGCTTAAGTTTGACCTTGAAATAATTCATAGTATTAATGCATATGCTATGTAATTATCTATTAAATGTGCATGTGTTGAAAAGAATGTTGTTTTTTGATGATTTAGGAAATGTGGATTGTTTGTATGTGCTAAAATGTTTTGCAAATATGGGCCAAGAAAGTGGTGTTATGAAGAAGCTTGCAACAAGGAGCAGGACTCTTACCAGCTGGCCAGTTGTTGAAGAGGTCAAGAAGTGATCAACGTAGTGGAGATTTCTCTACTTAATGTTGCAACTACCTTCTTTTAATTATGTACAATCAGTGAGTCAATTTAGGTGCATGTTGTGTTATATCTCTCTTAAGGGAGTCCTATTTGACTTGGCTAAGCGCATGCATGATCTTTCCTTTCCACTTTTCATGCTTTCAATAAATGGCGTCCTCCTTATGTTGTGGAGTTAGTCGACCAATTAGTTAGGATTAGTTGGTAGATTTTGTTTCTATAAGTAATTCTCAAATTGTTGGAATCCAAGAACACTAAGAGGGGGGGGTGAATCAGTGTTCTGTTGGATATAATATTTTTAACCTTATTAACAAATCCACTTAATAGCTGGTATGCATAAAAAAAAGTAACAACAAGCAATATTAATGCAACCACATGAATCAACACCATAAAATAGAGATTTATACGTGGAAAACCTCAAAGAGGAAAACCACGACGGGATTGGAGACTCACAATATCTATCCACTGGCCAACTAAATAGTAATTACAAGAGGGGCCTGCAAATGCAAGAAAGCACATTGCCTAGAGTGCACTACTCATCACAAAAGGAGTCTCACTGACTATAGATCCAAAGTACTGGATTACAAACAAAAAGTGAACTCAAAATGAGCATCTGCTATGCTGGATGAGTTTCGGTTAAAGAACTGTCTATACCGGTTATATTGTAACCTTCCTTACCGGTAGTTTAGATTGCTTCCCAAACCTCTAGACAAATAATCAAGACCGATTGTAGATCATTACATTCGCATTCTATCGATCAAGATCTCTCTCATATACCATCACATAACCTATTGTATCTCTTATCTGTCATATCCTCAAAATGACCTAACCCAGACTGACTTATATACCCAATTACTTGAATAAACACAAATACCTTATGTCAACTTACAACCATATTACAAATGATAAGACACATGTCGGCCCAAACAAAATATAAACATGAAACAATATGATCAATGTCGCTTCCATGCTTGCGGGATCAATCTCCTATGTCAGCCTTAGAATACCGGTTCCAAGTTTGTTGGTTACATGTCTCTCATTTCCCTAAATGTCGGTGAAGTGAATGTCGGTTATCTTGATTGTCGGATCTCCCATGAAGTGTGTTGCCAGCAATGACAACACCTATAACCCGAATGAATTTCAATTGCCAACAATCTCCCCCTTTGGCATTGATGGCAACACTCATGTGAAAAATGGATCGTTGAAGTGTTGAACCGGTACCTATCAAAAAATTGATCTCCCAAAACTGATCCCAGAAGACTGCTCCCCCTGAGCTATACATTACTTCTTATGTCCCTTGACATTTTTCACATCCACCTCTCCCCCTTTGATAGAAATGCCAAAGACCAAGGCAAAAAAATAAGAAATGAAATTATGTACAAAGCAAAATTGTGAATATCGGATCTAAATGTACTTGAAAATATCTGGATAAGCACCCTTCAAAATGCCAAATACGTATCCCAGTGGGATTTTAGAGTTCCCAAAATTGATACAAACCTGTTTAGAATGTAAGTGTACAGTTCTTCTTCTATTAGGGTTGTCAATGTGGGCATATTCATCTGGTCCATACATTCCCGCTTATGAAGTAACAAAGTATTAAGCCAGGGAATTACCAAACCTCTCAATTCTCTGGCCCACCGGATTAATTTGTCCTTTTCCTTCTCCAGGGCTAAAATTTCAAACTCTAAAAGAAAAATTTAACCATCAATAGAGCTGGTCAAAGATTCAGTACCATCAAAAGTGACTGCAAGTTGTTCCAACTTGTCCTTATCCGCCTTAACTTTACTATATAGGTCTGTTGTAAGTTTTGTTGTGTTAGTGCAAGACTGGTATATGAGACTACATTGATGAAGAGCTTCATCAATCCTTGTCATCTCTTCTGTCAGCTTAGCTTTGTCGGATGTGATAATATTATCATAGGTGACCTTTCTAGTTGTATTATTAGTTTCCACCAACTATCGGTTAAACACTTGTTGAAGAGTTTTATACTCTTTTGCAATGTGCTTAGTCAAATCTTTCAACTAACCAGATGGACTAGATACCTGATCAATCTTACATTCTGGTGCAAGCTGTTGCAAAATTCGAATAGCTTTCTCAATAACCTATTTATCCTTTCAACCTTCCTTCCTCAATTTCTAAGTCGCAACAAACATCAATTCAAAACTGCTCAGCTACTCAATGTTCTTACTCCCAAAATGACCAAAATATTCTTGATTGGATGAGTCAAGTGCCAACAATGAGGGACCAACATTCGGTGAAGGTGTCGGTACCCGGACCTCAGTCTGATCATCCTATTCTATCTTTTGATCTATTTTATCCTTTATCTTCTCAGCACCTGTGGCTTCGCCACTTGGTGCAATCATTTCTACAGCCTCTATCTCATTAGTTTTAATTGTATCAACATCAATTACCGAAGGATGATTGTCTTATACTGGTATTTTGATCTCTACATCTTGTACATGTGTTACTACCGAAGGAATATCCTCAGTTGTTTTCCATTCCAAACCGGTGGATCTCCACCTAGTATACCTTTACATTTAGCATCAACTGGGATGTCTGGAATGTCAGAATTAGGCAGAATATCCGGTGATTTAAAGAACCTGGTTTATCCACAAATAATTTAACCCAAGCCTCATGTGTTTCCTTGACAATCTCATTGACTCTGCCCACCATAAGACTTACATGTCGGTGTCTACTCCGGAAAATTGTTTTGTTTGCAAACTCTAGACATTGTTGCATCACTTCATCAGTTATAAAACCACAAACAGTTCATAATTCCTGAACCTTAATATGCTTATCCTCCTCAATAGTCGATAACCTCCTAGCATCTAACTTTTTATATAAATCTACAAGTATTTTCTTCTCAATCTCAAGTAAGGCTTTCTTATATATGTCTAAGTATAACAAAACTGATTCTTCAATCTCCTTTTGTTCCTTATCATCCATATCACTATAATAGTGATGTATGTTACTCAAAATCCCATCTTTTGTGATCTAATCAGTTAGTTCACCAACAGAAAGAGGAGCAATAACCTTAACACTTTTACCAGATTCAAGAGTTTTATCTAGGTCTGATTTCTTCTTCTTACCAGGGGTGGGAGCAGATCCAGAAGCCATCAGGATTCAGAAACGTAGCGTGAAAAATAGAGAAAATTCCTCTCAACCTAAGCCGAAGAAAATTTTTGAAAATCCGCTTAGAAAATACTAGAAATCGTTGGAAAATTATCTTAATCACCTTGATCGCCTTAAACTCACTCTTCTTCACTCTGAGTGTTGTGTGATCAGAAATGAAGCAACTTATCCTTTTATCCTGTGAAACCCTAATTCCTTATTGACATTAATGCATGTCGGCATATGATATCGGATACAAAATCCGTTATCTCAATGCCGGTTGTCCTCCAAAATGACTTCACCAAGATCTGAAACAACCTTTCAGACCTCTACCAGAGGTAATACAGAATTTGTCATTCATTTTCCTCCCCCTAAGGCTAATGCCTTAGTTACCGGATGCGTTTCATGTCGGTGCAGGAACATTCTGCTTTGTCGATTGAGTAACCGGTGAATTTGCCTCTACCGGTTGATCATCAAATTTCCTAACCCACTGTTTAGCATGAGCTTGCTAGATTTCATCAACCTTTTGCTTTCCCTTCTCATTAGATGTGTCATTCCCTTCTGGTGTATTCTTGCTTCTGCAATATTTAGCAATGTGTCCTATTTTGTTGCATGCATATCAAGTATCATTGTTCTTCTGAATTGCCTTGTTGAGTCCTTGACCATTTTTTGACCTACATTGATTAGCCATATTGTTAGTCCCAACCGGTGCTGAGAGGGGAGGGGTGAATCAACACTTTACCAGTTTTGCACAAATAAAACTTTTAACTCAAGTCCGCACTAACTTAACATTCATCAATATAAGAAATTACTGCAGAAGAATATGCATGCATGAAAAGATACACAGTAACACCAAGATTTATCTCATGGAAACCCAAATGGGAGAAAACCACGGTGTGAGTAGGAACTCATAAAATTTGTACTCTTCTGGAGTAGGCCCAGTAAAGAGTCATCCCTGTTAGGAGATTACAAAGACACTATTAGGTGCCACCCAATTAATAGATTTTGATTAAGGCCTATTAGTGCCTTTACCCTATTAAAGGTCTTAGGATCATCAATTAAGATGACACCCGATTAAGGGATTTTACAGCGGGACCTGTTAAAGTCCACCCAGTTAAGGGATTTTAGGTTGCAATGGTTAGAAAGCAACAAAAAGATGATCTGTTGGAGTAGCTACTGATAGCTTGATCAGATCACAATGAAAATTAATACTCTATTCATACCGGTTGTGTCTTCTCTACACAACACCAGTTTTTTACTTGTACCTTTAGCTCTGCACTCTGTCGGTTCTCTGACCCTCAGCTCTGCACTCTATCGGTCCTCTTACCCTCGGCTTTGCACTCTGTTGGTCCTCTTTACCTTCAGATCTACACTCTGTCGATCTACCTTATACGCTCTCTGCTCTGCTAAAATCTTTTAGCAATTCCTCGCACTCTACTCTGCACTTTTTGGATCGCCTTGCGCATGATCTGTACTTTGCAAATTTTACGATCAAGAATCTTTTGAATGAACTCAAAATACTTTATACATTCTTTGTCATCACCTTCAGGTGTTTCCTTAATCAATGCAATCATAGATCTCAGTAGATTTACAATTCAAATCTTCTCGCTCTTGCTCTACATGCCATGCAACAATTCCACCAACTACTCAACCAATTATTCCATCGCATCCCACCAAAATAGTGACTTATGGGTCGATTTCAATCTTATAAATGTGAACCATAAAATCCGCAAGTAATCATGGCTTAATTGCATGATGACTGAAGTTGAATTCACCAACCTTTAGTTTGGCATAAACATAAGCTCACCAACTCACCTTTTGCCACCGCAACTGAATAACTAATCACCACTTTGAGATTTATGGTGATCACCTATCTTCCTTCTACCTCAGTGGTGTACCGATATACCACTACGCTCTACATTACCAGTTCAACCTTTGATTGTCGGTTTGTTGTGCTTACATCAAGTCTCTTTTCTTGTTTGCCAATGAGGTTCCGGTTTGCATAAAACCTCAAGCCTTATTTCCTAAGTCACCTTTTGTGACTTCATCATCATCAGAATGACCAACCTGAAGATCTGACCTCAACACCGATCTTCTTGAGTGACAGATCGGTTAGCTTAGTATGTATTCCCTTGAGCTGATTGAACCTTGGTCATCTGTCTCTTATGTTGTTTTCATGTATTTACAAGTCATCACTTTGACTACTGCACTCCATCAATACCACTCCACCGGTCAGTGTTAGACATCAATGACAAATCTCAGCGCATATATTGGTTCTCTGGATTAATCAGTTTTATAAATGCCAACAATCTCCCCCTTTGGCATTGATGGCAACACTTCTGAATCCATCTTATCAGTTGCATGTACTTTCTTCATTTCATTCTTTATTTTTTTATCGGTCATTACTTTGGCTCTGAGTGATGAATATCTCCCCCTAACACTGGTAATACTTTGTTCAGCAACTTCAGCTCAATCACTACTTACCAATGCTCAAACAATAATCATATCTCCCCCTTTGACAATAATGTCAAATATGTATTTCAATACACTAATCAAGACTGCTCCCCCTAATTGGAGTATTCCACACTTATCAATCTAGTCTTAGATATTTTTCATAAAAAAATCATACCAGATTGATATAGAGCCCTTTTTACCTACTTTACTACAGGTAGGGGCATCACCCCTAGCTTACCTCTGAGGTATTCAAAGGTATCCTTCTATAGTGGCTTGGTGAAGATATCAACCACCTTCTCTTTTGTTGGTATATACTCCAACCTCACTTCCTTTTCTTGAACCTGTTCCCTAAGATAGTGATATTTGATATCTATATGCTTTGTCTTGGAATGCATCACTGGATTCTTGGATATGTCAATGGCATTGGTATTGTCACAGTGAATCACTACCGGTCCAGTCACCTTTTCTTGGATACCTTCCAATAATTGCTTGATCCATACTGTCTGTGTGCAGATGATTGCAGTAGCCACATACTCTACCTCAGCTGTGGATTGAGAGATGCAGTTGTGTTTCTTGCTTGTCCATGACATAGTCCTATCTCCAAGAAAAAATGTACCTCCACTAGTGCTTTTTTGTCATCAATGTTCCCTACCCAATCTAAATCAGTGAAGACACTTAAGCTAAATTATCCCTTATGTGGATACCAGAGACCATACTCATCAATCCCCTTTAGGTATCTAAATATTCTCTTGACTGCAATCATATGAGTCTCTTTCGAATTTGCAGAAAATCTGGCAACCAAGCCAATAGCTTGTGCTATGTCTGGTCTACTGTGTACTGCATACTGCAACTTACCGATCATGGATTGGTACAGTGTCTCATTCCCTTCATTATTTTTGGAGAGATTGCAACCTATAACCATTGGAGTTCCAACAGGTTTGCAATCTTCCATTCCAAAACTCTTCAAATTTTCCCTTATGTACTTAGTTTGGCAGATGAATATGCCATTCTTTAGCTGTGAGACTTGCAGGCCAATGAAAATTTTTATCTCACCAATCATGGACATCTCAAATTATTTCTTCATTTGTTTTGCAAAACCTCTACTCATCTCATCATCTCCTCCAAATATGATGTCATCTAGAAAGATTTCAGCAATTAGATGTTTTCTTTCTTTCCCGGTCTTCAGATACAGGTTACTGTTATCACTGGTTCTATTGAACCCTGTGCTTAATAGATATGAGTGCAACCTCTCATATCAAGCTCTTGGTACTTGTTTTAGCCCATATAGATCCTTCTGCAACCTAGATACCATATTTCTTTCATCTTCATTTGCAAACCCTTCTAGTTGCTCTATGTATACTTCTTCCTCTAAAACATCGTTCAAGAATACCGATTTGATATCCATTTGGTAAACTTTGAAATTTTTGTAAGCAACATTGATGCAGAGCCCTCCTTGCTACCTACCACACACCTCAAAATGTATGACACTGGTCCCCTAGCACATGAATGGGATCCTATCAAGGCAAGGCTCTACAACTTTAGTACAATCTTCTCACCATCTCCAAGACTCTTGCCTACTCAATCAGAGGTATCTTGCTACAACACACTCCATGATACCTCCAAGGGTTAGAAATCATTTTCACACTAGTTGTGGATCATACAAGACTCCCTAAGGTCATACAAAGCACCGGTTGCAAGAATACATGCTCATTCCTTAAGAAACTCACCCAATTAGGCCTAGTTGTTGTAGCCCTATTTGGTGGGTAAAGGGACCTTAAGTTTAAATTTTCACAAACACCTTGGAAATAAAATTGTGGATTTAAACACCCTTTTATAAGTTATACAAGTCCCCAAAAGGAAGGGTCAAAGTCTGGAAAATAAAGGTCTTTGCCGGTAGGAAGTTGACTATCCTAAAAGGGCTAATTAGGCCTCTTTTGTGAAGCAACTATGCTTAGATGAATGAACCAATAAATTAAAATCCCATGGGAATATTTGGAGACATAAATCAATAGGGATTCTAGGGTTACACGCCTAGAAGCATCGCCATTTACACACAAGGTACTTTTGTTTGTTCAAGGTCTAGGTAGCCACATAGAGATGTCTACCTAGGGTCGCTCCAAACACTTCTCTCCCTTGCTCCTCCTGCAAAAAACTCTTGGAAATATAAAATACATTGACCATACTTTCCTTTCACCAAATCCCATGAGCCTCAGATTGGTAAAGTGCAAGATATGGCCATGAAGGAGGAAAAACCCAAGGTAAACCCTAGTTTTCCGGGTACCTACAGCAAAACTTGAATATCAGGAGCAACACACACAATCAAGACTTCAAATAAAAACCAAAATAGAGTTAACTCTCCTCTCAAATAAATTCACATCATTGGGAATGGATCCCAATCCGTACAGAACCGTACCACGAACCAAAACTCCAGAATTGTAGGAAAAACTCAAAATTCTATTAGTTTGTTTACATCAAAACTCTTCTCCATACAATCACCTCCTGGAAATCAGATCCACAAGGTGTATAAACCATTCCTCAACTGATCTCAACCTAAAATCAAGAGGTTAGAGCTGTTGGAGGAGTTTCAAATTACAAAATGCAAAAAGTGCATAAAAGTTGCTCATGACAACTTTTGACAACTTTTGCAAAAGTTGTCAAAATGTCATCATTCGCCTCCTAATGCCTTGGGTCAAGTTCAACCCCTCCTAAAACATCTTAAAACACTTAAAACCAACTCATTTGATCTCCTATTGTCCAAAAGTCCTAATTGGCTCATAGAAATGCCAAAATAGCAGTTTGGCTCACAAGATGGGGTTCATTATTACAAACATATAATGCATGATTGAAAACATATATAAAAATCCTAAAGACATTGTTAATGCCTTATTCTCCCTTATCAAAGTCTAACTTATCATCTTGAAGGGTTTGATGAGGTTCTCCTGCACCAAGCATAGGCCAGCAAAATTTTGACCCCTTCAAGCCTGGCCACCGGTGCAAAGGTTTCTCCATAGTCCAAACCTTCTTCCTGAGTATAGCCTTTGTAGACTAATCTTTCTTTGTTTCTTAGCACTTGACCGGTTTCATCCATTTTGTTTCTAAACACCCATTCGGTACCTATTACATTTTTGTTTTCTGGTCTGGGCACTAGAGTCCAAGTTTCATTTTTCCTAATCTGCTCCAGTTCCTCCTCCATGGCTTTGATCTAGTCATCATCATTTAGAACCTCCTTTGTTGTTTCGAGCTCAATTATGGAGAGCAGATAGACATTCTCTCTTGCTCTTCTTCTAGTCAGTACTCTTGCATCTTTGTCACCAATGATATTTTCAGCGGAGTGATTGTTTATGACATACTTTGCTAGTACCAGTTCATTTCTTGGAGCTTCCTCTATCGGTTGTGCAGGTTCTACTTCACAAGCTTCTTCATTTTCCACTACAACAGGATTCTCTTCAGCTGGTTCAACTGGTGCAATGTACTCGAATCCTTTATAATCCTCTAGTTCTTCATTTTTTCTCAGAGAACTCATCTACTCTGACATTTGCACTTTCCACAATCTTACCAGTCCTTTTGTATAAACACCGGTATGCTTTACTCTTTATGGAGTAACCTAAGAAGGTTTCTTCATCACTCTTGGGATCAAATTTTCCAGAGTACGCATCCCTTTTGGTATAGCACGTGCTTCCGAATACTTTGAAATAACAGACATTAGGTGAGTATCCACACCATAATTCATAGGGATTTTTATTTGTCCCTTTCTTTACCTGTATCTAGTTCAAGGTGTACACAATAGTGTTCACTGCTTCTCTCCAGAAGATATGTAGAATATCCTTTTGTATCATCAGAGTCCTCACACAATCAATAAGAGTTATGTTTCTTCTTTCAGTAACCCCATTCTGCTGAGGTGTTCTGGGTGCAGACATTTCTCTCATAATCCCCCGTTCTTCACAGTAATTCATAAACTCTTGAGAGGTGAACTCTCATCCTCTATCCGATCTCAGACATTTCAAATTCTTACCAGTTCCTCTCTCTACTTGAGCCTTGAAGACTTTAAACATGTGAAAGGCTTCTGATTTTTCTTTCAAGAATACAACCCACATCATTCTTGAGAAGTCATCCATAAACAACATGAAATGTTGGTCTCCATAGAAACTCTTGGTTCTCATAGGACCACACAGGTCTATATGGACTAATTCTAGCACATTTTTAGATGAAAAAGATTTGTTGTTGAAACAAGACCCAGTCAACTTTCCTAGTTGACATTCTTTACACATAGCATTTTTAGGTTTCATAATAATAGGCATACCTCTGACAGACAGTCTTACTGACTTTTTCTATGCTATCAAAGTTAACATGACACAGTCTTTTGTGCCACAACCAACTGTCTTCTACCTTTTCCATTAGACAACTACCTATGGTGGTCTATAGGTGAAACAGATTCTCTCTAGACTGTTTACCGGTAGCAATCAGACTTCCTAATTTATCATTTTTTTTGCATATTCCTTCATTGAATTCTAACCGGTAACCCTTATTGTTAAGTTGTGCAACACTTAACAGACTATATTTTAGCCCTTCTACCCAATAAACATCTTCACAAATTGTTTTACCATTTAGAGCTATGGATCCCTTACCTTTTACTGCACAAGGAGTATCATTTTTTAATCTCACCATTCCTCCATTGCAATCCTCCATGCTAAGGAATTTGTTTCTGTCACCAGTCATGTGGTGAGTGCAACCACTGTCAATTACCCAGTCTCCACACCATTTTGAACTAGAAATCAGTGTCATATCACCTTCCTTTGTGTTATCTTCCTTTACTACCACAAATGCAATGTCATTGTAGCGTCCTAAAATTGCGACACTTGCAATTTCGACTGCATTTGGGTCTTCACGATGGCGGTGCAACATTGAACCTGAATGGAGACCCCGAAACCTGCTTGTGACATCAAAAACTGCATCTTTCTGCACCTTGGCCTGATCCTCCTTGCACCCTGCTATCCCGGGAGGTGGGACCATGGCGCCCAGTGCCCTGGTCCAGCGCCCTGGTCCCTCAGGACCATGGCGCCCAGCGCCCTGGTCCTTGGCCCTGTTTTGGGCCTGGTCTCTTGTTGGGCATCGGGTCTTTAAGTTTGCAATTTGGAAAACAATAGTCCTGGGTCGGCCTAAGGTCAGAAAAATCAGTCTCCTAACCCTAATTGACAAGTATATAAACTACATTTCCTCTCCCAAGAGAGGAAGAAAAAATATATGTGTGCAAGACGCGGAAGCGATAGTCAAACATTCAAACATTCAAACATTCAAGCATTCAAGCATTCCTTCAAGCAATTGAGCATTCTAAGTCTCCATTCAAGGCTAGGTGTTGCATTCAAGACAAGGATTCAACCATTGAAGAGGAGATCACCTACAACATACAACATACAACATCATTACACCTTCGCATGTAAGAATACAAACATTCTTACAACAAGGTATCAGTACTTGATTACATTACAAACATTAACATTTATAGCATTCTCATTTCTTGGTTAATTCCAAAATCGGGGTTTGACCTAAAGGCAAACCCCTAATCCTTAACCCCCCAATCGTCCTCTCTTTTCTGTGTGTAGGTTGCAGGTACGCGGCTGTAATTGAAGATCTAGAATCCTTGTGCAGAGATGAATAGATCCCCCTTCGTTTCACGGATTTTTCGGAGGACCATGTGCACTCCGGGCGCCATCGTCCCGTCAAATTTCGCTCAAACTTGTAGGACAACGTCGTCTCGACATTTTACTGCTAATTTCAGGTCCGCAGCTTCATCCCGTGTCCCTATCTCCGTTTATAAGCGAATCTTTCTTACTTTACATGCATTCCTAGTTCAATCATTCTATCTACATTCTTTACAAAAGAGGGTATCCTTGATGTCTTAACCCTTGAAACTCATTTAGAATTCAATCTTGCATTGTGTGGGATTGGATCTTGTGAGTTTCAACCCCTCTTTTGAATGTAAAGTCTCTCCTAAGTGAAAACCGTCAATCCTAGTGACCTCCTTTCTCTCTCCTTGGAGTGGGGGGAACACCTAGGGTTCGATTTTCCGCTTTACATTTTGGTGAACCCGACGTGAACATCCTAATTCTGATTATTCATGGTTAGATCTGAAAAAAAAAAAAATTCCTTAATTACATTTCCATGTTTGATCTTTTGCAAATTTTAGAGGTTAATTGCATAAAAACCCTAAATCTTCTTTTTAGTAATTGAGCTTGTGAAATGTTTAATTGTTAATGCTTGTTTCAGATCTACCCTTCTATTGCAAATTGTCAATTCATATTTGTGCTTTAATTCTGAAAATTAAGTGGTTAAGTGTCAAAACCCTAATTTTTAAGACCCTCTTGATTCAACCTTTGACTGATGATTTCACTGATCAAAACACCTCCAAATCGGCTGTAACTTTGGATTCCGCAACAAAATCATAATATCTCTCATCCTTGAAAATTTTGAAAAAAGTTGCGAGGACCGTGTGCACCCCGAGCGCCATCGTCCCCGACATTTTTTCTGAAATTTCGGGAGCTAGATCTTACTGTATTTTTCTGCTAAAATCCAGAACCTTGGCTGATTTCATTAATTCTAACACTTTCAAAATTAAAGTCAAAATTGGTCTAGTGATTGTTTGAATTAAGGCTTATAATCATTCAAAAAATTGTTGAAATTGAAATTTGTGTCAAAATTGTGTTTCTTGCAGTCCTAAATCTGAAAAGTGTGTTGGCCTTCATTCGAAATTTCAGTGCTTTATTCAAATTCTTGCAATTTGTGACTTTTGAAATTAAGTGTTTAATTGCAGCAACTTTGATTTCTGCTTTCAAATTTGAATTTTGCATGAAATCGAGTCAACTTTTAAATTTCAAAGCTTGCATTGCTTTTAGTATTCCCTCTAAAATCATAAAATTCAAAATTTCAGTTTCCCTCTCTTTTTCAAAATTCAAATTTTGCATTTTTCAACAATCTTGGTAGGGTTCAATTTTGAGATTGCAACTTTAATTTGGCCTATCTACAGATCGTAAAATCACTCAATTTTTCCAGATTAGCTTTAAAATCATCATAACTTTCATCTCTGAAAATTTTGAAAAACGTTGTGAGGACCGTGTGCACTCCGTTCGCCACGGTCCCCGACATTTTTTCTGAAATTTCGGGAGATTGTCCTGATTGCATTCAACAGCTTAAATCTAGGAGATTGGTTGATTTTATTGAAATTTGCTACTTCTAAATTCATAATCTTCTCTCTCTTTTTAGTGCATGAGTTTTACAACCATAAGCCCTACTTACACTATTCCCGTTAGACGAAGCCTTAGAATTAGGTCCTTCCATGGTTTAATTACCAAGGAGATGGAACCTAATTTGAATGGCCTTTTTAACAAGGACATGGGTAATTCCCTTAATCCTCTTAATGATGAAGAAGCTCTCCATGAGGTTTCTGTAGAACAACTTTCGAAATTGGATAACCAATTTGATGATTTTCAATAATGGATGTCTCAAGAATACCCCGATAGTGAAGCTCTTTCATTGATTAAGGGTCTAAAACGTATGTTTCAAAGTGATAAGAATGGAATTGATATTTTACGTGGTATTGCACACATTGTGGATTCGAATGTGATGCCTATGAAGAGTTGTGCCGAAACTTTAGGTTATACACAACCTCCTACTCAAGTCAATCATTCTACCCCTTTGACAACTTCTATTGCTAGTATACCTACTTTTACATCAAACATAATGACTACTTCAATACAAAACATTCCACCTATGATCACCAGTCATGGGGGCAATCCCTCTTCTTCAATCAACCCTCTCCCTTCATTCAATCCGACTTCCTCATTCATTCCTTCAATGAGTGTTCCTATTTCATCTCCACAAATGAACATGACGCAAAGGGGCAATTCATTCAACCCTTCCATTCCTCCTTGTAGTGTTCCTCCTTTCCAATCATCTCCTATGACTAACTATCATAGTGTACCACCACCTTACTCTCAATCAATACCTTCTTTCAATAACATAATACCTCCATCACAATCTAACACGTATAATATGAACTCTTCAACTGAAGTGACCATTAACAATCGTGCACAAATTGTCTCTTCTTTACAGCAACAAATTGCCTCTATGAATCAATCTAAGTCTAGTGTGCCCACATTTGATGTTGCGAGCCCACTTTCTCTTGACATTGTTCGAGCTATCCCCCCTAAGCCTGTTGAAGTCCCGCAATTGGAGCTTTATAATGGTAAAGGTGATCCTCTAGCACATGTTAAGACCTTTCAAACAATATGTACCGATTTTGCTCATGACCAAAGGTTGCTTGCAAAATTGTTTACTAGAACATTAAGAGACAAGGCTCTACAATGGTATTGCTCATTGCCTTCCTATTCTATTAATTCTTTCCAACAACTTGCAAATGCTTTTATTCAACAATTTCAAAACAATATAGGTCCTAAAGTTACTTTGATTGATTTAATGCATTGTAAACAATGTGTTAAAGAAAAAGTGACTGATTTCATTGGTAGATATAAGCATTTGTATGCTCAAATTTCTTTTCCAGTACCTGACAATGATATTCAAAGAATCTTTATTTCTAATTTACAAAAAGATATTAGAGAAAAACTTCTATTTTCTGAGTTTACTTCTTTCCAACAGTTGTGCGCAACTCTTCACAATTATCAAATGACTGTGAGTCAAATGGAACAAGCAAATCCTATGGCTCCGAGTGATAAGGGTGATAGTAGTCAACAACCATTTGGGAAGTTTAAACCAAACAGAGAGTTCATTAAGTTCAATGAAAACATCATCAACAACAATGTGAATGCAGCATCAGGTGTGCCTCCTATTTCTAAGTTTTTCAAGAAAGAAAGAAAATTTACTCTTTTGAATGAATCATTGCATAGTATTATGAATAAGTTATTGGAACAAAATGTGCTTGCCCTCCCTCCTATAAAGCAAATAGATCCTACAAAGATTAATTCACCCTATTTTGATAACAAATCTTTTTGTCAATTTCATCGTCAACCTGGGCATGATACTGAAAAATGTTTTGCTTTAAAGGGTAAAATTCAAGATTTGATTGATAATAATACTATCTCTGTTTCAAGTGTGAATGATAAAGGCAACACATCTGTAGCTCCTCCTAACCAAAATCTTAAGATTTTTACTGATCCATTACCTTCTCATACCTCTAATGTGATTGAGACTAATGATTCCTCTTTCTCACCTGATGATCTTGTGTCTATGACTCCGAATGTGATTAACTTTGTAGAGCAACAGAAAATCCCTAAAGAACCTTCCATCACATTTGATTCTAGTGAAACTATCAGGGCACCTAATGGTCCTTTATATATAGTTGCAAAAGTCAAGAATAAACCTTGTCGTGGAGTGCTTATTGATCCTTCTTGTATGGTTAATGTCATTACTGAAGAATTTCTTTTTACTTTGCAATTGAATCAAGTGATCTATGACAAAACAAATGTGGTTGTGAAATTATTTGATGCATTTTCTTCTCCTGCAATTGGTTCTATTACATTACCTATTGAGGTCCATAACAAACCCCTTGATGTGGAATTTGCTATTATCCCATCGTCCGAACAATTTCGTGTGAAGCTAGGCTATCCTTGGCTATCTTCCACGAAAGCTATTGCTTCTCCTATTCACAAGTGTTTGAAATTTCCCCATAATGGTGAAGTTGTTACTATCAATCATAGTTTCTTTAAACCAGCTGAAAGAATTTCTAGCGTTCCTCTTGATTATTTTTGGCCTAAACAATTTCAATCTCTTCCACTGCGAAGTGATCATCTGTTCAAATCTTATCAAAAGTGGAAAAAAGATATGATCCTATCTCTAAGTGAACCTAGAACACCAAAACTTGATATTCCTATCATTCTTGAGAAGGAAGTTCTTCCTTTGAAAGATAAAACTAATGTCTTTCCTCAAGAAGATTCCCAACCCATCCCTATGGATGTGACTACGTCTATGACTAATAAACTTTCTAAAGGTAGACCTATACCTCCTCGTCATGATGGACTTGGTCTCCTTCCTAAACCAGATATCCCTCCTTTATATGGAGCAGTTCCTCCTCCTTCCTCTTATAGAGAGAAGAGACCTTCCTCTTCTCCTATTATTCAACCTAAGAAACCACAACCTAAACACCCAAGTGATAAGGATGAGAACATTCCTCCTCCTCAATCTTCTCAACTTCCTACTAAGACTAGACGAAATCGTTTTGCACGTGAACGCCGACGAAAACGTTGTCTTAGAGCTCGTGCAACTGCTTCTCAAACTTTGCAATCCCCAAAAACACCTTCTGCTAGTATTATTCCATTTTCTCCTCAACCGAAAATTGAGCTGAAATCTCCTAAACATAAGATGCATGATGGTCTTGATCCTGTGCGAGTCAAAGATCCTATTTTTATAAATCTTGATGATGATATAGATGAAAATGTTATTCACGATGAAAATGTTACTCATCTTTCTTCTGATAGTGAATATGAATATGTTGATGTTGATAACCATTTATCTAACGAATTTTCTAAAGCACTTATCCTAGCTCCTAGACAAGAACAACGTGGCGTGGAACATGAACATAGCCCTTGTTTGGATCTTGTGATAGCTCCATCTGCTGTGTTGGATGTTCCTCATCTAGCGTGTTTCCTGCCTTCCCAAAATATTGATCAGCAAGATCGGGGGGTGGATGACGTGCTAGACAAGTTTCATTAGCATAGCAGACTCTCTCCTCCTCTCTTGATCTCTTTTGTTACTTCTTCTATGTGTTATTCTCATTCTTCTATTTGTTGTCCTCAGTGTTGTCTACTTGAGGACGATGCAAAGCATTGAGATCTCTTTTGGTCTCTCTCATGTTGACTCAAAAGACACATGTGTTCCCTTCTTCTAGGTGACATTCCTTGATTGGGGAATGAAGAAAAATTATGCATACATACATATGATATACATGAATTATCATACAGCATACTGACCCCAAGGAAAGCGAAGTCACCTCATGCTTTGTGTTTTGTGTCTATTATCCTTGGGTTTATCTCACACTTGGGGGCTAAATATTTGTGATAACATGCTCCTTTCCCTTCTCATTTCTTATGTGTATCACTACCTTAAAGCAATCACCCTCGATGAGGCGTGTGCGATCGCTTTAACGTAGGGGGCATACACTCGGTTCATATCTCTTCAAGATACTTGAAAATTTCTTCGCGAATTTAGCTTTGCCTTGAAAATTTTTGGTATTTTTCTTGCATGACTCATAGTGAGGGAACCTTACTACTGACAGTCATGGTTCTCCCTCGTGATCTTCCCTTTTACTTTGTCAATCGAAGTTGTAAGATCCTGAGTCCACTGGGGGCTTGGTGTATCTTGCCTCCTTGACGTGGTGAAAGTCTTTCAATGTTGTTTCCTTGTACTTTACCGGAAGTATGGGCATACGCTTATACTCCCACTAAAGTGGGGGATAAATGTAGAGTCCTAAAATTGTGACACTTGCAATTTCGACTGTATTTGGGTCTTCACGATGGTGGTGCAACATTGAACCTGAATGGAGACCCCGAAACCTGCTTGCAACATCAAAAACTGCATCTTTCTGCACCTTGGCCTGATCCTCCTTGTACCCTGCTATCCCGGGAGGTGGGACCATGGCGCCCAGCGCCCTGGTCCTTGGCCCTATTTTGGGCCCAGTCTCTTGTTGGGCATCGGGTCTTTAAGTTTGCAATTTGGAAAATAATGTTCCTGGGTCAGCCTAAGGTCAGAAAAATCAGTCTCCTAACCCTAATTGACAAGTATATAAACTACATTTCCTCTCCCAAGAGAGGAAGAAAAAATATATGTGTGCAAGACACGGAAGCAATAGTCAAACATTCAAACATTCAAGCATTCAAGCATTCCTTCAAGCAATTGAGCATTCTAAGTCTCCATTCAAGGCTAGGTGTTGCATTCAAGACAAGGATTCAACCATTGAAGAGGAGATCACCTACAACATACAACATACAACATCATTACACCTTCACATGTAAGAATACAAACATTCTTACAACAAGGTATCAGTACTTGATTACATTACAAACATTTACATTTACAGCATTCTCATTTCTTGGTTAATTCCAAAACCGGGGTTTGACCTAAAGGCAAACCCCTAATCCTTAACCCCCCAATCATCCTCTCTTTTCTGTGTGTAGGTTGCAGGTATGTGGCTGTAATTGAAGAGCTAGAATCCTTGTGCAGAGACGAACAGATCCCCCTTCGTTTCACAGATTTTTCGGAGGACCGTGTGCACTCCGGGCGCCATCGTCCCATCAACTTTCACTCAAACTTGCAGGACAGCGTCGTCTCAACATTTTACTGCTAATTTCAGGTCCGCAGCTTCATCCCGTGTCCCTATCTCCATTTATAAGCAAATCTTTCTTACTTTACATGCATTCCTAGTTCAATCATTCTATCTACATTCTTTACAAAAGAGGGTATCCTTGATGTCTTAACCCTTGAAACTCATTTAGAATTCAATCTTGCATTGTGTGGGATTGGATCTTGTGAGTTTCAACCCCTCTTTTGAATGTAAAGTCTCTCCTAAGTGAAAACCGTCAATCCTAGTGACCTCCTTTCTCTCTCCTTGGAGTGGGGGGAACACCTAGGGTTCGATTTTCCACTTTACAGTCATCTCCATCAGATCCTTCTGATTCTTCATCAGTAACTCCTTCTTCTACAAGATAGCACTCCTTCTTGTTCTTGTCCTTGTAGCTTCTAAGGTTATCTTTCCTATCATTGTCAGGAGATCTGGATGCAAATGACCTATTTTATTATAGGAGAAGCACTTCAAGGGAATTTTACCTTTATACTTTTATTTTCCTCTTGGCAGTCTTCTTGCCAATAGAGCTTCAACCACATCTTGTTCCTTTTCTTCAGATAACAGGTTGTGATTTTCATGAGAATGACTGGTTATTATAGTAGAACTACTTTCGGTTTCTTTTCTTCTCCTTGTTGGTGCATGCATCATGGAAGCTTTGAAGGAAGCATCAATCTTTGGTACATTGTTATCATTGTTGCTCAGTTCGAAGGCAGTCAACTTTCCAATCAGTGAATCAAGCGAAACATTAACTGTTCCCAAGGATCTGAGTTCCTGAATTGCAGAAACTCTTATGGTATATTGTGATAGAAAGGTCCTCAAGATTTTGCTAACCACAACATCTTCTTCAAGCTTTCCTCTAGCACTTCTGATGGAATTTACTACATCCTTTATCCTTTTACTATATTGTTCTATATTTTCTCCTTCTTGCATCCTCATCTCATCAAATTTTCCTCTCAAGTTGTCCACTTTAGCCTTTCTAACATGAGGATATCCTCCATAAACTGTCTTCAGCTTATTCCACATATGAAAAGTTGTTTTCAAATCTTGAACCTCAGCATACTCATTATCAGAAAGAGTACTAGCAATCAGATCCATGGCAGCAGTATTGTCTTGCCTTTCTTTGATATGATCTGGAGTGAGAACCCCTGAAGGTTCATTGTACTCTATGATTACATGATTCCAGTAATGTTCTCCTAGGGTTCTTAGATAAATCTTAATTCTACCACACCATAAAGCGTAATTCTCCTTAGAGAACTTAGGACCATCCTTTCGCATCATCTTGGATCTTTCATTAAGCATAACCTATCGCATCTCTTATCAATCATATCCTCAAAATGACCTAACCTAGACTGACTTATATACCCAATTGCATGAATAAAAACAAATGTCTTATGTCGGTTTACAACCATATTACAAATGATAAGACACATGTCGGCCCAAACAAATTATAAACATGAAACAATATGATCGTTGTCGCTTCCACGCTTGCCGGATCAATCTCCTATGTCGGCCTTATAATACTGGTTCCAAGTTTTCAGGTTACATGCCTGTCGGTTCCCTAAATGCTAATGAAATGAATGTCGATTACCTTGATTTCCGGATCTCCCATGAAGTGTGTTGCTAGCAATGACATCACCTATAACCCAGATGAGTGTTAATACCCAACACAGATGATCTCTTGAAAAGAATTGATCTCTAATGTTGTAAGCTTACTTTCAACTTTGAAATATAGTTTAAGAACATGTTGTCATATTCTGTGTACTTTTGTTTTGATGAATAAGATGATATTCCAAGTTTCCAGCACTTGTGTTAATCTTGTAAGTCTCACTCAAGGGGGCCCACTTGGTGAGAACTATGATCAGTTAGTTTAGTAGTTCTTTTTCATTTAGTAATAAATACCATTCCAGCAGTGGATTGTTCTTGCAGCCAAAGCGAGCAGAGTAGTTTCCTGCTTGTTTGTCTGGAATTTCATTAATATACCTTGTGTTAGTTTAAGATTCACATGTTTAATTTAGTTATCAACTTAAGTTCAGTTTCCTTTATTAATCATTTGCAGTATTCCAATTCTAGTATTTTTCTTTGCTTGAAGTTATGATTGCTATAATCGAGTCTTAGTGCACATACTATGCTGACCCATTTCAAGTTCATGTCCATGGGTTGATAAGTTAAATGAACCTTCATAATGAGTCTGATATCTTCTTAGTAAAGATGTGTAATCTCTACATCATAGCTTTAAGGGCTTAGTTATTGAACCATTAGAGGAGGCTAACAGTGGGTTTACATCTTATTTGGTCTTTATGATTCACTTGTCTATGTTATATCATTTAGTAGGTATGTTCTATTCATAATCAGTAGTTTCAAACAAGCTTGACTGCTTCATATGAATAATGATTTTCTTTGTATTTCATCTTTCATGTTTTGACCTCTTCATGATAGTTGAATCTTATCAATTCTTAAATTAAAATTGATGATTATTTGAGTCAAGAATTTTAGTGGTTTTAATTGATATACCACCGATTCACCCCCCCCCCCCCCCCCGCTCTCAGTGGTATTTTACTCCAACATGAGCATGGCCCAATTTTCTTCATATTCAACTTATTATATGTTCCTATTGAAAGCCTCTCTTTTGTCAAATGAACACCATGACTTCATCTCCAATATGAAATTCCTTATATCTCCTTTTTTAATTTGCCTTAGCCTTGTAATAAATATTCATCTTATTAATTTTTTTCTCACTTCTTCATGCAAATTATTTAAGAGCTCTGCAAAGTCTTCAGCTTCAACACTACTCTTTTCTCATTTGTCTATCTTCCTTAACTCTCAAGCATTTCTATGAATACTTCCATATACAATTTGGAATTTGATGTACCAGAAATCGTATTGATAAAATTATTGTATGCAAACTCTTCTTGTAGTAAAATCAAATCCCATCCCTTGGGCTTATCTCCTACTAAGTATCTCAGCAAGTTACCCAAACTCCTATTAACCACTTTGGTCTTCCCATTGGTTTGTGGATGGTGTGCTAAACTGAAATTCAAATCCATCTTCAACTTTTTCCACAATGTCCTCCAAAATTACCCAACAAACTTGGTGTGTCAATCTGAAACTATACTCTTTGGTAGACCATGTAGTCTCACCACCTCTCTAAAAAATAACTCTACCACATGAACAACATCATTAGCCTTGTTGCAAATAATAAAATATGCAATCTTCAAAAATCTATCCACGACCACAAAAATGGAATCATGTCCTCTTTGAGTCCTCAGTAAACCAAGAACAAAATCCATACTAATATCCTCTCATGACCTCTCTAATACAGGTAATGGTTGATATATCCCTATATTTTGCTTGATGCCTTTTTCTATCTGACATACTCTACAACTTTGCACAAACTTCTTAATATATTGTTGCAATTGTAGCTGAAAATAATGCTCATTGACGAGAGCAATGGTCTTATCTAGACAAAAGTGTCCAACCAACCCTCCACTATGCTTCTCCTTAAGTAAATTATCTTTCATCAAACTCTTTGGAATATATAGTTGACTTCCTCTAAATAACATCCCATCTTGGATTATAACATCCAACCACTATGTCTTGTCTAAAGTAATAGGCTCCATGCAAGCTCTCCAAGCCTCTTGAAAATCAGGATCTTCTTAATATAAACTCCAGAGTTCATGGAACCCAACAACTTTGATCTACATCTGTGTCAACAAATTTTTCCTTCTAATAAAGGTATCTACAACTCTACTAGATATTCCACTCATGTGCTTCAAAACAAAGGTGTAACTCTACAAAAAAGCAACCCATATTCAATGTCATTGATTCAACTTTCCTTGGTTATTCAAATATTATAAAGCTTGATGATCAGTAATTAAAACGCTCTTTTGGTAAAAGATAATGTCTCAACTTCTTCAATGCCTAAACTATAGCATAAAACTTCTAATTATAAAAAAGAATATTCTCTTTTATCATCATTCAACATTTCACTTAAATAAGCAATGGGTTTATCTTTCTAACTCAAAATAGCTCCAATGGCATTGCCACTAGCATGACAATCCGCCTAAAATACCTTGTTAAAATTTTGAATTCCTAAAATAAGTTGCTTTGTAACTTTGTTTTTCAACAAATGGAAACTTTTTGTTTCTCTTGTAGTCCACTTAAACTATTTTCTACCCCTTTTAATTGTTTCAGTTAGAGGTCAACAAATACTACTGGAATTCTTGATAAACTTTTTATAAAAACTAGCCAAACCATGAAAAGATCTCACCTTAGTAGCACTCCTTGGGGTAGGTCATTCAAGGATAGCCTTTACTTTTTTGGGTCTATTTTAAGACCATTTGTTGAGACAACAAATCCGAGGTACACTAATTCTTTTTTCACAAAGTCGCACTTCTTCAAGTTAATTAATGGCCTTTCTTCTCTTAACTTCTCAAAGACCCTACAAGTATACATTATATGCTCCTCCAATGTTTTATTGAAAATTAGAATATCATCCAAGTAAACAATAACAAACTTACACAAAAATTCTATTAATACCTTGTCCATGAGCCATGTGAATGTGCTCAATGCATTGGTTAGCCCAAAAGGCATGACTAACCACTCATACAAGCCCTCCTTTGTTTTGAAGGTTGTTTTTCATTCATCTCATTCTCTAATCCAGATTTCGTGATATCCAATCTTGAGATCTATCTTCATGAAGTACTCATCTCTAGTCAAACAATCCATAATGTTATCCATCCTTGACAAGGGAAATCTATACTTGATAGTAATCTTATTGACGACTCAAGAGTCTATACACATCCTCCATTCTCCATTTTTCTTCAATTCTACTATTGCGGATCCCACACATAGACTTAAAATCTCTCGAATAAACCCTTTTTGTAATAAATCTTGCACTTATTTGATCAACTCTTCACTCTCTACCAGAGTCATTCTATGGGTTGCCTTATTTAGTAAACTTGCTCCAGGAATCAGGTCCATCCGATGGCTAATATTTCTCATTGGTGGTAATCCATCAGGTAAATTATTAGATACAATATCCAGAAACTCATCCAACAAATTTTCAACTTCCACAAGTATATATTTTCTAATTCTTCTTTGTTAGCTTTAGGAAGTAAAGAAAAACATAGGTGCTTATGCTTCATTGCATCTAGAAATTTTCTTCCATCAACTAAACATATTCTTAACTTCTCCTCTATCTCCTTCAATAGCTTCAACTTGTGTCAAACTCCATCCTTTGTTAAAGAATAGGTATTTGTGTACCCAACATGTACTGCATGATGATCAAATTACCATGGTCTCCCTAATAATATATGACAAAAATCCATAGGCATAATATCACATAATACCTCATCATGATAGTTTTTGATCTTGAACTTTACCAGATCTTGTCCATTGACCAAAGTCTTATGGTCCTTCTACAACCATGAAATTTGATAGGGATTCAAGTGCCTTCTTCTTTCTAGCTTCAATTTATTAACCATTTCCTCATAAACAAGGTTATTAGTACTACCACAATCTATAATGACATTGCAAACTTTACCATTACACTTAAATCTTGTGCGAAATAGATTCTTCCTTTAGGATAGCTCATTCTCATCATTTAGTAAGGCTCTTCTAGTAGCAAGAATCTCTCCTCTCTCTTCATCTTTAGAATGTGAAGACTTAGATTCTTTGTCTACATGGCCAAATTGTGCATTGCCCTCTAGTCTTCTATTTTTCCCCCTTGATGTTGGGGACACTCATAGGCTCTATAACCTTCTTCTCCACAATGAAAAGATGTTCCACAAAAGCCTCCTCTTCCTAGTCTTGGTCGTCTTCTTCTTCCTCTTTGATCTCCATTACTATGATCACGGGGATGGTAGGAATTGGTTCCCTTTTTATTCTGACTACTAATAGATTCTTCATTCTTCTTCTAGTCTTCATTTTGGCCTCATAAGACCATCCACCAGTTTTTCCACCATGACCTCTTCCACTATTCTTGCTTTCAAATCTTCTATTTGGCTTCTCTTCTACCTTCAAAGAAAATTGATATACATCTTCAATGGTAGACATTCTTACCAAACTCAACTCTTCCTGAATATTCAGCTTCAATGGTAAACATTCTTACCAAACCCAGCTCTTTTTGAATACTCAGCTTCAACTCATTTATGTAACAATAAAATTTCTTCGTGTTAGCCTCAGAATTGTTAGGTCCCAGAGATAGCTGAAAGGGGGGGGTGAATCAATTGTCCAATAAATTAAAACCAAAATTAACTTAACCAAAACTTAATGCTTAATGTCGTTAAACCAAACTTTATGTTGGTAGACAGTTTTATCAATTAATTGTGGTACCAGTAAAGATTAATGCATGAAACAGAAAGACAATAACATCCACAACACATAACACAAATATTTGTACGTGGAAACCCTATAAGGAGAAAACCCATAGTGGGAAGCCTTGCCCATAATCAAATGATACTACTATAGATAGTATGTGTGTACAATATGGAGCCTGCACATGCAGAAAGGCTAGCTACCTAGAGATCATTGCTCAATCACAAAATGGGAGTCACACTGACTACAATTGGATGGTTAAATCAAATGATAATGTACTGCTCAAAATAGTATCTTCATATGTTGGATTCAGTACCGGTTAAGTTCTGATATGCCTTCTTCAAACCTTCCTTCAATCTTTAAACTATGTCTGCGTGTATAGTTATGCTTATTTTCGCATATACCTTTTTCACACTTACTTACATTTCCATATCAATCCTGTATCAATCTCACAAATGAGATCTTACATATATACCATAACCTAAGACCAAATGAGTAGGTCGGCTTACAAAGAATATTACAATAAAATCAATTACAAGTAAATCAATATATGATGCATCATGTCGGCTCAATGCATTTACAATAATAATAAATCATCTCCATACCGTGTTGTGTTGATCTGGAATAGATATGCTTGTCGGTGCATAACCTGGACCTATTTGTCAGTAACAGTAAATATGCAAACCCGATTAGATCAATAACCCAATCACCAAAACCAAGTGATCAAATCATGTCTTCGACATAACCAGGTAGTCTCCAAGTCATTCCAAGTACCGATGAACAATTTAACCTGCCGGTGAACCAAATACCAGTGACTGTGCATAAGTCACTGACATGTCGGTGGACAAAACCAAAGATCTCCAAGTGCCGATAAGTGTTGACAAGTGTTAACAAGTGTTGACATCAATGACAAAACCATATCAACATATCCAAAATACCAACAAGAATGACCTATTCTAATCAGTTGATAAAACTCTTTTGTATACTCTTTGACGGATTTTCTTGCTTGCTTCAACCCTTGCATCTTTTTCAATAAATCAAACTCATAGTCAACAGGAATGACTTGTCCCTTCAATTCGTCTATCATCTAATCCCATCTTTTTATTTATATTTTCCTCTTTCATTTCTCTTTAACTGAACTTCTTTCCACCAAACACTTGCATGACCCTTCAATTTGGTCTTTGCAAACTTGACCCTTTCAAGATCACCCACTTATTCATATTCAAAATATTCTTCCATATTATTGATCCAATCGATCATCTCTTTTAGATTAAGATTTCAAGAACATGTGGAAACTCCAATCTTTGCAATTTTTTTCCAATCTTAGAAATGGCCCTAAAAAACCTAGCCTCATCTTCTTGTTCTTCTTCAAATTTGTCTTCTTCTTCAAACCAATCCTCACTTTCATATCTTGTCCTATTATCAACTCCTCTACACAGCTCCTCTTGTAGTGCTTGAACTTGTCTCTAGAGGGCTCTAAAACCCTCTTCCCTCCCATGTTTTGTCATTACCTTGCTAGTACTATGGTAATAAGATTTTGCAATGGCCCTAATCATATTAACATTCACAAACACGTTGGGCATAACTAGCCTCCCAATATTATAGGTCTAGATGTCCCTCACGAGAATATTTTAATTGGCCTTTTTATAACATTTTTTGAATAAACTAGTAGCCAATCAAAGGAATAATTAGGTCTCTACAACTAGAATAATCATCAATAAGAAGGTCACTGTAAGAATCTATTCCCTTCGAATTTTTATTTATTTTAGAGTAAGGTAATTGTTGGATTATGTACCAATTGTATTCCCTCTCTCTCTCTTTTTGTCCTTACCCTTAGAAGATTTATCCATTCTCTAGGGTTTAATTTTAAAATAGGGCTTCTAGGTTATAGGTATAGCTTCGTAGATGTAAAACCCTAAATTAATTATGAGAATACTCAATTTAGAACCCAATTGCAATAATAAAACCCTAGATTCACTTCTACAATTATAGGGAAATGACTATGAAATGTTGGTAACAAAAGAATATAGTAGTACTTGTTGGTTTGGCACACTCAATTCACCTCAAAGTTGCAAAAGAAATTGTGGAATTGCAACTTGAAAAACCTCAATTATAGACACTCCAAAAGCAATGGAGCTTTGGGAATGATAATTCACTGCAAGTTAATGAAAATGTGTAAACAATTTTAATTTTAAGTCAACAAATTGATTGCCATAAATGCACATGAGTCAACAAGTAAGGTGGTAGTCATTCATGATTTTTGAACAAATCACAAATGAGCAAATGGGCATGTTGGAGTTGATTGGATGACCTTTAAATAACGGGCCACCACTTCATGCAAAAGTATAGATATGACTAGAATCCCACCTAAAGGATGTGCACAAATGTGCAACTAGCCATAGGTTATACCTTGTACACGCAAGTTGCAAGTATGCAATGAGTCGGATAGTAGGTCTACCACATTACAAGTTCCTTAAGCGTGGTTGCATGAATTTGAAACTGGGCCCATAGGGGCAATAAGCACTAATGAATAATGATGAACATTAGATACCCTAACTGGTATTGAGAGGGGGGGTGAATCAGTACAGACAAAAACTTTCTCAACAACTTATCAAGTTGAAGCAATATCAACCGACTGAACTTAACCATGGCAATATCGGTTAAACATAGTAAGACTTCAGACAACATAAACTAATAAGTCTAAACACTTCAAATACATTAATACTTGATAACAACTTCACCCATAAACATATACATGTGGTATAACAGTAATACCATAACCTAATAACTCTGCATGCGTAATCACTCAAACAAAGAGTACATAATCATCACATGAAAAATGCAAAACTCATGACACACAAATTTTTCACATGGAAACCCAAATGGGAAAAACCACGGCAGGGATGAATACTCACAAGCTTGTTTTTGAACTCTTTTGAAGCTCACTCTATTAGGAGCCTAGTCCGGTTAAAGACTTTACAATAAGGTTCTGCTAGGAACCAATCCTGTTAAAGATCACCCAGTTAAGGGATGGTTATATACCATGATAAAGGCTGAAACTCTATTAGAGGTTACCTTGCTAGAGGATTTAAAGAACTCAATGATCTTGAGTCACCTGGTTAAAGGATTTACAATAAGCGAGTTAAAGCTACCCATTAAAGGGATTTTCCAATTGTTGAAATGGTTAGAAGACAACAGGTAAAACTCTGATTTGATAACAGTACTACATGCCAAGGCAGATCCTTTTTATTTCCTCTACTTTGAAATCACACTCTGCAGTTTTCCTCTTGCTGGTCTGGCAAGTATCTCATCAATCGGATACACACACACAACATTTGCCAACAACTTAAAACAATAAACATCATCGACCTTATAGACAACACTTAGGTTGGTAGCATAAACCCTAAGCATCTTAGGTTTACAAATCAAGCGGTCCAATCCTGACCGTCCAAACACTTTGCATAGAGCAATACAATTTCAAACATATCACAAGACAATCTGCATCGTCCATTATTTGTTGCACATCGGAATCAGTAACCCGTCATGCTTTCTTCTCATACTGCCAAGAAGAATGTTCATTCCCGATGTAGACTTTTAATGCAGTCGATCTTCTCATGCAAGATCCTCAAGGAAATCCTTCACATGCACAAAGTTGACGTGGCACCTCGATCTCATCCTCATCTCTTAGCTAACTCATCACAGAGTATCATCAGTTGCATCACACAAGATTGATTGCCAAACTGGAAACCCTAGAGCTGAGACTAACAATCGGTAGTCACACTTAGTGAAACTCCGACACCGGTTCACGGCATCTCTTCATACCTCTTCATACTGGTTCACCAACTTCTTTTAATCTACATACCGGTTTACTTGTACTTATTGACATAAATGACAGCATACATTATCATCATATCAACATGTCGGTTCATCATATGCCAACAATATCCAACAATAAGCGCACATCCAATCATTTCTCATGTTTACAACATGTAGGCACCAATTATAAAATAGTGGGACCACTCTTTTGCGAGGATGCAGAGATATTATCATTGACTCACACAAGGGATGCACATGAGCATGTATCTAATCATAATTATATCCTTGACATGTGGGTTCCATGTGTACCTTGAGCTAGATGGTAGGCTCATATCCTTTGACAAGTCTTCAATGCGTCTTTGTGCAAGTTCACACTGGGTCCAGAAAGGGTTAAATGCACAAATGCATGAGCAATAAAATCTTGCCCTTTATCCATGTCAGCAAGTGGGGCTAGTTCCATGTGCAAGAAGAGCTATTGTCATCAAGATCTAAAGAAAAATGTGCAACTGTGCATTTAATCGAAGTTGTAGATTTCCTTTTAGGAGTGAATCACCCACCTCACATGGATTTACAGATATGACTTTGGTCCCACACAAGAGATGCACACAAACACACATCCAATCATAGTTCATGACTGGTACATGCAGACTCCAAGTGTGCAATGAGTAAGATGGTAGGCCTAAGTCCTTTGATATGTCTTTAGTGCACCTTTACGCAAGTTCATGTTGGGCCCACTAAGGTTAAGTGCACAAACACACTACCAATAATGCTTCATTTTTTCTCCACGTAGACATATACAGTGTAAAGTGGATGGAAAGTGGGATTGGCCTTGCACACGCTTGCATATATTTTCATTGGGATCTAAAGGAATACATGCAATTGTGTGATCAATAGTGATTGTTTATTTACCCTAAACTAATAGAGATTTATTCCCTTTACTAATACATTATGCGTAGATACGAAGATTCAGTTTTGGGCCCACAAGGGAAATAAGTGCAAGCATGCAATTAATAACAATGTATAGCTTTGACACATGGGGAATCGATAAACAAAGGTAGGACCAACCTTGCAGAATTGATTATCGGGATTAGCAAGTCAACCAAGAAATATGTGCAATCGTGCAACCAATAGTTATTTGAATTGCATTGACATGTAGGCTCCAATTGTATAAAGTGTATGCAGTGGGGTTACGATGCAAAGTAGGGGTATGAATAATCTCAGTGTCACAAAAAACTACTTGGTAGGGCCTTGAGGTCTTCTTTCAAAGTACTTCCTTCACGATCCACCCTAATTCCTTGTAGCCCTCTAAACGGGTCCGTTCCTCCATAACTTTTGGAGTAGTCATGATATTCAAAATATAAATGCAATTTCACATACCCATTTGGCTCTTATAACATATGTCTCAAAATGAGATAGGATTCCTTTGTAAAAATAGGGTCAAATATTGGCTACTATAGTGGGAATTAGGCCTTATTAGGCTTGTGGACAGCTTATGTATGGTCTCCCAAATAATACCAAAAGGGTATTCAAGCATAGAATTGTATTTGGAAAGATCCCTTCACACCTATTAACATCCCACAAAGGTTCCAAACACTTCTTGTGTGGGCACAATGCAACTTTAGTCCTCTACGCTAAGGTTTCAACTTGATACATATAGATATCAGGCCTAGGGCATCACACTTTCCTAGGAAAACCTTCCTCCATGTTCCTGCACTTTTGACATATTTAAGAACACATATCTATAGGATATTCCACCAATTATTAGGGGATTTCACTGATGGAATGGGATTTTATTCATTTTCCTCTATCATTGGATACCCTACATAGGGTTTTGACCCACCTAGGAAGAAAAGCTTGTATCTTCCTCAAATCTTAATGAAATCAGATGCAACCAATTGTAAAGGGAAGAAGACTAAAATTAATTTCATTCCCAATCACTTTCAATCCAATATGAATCCATACAGGCACATGGGAAACAATATAGCAGCAAATATACATGAAATTTACAAAAAACAATGAGTTTTTATTGAATCTTCAACTCCAAATGTCAATCCAACCCCTTGGGTCAATGTGACAAGAAATTATAAAGAATTTCCAATCAGTTTCCAATGGTCCCTAACCACTTTTCAAATTAGGATTGTTGTATATTGTTGAGAAGTTTGCAGGAATGTGTTGTTAGCATTGATGTCAACATATTTATGTGTGTGCCAGTGTGGTAGTTAGATTAAGTGAGCTGGTTTGGACAGTGTGTTGCAGATGAGTTGTTGTGGATTAAACGATTTTTATATAAGTATCTCTAGTTGATTCAGCTCAAGTTTTAGAGGTTCGCATGGAGATTTGATTGAGTTATGAGATTTGATATTGCGGTTGATTTTTCAGTTGTTCAATATTGATCAGTGTTCTAGATTCTGCTTCACATTGCTCTGCATTGCAATATCTTGGATTGCAGATTTGGCAGAGTGTTTCGGACATTTTGGTGTGTCCTCAATTCAAATGGTTTGTGATTTGGAGGTCTGAAAATGAATATTTCAATTTGACAGTTAGTTTAGTTAGTGTTCTTGAAGTGCAGTATAATGGTGATGAAGATTCAAGTAAGTTGTGTTAGTGTGGTTGTTGTTGTGGTAATTCATGATGCTTGTGGATGTTTCTAGATTGTTTCTTATTCATGTTGATGGTTTGCATTGATCATTGTGCGCATAATTTATGATTTTCCTTGATCTGGTGGTGTTTTTCATGTTCTTGGCCGACATGATGATTGTAGTGTGTTGTGGATGTTCGAGGCATAATTATTGGAGGTGTTTCATGTTTGAGGTGTTGATTTAGGTCCATACTATGTCTTAGCCAACATTGTTTTGGTTTACATGTAATGTTATAGTGTGTATGGTTATATCTTTGTAATTTGTGATGTGTGTTGAGCTAACTTTGAAAGATAGATTGATGATATGTATAAATAAATGTAATATTCATGTGAGAGAGGTGTGTCTTTGTGTGTGAATAATGTATTAATCATTCGGTAGCAAAGAATAAGTGTGAGGAACTGTAAAGAAGTGTGAAGGAGTAGAGTATGTGTTATGTGCTTAACTGGAACTGTAACCAGGCATGAGGAGATGCTCATCTATTAGTTCATGATCTTCCGGATATAATCTGAATGTTTTTGTAAGACTGTGATTCTTCCCAAGGGTTGTAGCCCTCCTTGTTATGTGTTTTGAGCAGTGAGCTCTACGCAGTTCTCCTAAATGCATGTGCATTCCCTATTGTAATATCTCATATACTTCTAACAAGGTATTATCATAATTTGGGTAGGTTACCACCGTGGTTTTTCCTTTAATTAGGTTTTCCACATCAAAAATCTTGGTGTTATGTGTGTTGTTAATTATCAGATTTGAAATTGTGTTTGAATTTTGTTGTGCCTGTGATGTGTGATACCTACAGCTGCAACACAAAACACTCAATAGATCATTACAAGCATGGTTAGAAAATAATAAGCAAACAAAGATGAGCCATGACAAAGTGACCTATCGCCTCCTAAGAGATGTGAGTATGGATTTGCTCTCAGATCTGGATAAGCAATCCCAATGACTTGACTACACTGAGATGGAGGATTTGAAATGATAATGATATGCAAAGATGAGATTGATTATGCTAGACTGATCCAAGAGACTAATTAAGCTAATGATATGCATGATTAAGCTATGATGATGATGCAATTAAGCTAGAAAAGAGATTAATT
This sequence comes from Cryptomeria japonica, assembly GCF_030272615.1. Taxonomy (NCBI): domain Eukaryota; kingdom Viridiplantae; phylum Streptophyta; class Pinopsida; order Cupressales; family Cupressaceae; genus Cryptomeria; species Cryptomeria japonica. The sequence continues at coordinate 577,359,733 of NC_081411.1, read as the reverse complement.
AAGCTACATGATTCCACAATTATGCTAGAAAATGATCAAATTAAACTAAATCTAAGATGCAATTGCTTAAAACAACAATGCTCAAATGATATGCCTATAGTAACAATGCATAAGATGAAAATGAGATGGGATCCTTATTGCTCCAAAATGAGGGATATTTATAGGACTTCCAAGGCCAGGGGTGAGGTGGCAAGAATCAACGGTCAAGATTAAGTCTGAAGATATCAAGGGTGAAATTGGAGGAGGTTGGAGAAGAGGTTGGACGAAGAGACACTTGTCATCTTTGTGGTGACAAGTGTCAAGGAGCCTTTCTCATAAAAGGGAAAGTGTCCAAGAGAGGAGACATGTGGCCAAAGTGCCATGTGTCTCAAGAAGAAAATATCCACACCATAGGAGGTTAGGATAAGGAGTTTAGAATGTGCAAGATAGGATAGGGTTAGTTAAACCCAAGGTTAGGTGGAATGGGTTAGGTTAGGGGGATGGTTAGGCTAGGTGGTTAGAAGTTAGGAGGCATGTGGGTAATTTGAATTTAAAAATTTAAATAATAGGAAAAGACTAATTAATTCTCAACAACTCATAAATTGTTTTGTTTTAATTCATTAGAGGATTAGAAGAATTGATTAAAATGGGGGGGGGAGATTAATTAATTGGAATTAATTAATCAAAGAGGACTATGGAAATGAACCTATTAAATAAATCCTTAGACTTATTAATAAGTAGATGAAAGAAAGAATTTAATCAAATTGCCTAATGAATTCAATTACATTAGGAAGGGGGATTAATTAAATAATTGCTTATTTAATTAAATATCTTCAGACCATTTTTAGGTGTATACATTTTGCCCCTCTTTGAAGCGAGGTGTGATGACACGTTGATTCAAAGAATAATCTCATTTTAATGATGATATTAGTTCGATAGGATTCCCCAGACATTGATTGATAAATTGTGGTATGATGATGCCCCCTCGGGAGATCAATTGAGATAATTGACCTTTGGAGTGTGTGAATTTTTGCGAAATTGATATCCCAATTAGAAATGATTTGATTTTTGTGACTATGGTTAATGAAAATGTGAGTTCTATGATCACGGTGATGTGGTTTTTTATTAATGATAAAGCTTGATTGATTAGATTGATAAGATAAAGAGCCAGTCTGGTTTCAGGAAAGACACCTCTTGTATAAGACAAAGATGATCAAAGCGTCTGGTTTCAGGAATGATATATATCCTATATAAGACTTGATCAAAACGTCTGGTTTCAAGAAAGATACATCCTCTATAAGACATGATAGGATTGATTTAGATGTGATTGATTGATAGAATTGATAAGGTTGATTGGATAAAGAACTGATAGTTTGTTGATACCAAGTTGCAGGAAGATTTAGGTATGCTGATGTTGGTTCTATTGAGGGGGGAAATATAAGATTTTCGCTGGGTCAATAATATCTAGAGAGAGATGAGTCATTTTTTTGATTGCGTATATACTTATGATGATTCATGTGATAGATTTAACCTTGGATAAAATGAGCATGTGGAATCCCATGCAAGAATGAGATGCAAGCTAAATGAAAATCAAATGCAACGCGACGACTGGATCAGTCATTGGGTTATTGTGTTTTGTCATCATTAAGCTTTTTAAAATGTGGGAAGTGAGTGCAAACATACATGGTATAATTAAACCATGATGACCTGAGCATGACTTTCCTGGATTTTGATATGGCAAGTTAGCACAAGCATCGATGTATAATTGAACCAAGATGACCTGAGTGTTGCTTGCATAAAACAGGCAGTATTAATTATTTCAAACGCAAATCAGAAATGGCTTCGATGATACTCTGATGATCATGTCTCGAGACAAATTTGCACATATTAATGATTAATTTACAGATAGCAGACAAGAAAAATATCATGTTTCTTCCTTGTTCCTCTAGTCAGAGACATCCTGGAGTTACTCAGAAATCATGATAGCAAAAATCAAGATAGAAAAGTTGAACAAGCATGCTAAAATCATTATCCAAAAGATATCATCCATTGAAAAGTGTACAAATGTGCATAGACTGACTTTGTGATATTTTGATGGTTGATAATTTGATCTTGTGTTCAATGTTGGATGTGTCTTAGTTTTTTCTTGATAAGGGTTGTCTAACTATTGTTCTACTTGTTTGATTAAGCTCAAAATGATCAAAAATTTTGCCCCCAGCTAGGTGCAGGATTTTGCCCCAAGCCTAGAAAAAAATTCAGTATGATATACCCAATGATCCAAACCATGGCAAGAAGCCACCCGGGATGCCTATGTATGTGCAAGGCTTTATTATGGATATGAACAGCACTGCAAGCGGAAGGATGCATGAACTAATAGATGGAAGAGCTAGCGGACAGATAGTGCCTATTTGTCAGGTTTTCACCATTTGTTTTTATTGCACTTTTTCTCATATTTGATTTTTTTTGGATTTTCTGCTTTTTCACTTTTTTTGTATTTTCTACTTTTTCACTGTTTTTGGATTTTTTGCTTTTTCACTGTTTTTTAGTTTTCTTGCTTTTTCACTGTTTTTTATTTTTCTGCTTTTTCATTTTTATTTTTTTTTTTCTGCTTTTTCAGACATAAAACTTCTTCAGATGCATGCTATTGATGGTTTAGTCGAGCTGATCTTCATTCTATGTTGATAGTTGATATGCTCATGACCCAAATACTGTTGTGACCACAAATGGACCTAACCAATTTGGTTCAAACTTTCCTTTCTTTTCTCGATCCACCTGGTTGTGTGGATTTTCCTTTAGTACTAGTTCTCCAACTTGAAAGACTTGTGGTTTGACCATGTGATTATAACTTCGGCAAATTCTTTGTTATTATACCTTTAAATGATCAAAGGCATTTTGTCTTCGTTCATGGATCAATTCTAACTCCTACAATCTAGATACTTGTTGTTCTTCATCTGGGATAAGACCTTTTAATTATACTTGTAGAGAAGGTATCTCTACTTCTATTGGCAGTATTGCTTCTGATCCATAGACAAGAGAGAAAGGTGTGGCACTTGTTGGTGTGCGGATACTGGTACGGTAGGCCCATAGAGCGGGGTTCAATTGAATATGCCAATCTCTTCCAGCATCATTCACTGTCTTTTTGAGGATTTTCAAAATAGTTTTGTTTGATGCTTCTGCTTGCTCACTCCCTTGTGGATAATAGGGTGTGGAAAATTTGTGTTGGATCTTGAATTTCTCACATAGTTCTTGTACATCTTGATTCTTGAATGGTCGCCCATTATTAGTGGTAATGGTCATGGGTATTCCATAGCGACAAATGATGTAGTTCAAGATAAATGCAACAATTTGTTTTCCTGTGATATTTGTAAGAGGTACTACCTCAATCCATTTTGTGAAATATTTTGTAGCTACAAGGATGAATTTGTGACCATTACATGAAGAAGGATTTATGTTTCCTACTAGATCAAGACCCCATTTACAGAAAGGCCAAGATGTTGCCAAAGCATGAATTTCTTGTGTTGGTGCATGGATCAAATTCCCATGGATCTGACATTGTTTGCATGTTCTAGCTATCTGAAAAGAATCTCGTTCCATAGTTGGCCAATAATAGCCCAAGCATATGAGTTTTTTAGAAAGGGTAAGACCACTTGAATGAGTGCCACAAATGTCATTATGGACTTCATGTAAGGTCTTCTCAAATTCTTCTTGTTTGAGACATCTTAAAAGAGTACAGTCTAGACCTCGTTTAAACAGGGCATCCGCGACAAGAGTAAAATGGGAGGATTGGCGAATAAAGTTTCTCTTTTGGTTCTTCAATAAATTAAGAGGGAGGATATTATCTTTTAGGTATGTGTAAATTTGGCCATAGCAGGAGGAATTATGCCCAACAAGGTGACAGATAGTTTGGGAATCAGGACAATTATGAGCAGGGTAAAACAACTCTTCCACCAGGAATTCATAACGTCGTTGATTTTCTTGTGTCTGAAGGAGAGAAGCAAGTGTAGCCATGGCATCTGCTTCTCTGTTGGCATTCCTTGGAATCTGCTAAAAAGTTATTTCTACAAAGTATTTCTTTATAACATCAACCATCTTTTTATAAGGCATTACTTTTCCGTCCTTTTTTTTATAATCATCATTAATTGGATTGATGACAAGCTGAGAGTCTCCAAAGACTTGAAGTTGTGTAATGTTCCATTTTATAGCCATTTTGATGCCTATAACCAAAGATTCATATTATGTTGTATTGTTGGTGCATGGAAAGATTAATTTGTATGCTTTTGGAATTGTATGACCTTGTGGTGTGATTAATAGAATACTTGCTCCTGATACATGTTGTGTATCATTATTGATGCCTGTTCCTGGACTGATATTCGGGTGATGTATTATAAGATCTAGATCGAACCCTGGAATGTCTACATCTGACCAAGTGAAATTGATTTCCCTTCGTTTGAAGAATTCCATATATTGTTGTATTGTTATTTCTGATAGAGAAGTTGCTCGATATAGATCAGATGTGCCAGTGTTAACTGCCTCTGCTGGTTCTATTAGCATAAATGACCTCTCTTGATAGAATTCAAGTAAGGTGTCAAATCTCCCATCTTCCGGTGCCTCGAGGAGGTTTTCACCGTTAGAAGCATCCTTTATTTTTACTTTTTCCTAATCTAATGTTGCCAAGAAATGGTTTTCAACATTAGACCTAATATTGTTTTCTTGGTTTTCACTTTTGCGACTAGGAGATTTGTCACCCACTTGACTCGAAGATACGTTAGCGAAATCCCTGATGAAAGTTGTTGTGGGTTTGATTGCATTAAGATATAAGGATATGGCATGATCATTGGGAAAGGTATCAATGACAGTATGTCCTTCATTTTCCCAGTCCATAGGTTTAGGAGGGATTAAGGATAAAGGTTCCTCATGTTGAATTATGTCAAAGATATTAGGAGTCATGAGAGAGATGTCAGAGCTTTCAGTATGTATTTCCATGTCTAGAACGATACCCTCGTTAGAATGACCTTTCGCAAGTAGCTCCTGATTGTCCTCGATTAAGTCCAAGTCAACCGAAGGTGATTCTAATTCAAGTGGGCCAGTTCCTAATGTTTGTCTTGCATACGTTTGAACTATATTGACTCCTACATCTTCTTCTTCCCTTTCAATTTGAAGTTGCTCTTGTTTGTTTCTCCATGATAGAAAATATTCTTTGTTCCCTCGATCTTTTAGTTGCATTTGTTTTTCCATGTTTGACAAAATTGATGCTAATGATTGTTCCTTGGATTGTGTTCTTGAAGATGCTACCTCTCTATTATGTGGAACAATGACCTCTTGAGTTGGTTTTAGATTACTACAACACTGCAATGGATTTGAGTCTACTGAGATCGTGATTTCCTGCCCATTGTATGGAAATTTTAGGCACTGATGACATGTTGATGTAATAGCTTGTATATCATGTATCCATGGTCTTCCCAAGAGTGTGTTGTATGGTAAGTCCAAGTCAAAAACTTGGCATGTTGTGTCTTTCTGCAAAGGTCCCACTCTGATGGGTAATACCACAATTTCTTTAGAGGAATGTTCTTCTTCATCATATGTTTTGAATGTGATCTTTTTTCTAGGGATCAACTGCATCTTCTAAATAACCTAGAGCATGGACTAGACTCAAAGAGCAAATATTTAAACCAGCTCCTCCATCTCTTAGGACACGTTTAACTTGCGTCTTATGGATGATGACTTCGATATGCAAGGAAGCATTATGGGGATGTTGCAAGGAATCAATGTTGGGATATGAAGGAGATGGGCTTTGAATAGGATCCTCTTAAATAGGTTTGATGGGTATATTGTTTGGTGAGGATGCTATGGAAGATTCTTGCAAGCTTTTAAGAGGTGTCAAAATAGATGCCTTTGGAGAGTCAATTTGCTTATAGGGGAATGAGTCATTGCTAGACATAGGTGCGCGATTTTGATCTTCTTTAGCAAAATCCTTTAGGGATCTCTTTAAGAGTTGCATAAAAGAGCCACATTTCTTCAGAGATGTATTTGAATCCTTGTGAGATTTTGACATAGTTGGATTTTGATTTTGGACTTGTTTGATTTATCTGATATGTTGTCTAGTCATGTTTTCTTGTATTTTGCTTTGGTATGCAATGTTTCTATGATTTTCAGTTATTTCTAATGTTTCTCTTTCTATTTTTGCAATCTTTCATCTCTAAGCCCTGGTTAAAACGGGCATACACATGTGTTAGATATTGTGCTAGGATTTGATTGTCCAAAAGTTGTTTTGATAAGTAATCAACTGTCAACGTAAATGTGATAGAGAGATATGACATGAAAAGATGGTTCAAGTGTTTAAAAGTTTGCAAGTTTTTTTATCTTCGGTTTTGGAGTGCAATGATGATGATTTTGATAAAAACCAAGTCCAATAGGAACAATATATCCTACGATGTGGGACAAGGTTGTCCTGACCAAACATTGTAGTTTCATGATAAAGGATGATAGATCCTGATGAGAAATTATGCTTTTGAGTGACTAGTTTATCAAAGAGGGTGATGATGCACTTTGAGATGTTTAGATCTTGAACTTGTTGAAGGTGAATACTTGAAAATCTTGAGGTGACTATTTCTAGAGTCCGATTTGACAGATGATAACTTGACCAAGTAAACCAATAAGACAACCCAAGCATAAAATGACAGATAAATAGGTGTTTATGATCACTGCAAATTGACCGAGCAAATAGGACAGACCCGAAAAAGATGTGCAAGAAGACAACTCTGGGCCAATAGAGATAGAAATTCGTATGATAGTTTAAGCAGCTTTTGACGACAATACATACAGGCCCATACGACAAATCAGGAATCTCATATGACAAAGCACAAGCTCGTATGACAATTCCCACTAAGCAAAACGATAAACTAGAGGCCTCGAGTATGATAAAACTTTCTAAACGATACGATAAACAAGAAGGCTCACATGACAAAACACAAGCTCATATGACTCAAGACAGAACAAAAGTAAAAAATGTTGTTTGGACAGATTTTTTATCATTGAAGTTTGATATTTTTGCTTTTGTTTTCCAGTTTTAAATGTCCAATTTTCTAGTTTCAGGGATGAAGACACAGCAAACATGCGATATGATACGTGATCTCAAGTAAATTACGCTACCTAAGGAAGTTGGTTGAGAGAGAAAACCTTTGCTTACAAACTTAGGTACACACCCAATAGCTAATCAGAATACGGTCGTTGAATCTCACGCAATGGATTCTCAACGCTGTATTATCCGAATCCAAATGCTAATGGGGGCACCATATGGCAAGTGTCTTGGGAGATTTACTATCTCTCTTGCACAAAGATTACCACCCTTTCGGAGGTGAATCGGGTAGCTTCTAATTTAACTGGAACTAGTAAGGGATATGTTCAGTGCGTCGGGGTATAAACTCAATTAAGAGGTCTCCCAGCCTTGAAAACCAAGGTTTGATATACCCGAAGGTACGGAGAAGAGTTATTCCCGAGCACTGTCATTCACTTGATTTTCATCAAATCACATTTATTTTATAGTGGGTTGGAGTACTTGGCATTAGTCGTTCCCACTTGGTTCGTTCCCCTCTCACCGGTCTTAATGGCTTAGAGTTATTATCTCCTCGGGAGGGCAAGCCCACTAAAGATATGCACTAATGAAAGCAAAAGATGAGTCTATCTTTTTTATCACCTAAGAAAGGTGAGAGCATACTCGCATATCATCAAAACACACAATACATGATTGTTCATTTCCATTAGCAAAATCAAGTGTGCCTAGAAAATTTAAAGAAAACATAAAGTTTGGTTGAGTCCTCCTAGGCAACCTGCAAAATAAATGCATTAGTAGTCATGATGTGTTTTGGTGAAATGAAGCTTTGACAAGCATAATCTTTGACAATCGTCCTGCAAAAACTAGTTAGGCTGTCGAAAAACTCACAAACAGACCAGGGTTAGCATTAGTAATAATCAAATTGAAGCATGAAAACCCTAAAATGCAAACTTCTTTGAAAACACAGGAGCAGAAGTTTGTACAATGCTATTTACCTGATCGTACGAGTGTCTTTTCGTGACCGTACGAGTGCAAAATAGAGCTCATACGACAATTCAGTATCCTTAAAAGCTCGTACAAGTCAGAATGAATTATCGTCTGAGTGCACAAAGGAACTCGTATGAGATTCAGATTCTGACCCGGCCATAAATAAAGATTTGATGATGCTTGAGAGGCCAAAAATGAGATTTCCGGCCCCACGGTGGGCCCCAAAATGTCATGCTTGTGATGTCTGATACCTACAACTGCAACACAAAACACTCAATAGATCATTACAAGCATGGTTAGCAAATAATAAGAAAACAAATATGAACCATGACAAAGCGACCTATCACCTCCTAAGAGATGAGAGTATGGATTTTCTCTCAGATCTGGATAAGAAATCCCAGTGACTTGACTACACCTAGATGGAGGATTTGAAATGATAATGATATGCAAAGATGAAATTGATTATGCTAGATTGATCCAAGAGACTAATTAATCTAATGATATGCATGATTAAGCTATGATGATGATGCAATTAAGCTAGAAAAGAGATTTATTAAGCTACATGATTCCACAATTATGCTAGAAAATGATCAAATTAAACTAAATCTAAGACGCAATTGCTTAAAACAACAATGCTCAAATGATATGCCTATAGTAACAATGCATAAGATAAAAGTGAGATGGGATCCTTATTGCTCCAAAATGGGGGATATTTATAGGACTTCCAAGGCCAGGGGTGAGGTGGTAGGAATCAACGGTCAAGATTGAGTCTGAAGATATCAAGGGTGAAATTGGAGGAGGTTGGAGAAGAGGTTGGAGGAAGAGACACTTGTCATCTTTGTGGTGACAAGTGTCAAGGAGCCTTGCTCATAAAAGGGCAAGTGTCCAAGAGAGGAGACATGTGGCCAAAGTGCCATGTGTCTCAAGAAGAAAATATCCACACCATAGGAGGTTAGGATAAGGAGTTTAGAATGTGCAAGATAGGATAGGGTTAGTTAAACCCAAGGTTAGGTGGAATGGGTTAGGTTAGGGGGATGGTTATTTTAGGTGGCTAGAAGTTAGGAGGCATGTGGGTAATTTGAATTTAAAATTTCAAATAATAGGAAAAGACTAATTAATTCTCAACAACTCATAAATTGATTTGTTTTAATTAATTAGAGGATTAGAAGAATTGATTAAAATGGGGGGGGGAGATTAATTAATTTGAATTAATTAATCAAAGGGGACTATGGAAATGAACCTATTAAATAAATCCTTAGATTTATTAATAAGTAGATGAAAGGGAGCATTTAATCAAATTGCCTAATGAATTCAATTAAATTAGGAAGGGGGATTAATTAAATAATTGCTTATTTAATTAAATATCTTCAAACCATTTTTAGGTGTATACAAAGTTAAGTAAAGTTTTTGAAAATCGATTCACCCCTCCCCCCCCCCCCCCCCCTCTCATTTTTCTACATTGTTTCCAACAAGGACCTCATTATCACAAGTTATGCCAAAATAATGTCAAAAGTTGCTTGATGTGCAACTTTGACAACTTTTACAATGTTGCACCTACTAACACCTAGGACCCCAATCATGACTCCAACTGACCCAAAATGGTCACAAAAGACATTATTACATGTGGTAACATAAATTGGAAACAAAATACCTATTTTAACCTATTGGACCTAGCCTAGACCTAGGGTGCTCCTACAACAAGTTGACATTGCACAGGTGCAAAGAAAGCAACTTCTTCATCATGAGAAATCTGTGTAGTTCATCAAGGTCGTTGATTTTTCAAACTAAGTAGACCTTTATATCATTTTCAAATACCTTGTGTGCTATTGTAAAGGTTCATTGCGAGGAACATAAAGGCTATATGTTCAATCGTGCAGCCAATAGAAATTCACAACTCTAACATGCAAGAACCCAATGTGTACTGGTAGGACCCCTCCTTGCGTGGGTGTGTGCATTACAAATTGAGTGATTTTGAGATCTTGTGAAACCATGCAATACATAGGGGCCATTGATCTTCAAAAACCTGCATACAAAATAAGTATCTTTAAAAACATTGTGCTAGTGCACGGACACCAAGTGGAGCCTAAGGTTTTAAATGTGCAAACATGCAACATATGGGAACGAAGCTAGAGCTTCATGGTGCGACAACTTTCATAAAGTTCCAATATGAAATAATTGTGCAATGCAATTAAAAGGTGACACTTGTCGAAATTTCAGCAACGCTGTGTAGGAAATTGGTTGCGTCAAAGCATCAACCCAGAATTGAACCTACATCGTTGATATTCAATCATTTGACAGAGGATGTAAATATAAATTTTAAATATTATCTATTTTTTGCATTGCAATTCACAAATACCATTAAAGAATTCATTAACTATTCACAAATTGTAATAAAAACGAAAGGTTGGCACTATCAAATTCCTTATAGAGGTAAATTCATTTATCACACTTGAAAGGTGACACTTGTCTAAATTTCGACAATGCTATGTAGGAAATTGGTTGTGTTAGAGCTTTGACCTAAAAATTGATTGTTTTAATTAACAAGTACATATATAATATACATATAAATATTAATATTAAATTAACTAACAAGTACATATATAATAGATATATAAAAATGCATAATCTTCATTCCTTGAATAGAAAAACAAGTATAATATATAATATAAATATATAAGTACTTTTAAATACTCATTAATCTCTTTTAGTGAATTTATTTAAACAAGTTTTCATTTTTTTCACTTTATGTTATTTTTCTAAATAATTTTAAAACTCTAAATTTTATTAGGAAACAAGAAAGTTATTACTATTTTAATAGTGATACATCATTATGTTCTCCATGTTTATATTTTAATTTTTGTTAACATATTCTCTCCATCAACTAATTTGAGACCATTTTAGTCAACAATTGTATTTTTAATGTATTATAATTTTAAATTAAAATTTGTGAAATTAAATTGGTGGGTAGATTATCTCAGAGCAGAAGGTTTTCAACCTCAGGGTGTGGAAGTTGATAGGATTCAAATCTTACCCCCGATTATCATTAGGGTTGTTTGGCTGAGCGAAGATGCAAACAGGAAGAGAAGGAAGGCAAAAAAAGACCAGATTGAATCCAAGTATGATGTTGGACCATCATCCTCCACCACTGAGCATATGAACTATGACTACATAGATCAAAGCTTGCTAGAGGAATGAGAGTTTTTATATTCGGTATGGTTTTAGGATAGAGATACTCGCCATGGGTTATAATTGTTGGAATCCAAGAACACTGAGAGGGGGGCTGAATCAGTGTTCTACCGGAATGATCAATTTTAACCTTATTAAAACATGCATTCACCAACCGGTATATTGGTACATATAGAATTGAAAGAAGTAAAGTAACCAATAAGCCAATCACACAAATGAATACCATAACACATAGAATTATACGTGGAAAACCTCAAAGAGGAAAAACCACGGTGGGATTTGTGACCCATAATATCAATCCACTGGCCATATGAAGAGATATTACAAAATATAGGGGATTGCACTTACAGGAAGGCTTACAGCCTAGAGCACACTTCTCAATCACAAAAGGATCCTCACTGACTACATACAAATCCAAACTACAATCCGGAGAAAATATTGAACTGCAATGATAGCATCTTCTATGCCTAAAAATAGTTTTGGTTAAGCTATGTTTGTTCCGGTCTTAAACCCTTAACGCTATATCGAAATAACCCTTACATAAATATCCTCACATACATGATCTCTCTCATATGTTTCGCATCTCCTTTACATTCCATAAGCTTACACACTCTTCTATGATATATTAAAATGATCTAATCGGCTTACAAAGATAATTACAATATGAATATACATGTCGGCTCAATAACATTAATACAAGAATATCAAAAACAATTGCTGATGCCGGATCCAAAAGATGTCGGCCTCCAATAATGATAACCTGATTCTAAACCATGTCGACCTGCATTGTCAGTAACCAAAGAAATCTATCCAACATGTTGGTGTCAATGTCAGTGCTGGTGAAGTGTCTGTGAAGTGCCTGCTGGTACACAACAGAACCAAAATATGAAGTCGGAACATGTTGCCATGTTGCCATCAATGACAACATATAGAAACAAACCAATTGAGTGCCAATTTCCAACAATCTCCCCCTTTCACATTGATGGCAACACTCATGTGAAAAATGATCATGGTTTCCATCTATCGGTTTCATCTTGAGCCTGCTCCCCTGCTAAATATACATCAATACAAAATACTTCATACCTCCATATCTCCTAAAGATTTTTCACCTATACTCCCCCTAATGTATACAACTCCCTTTTTCTTTTTCACATCAATATCTCGCCCCCTTTGACATCAATACCATCAAAAATACCAGAAAGTACAAAAAACCGGGACCAAGAAAGAAAGATTGTACAATGAATATGTCCCAAAATACCTTACCGGAGTTGAATGTATTTGAAAATATCCAAATAAGCCTTCTCGAAAAGATCAAGATAGATATCCCAACCTAATTTGAAAGTGCTGAAAATAGATACAAGTCCATTTAGCATATGGGAAAATGACTATTTCTCATTAAGCTTTGTCAGTGTGGGCTAACCAACCATATCTATACACTCCTTCTTATTTACACTTAATAAATCCAACCGGGGACTCACCAATCCTCTAAGACTTTTGGCTCTCCTTATGATTTTATCTTTTTTTTCAAGAGCAAAAACTTGGGCTTCCAAAACCAGAAACTGACCATCAATAGATGTAGTCAATGAATTCAATCCATCAAAAGAATTGGCTATACCTACAATCTACTCTTGAATATCCTTAATCTTTTTATCTATCTCAATTGTGAGTAAACCTGTGTTACAACACACTCTAAAGGCATTAGTGCACTGCCTCAATGCATTATCAATCAATTTTAACTTATCATTAATCTCCTTCCTCTCTGACTCAATCATTTGATCAAATGTATCTCTCTTTGCATGTGTGAACCTCTCTAGTACTTGTTGGTTTGATATCTATTGCAAAGACTAAAAATCCTTTGAAATGTGCTCTATGCCTGTCTTAATCTTATCGAATAGGCTCGCTTCTTTGTCAAACTTGCACTCTGGGACAAGTCTATGCAAAACAATGATAGACTAATCAATAACCCCTTTATCCACAAATCCTTCCTTCAACATTTTATGTACAACCATCATCATGAGTTCATTAGAACTCATCTTGGTTATGCTTTTCTTTTCAACCTGCAAGGTGTTAATTGACAACAATGATGGACTCACTATCGGTTCCCTGTCAGAATCCCCTTTATTCTCCTATAATGGTTTAACCTTTATAGCTTCCTCACTTGCATCGGTGGCTTCGCCACTTGGTGCAATCTCAATAACTATCGGTTCCTCCCTAGGAACTATAACCTCATTCTGTACAATCTTATTCGGAGGACTATTGTCCTCAACATTATTAACCTGTACATTATCAACCTTTGCAATCTCTGCATCTACTAGTATCTCAACATTTTCTTGTACATTTGTATCTATCGAGGGCTCAATATCCACTATCTTAATGTTTTTCAAAATTGAGGGTGAAGTACCCATAATACCTTTACCTTTCCCTTCAACCAAAATGTCTGCAGTATCTGTCTTAGGTTCTGGTGAAGTATAAAAACCACGGTTCTCTTCAAAGAACTTAACCCATGTCTTGTGGGACTCCTTGATTATCTCATTGACCCTACCTAACATAAGACCGATTATTCTATCCTTGTTGTTAGAGATTTTCCTATCTGCAACCTCAAGTGTCTTGTCCATCTCCTTTGGAGCAATAGAAACACAAACAGATAACAACTCTTGATTCTTTATATGCATGTTCTCTTGCATTGTTGATAACCTCCTAGCATCTAAAATGTCATACAACTGTGTTGGTATTTGGTCTTCAATTTCTAACAAGGCTTTCTTATAAATATCCAAATACAACAAAATTGCTTCCTCTACTTCTCTTTGTTCATCATTATCTAAATGTTCATAATAAAATTGTACATTGTTTAACATACCATCTTTAGTAATTTCATCAACTAACTCTACACAATTCTTTGGTGGAATAATAGTTACATTACCAGATTCAACTGCAATATCAATATCATCCTTCTTCTTTCTCCTTCCAGTACCGGATGGGGCTGAAGGTGTTTCTTTTGGTTCTCTTTTCTGTGTTGGTACCCTGATAGTAACTTTCCTAACCGGTTGCTTCTTAGCTTCTACCTTGGTCTCTTCATTTTTCTTCCTCAATACCCTTTTGAATGCCAAGGGTGTGTCATCATCATATCCAGATTCAGCTACAATTGGCTCAATGAATATTTCTGGCTCTTTCCTTTTCCTACCTTTCTCCGAAACAACATATATCAATCTCTTAATGTCGTGTGAAACCTTTTCAACAAATTTACTTTCCTTGCCCTCCTGCTTCTCTCTCTTCTTCCGGTTGAACTCAGTTTCAACCTCTTGTTTCTTTTGCTTAGCAATGCTAAAGGTTTTTACAGTTTCATCAATAGGTGCCTCAATTAGCATTTGTGCATAAGCATCAAGAATCTGTGCATCAACATCATAACCCATTTTCTCAATCCAAAACTCCTGGGGCCTTACAGCTTCCATCAAAGTTTCATCTTTCTTGACCATGAAGCATATCGCAGTTGAATACTTCTCAACAATGTGCTTTGGAACCCTCATCCTAGAATTTGTAGCCTTTTGAAATGCTTTAAAGTAACCCCACACTTTGCCATCTCTCTAACTACCCAATGTAGCAATTGACTTTTTAGTTGCCTCCCTACCAGGATATCGAACGCCCATTTTCTCTTCCCAAAACCGAGAGTCTCATTGATGAAAAATAGCATTAAATAGATAATTAGGCTACCACACCAAAATGTTCCTTTCTTTTATCCTTTAATCTTTACTAGGTTAATCAACAATTCATCCAACATCCAACCACATAGATCTAACTTCTCATTCTCCCTCATCATTTTATGAGCTGCATAAATGTAGGAGCTAGAAACAAAATTCAGTCGGTTTGGTTGTGTTACCTTGTAACCGATGACCATGCTTTCGAATCTGATATCTATTTTAGTGATAGTACTAATCCTCATTGATCACTTGTCTGATGTTGTGCTGGTAATCTTGTTGACCTAATCATTAGAAACTTTTTTTTCCAAACGTTGTCCAACCTCCAATAAACCGGTGATTGCCCTAATGGCCTCCTTCGTAATCTTATACGGTCTTTCCAACCAGATAAACTCTCCATTCACTATGCTCAAAACATACCTAATAATCTCATCTTCAAATTCTGGAATATCCAGAATGTCAGTAAACCCTAAGTCCACAATACGTTGGTATTCGGGCTTAATCTTTCCAGAATCTCCCATTAACTCATTCATGTACATGCTCTTAATATCAGTCATTCCTAAATCCTCAATATGATAGTGAATTTAGGCTCTTACATCTTCAACATATACGACTCCTTCCAGAATACGGGAAAAAGCACCAATCGAATCATCCAAGGTAGCAACATGTGGATATCGCTTGAAAATTGGCCTGGGAAGCTCCTTGACCTCAACTACAGTCGGATTTGCAATAAAAATAGGTACAGATGATGATCCTACTTCCATGATTGAAGATAAATACCTGTGAATAGCTGACGGTGAAAAATCCTAAAGACCTCTTCCAATCACTGGTGAAATCGCTCAAGATGATATCGATCACACTGATTCGCCTTAGACTTCCTCTGAATCGCTCTGAATGCAAAGTAATCAGAAATGAAGTGAATTTGACCTTTTATCCTCCAAGAAACCCTAGTCCTTCATTGATATTAATGACTTCTGGTGGAAGATACCAGATCTCGATCAAACATCTCCATGTCGTATAAGCATCTCCAATGTCTGGAACATCTTCTAAAACCTCTTCCTCGGGCATATGCAACATCTTCATGAATTTGCCTACCCCTAAGGCATCTGCCTTAGTTATCGGATGAGCTTCCTGCCAATGCAAGAGCAACCTCCTCTGTCGGTTGAGTAACCAGTGCATTTCCATCTGCTAATTGTTCTTTTGTCTTCTTGACCCATCTTTGGGTATGATCTTTCCAGATTTCATTAACCTTCTCTTTTCCTTTCTCATTTGATCATACATTACCAACCGATGGATTTCTGCTTCTACAGAACTTAGCAATATGTCCAACCTCATTACATGCATAACATGTAACATTGTTCTTTTGAATTGCTTTACTAAAACTGGTGTAATTGCTTGACTTGCACTGATTAGCCATATGTCCAAATTTTCCACATGCATAAAATTTAACATTCATTTTGCAATCTTTTGTCTTATGACCATACTTGTTACATTTAGAACATTGATCAAGAATGGAATTAGGGTTCTGATTTGCTCTATTTCTACATTGCCTAGCCATGTGACCAAATTTATTACAAACAAAGCATCTACCATTAAATTTATAAGCATTAAACTGCCTTACAGGTGCCTTATGATTTTGATCTTTATTTGTTGTATCGGAACTATGTCCTTGTTCAAATCCAAGTCCACTAGAATCTCCATTCTGCCTTTGTCTCTTCAATAACTCATCTAGTTGTGCTGAACTAATCTTGATTTTTTCTTTATACTCACTTGCAGTAGTTAGATCGTCTCTCAAAATTATCATTTGTCTCTTAAGCTCTTGTTCATTACTTTGGGATTGTACTAAATCATTTCTTAGCATATCATTTTTCATGAACCAACCTTCCACATTCTTCAAATTTGTTTTATAGAGATACAGCAAGATTTTCTTTCTTTTTCTTCCTATCCTCAATCTCTTTAGACATCCTCATAGTTATAGCTTGCATTCCATTCCTCCTAACCATTTTCTCCTGAGGCAACTTCAGACATCTCTCATTGAGTGCATCTTTCTCATCATTATCCTTATACTATAAAGTTCCTTCCTCCTAGCCTGAACAAATGGCAGTCTCTCCTATAGGACAAGAATGAATTCCTGAGCAGAATTCAATTCATCTTGTAGCTTCAAGTTCTTCATCCTTTCAGCATCATAATCTTCAAGTGCCACCTCAATTTGCTTCTTGAAACTCATATCCATGGATTCCAGATTCAGGATCTTCCTCAAGTTGTTAAACTTCCTCTAGGTTACAAGGCTCTGATACCAATTGTTGGAATCCAAGAACACTGAGAGGGGGGGTGAATCAGTGTTCTACTGGAATGATCAATTTTAACCTTATTAAAACATGCATACACTAACTGGTATACTAGTACATATAGAATTGAAATAAGTAAAGCAACCAATAAGCCAATCACACAAATGAATACCATAACACACAAAATTATATGTGGAAAACATCAAAGAGGAAAAACCGCGGTGGGATTTGTGACACACAATATCAATCCACTGGCCATATGAAGAGATTACAAAATATAGGGGCCTGCACTATAATTATACAGCCTAGAGTATAATTCTCAATAACAAAAGGAGCCTCACTGACTACATACAAATCCAGACTACAATCCAGAGAAATGATTGAACTACAATGATAGCATCTTCTATGCCTGAAAATAGTTACAGTTAAGCTTTGTTTGTTCCAGTCTAAAACCCTTAACCCTATACCGGAATAACCCTTACATAAATATCCTTACATACATGATCTCTCTCATATGTTTCGCATCTCCTTTACATTTCATAACCTTACACACTCTCCTATGATATATTAAAATGATCTAATCAACTGACCTATATACCCTTTACAATTCATCATGCCTTATGTCGGCTTACAAAGATAATTACAATATGAATATACATGTCGGCTCAATAACATAAATACATGAATATAAAAAACAATTGTCGATGTCGGATCCAAAAGATGTCGGCCTCCAATACCAATAACCTGATTCTAAACCATGTCGACCTGATTGTCGGTAACCAAAGAAATCTATCCAACCTTCCAGTGTGGGTGAAGTGTTTGTGAAGTGTCTGTCGGTACACAACTGAACCAAAGTATGAAGCCAGAACATGTTGCCATGTTGCCATCAATGACAACATATAGAAACCAACCAATTGAGTGTCAATTGCCAATAATAATTGGTAAAAAATTGGTATTTTGGTTTGGGGCGATTATGTCTTTATAGTTATTATTACAGAAGTGTTATTAGTTACATAGGGTCTAGAATTTAGTGGTTTGAGCAAGATAAAATCATTTGGTATGTTGGATCTGGGTTTATACATACATAGTTTTTTGCTTGATGATATCTCTTTGATAATGTAAGACTTAGTTAAGAATTGATATGAAACTCTTATATATATAATGAATAGGGTATAAGTTCTGTGTTGAAAACTTCTTGTTTGAATTTGTTTGGATTCATGGGTGCCTATCTAATATTTCTCAAATTAAGAAATGCTTGAGTTCATTTCTTTGAATGATGCTCTTAATTTGTTCATTGAATTAGGAGTTTCTACTAGTAGTTCCCTTCATTGTAGTCAAATCTGCTCGCTTCAGTAAAAGGTAGCATTTAAAGAATTATTAATGTTGTGTGAGATCTTTTTTCTGTGATATAGAATATTTTTTCATGGATTTAGTGGTATCTCGATGATGTCTCTTTGATCATGTAAGACTTAAGAAAGACTTGATATGAAACTCTGATATATATAGTATAATGAATAGCTTATAAATTTTGTTTTGAAATTGTCCTGATTGAAGCAGTTTGGATTCATTGGTACCTAAGATTGATCAAATTAAGATATGCTCGAGTTGATTTCTTAGTATGGTCTTTTAATTTGTTAACATGATTAGGAGTTGTTGCTAGTAGTTCCCTTCACTGCAGTCTAGTCTACTATTTTCAGTAAAAGGTAGCATTTAAAGAATTATGATGTTGTGTGTGATCATTTTCAACGGTATAGCAGTATCTGTCATGGATTTAGTGGTAGCAGTTAAGGAACTAATATTGTTGTGTGAGATCATTTTAGGTGCACAGTTGTACATTTGTCATGTTTTCAGCAGTGAATTTGAAAGTTTCTTTATGCTAACGTGATTATCTAGCATTTCAAGTTGTTTGTGGGATTAGGAGGAGGATTAAGCAAACCATATTCAAGAGGTAAGAAAGAGATTCATATATCACAAGTGGAGGATAGGTAAATTCATTTCTTTGTATTATTTGTCTAGCTTAGGCCTGTTACCTAACCAAAAAAAAAAAGTGAGATTAAATGAATGTTCTTTGCAAAATGAAATGAAATGTGTTTATAAAATGAAAGGGAACTTATACGTAAAACTAAATGGATGTTTGATACATTATATAAAATCATATAAAAGATATATATATATAAGATATTTGAGATCTCTTGTATAATATTAGAAACTAGAAAAAATTATAAAATTAAATGGAATGTTTTCATAAAATGAAAGTGATGTTATACATAAAATTAAAGTGATGTTTTATTTATGAATTAAAATAATATATAAGATATATATAAGAAATTTGGGATCTCTTGTATTGTATTAAAAACTTTTAATAGTATATCATAAATTCAACAGTCACATCAAATAACAATCTCAACTCTTCGTCAAGTAAATAGTAGTCAAGTCAAAGTAATTTGGTATCATGACTACTTTGATAAAGTTTCAATACGAATCCTTGCATGATGCAATAGAAAGGTGACCTTGTCTCCATTTTGGTCACACTATGTAGGAAATTGGTTGTGTCAGAGCTTCAGCCCAAAATTCGACATACATTGTTGACATTTGATCATATGACAATGGATATAAATATAAATTTTAGATAATATTTTTTTCTATCATAATTCACAAATAGCATTCAATTATTAAACTAAATCCCTTTTATTGAAGCAACTTGTGTGTATCTTGTTTGACCAGTCTACATGATTGTTGGCAAATAAATACACTTGGTCTGACAAGATCGTTTAATTTATTCCTTTCAGTTGCCAACCTCAATGAATACGGTTATGGATTTGGTTGTGCCAAGTTTCCACTTGGCTAGTAGTGATCATTCAAATTTATTGCTCTATGAAGAAAAAGGTGATGAATGTATGGTACGAAGATCTTTAGGATCGATTTCATTTGTGAATATTTAATGCCTTTTTCCTTTAAATTCTCATCTATATGGTTATTTGGTTCACTTCGCTTCTCTTAATTTTTTATACAATTTAGTCATGGATAGGGAGCTCTTTGTGTTGACACATTTATACACTTAATGTGTGATGTTAGACAAATGGCCTTCCTCGACCCTATTAATGTCAACTGTTTAAGGTGATTTTTCAAAGTTGGCATAGATTTGGTGGAAATAACGATGAGATGGATTCAACATTGAATATTTTATCTCGCTTTGTTGCTTCTCTTCTAGACAAAGGCAAGATTCGACTTGTGGTTTCTAAACTGTGCAACAAGATGATTAGTGAAAATCTCCTTTCTCCTTGGCGGTCTAGACGAAATATTGGTGGTTGCTCTACTAGGTTATGGAACTCCCATGCCTCAAGACATCGAGGTGTACTAGGAGACATGGGAACATGTTCATTGGTATGCACTTCTTGGAGTCTTCCATAACACGAATCTCACATCTCACCAAGATAAAGTTAGGAGAGCTTGTGTCTTCCTAAAGCAAGCATTTTCTATAATACCCACCATTAGTTTCAATTAGATTAATGATTGTATTGCCCAAGTCATCAAAATTGAAGGGCGTATCTGAATACCTAGTGATTATTTATAATAGAAGAAGGAAATCATTGATATGTCTTAGGGCATGTCCCCATGCTGTTGCTTGGCTTATTTTGGCTAGCAGCTGCTGCTCAAATTTTTAAGGAGAAATTTGCGGAGCAGGTGGCCCCATGGATAGTCAAATGGCTGCTTATTTTTATGCAATCTTTTGTAAATGAAATTATTGATAATATGTTTTACAAATAAAATTCATAAGCAAAATTTTAGGCAAGTAAATAGGAGAGCAAAAAAATATGGTGAAGCCATGTGTCTTTTTTTTCAATAAGCAGTCACTGCTTATTTCTAGCCCCCCCTTTTTTTCAAAGCTTATTTTCATTTTTAAGCAGCTGCTACTCCACTAAAATAGCGAAAGATTCTAATTTATCCTTTTCCCTTAATTAAAATTTTACATGGGAACACTCTAGCCGCTTAATTTAAGCAGAAAATGCTCATAAGCACCCGCATGGGGACATGGGGTTAATGTCCTCTCTTTTCTTTGCTTACTAGATTTTGGTCACTCTTTTTTTGTTAATACTTATTGGGTTTTGGTTTTTTTTGTCATTTTGAAAATTTTGAATCTATTCACTTTGGGTAATATCCCAAGGCTACTTAGTATTTTGTAAATTTTGATCAAATATAATGACATATTGTTTGTTTCAATTATGATTTTGACATTTGAGCAATATAATTAGTAGATGTCATCAAAAAGAATATTTTTAAGCTTAATGTCACGTGAATTATTAATTTGTCAGTAAAATTATTTTATTTATTTTATATCAAAAAATTATTCAAGTTAAGAAAATTTAGTTTTGTATATTTATATAATTTACCAATAAGATTATTTTATTTTATTTATATCAAAGACTAATTCGCCTATGAAAACAATTCTTTTAATGTTAAGACATGCATGATTTGCTAGAAAAATTATTACATTTATTTGAATACAAGATAAACATCATGAACATTTTCTATTATTTTTGCCCATTTTGAAATATTCTCCAACCAAATTAATTTTATGTTTCTACGAAAAAAAGAAAATCGCCAATAAAATTAAATGGTGTTCCTACAAGTAACGAAAAATTCACCAAGATTTTGTACCTTTTTTGAGGGGGGGTTTCTTAAAGTTCTCACTAGGATTTAGATTTTTCACTAGTCACAACTTCCTTTTGGCGACAACAATAATCTCGAGTAAATATTAATGTGAAATTTGTGATAATCATGAATGCAGGGGACAAGAAACAAGTAATCATTCCTTTCCAAAACAAGTATGTGGTCTAGCAATGTGATCTAACCTAAAGCAAAAATCAAATGCTCTAGAACTCCTCACAAATATTTATCAAGGAAATAAATCAAACACTACCAACGTGCACCCTTTAAGCTATAATTTGAATATAGACTCATTTAGAAACAAAAAGAACCTACCTTCCCAAAGAAAACCAAAGCAACCTAACCTAAAGAAAAAGGAAACCTAACCTAAAATAGGAAGCAATATTAATCTATGTACAGCAGAAAGGTTTCACGAGGAAACCTAAAGCTTAGAGGTAATGTTTCAGGAATTTCTTATTAACTAGCAATTGGACATAATCTTTCCATATTAAGATCTTCAATCTAAAAGAATTACTTCCAAAATCTCAAAAATTTGGAAGGGGCCTAACCATAAGTTGTCAAATCTGTCATGTTCTCCTTTTCACTCATGTGTTTTTTCCTAGCATAGGAATAAATTAGAGATTTGGAAAGTCTTGATTCTTGCTTGTTTGTCAAACCAACGTTTGACAATACCTTGGTGTTTCAAAAAGTTGTCTATAGTTGCATCTTTCTTTACACCAAGGCATAGCAATTGGGACAATCATGTTACAATTTTGTCATTAGCTCCTAAGAACTCTTGCATGAATTGCAAAGTAGGGGTCCACAACTGCACAACTGCACATCGAATACAAGGTCTAACCCATACACTAGGTGGTAGGGAGATGTGCCTAAGGAGAATTTTATTTTGCCCAAAGGGAAAATCTCAACTATGTGTGCCATTCTTTTGGATTTTTATCTACTTGTTTTTTATCACACGGTAAGTTAAATTTGTTTGTTGACTCAACCAATAAATAAAAATTTCAGAGTTATGTTGCACATGTGATGGTGATGATGTTGTGATTGTCATTGATGTCAACATAATGGTTGTCATTGATGTCTATACTGTTCTTGGTATTGGTGATCCAAAATATGTGTTATCGGAATCTTTAGTGCTTTGAAAGATGTGTTGTTGGTGATCTGGATATTTATGTTTATCGAATATGATGTTGATTGATGGAATTCATGAGTATCTTGGTTCCATTCTTATTTTCGGTGTTTTGGGAAATGATGTTTGGATCCGAATTAAGTCCAAAATTTGAGGATGCGTAGCGTCTTTTGGTGTAGCGTGTGAGTCATGATTTGGGTCCAAAATTTGTAATGATTGTATCATATTGATCTGACCACTGATGTGTGTTGTAGTATGGTCTACTTCTCTTTCCTTCCCACCACCGGAATGTTTAGTATTGACCTATTTTAGATCTATGTCTTGGTTGACTTGGAAGATTATGCTTCTTGAAGACAATATATATATGAGAATGATATGGATGAGTTAGATATAGAAAATGTATTGCATTGTTTTGAATATATCTGAGATTGGAAAGGAAATATCTGACTGTTGGTGATATGTGAGAGCGTGTTGGTGTTGAGGCACCGGAAGCAGTCTAGTTTTGCAGATTGTGTTTCAGTGGTGGATTATTTCTTTATTTCTTTATTTGGTAGTGAGCATTCTGCCAGTGAGCCACCCTATGTAAAAATCACCTTAACTGGTGTTTTTATATTAAGAACTAACATTCTTCGTGGTTTTTCCCTTCTTGGGTTTTCCACGCCAAATATGGTGTTCATTGTGTGATCTATTGTATGTTTATGTTTTTCATGTTATGTCTATCTTTGTTAATTCAGTTGGTTTGGATCCAGATGTGAAAAGAATAAAAGAAATTATTTTAAGTTATCAAATGATTCACCCCACCTCTCACTTTCTTGAATATTCAACAAGTTATACCATATTTAAATGCACAATTAAAAAATTTCAATGATGTAAAAGAAGGATCATTATCATAAACTAAATCATGTGGACATCCAATTATAGTTATGATATTCTCTTCTAAAAATTTGATAACAACATCAGTAGTGCATTGCTTCAAACCATCTTGTACAATAATCAGTAGTAGTTAGAATATACATTTGTTGCAAAGAGGAAGATGGATTGATCATACCAATAAAGTCTAACAATCATTTAACAAATGTTCTTACTTCAATGGCAGGCTAAAGGGGCATTACAGGGGTCCTCTCCTTAGTTGTAGCAACTTGACAAGTGTGACAAGTCTTCACATGTTTATGAGTGTCTTGAAACAAGGTGGGTTAATAGTATCATGCCCTTAAAATCTATTGTAATATAGCTAAACTTGCACCATGACCTATTCCAAACTTGTTGTGAAAATGCTCCATGATCTGACTTGCATCTTGTTTACCAATACGCCTTAAGTAAAATCCTTTATGATTTCTCCTCTATATTACTAATCCTTTTAGCATGTAATGAATTCTTGTCATTCGTAAAACTCACATCCACACTAAATTAAGATGTGGTGGACAATTCTAATTTAGAAAATAAAATGTTACGTCATCATACCACTAATTTGTTGATATCTCTTCTAAGAATTATTGTTGATGTATAAGTTTAGGTCCATTTGTGGCCATAGTCTGAGTCAATTATTGGCCTCTTACCAATTTCATGGGTTGGCCTTTTCTATGTCATGCTCTTGAATAATGGCTACCCATTTTATGCTTCTTTCAACAAGTTTATTCTACATCATTAATGTTTTGATTGCGACATTTATGAATATGTCATGAACTTTGCTTCTCAATATGCAGTGTTTGAATTTTTATATTTCTTTAACCAAGACATATGCTTGTTTTTCCACATTAAAATATCTTAACTCAACATCTTTAGTGCAGTATTCATGAGTGCTATAAGATGTTCTTCTCCATTTTCTTTCCTTTGTGCTAGTATTAATGCATATGTGTGTTTTGAAACAAATGAATATATGTAAAATGACCTAAGGTAATCTAGACTTACCAACACAGGGCTTGAATGATAACATTTTTAATTTCTTTAAATGTTCTTTCTGTATATGGAGTCCATTCAATATTTGCATCTTCTTCAATATGTCATTCATTGGCTTAACCATCTATGCAATTCTAGTGATGAACTTTCTCACAAAGTTGATCTTTCCAAAATATGACTTTAATTACTTTTTTCTTGCTAGAGAATTTATCTTGAGAATGGTCTAGATTCTGTCTAGATCATTGGAAATTCCTTTTTCGGTATTACATTACCTAGTGATGCAGTCAAGGCAGAGAGATCCAATGAAGGACAGCCCAACCTTGCATCTTAACACATAATCCATGCAAAGCATACCGGTAATTAGTAACAAGATGCCAAAAATAACAGGAAGAACAACCGGTAACAAGGAAGAACACATAATCGGTAAACAATGTGAATGAATCTTATTATAATCTGGAGAATTATACATGCCACATGTTGGATCGCAGTCCAGGATACAAACAATGCTTACAATAAAATTACAAGATCGACAAATCATCCTCATATCAAATCGGCTTCTGGTAACAGTCTACCGCTTCTACCCTATTCCAGACCTCAGCCTTCTGACCTCAATCCTACCGGATCAGAATCTCGTCGGTTCTACATCTTCACTCAATCTCAAAGCTATGTCTTCAATCTTCCAACTTCTCTCTCTCTCTTCAAATGATTCACAAGCTTCCATATATACCATCTAGAAATGATTACAACTCAATCAAGTCAGCTCAAAGACCAACCAATTCATGAAACGTGCAACGGTAACATGTTGGTTCAAATCACTAAGAACAATCTCCAAATCATAAAACAATGCGCAGACCTCCGGGAATACCAGCCAAGGCCCAAAGCAACATCTCCAACACTCTGCAAGTCATGGAGATCAACCGCAACCTGAAATCATCTTCACTCAACATACAACCAAGTTAACCAGGACAATACCGGAATCCACATCTCATCGAAAACAAAGACAAATGCTATGAAACTCGAACATGATAAAGACCACAAACACAAGGGAATAAACCCAAAACCACAATGCTAAACACTCAAATATGAAGAAATGCCATGCTCTCAAGCAATTCCACTGAAAAATGCTCAACCGATAAGAACTAGACCAGTGCTCCTGCATCAGACTCTTGGGGTTAATTGAAAAGTGAGTCCCATCACTTGCTCTGGTTTGGCAATCGGTCAGTAGGTACTTGCAACTGCCTCAGGGGATTCGGCGATCTAACCACAGCTTCTAGTTGCCTCTCCATGATGATCTACCAGTCCAAACTGCAGCCTGCCTCAATCAACGATCTGTTCAAGTCTCCACCCACTAACTGCCTCTAGCTCAAGCTCTAGGATCAGCGATATGTAACCTGCAAACTTGCTCTACCTAACGTTCGGTGAACTGAACAAGTCCACAATTTGCCTTAATCTTCTCTCCAACCAACCGGTGCAAAAATAACACTTTGTCCAACAACAGGTTCACGAACTTGCTCTAATACCATTTGACACAGTCAAGGTAGGGAGATCCAATGAAGGACAACCCAACCTTGCAGCTTAACACATAATCCATGCAAAGCATACAGATAACCGGTAACAAGATGCCAGAAATAGCAAGAAGAACAACCGATAACAAGATGCCAAAAATAGCAGGAAGAACAACCGGTAACAAGGCAGAACATATAATCAGTAAACAATGTGAATGAATCTTATTACAATCTAAAGAATTATACATGCCACATGTTGGATCGCAGTCCAAGATACAAACAATGCTTACAATGCAATTACAAGATGCGTAGATCATCCTCATATCAAATTGGCTTTTGGTAATAGTCTACCGATTCTACCCTATTCCGGACCTCAGCCTTCTGACCTCAGTCCTACCGGATCAGAATCTCGCCGGTTCTACATCTTTGCTCAATCTCAAAGCTCTATCTTCAATCTTCCAACTTCTCTCTCCCTCTTCAAATGATTCACAAGCTTCCATATATACCATCTATAAATAATTACAACTCAATCAAGTCGGCCCAAAGACCAACCGGTTCATGAAACGTGCAACAGTAACATGCCGGCTCAAATCACTAAGAACAATCTCCAAATCATAAAATGATGTGCAAACCTCCGGGAATACCAGCCAAGGCCCAAAGAAACATCTCCAATGCTCTGCAAGTCACGAAGATCAACCGCAACCCAAAATCTTCGCTCAACATATAGCCAGGCTAACTGGTAAGAACACATCAACCGGGACAATATAGGAATCCACATCTCCCCGGAAACAAAGCCAAATGCTATGAAACTAGAACATGATAAAGACCACAAACACAAGGGAATAAACCCAAAACCACAATGCTAAGAACTCAAACATGAATAAATGCCATGCTCTCAAGCAATTCCACTAAAAACTGCTCCACCAGTAAGAACTAGACCAGTGCTCTTGCATCAACTAGTAACTTACCTTTTGTGACTCCAAAGATGCACTTATTTTGCTTTAAGTAAATACCATGTATTTTATGCATCTCTGAAATAATTTCCTCAAATCCTTCACATGATCTTCTTTCTTTTTTGAAAATATCGTCAAGCCATCCATGTAAATGATAATGCATTTACCAGCTACATCTTGAAAAGTGATATCCATGGCCCACAAAAAGGTGGCTCCAACATTAATCAATTTGAAGGGTTTTCTTGTGTATGCAAACATTCCCCACTTTGTTGTGAAGGTTGTCTGAAGTCTATCTTCATGTTCTACCATTACTTTGTTGTAGCCTAAATATCCATCTAAAAAAGGCATCATTTGAGATCCAATCACAATCTATAGCACATCATCTAACTATGGTAGAGCATAATAATCATTTCTTGAAGCTTTGTTTAGAATTTAAAAATCAACACACATCCTGATTTCTCCATTTTTCTTCGTAACTGGAACTAAATTGGCAACCCAAGTAGAGTGTCTTACTATAAATATGATTTTTTCTACCAATAACATATTAACTTCATGATAACTAAGTGGCTCTAACAAAGCATTGACTAGTCTTTACCTTTGTCTAAATGACTTCACTTCTAGCTTGAGTGGGATAGTGTAAGTTATGATTGATATATCATAAGTCTTCAAATCTTGATAACTCCATGCAATCACTAAAAAAAATTCTCTCATGTTTCTAATTATACCTACTCTTCACTGTGGTGTGCATACCTTTCCAATAAAATCATTCTTTATTGCTACAATTGTTCCTTGCTTCACCCTTGTGTGAGCCTATTTTATCCCAATCAAATATTCTTTCAAGTTTAACTACTCCTCTTAGTATCATATTTCTCTTTAAGTTCATAACACCTTCCAAGCCTATTTCTTCCTCTTTTACTTCTTCATCAATGATTGGGAAACAAACACATCAATATTAGCAATGAAGTCTAGAATATGTTTGTCATCTTAAAATACCTAGAAACTGGTGACATTATCTAGAATTGAAGGCATGATTGTTAACTCCATTATAAATTTATGTATTCTCTCCATTGCTAATGGTTCCAAACAACTAGCAGCTTGTGCTAAAGATTCAACAACCTGATTTTGTGATCTATAGATGGGCCAAATTTTGAAAGCATCAAAACTTTCTATGAGATCCTATACTCTCTTTCTAGCATCTCAATATTTTATCATGACAAGTGTATTGCTTCCTTTCTTACTCTGACACATTGTTGGAACATGCAAATTGTAATCTATGAGCTACCAAGTAGGTTTCTCCAAATTAGTTAATCAATTCAAAACTTGCAACAACTCCTTTCTTAGACTTAGAACCATCAAACATTTAAGTCCATACCTGGTTGACACTTGCAAGATCCTATGACTTGTGTTCATCTTTGTATCTTGTGTTTTCTGGGCAATTTTTTATTTTGTAAGCAGGTTGTTTTCATCTTTTGGTGGAACTTGCAATTTTCTTTCTAAGTTATTCTTATTTTTGCTTTTTGATTCTTTTGATCTTGAGGACCTCAAAATATAAGGATCTCTCTTCATAAGTTGTTCTAGAGCCATCTTACATAATGAACATAACAATTCCAAATGTGAAGCATTATGTACTTGACACCAATTAAGTAACATCATATCTTCTATAAATATAGAATTACCTAACTATCTTCATTGTTCAATGCATTTGAAAACAAAATCTTTGAAACTTGTAAACATAACTTCATTTTCATATGTAGTAAGATCCTCGTCTTCTTCTACACATACTTTTGTACTTTTTGGAATATTTTCCAAGTCTCTAATTTGTCCAAAGCAATAAACCAATATAATTTCCTCAATTTGATTTACTTTAGGTGTATACAAACCTAGATCCACTTTTGAGTACAAAATCTCATTGGGTTGATTATATTTTGTGATCGTGTGCTTTATTCTTGGTTCTCTATCTATTCTGATATGATTTGTCACTCCTCTCCATCGAAGTCATATGTGTGAAAAGTTAGTTGCTAGGTACCCATATAGATATTTTGACCAACTTTTTCTTAGTAACATTCCATATCCACTTGGGATATCCACAACTTGCATATCTATGTAGTGTTAAACAAGTGGATAAAAGGCTAGTTGCATATGAATGCTATTTAACTCCCCTAGTACAACTACCTTAGTCTTATCTATCTTAGATATTTTCCTACTTGATTTGGCAAGGGCAAGGCCCAAAATATTACAAATGGATAGATGCATGACATTGGTTGATGCCCTCAAATCAACTAAATAATTATGTGAATTATTTGCTGAAAGTTTAAAGTGTAAGCAAGAAACAAGGAGTATCAACTTCCTCTTTGAGTAGAGTAACTGGAGTGTCAACTTGAGCTACCTAAGTTTTATTTTTCTCCTTGGATTGAGTATTATCTTTCTCCTTGGCTTTACTAGCTCATTGGTTTTTGAATAGTACTTTTAGTTGTTCTTTTCTCATTTATCATCATAGAATCCTAAAGAATATTAAAAAGCACTTCTTTGACTTCTGGGACTTTCATCATCTCTACCAAATATAGGATGAATTTCATCTTCCTAAACACATCAACAACATATTGACTCAACTTGGCTATTTCAAGATTGGAATATGAATTACCCATATATTGTTTTGGCTCTTTTAGGTAGCCTAGAGTATTTCTTGCATTCAGATCAAGAGGGGTTTTAAAATTTTTTGGAGGAATGGATATAGCAAACAGACCATTATTCTTGTTACTCCTTAGATTATAAGGTCCTCTATTTGCTTGTTGTCCTTGGAACTATTGATAAAAATGTACTTCTTCAAGCTCTACAATGCATGATATGGGATTGAAAAAATAACTTTTAAATGGTGGTTTTTATATATGTGTTCCTATTAAAAATTAATTCGTATCATTTAGGTAAATAATTTACATATTTGCAAACTAGACTCAAAGTACTAAATTTATATTGTCGAAATTTCTTAAAATTCAATGTTTATTTAAGTGCTTCAAATTTTTAAATCAATTGTGACAAAATTTGAAAATTAGGATAAACACTTATAGTTTATGCACTTTTTAGGGACTAAACTTCTTGCACCTACCCTCTGAAATTATCACACCTCAAAATTGGTAGGAATTAAAGTGCAAAGGATGTGTAAAGGGAGTTGATAAAAATGGCAATAAGGTGGAATGAGCGATTGAGAAGATGAGGTAGATATAGAAGTGAGTTGGTTTTTAGGTTGCCTACACTCTGTGTGAAAATTTTTATAACAAGGTTTGTGGTGTGTAAAGGAAGTGAGATACTAGTGGATGATAAACAATAGAAGTGAGAGAGAGTGACCTAAATACTTCATTGGATTATTTTAAGAGTGTAATACATATTTAAATGGTACAAAACAAATTCTACACAGAGTCCAACTAGAATAGCATAATTGCACACCATAGCTACTACAATTTGAACAATATAATAAACAAGCTATGCTAACATACTCCCCCCCCCCCTCTTATTACATTGTTCCTACATAAATAAGCTTGAAAACTCAACCTTCACCAAGCCAAGGGACCCCCCTTAAGTCTTACATCACAAAACTTGATAATTACATAAAATAAATATTTTTTTTTTAGAACTCTCCTTGAAGAACCAAATCTTGAATCAAGTGGAACTCTACAAAGCTACATCATGACCTTCATAAAGGTGTACCTCTAAGTTGAATTATTGACTTCTCCTTTCCTTGAACTCATCAATCATTGATACCATATTATTGACAACCATACACCAAGTTGTCTTTTGACCCTCGTAAGGGTATAATTCTCTATTATAGTCTCATGAATTCTCTAGGCAATAATTTATATTTATTTCAACACCAAACACCTTACCTGTCTCAAAAAATTAAATGTCACAATACACATATTCTTTAAATTTGTGAGCAACTACAAGGAAAATAAAGCAAGAAATTAAAGCCTAAAAAAACTTCTCATGCAAATCATCATCTCAAAGTGAGAAGCTAGCTTGAGATGATGGAAATCCTCCACCCTTCAATGCCACCAGCCTCCAAATGACCCTATTAGTCCTTACACTCCAAATGTAGCACCTAAGGAAGTACTACAATATCCAAAAATCTAATCAACACATAAATTGGTCTTATACTCCATAAATTCTTCAATATCAAAAGCATTCATAGAACACTTTTGAACAAGTTCTTTTGCAATATCATCATTAACAACCTCAAGAAGAATTCTATATCTTGCATTTGCAATAGGAAAGCACTTGACATGAGTTTCAATCTTACTACTCTGACCTAGTTTTAGGTTTGAAATACTTGTATTCTCTTCATTGGAAGGATTGCCTTCTACCCTGAATTCTAATTGCCTTTGATCTACTTTAATAGGTATGAGACCCAACATGTATGCCAAGACCTCATCTTGAATAAAAAATGTGTTATATGCAATAAAAATCTTTTCTATAGCAATAATTGGCACCTTTGTAAAAAATACACTAAAAGGAATTTTCTAAGGAAATATCAATTCCAAAAATATCAAACTCAATCTTATGATTCATGAGACCATTCCATCACTTTCGACCACATTTTCTTGCTCTATAAGATTTGGCAGCTTGCCTTCCTTCATAGACTCGTTGATTCGTTCTATTTTCCATAAGGTTTGTATTGCGCTAGTAAAGATGAACAATAGGGAATTAAATATTAAAGAATGGTGTCAAGACAACAACTAGAAGTCTGGTAGTTGCTTAAGTTAACAAGAAGTATTATGCTATGGAGAAATGTGTGAAGGACAAGGAGGATAACAAGCTTTGGGAAAATGAGATTAATTTGAAGTGGGTACTTATGAAATCAATCAAAGAAAATTTTTACAACAATACAAAGTGAATCTTCAAAGGCAAAAATAGAAAGATTGGGTGTAGTAAAGTAATGTTTGTAGTCATTCTATGATATCATGACACTATCACTTAAAAATATGTATTTCTATGCTAATGGCCAAAGATTTGAACCTTGAATGAAAATGTTTGCATATTTGTTCTTTCCAACTATGTGACAACCTCCAGTGCTATCAATTGGGGCGTTATTATCATTGTTGTAGATTGGAATCCTCCAAAAGATCCATTTCATTCGTCATGTATATCATTCTTGATGCCTAAACAACTACATAATTGTAAATTACTTCATGTTGCTCATTGCAATGCATATGGGCTTCCACTCCACATGAGTTTCCACATAGCTCTTCACACAGCTCTTGGAAAAACTGAAACAAGTGCATTCATGCCAAATTCATGCCATTTCATTATTCTTTCTCATCACATAATCAAAATATTAAAAAAGAAAATATCCACTTCTAGATTGCCAAAAACAAACTTTGCATTTCATAAATCACTCTTAGTTGGCCTTCAAACCTTCCCCCAACTCTACAATTTAGAACCCTCACAACAGTTTGGAAGATTTTTCCGAATGCCTATGACATCCATTTTTTGGGTCATGCTTCTCCTACCTAACATCTCCTCATGGCAATGAGCTAAAGCACAACAAAATATTAAGGGAAAATAATAAAACATCATATAACATTCTCTTCAAGACCTTATACCAAATGAGAGAGAGTAGGGTAAATAAATCATTTATTATTCAATGATTACAATGCATATTTAAATAGTGCAAAATAGTTGCCAATTTTAATAGCATAATCGCACACCATAACTACTATAGACACTAAAAATTATCCTAGGTCTATGACGACACTTTTCACCAAATCTCATCTAAAACTAGTCAAATGATTTTATTATTTAATTAGTACTAATATTCTTCTTGTAATAATTAAATTATTTTAATTATTTAGTTATCGTTCTTCTAAATCATTAACTAAATAATCTTCATTATTTAAATAATATTCATCGTTATCTCTTTCTAATCAATCAATCTTGATCTTAATCGCCCAAATCCTAACTATTCCTCTTTGATTAAATAATTCACTTAATTATTTAATCCCTTTATTCTAAACTAATTATTCTTCCAAGATTAAATAATTATTTAATCCTTTTACAAATTTTCTAATTAAATATTTTTAAAATTTATTTAATTACCATATGTGACTAAAATAAATAAATTTTATTTATTTATTTATGACCCTACTTAACTCGCTAACTTTCCAATATTTCTCTCCACTCAACTTTTCCACCTCCTTTCACTTAACTCTTCCACTTTCTAATTTCCCTCCCACTTATCTCTTCCACTTGCTAATTTGTCCTCTCACTTAACTCTTTATTTCCTCCACTTGCAAATGGTAATTTTGTGTTGAAAATAAATAGTTTCTCTATTTATTTTCAATTGACTCATCCTTTCCTCCACTTTCAAATGGCAAATTTGAGTGTGTTTTGATCACGACCCTTGATTTCCTGAAATCGAAATCAATCTTAGCCATTGAGAAAAATCTAAATTTTCTATTTAAACCAATCAAATCCTCATTTTCAAGAACCATGCTTTGAACCACATCTTTGATACCTTATTATCTTAATTGCATCATGATTTTGAATTTCCTGTGTGCACGCATAATTTCTAAGCCATCATATAAGAAGGTTAAGAAGAACAATGGAGAGTTTCAAATTTGATGCTTGGTATAATTTATTTTAATTTTCTTATTTATGCATTATGAATTTGTTCTTCATTGGTTGAGTAGGCTTATTTTGTGTTGGATTTGGAGTTTTATGGTTGCTCTAATGTTCTTTGCATATTTCTCACCTTTCCTTTCAACAACTACCACAAATTAAACAATACGATAAAAAAGCTACGCTAACAAGAAGTTAAGGCTTGTGAGTGGAAGACTTATGAACTAAAGGGTACATGGAAGTCCAAAGGTGCTCACCTAGAAATCCGAAGTTCATGACCTATGAAGGTGAGACAAATTAGAAGACAAACCATGTATCACTTTGGACAATGTAGAGCTAATGGCCATGTACACATTAAATGATATGGATTGCAAGAATTAGCATAAGGACAAAAAAATTCTTAATATTCAAATTTGGCTATGACTTATGACTTCCTTTGAGGTAATTAGTTAAGGTCCAAGGGTCTACCACAATAATGGTTGCCACTTTTTGGCCAAACTTGACATTGAAATCAACATTTTGAACTAAATCTTCACTTTCATGCACCTATAGCAACTAAATTGTTAAGAATTTGAGGATGATGTGAACAAGTGATTTGTGAGATTTTGTCTATAGATTCTATATGTATTTTTTAAAATAATATGGAATAAAACTGCAAATTTTTGTACATAAATTTTAATAACTTGTTTTTATAGTAAACACCATTTTTTAAAGTGACCTCTATGACATTGCATACAACTTTTTTTATACAAAGGATAACATTCTATTTTTTCTAAATATAGATTTTTAACACAAATATCTAATGATTACATCTTGTTTCATAACATTTTGTTGCATATAAGTTTTGAAGTCAAAACCAATTATAATTTCGACATAGGTGTATGACATCGCGCATAATTTGTTTTTTATGCATTGAAATTTATTTTTCGTTGTTAGATCAAGGACATCAATACCTAGAAAGCACAGATTATTTTTTTTAAATCACTAATTTACTCTTTTTTCACAGGTGTGGAATTGATAACTTGATGTTCGGTGAAAAACCTATGTTCATTAAAACATAAAAAATAAATCTATAATAAAACTAAAATATATTATAATTATACTTGTTGGAAAGTTTGTTTTGAGGGCTACTATCCAAGTTGTTTTGTCAAGTTGATTCTATTTGGACCTCCAACCCGAGCTTTAAAAGTGAAAATTTTGAAAAAAAAATTGCAGAGGGAGGGTTGATAGTCCTAGCCAAGGACCTTCGTTTGTAGGACCCTCGAGCAAAGGTACCAAAATACCTCTGTTTGAAAGTACCTTCAAACAAAAGTACACAAATTAACAATATTAAAAATTACTGGCATCTTCAAGTGAAGGTGTTTGCCTTTGTTCGAAGGTCCAAGGACCTTCAAATGAAGGTTCTTGCAAAAAAAATTCCTCTCTACTTGGAAAAAGTTTATGTCCTAAGTTTGTAACCCATTATTGTGAGATTACCTTGAAGGGATATTGCTATGAATGATATGCACCAATCCTTGAATAAACTTAAGACCTTTGGAGAATTTTTTTATAATATTATAAAGGGACTCAACCAAAGGCACAGTTGTGTTATAGATGTTCTCGATTTATAGATATTCTAAAAATCTCCAAGGTGTCGATTAAGATCGTACACCTAGGAGTGAGACACGTGTAGTGGGACCTAATGGTCAAAGGTGACATTTATATTATGAAAACTAGTTTTATGAGAACCAAGCTGAACATTAATTCTACAAAGATAAGGTAAAACAATTATTAATTAATCAAAAGGAAAACAATCAAAATTAGAACTAGACCTGATAGGTGTTGTTGCACCACAAGAATGAAACCTTTTTAGATTTTGATCTAGCTTCATTAAATAATATTATCAAAATGTGAAGAATGGGTTTTAAAACTCATAAAAGGTCTCATAACACATTATCTAAAATTCTAAACATAAATTTTACCAAAACATGTTTAAGTTGTAAAGTTTTCTCTAAGAAGGTCTTTTGTTAAAAGGCAATGTATCACCAAAAGTAGTGTATAAAATTGTACTTGACAAAGGAAAGATTAGTTTCCCTTATCAAACAATCTTGCAAGCATTGCACTCAAATTAACTAGCCTTTTTCTTTTGAAAAACTAATATGCTATAATTAAAAGAAGATTATAATAAATTTAGTCTAAAATGTTTAAACTAAAAATGATTATTCTTATCAGGGGAAACTTGTTAGTTCAAATAGTTGGTAAGGTTGTGCTAAGCTTTTGGGCTTGTCCCATGTAAGTCGAAGGTTCAAATCTCAATGATCATGTTTGCTCAATGGATGCATTGTTTAAGCCTGTGTATTCAACCTTTGGGGACTAGTCTTGCTCCAACTTAGCTCCTTTGTCGCCCAAAAAGTTGGCAAAAAAATTAAGCTCAAGGCAAGGTGCAATGGGATCATTGGGTTGGGCCATGTGGATACCCCAAGGTTAAAAAAATAAAATTATTCTTATCTAAGTAAGATAAAACACTAGAATCAAAATAAAATATTATTTTTACCAAAAAATGTATAATTAAATTGATAAGATGAAAGTGAAATTAAAAATTAATAGCAAAAAAAACCAGCTGCAAAAGTTTGAAGCTCATTGGAATGGATTCTTACACCAAGAATGGATGTCTTATCCATGAATTCTAGTCTTGTATGAAAAAACATCAAAATATAAATCTGCCTTGGAATGTGTATCAAACTTGTACAAAAATAAAACTTGGAAACTTTTGAAAAGATCACCAATGATAGAATAAATGAAATAACAAGAATTAAAACAAGTTATTACAATGAAATGACAAGAATGATAAAGAAATAGAGGGAAAGATATTGACAAACTCTAACAAAGTTTAATATCTTCTCCTCAATGAAAACTTGTGGCTAAAGAAGAGAAAATGTTTTTTTTGTTGTTATATGGACCTTGTCTTTAATTCAAACCCCTAATTTACCTTCTAACCTTCACAAACAACCTAGATTTTGTTATTGTAAAAAAGAAGGTGCATGTTTTTTATCCTAAATGTATTAAGGAACGAAAGAACAATAACAATTCTATAATAAGTGCAATTGAATGATAATAGTAGTGCTCATGTGTATAGAATATGATCCCAACTACCAAATGCTATAGACTATGAGTTTCAACAACAATAATAATGAGAAAAATAAAAAGGTAGAGAAAATTTAATACAATACAAGTCACCTCACACATGTTTTGAAGGAATCAACTAAGATCACAATATCTATTCTAATATTGGTTCTACGCTTCATTGAGTTAATAATGATGGATATAATTCATAGTAAGTGTATTGTTGATCAGAGTTCATGTTGTTGTTAACAATGAAGAATAGCTTGAAAGTGTTCACATTTTATAAGAGAGAAATTTATAAATAGAAAATGATAGTTTGAAAATGAGTCAAATAGGTAGATGAAGGAGGTGCCTAGCCATTAAAATTTATTTCTAGAGTGGTTAACTACTAACTTGAAAGGTGGTAAAGGTAGAAACATTCGATAAAAATCAAGGATTATTAAAATATCATGGGACACTAATGCATTCAATAAATGCCAATGCATCACACTAATGTCTAGACATTTCCATCTAGGAAAATCTTGAAACACTAGGAAATGACACAAGCATGACACCTACAACATAAGATTAGGAAATAACAAGAACAAAAATGCTAAGCCTTTAGCACTAATTGGGAGAAGGATAGGGCAAAAAGATAAAATGACTTAAAACACACTAGGAAAATTGGACACCAAAGCAAGCATAAAACATAGTGCAAAATTAAAAGGGTATAAATTTTTTGACATTATAGTAATGTGATGAGATGCTTTTAAGTAAAATACCAAACTATAAGTGGATCTGAATCTAAACCTTTAGCTATAAGTTTTTGACCCTCGCTAGGTATGAGAATATTGATGTTGTATGTCGTTATGGCCTCTTCCAAAGATCTAACAATTTGATGATAAAACTTTATGTCATCATTCTATATTCTATAATACATGCATGGTCCTCTACTTTCTTCTTTGTTGTGGAAGTACTATTACTTGTATTAAATGAATAGGTAGCTTATGTATCGGTTTTATTCATCTACTTGGAGGAATTTTCACTTGCTGAAGTTGGTTTTGCCTTAGGTTGTGAAGACTTATTTTGTTTACTCTTATATGTTTTTCATTAACACTTGAATTTTTGAAGAAGTGATTGAATCAATAGAGACTAACTTAGATTTTTCCCTCACGAGTCTTTCAAAAAGTTGTTCAAAAGTAGGCATCTTAAATTTTCCATCAAGAACATCCATTGTAGAATAAAAAATATAATATGATCCCTTTAAATTTTATAGAATTATGAAAACACATTCTTTATTGTATTTTTCTTTACCACAACCTT
This sequence comes from Cryptomeria japonica, assembly GCF_030272615.1. Classification (NCBI taxonomy): domain Eukaryota; kingdom Viridiplantae; phylum Streptophyta; class Pinopsida; order Cupressales; family Cupressaceae; genus Cryptomeria; species Cryptomeria japonica. The sequence goes on along the minus strand of NC_081411.1, from coordinate 577,321,392 downwards.
GAAGACAAGAAACTAAATACTTGAATTCAACTAGGAAGTATTCAATTGAAGGAAATGCATAAGGAGATAAAGTTGTCAATTTAGCATCCAATTAAAGGGCCCAAAATTCATTGACTATTTGAAATGACTCATTTAATTTATCCCACATTTATTTAGGTGATGTACAACACACAAGATGAGATTGAAGGTTATTAGATACATGTAAGCCAATAATTCACAAGGATTCATCTAATTTGTTTTGATATACAAATTTTTCATATTCCTTGGTAAATTATATTTATTGTTCACTTAACATGTTTTGTAGACATTTAAGTTGAAGAAGTTATTAAAGCTTAAGCTTCTGAGTCTAATAGTTGTGTGAAGTTAAGAGATCAATGTTAGGATCCTTAATGAAACACAAAGAGGCACTTGAAATTTTTACCCCCAACTTTGGTTAGTGTTATAAAAATATCACCACCTAAAATATGAATGCATTGATTTACAATTGTTGTAAGGTTAGAAGCCTAAATCAACTATATATATAATATATAGTGGTTTTTATAATATTTTAAAATATAAGTTTGTCGAGGTTACAAGATCACAAGTAAAAATAACATAATATTCGTATGGAAGTAAAAAATAGCATAGGTGCAAAGTCGCAACATAGTTTGGAAGTTTGGAGTGTTACACAAGTGCATTGGATTCCTAAAGTTTGGAAGATTCATAGTATTATAAATGTGCAATGGAGCCTAGAAGGTCTTATAAATTTTCATTAGAGTATAAAATCCCATAGTTATAGATTGCATAAGAGTACAAAAGTCAATAGTTCAAACTTTGGATACTTCTAGTAGTTTGAACTTTGGGGTCCACTTGCATGTTGAACTTTAGAGTTCGGATGAAAATCAAAATTTGAATTTAGTTTGTAGATTCAAACTTTAGAGTTAGTATGTAGGATAGACTATGAATTTAGGGTAGAGGTTAGACTTTGGAGTTAGTTTATATTCAAACTTTAGAGTTGGTTTGTAGGCCAAACTTTGAAGTTGGCTTATAACCTAGACTTCAAAGTTGGTTTATATATTTTGAAATTAGTGTTGGTTTATATATTTTTATTTTGGTTTCTTTCATTTTTTTCATAGATCCTCCTAGAATCACATAAAACTAGGTGTTTTTTATGGTGCAAACATAAGAAAAAAACTTAGTGGTGGAAAATATTGATAATTTGAGTTATAGAATTAGATGAAAACTTGGTGGAAACTTTGTTGTAGAGGAGAGTCAAGTGATGCACATAGAAAGTGATGAAACCTACAACATATATAAAAAATATAATTGATGTAAACCTTAGCAAAAATGTGAGTGGCTACAAATAAGTTTGATAATTCAAATCCTTTTGAAGATTTGGCAATGGAAGAAGATCATAATAAGCTAGAGAAAACTCATTGAAACACATCAAAGGAGGCATAAAAAACTTTATAACTAGACTAGGAATTATTAAAAAATGTTACAAACTAAAAATCATTGAAGAAGCATCGAGTTAACACTAGTTTCTTTGTTGCAAAATAAAATTTTATTAAAAAATCACTTGTGTAGGTAATGGCCAGATATAATTTTGTATAGTACAGATGTAAATCCCTCAAAAAATGACAAACTAACAAGCAATTTTAGCTTTCTTGAGTCTTCCAAACTCAATGGTGGTGTTTATTTGGGTCCACAATGCACAAATGATAGGGTTGAGTATGAGATTAGAAAATATGAATGGATTTACTATTCATGGTTATAATACCATGTTGTAACAACAGTAAAATGAATACAAAAAATAAAATCTTCCACAAATAAAAATATATATAATAATTTCAAAAAGTATCATAAAGTGAATACAAAAATATTCAATGAACTCCTTATAGATGTAGGATAAGGAGGAAGAAGGAAGGGAGGAGTGAACTACTAACTAATCCTCGAAGAAGTGTGACACATGTAGAACACTTGAGATAAGTGTGATGAAGTAAAATCCCTGTGAGGTGATATAACAAAATAAAATATTTCTGAGTTAAAGTCTAGTGTGAATAGTTCTATTAAAGGTAAAAGTAAATTAGATATGTAATAAATAAAATTTTCACACTAATAGTACCTACCTTCATTTAGCTATTTACCACTTGGACCTAACTATTATTCCATTCCAAGATAAGTATACAAATGTGAGCAATCTTGCAATCATTGACTTATCCCTTTGTAATTTTGATTTTAATTTTCATATATTTTTGTTGATTGGCTTCCTCCACCCTTCTACCTTGAGCCAACTAAACAACCTTTTAGTTACATTTCATGTCACGTGTTGTATTTAAGGACATCTAATGCACTTCCTCTAATCATCCAATAATCATTAAAAATCTAATCATTGATTGTTCTAGAGAGCAATCAATAGCAATACATTTTGATTTGAAGTAATAAAAAGACTAAATATTTTACATCTTAGGTATTTTTGTTCTATTTCATTATTATTCAATTTCAAGGAGTTCATCAAGGCATAGTGCATGTAGAGCTCAGCTATATGACAAGCTAGGCATGCTTCTTGATTTCTGGATTAGATTGTGTATTAGTTTTTGAATCAACGTTTTGGATCACACTCTATGATCCATCATCAAGATACCATAGAGCTAAGAGACACAATATGATTAGTTGCATACCAGACTTTAACTAAGAAGGGAAGTGACACAGGGTCTAAAGTAGAGGTGAGTATGACAAGCTAACAAGGTATCTATCAAAATTGCCAATCCCCAATTCTTAGAAAAGATAGAGTAAAATATTGTGCATTGGGTGAGGTTGTAGGACAAAGGCTCACAGATTGCTAAGATGAATCTAGAGCATAGATTCAAATTGATAGTCATGATTAGTCCTAGACAAATGAACTTGCCACTTGAAAGAGAAAAGATCCAATATAGAATTTCAAGAGATTGCCTTGATAGGGAGGAATTATTTTCCAAGGATTGGCATTGGACAATTCCACATATAGCACCATTATTTGGTTATCAAGCTAAGTACCACTCTCTATCATTTTTCAGTTTTCAAGGCACTTTATTTGATTTATATTCCTCCACCACATTTAATTAGTTTAGGTTGATTGTGCATGTTTGCTTGAAATAGTTTAGTTAACCTAATATTTTATTCATAGTGAAACTTTTTTTTTTTTCAAATATATCTACCCTTAAAACTAAAAATGAAGGAGCAACTACTCATTTCTTAATTTTAAGTCAAATAAGATGGATAAAACCCATCAAGTGGTCCCTCGTCTATTGATAAAGTTACTTGGTCATAAATAAGTTCATCAAGGATCAAATTATGTTGATCAAAATGGTCCCACAATAAAAGATGAGGCTAGGATTGTGTTCTATGCATAGAGCGGACACTCCTTAGTCCTCGACACCATTAAATTTTTTTATAAAAAACATAACCTATATCACTCTACTTACATATCAACTCTTAAATGGTCAAATAATTAACAACAATTTTATACCTCTTCTTTACCAAATAACTATAAATAATTGCCCTACTTTTATTGACCAACATTTACTTTTAACCATTAACCTAAATGATATTTGAGAATAACCAAATCATATACACCTCAATCTGTAACATTTACTTTTAACCATTAAATCAAGTGATAGTTAAGAATAACGGAATCATACACATCTCAATCTTTAACATAATAAATAAAATAATAATCAATTTTTTAATACAAAACAAATACCCCTCTATCTTTAATCCAATAAAAGATAAAATGAAAGATTATTCCTCCAATTAAAAAATCATTAATTTTTAATGAAGTAATGTTAGCCCAGGGGTCAAATACAATGACCCAAGGCGAAAACAAATATGGTTGAAACATTTTTTTCATACCAAACTCTAGTAGACTAAGAAAGACACGGCAACTTAGTGAAGATAACCCCGGAGCCTAACAAAAAGTCAAGTTATTAAACCAATGTGGCTACCAAACTAAAGTTCCGCTTAAAATACTCATCCTCATCCGTGGCCAACTTTTTTTTCAAACCAAAATGTACATAAAATACAGAGACCACATCGCACGGAACTGAGGTGAGTGAGTGGCGTAGCGGGAAAGCCATCGGAGGCGGTATATACGAGAAGGGGCATGGCAGGTCAGGGCAGGGCAGCTAATGGCGCTTCAAAAAAACTAACCCTCCGGCGCTCAAAAAGAGGAAAAAAAACGGATCCGCGCTTTAAAAATCCCCGGGGTTCGAACTTTGGATCTGTCGACTCGATTCACATTTTAATGGCGCTCCTCCGCATCCATCTCCTGCTCATTGCCGTTTCTTTCGTTGCCACAGCAGATGACAACAATAAAATGCACGCGGAAATTTATCGGAACTGCTCAGACGCAGAGTACAATGAGGGAAGCCCATACCAGAACAATCTGAACACATTTCTGGAGTCCGTGGCTTCAGAGGAGCGCGCAACGAGTAGTTTTTTCTACAAGCAGAGAGTCGGCCAACTGTACGGCGTGTTCCAGTGCAGAGGCGACGTTAGCGAGGAAGAGTGCCGCGACTGCAAACGCGTGGTCGCAATGCGGGCAACGGTGCTCTGCGGGACCAGCGTCGGTGCGCGACTGCAGCTCCGCGGATGTTTTCTGCGCTACGGTAATTCCAAATTCTTCTCTGCACCGGGTGAACAGCTGGTCTATAAGGCCTGTAGTCCTGAGACTACCACAGACCCAGGGTTTTTCTCCAAGCGTGACAATGTGCTGTCCGGGCTGGAGCAGGGCAGCTTTTCGGGCAACAATTTTAGGGTCACTAGCTCCGGGGATTCGAACGAGGGACCGCCAATCTATGGCTATGCGCAGTGCGAGGGGGATTTATCGTGGCCTGAGTGTGCAGACTGTGTGCTCAACGCGGCAACGGATTTGAAACGCATTTGCCCGAATTCTGTTTCGGGTCAAGTCTATTTGCAGAAATGTTATGTCAGTTACACACAGGGGGACTCTCACTCACATCATGGTATGCCCCGTATAAAGCTAAAGCTTAAAGCTTTTCTTTATTTGTTATTGTTGTTATTATTATTATTATTCTATTATGCTTCGTCTGCTTGTTATATCACGTGACTCGTGCAGATACGGAGGCCAATCACGTGACTGCCAAGACGGTCGCCATTGTCATTGGGGGTGTTGCAGCTATCATCTTTACCTTCATTTTCTTGATGTTCTTGAAGTCCATATGCAAACAAGATGGTTGGTAATGGTGCAGACTCAGTGTTTAGACCACACAGGCTTAACATACGTAGAATTCGGGACTGATTTTTTTTTTTGTTTTTTGTTTTGGTTTGTTGGTGCAGATTGAACGGAGTGGGGTTGGGGTTGGGGTGGACTGTACTATATAAGGGAGAAGGAACGGATTATTTTTCTCCGTTTGTCAGGGACGTTTTTTTTGCAGAGTAAAACTGGTGACCCACCTTTGATTTGGAGAAAAAAAGGAGAAAAATTTGCGTCCCCGACAGTTTCTTTTCAGTGTCCTGAATGATAATAGGATGGTGACAAGATATCCTGTTTGTAATCCCAATATGGGTGTATAGGATATTTGGTCTAAGTTAGATGGGCATAGCATCCCATGAAACGAAGGGAATTTGTTAATTAATTGATTATTATTATTATTATTTATATGATATTGGAACAAGATTCCAATGGCATTTCCTCGTGAATATATTCTTGATATGGACGATGGATTTTCGTTGTATTCTCTGCCTGTAAGTACTGATTTTATACTTATATTTGCGCTATATTCTGAGCTTCTTTTTCAAGAGAATTAATCCGTATGCTCTCTTTTTCCCAAGTTCGTAGAATGATTCTCTCCTTTTTCACACTAATGATGGTTGTTCTTTTTGGAAAGAATTGCAATAATAAAGTCCATGTTAAATGCAATTATAAAGCCGATGTTCTATTCTATCTTTTAAAAAAAAAATTTGAGTGAGTGACTGTAAAATCAATTAGGGGAAAGGAGCACCCTAATTTCGGGCTTCTCAAAATCTTACGTAGAAATTTCAAATCACTCTGACAGCTTACTTGGCAAGTCCCCTGCTTATAACTAAGGTTTCAGGACCACATCATCAAATATGATGCCACATCAGCATGTTTTTTGCCAAGGTGTCCAAAACAGGCCAAAAAAAAAGTGAGACCAATAGGTGTGCAAAAGGGCCCCAATACTTGTGCAGCTGATGTGGCATCACATGATTGGTTACTTTTCACAACAAATGCTATATTTCATTCAATTATTGGTATTTATCATACAACTATTGGTGCAATGTTGTACAAAAGTTGGACATTAAATCAGCAAGTATGGTGGTATTAAATCAACAACTTCTATCACAAGAATTGGAACGCGCTCAACTATTGGGTCCTTTCTCCTATGTATGTTTTTTTATTAATATTTTGGATCTCATTTAACAATCTATCGTCGTTAGAATGATGATGGATCGTTTAGTGTGACAATTTTTTAATACTACATAAATTAAATAGATTATATGAAATTCTATGATGATGGATGGTTGAATGTAGTAAAGTATGTTGATACAAGAATATTCACAATTGATTCTAGAAGCAATCTTTTGTATCCTTATAAATTGTGGAAAACTCATGTCAATTAAAAATAAGCTATAAGAAATCTTATGATAATGATGAACTGTAGAATATAATAAAAATATCAATTTGATATAAAAATATATACAATTTTGAATAATCTTTTCGTTATTACATGAAATTTTATGATAATATAAAACATCCACACAAAAATATACACAATCGTATGGAACTCTATTATGGATGAAACTGATTGCACATTCATAATGATTTCTTTGATGGGAAAAAATAGACGTGCGATCTGAAACTGGAGATTCTACGATAACGCAGTGACTTCTGCATGACAGAGCATTAAAGCATAACGAGGCAGTACAGACAGCAGCTAGAAGGTAGAGCGTTGTCAGTTTGAAAGCAAGTTCTGGGTTACGTAAATTTCTATTAAATTATTATACCGGCAAGTGGGATTTCTCGGCCACTCGCCTTTTAAGGAGATAATGGCTTTAAAAAAAATGGCTCCACATGTTCCCAGGTTTCGATTCCATAAATACATCTCTCCTGATTTTTGAGCTATTAATCTACAATTCACTTTAATGGGGTAAAAATAAGGGACACGAGCAGAATCTAGTTCATTTGCATGACCGCCAAGTCCACATCTATGTGTAAAGAGATAAGAGTCTCCTCGTCATAATGTTGAAATTTGTAAACTATTTTATTTTTATATATTTTGGTAAAGTGTTTTTAATATAAAATTATATAGTGGAAGTATATCGGTAGTTGTTATAGCTAATTTCATGTATTTATAGATCTTAAATGGTATATCAGATTTCGACGAATTTTGTTTGGTTGTTTCCATCTATGACTTAACTATTTATAGGATGGTAACAACACGTTGTGGGATCCGTTATGTGCCCAATGATCAAAAAATACACATTTGAAAGTGTCACCCCATACCTACTTAAAGATGCCCCAATAACCATGCAATTAAAAACGGTCAATACTTAGCTCCACTACAAGAAATACCAAAAGTGATATTACTTAACCCTTCTACTCGTCTGCACAAATGCCCAGTAGTCATGTGCTATGGGTACCAATAAAAAATTCTAACTCTTGGGACTAAAGTGGGTGGTTATTGGTACATGTGAAATTTATTAATGGGCTTTTAGTTGTCATTTTTTGGGTTGATTTAAAGTTAGTAATTGGTGGGTTGGGTGTTAAGGAGTGAACAGTTATTGGAACTCTAACGACTAATGGTGCTCTTCCCCAATATAGATTTAGTTTTTTTTTTATTTTTATCAATGTCTTATTTATTTCTATTTGCACAAATTTCTATACTTTTTTCATTTTTTTTATTGTATTTCATTTATATTTATATATATTTATGTATTTATTATTTATTAACATATATCCACCTCTATTCACACACCTTTTTATATATTCATTTTATACATCAATTCAATTATTTTTCCTACCTAGTTTGTTTGCATCAAGTGCTCAATTGATTCAGTTCAATCTCAAGGCGTGTAGAATTGAACCTTAATTCAACCTTTCAAGATTTGAAATTAAAACTTCCCTTTCTTTTCTATTGGTTGTTATTTGCACGCCTTTCTATGTATTTTCTCTATACATCAAGATAGTCATTTTTGTGTGTACAAAATCATCATGGTTAAATCTTGAGAAGTGTAGAATTGGACAAGTTTTGAAATTCAAATTTTTCTCTAGATTTTCTATTAGTTGGTATTCATTGACTTTGTACAAGTTTGTGTGATATGTTATGTTTTACTATTTAAAGACATTCAATATGCAATTAATTCATATATGAATACAAGGAGAAAATCATTAGATCATAGTTTGGTTTCTTAAAAGAGAGATTCAATAGTAAAATCATTTAGGCCATTTGCATATATGTGCATGCATTATCTTTGAATATTTTCTTAGATCCATAAAGCCAATCTATATGAGAGGTTAACATGGAGAGCTTAAGTTTGGTGACTTGACAATCTCCACAAATGTGTTTGTAAACCTTTACATCCTTACAAATAGATCATATTTCAAAGAATTGGGATAAACAAGCTTATTGAAGTCTACTTTTAATAGTATTTACATCATTGACATGCTATATGAGAAATTTGTTAAATAGGACTTATGTTCGTGTCAACAAATACCTTTGCATTAGAGTTTCTTTCAAAATCACTACCATGTGGAGACTTATTTGAGAAGTATGTTAAATGAAGAAATTGCTAAAGGGGGGAAAGCCTAATCAGGTATTTGTGTTGTTTCCTTTATCATATGAATATGTGCTTGGGGAGGAGAATCTCTATTGGAAAACTTTGCTACAAAAAAATTAAATTCCTAATTATTTGTAAACCATTAGAATTTGCTAAGAGGGTCAATTTTAAGCTATTGATTACACACCAGATTTCATATATATGCTCAAATTGTCATGGATTGAAGCTTTGTTTTAAGAATTGTTATCTATTTAAGACCAATTGAAACCCTTTATTAGGGTTTGAAGGACTTTGTATATCACTTGCATGTATAGTGGTTTTATATATTATTTTTATTAATCTCATCTTCACAAACAACTACAACACTTTAATGTTGATGATTATTTGAAATACCAATAAAGAAAGCTCACTTTCTTGAAATTTTGTCTTCTCTAAAGTCGAACTCACCATCATCATAAAATAAACTCATTTCTCCTCCTCTCAACCCTTTATCTTCTACAAAGATGGAATCGAGTCTAGTTGATACAATACACAAGCCCAATTTTCTGTCATTAACTCATATTATATTGACTTTGTATTAATTTCTAGCTATAGACCCTAAATATAATTAACGCATTCACAAATACATGAGAAAATAATTCTTACATTTATTAGGTGCAAGCATGATTCTTTAATTCTTTACCAACATCGTGAACAAATAAATTACAAAGACCACTTTGTCTTCAAATCAACACACAAAGGGATGACAAATTGTCAAGAATATAAGCATATATTTTGCATTCATTAACTCCATGAAGACATGAGCAATCCATTTAATTATACCTTCTTGTACAATGTTCAGTAGTTGTAGATTGAGGTGTTAGGTTAGATATAAGCATAATATATTAATGCCTTATCTTACAAGAAAAGAGTCAATCCTAGACCAATAATAGCAATGAAAAATAAAATCATATGTCAAATGAGCCAATGTCACATGCATTTTCCTTATAAAGCTTAGACTCTCAAATGCCTTCATGTTTCAGAGAATGCAACTCATTCTTAACAATCCATTTCAAATTCATAAACCCCACATACTAGGTTAAAAGGACTCTCAATTACAAATACCTCATAATAGAAAATTTTATTATATCCCTTGGATAGAAACCAACCAACCTTGATACAAATGTAGCTAATGTGCACCTAGGACGATATCAAATTCTCTAAAATCCAGATGATGAAATGGAGACAAATTGAAGGTGTCATTGACACATGGTCCCAATATGTCTCAACATTTTTAAACATCTCCAACTTTTAGCCCTTTTGCAGTAAATCAAAACTAACTTTAAATTACCACTTGCATTGATGCCCTAGGACACTGAATTTTTGCACAGTAGAAGTAGAACGCCTACTTGTTCTTTAATTACTATATATTTTTTTTAATGTGATCTTTCAAAGCTAGACAGAAGTTGTGCAAAAGATGTAGTTTTTTTTTCTTTGAAGTTTTGAAAGAAAGAAGATAAATGCTCTCTTCTAATAACAAGAAGTAGATTGAAAATTGATTTGAAATCACATTTAAGCTCAATACTTTTATCATATTTCTAATGAGAATGAGTACATCAATCTTCTGATAATAGTTCTATTACAAACAAGTGAAGTCCTTAAAACCACTACTAACATAGCACTCAACTAAGGTGCTTACTCAGAAAAAGAGGTGCTTACTTAGAAAAAGACTCATAGAGATTAGAAATTTGATCTTCTCCTCTCCAAATTATTGCCACAAGGTGGTTTGCTGAAGGCGATGGTGTTGTAGTGCATAGACGGTAGTTATCCCTTGAGTTGGGATTGTTGGTGATCTTCAAATTCTCTAGATAGTACAAATTGATGTAGGATTATTTTTTAATGTGTTTTGATATCCCTTTAGCTATTGCAACCCTTCAAAACTTGTTTGTTGTGCTGGAATGATTGTGTGACAGGAGTGAACCGATTGGAAGGAGATTTGTGATTGTATTACCCTCTAAAAGTGATGAAGAGGAGGTCAGCTAGCCAAGCAACCACCTCACAACAACCATTGTCAAAAATTTCTTTCTTGGCCCAAAAATTCTCAAAATTGCTGCCAAGTCTTCACACAACTCTTTCTCATTTACTACCATAAATCCCTATGCAAATATGATTCCAAAATGTAGTACAAACCTTCCAAAGCAAGAAAATATGGCCACACACACTAGCAAGTAGGTGGCTTCAGATTTTGTAAACCAAAACTTGTTTTCTTTAATCTCAATAGAAACCCCTGATATGGAATTCCTCCTCACACCCTTGGCTAGTCTCTCACAATCGCAAATGTGCAACAACAATGGAGGTTTTCATCCCCAAAGTCTACAAAAACCCTAAGGTTCACAAGCTCCTCAAGGGAGGCGAGAGAGAAAGAGTAATATCCAACATAATAACTTAGCTTCCAAGTTTCCCTTTTTATAACTCTCCAAAGCTACACCCTAATTAGGGCTAAAACCCTAACACCTCAATAAGATTTTATGAATATATTAATTAATGATTACTTTTTCTACATAACAATTCTTTCACTTAGGAGTTCTCACCTTATGTTATATGCTTTTCCGCTTAAACCAACCTTAGGAAAGGTGAAAAAATATAATATAAATGTGCTTTAAGTGACCCAAAGGGGAAATTATGAAGTTATATGCATCAACTTTAATATCTCTTTTAATTTGTTCTTTTTCTCTCTCCTCGTGGATACCTGGCAAGGAAGCACCTCACTCTCTCTCTCTAGGATTTGTCTCTTTCTGATGATGTTTAATGTAGTTTCATGTTGGCATCCTGAAGGTGACACAATCAAGAAGTGGCTCAATCCCAAAATACTTTGAAATGGTACCTGAATCTTGAGGAAAACACCATCATAAATGTTCTCTAGCCATCTCGTTAGTCTACGAGGACTCGTTGATAAACTAATTTTATATCACTGATCCTAACTAGAAATAGGGGACATTACATCTTGCTTTCAACTTTCTTGGCTACACTCTTTGAAAATTTCATATTTCTCTTCATATTACAACTCGAATGGCTACATTGAACACCTCCAACACACCTACAAATTCTTCTTTCTCTTCTTTTATATTTCTTCTCTTAGCAAGCTAATTGCCCACACTCTTATGTAATTATTTGGAGCAACCTACAAGTTCTTTCTCCAACCTTGTTGTCGTTTATTTGTGATCTTTAACATCATAAAATTTTGTACTTTATAGATACTATAACCCTTTTTATGCATCAAAAAGAAGCACCCAAATATGCTCTTTCATTTCCCTCCAATTGTCTTTTGAAATTCCTATGTGTATGCATAAAATTCCACATTAAATGCTTCCAAATATGGCACCCAAGGTTGCTAAACTGTCATGTCCCTTTTTTCAAAAAAATTTAAATATTTGGAAACTTACCAAAAATAGTAAGTCAGTAGTTCCAAAAATAGTAAATCAGGACCTCCAGATAAATCGACGAATATTGTCCTTCATGGTTAAATGATCAAATGAGATTATTATTAAATTAATAGATAACATTTGATATTATTTTGGAGGGAAAATGTGGCTTGGAAAAATTAGAAAGCACATTATGGAATGATAAGTGGCATTTGGTAACTTTTGACAAAATGGGCATGTGGTAAGTTGCAACTAGTAAAGGTAGGAGGTGAAAGGCAAGTGGAGGAGGAGTTATATTCTTGAAAATATAAATAATCTTCTCTCTTGGTCGTGAGTTATGGATTACCAAATTAGAAAGTTAAGATTTCTCAATAAAACATGAATTTGGGCTTCATTTGGCATCATTCTTGTTGCAGATTTCAACTAAGTTTTTGCTTGTTTCTTCAGTAGTTGATAAACCAGTGTAGAAGGAGACTTTTGGACGGTATTTTCATGGTTTCCAAGGTGATCTAAGGATGGGAGTCAGAGGATTACCAGTTGTTCTAAGGATGGAAGTCAAGGAATACCAATGAATAATCTCATTTCAGAGATTATCATTGTGTTGAATAGTTGAGGTTTTATTGAGTTTTCAGTTTGCATGTGTTGCAGAAGTTAATGGAAGCATTAATGTTGTGGGTTTCTCATAATTTTATGTATTTTCATGATATTTTATTATTAGTAAATTTGGCTTGAGGTTTGATAAGTTTACCCTGAAGATTTGTGAGCTTGCAGTACATTTCAAGCTTCGTATATGTTCATTGTTTTGGGTTTATTTGTAGTAGAAATATATTAATGTATATATTAGAATTGAGGTTGTGTTTTTAATGAAAATAATATTCATTTTGATATTATTTAATTTCATTTCAAGTTTGGTGAAGTTTGGGGTTGATTTGACTTATCAAAACTACAAATTGGGTGCATAGTTTATAAGATAAATTGTTAAATCTTTGTGGGTATTTCAATTTATTTGAAAAGATTAATTATATGAGGGTTTGGAATAAGAAATAAATTATAATTTTTTGTCCCTTGATGCAAAATCAATTTAATATCACAAATTTATTAGTTTGGGATATTACATAAACTATATCCAACAACTTGATATTGTAAATGCCTTTTAAAAGTAAATAAAAACAAGAACCGAGTCATTCTCTTTGGTAAATTGAAGAGTCTTTTATTATTTTCTCCAAAATTACTAGCTTTTCCCTTTATTTTAGGCACCTGAAATGAAAGAGTAAAACAAGAATGGAATATTAATGGCCACTTTCCTTATGAACACTTCTATAGCCATAAAAATTGAATAAATTACTCATTTATAATATGCCAATTATTCCTTTGAACATTTGAAACCTTGAAATTATGCAATATATAATACTTTTAAAATCAAATTAAACGCCTTGTTTTCCTCAAATTTTTGAAATGAAAGCCAAGTCTTGATAAAACTAATATTTTATCCTTCAACACTCCAAAATATTCTCTTGAAGCTCCAACCTATACCAAAAAATGAAAAACTTGAACATGAAAAGAAAATTATCTTTTTTGGTAATGCAAGATTGTTTGTGAGCCCAAATGGTCCTACATCAAACTCATTGGGTAAGAAGTTTTTGAGCATACATCACAAAGTGGATTTTAGTGGTTGAACCATCCTTTTAGATTTCAAACAATCTCCAACAAAATCCATCACTAAAATAGGTACCTCAATTTTTTTTTTCTTTCTCCTCTTCCAACACCTAGTTGGAACACACATCATCCTCCAACAACAACTCTTCTCTTTACTCTTTTCTCCTCTCACAAAAATTGCTCCACCATGAACTGACCTCCTCACCAATTTTAACTCTCACTCTTCTCTAATCTCATGGGATTTAACCCACCATATTTTGGCCACCTCCACCAATATGTATCTACACTATCCTTTGCAACACTACACAAGTCATTCTCTACATACAAATGCGCACTAACAAAATCCATTTGTGTCATTTCTTCTATATTCACTAACTCTTATTCTAGACTCACTACCTCATTCATCTCAACATGAAAATAATATTTCCTAAATTCAATAAAATAAGGTTTTACCTTTCCATCTATATCCTCTTCTTCCATGCCTTCAACAAGACATGTTGTTGTATCATCTCTTTTACTTGCAATTAACGCAAGCCAATCTACCTCTACTGTTGCAACTCTTTCTTCACTTCACTCTTGCGTTATCAATATTTCCAATCCTTCAACAAAAATTTGTCTCTACTGTAATCTTTTCCTTCTCCACGAGTTCAACTTCTAAGAAGCTATTGATTCTTCTAATCTCCTCTTTCAATATGGCATCCTCATCTCCACTGATCTTCTCATCAAACAAGGGACCCTCAAAGGTCGTCATCTTTTCTTCTATTGCAGCCTCCTTGATCTTGTTCTTCATGTCTTCAAATAGATATATCTTTTCTACCAGCTCATCATCTTCTTCATCTCCATCAATTTTTTCATCAAATACTAGACCTTTCAAGTCCTCTACTATAGCCTCCTTTTCTTCTTCAATACCACATGCAAGGCACTCTATTTCATCTTCCCTATTTCATGCAATCAAAATTTCATTAGAAAAATTATACTTCTCCAAGGCATTCACTCTAGCCTTGATCTTCAACAACTCCTCATAAAAAAAAATCTTAAATATCTTGGCTTGCTACTCTTCCTAATATTGTTCCCAAAAAAATTCTCATGGGTCTCCTTATGACCCATATCATCCTCTCTTTCGAACACTTATTTCTCCACTTCAAAAATTCTCTCAAACAGTCCCCCATCCATTTGCAATTACAAGTGTAGACACCTAAAATTGTCCTATCCTAATTAATTAATTAATTAAATTATTTTATCCTAAGCCTTCTATTAATTCAATGAATTTTTATTTATTTAATTAATTCACTAATCCTATTCTATCCTTTCCCCATTTAAAAAAATATTTTTATTTATTTAAATTATCCTTTCCCTAAATTAAATAAATATTTTATTTATTTAATTGGCCACACCTTTTCTATTAATTAAATAAATCTTTATTCATTTAATTAATTCATTATCTTTTTCCCTCCATGACACTTGTCGTTCATCTCTTAATTCACCTTTAACCACCTCTCTAATATTTTCATATTTCTTATAACTACCCTCTAATTTGAGTCAACCATTTATGCCTCCACCTCTTAATCCTAGCCCTCCATTTCTAAGGTGCTCTCTATAAAAGAGATCTCTTTCCCTCCCTTTTCAATCACTCAATCAAGTGAAGTACCTTTTTGTCTGCCAAATAGCATACACTGTTAGGATTCCCAAACATACTGAGAGGGGGGGGTGAATCAGTATCTTACCAGTTAGATAATTTTCCTTACTTATAACATGAAAAGCATATTAAAACTGTGTACCAGTAAACCAAAAATAATGCAGCAAATAAGAACAATAACCACAACATGAAAAGCACACCATAACACAATATTTTAACGAGGAAACCCGGTGTGGGAAAAACCTCGGTGGGATTTGTCACCCACAATATTCGCTTACTGGCCAATAAGGGAATATTACTGTTTACAATAGGGGCCTGCACATGCAGGAAGGCCAAGTGCCTAGAGCTCACTGCTCAGTTACAAAAGAAGTCACACTGACTTACAAAATTGGATTATACAAATCCAATGTCTTGTATTGCTTCAGATTAGCATCTACTATGCCATATTCAGTACCAGTTTAAGCTCTGCAATATACATAAACCCTTATCCTAATAATTCGCAGATTAGGTCTGCTATATACTTTTCATACCTTACACCTAAATGATCTACAATATCTCATACATATATGATTCATATTACAATCCGCCATGTTGGCTTACAAAAGATTTTACAATTAATTACAAAATATATTTATACAAAATTCTTGTCGGCCATGGTGCCAATAATCTTTTTTTTGGTGTCGGTGATCTGTATGTCGTGTAGAGTCTATCAGTGTCGGTGTCGGTGCCTGTGTCAGCCTATCGATATCACATGATTGTAAGATTTCCATAAATGACAATACCTTCAATCACCTACAATTTCTCATTGGAGTGTGCATTTGCCAACAATCTCCCCCTTTGGCATTGATGGCAACACTTATGAGAAAAATCAAATGTGTCAAAAAAGATGTCCAAAAAGAATCTACCAAAATTGTCTTACAAAAACTGTGTGCCCAAAAATGTATGCTCCCCCTGAGCTGGTGATGTCCTATTCTGATCATTTTTCTCATCGCACTACTCCCCCTTTGACATCAATGACAAAGGTTTTCATTCGCTGTCAGTGGAGTGTGGTTCCTGCCTAGATTTTTGTAATCGATGGGTTACAATCTGGAAAATATCTGCCAAAACCAAATTTAAACTGTCACTGAATCTTTTGCTATCCTATAATGCCTCTTGTGTTCTCTGAACTGTACCAGTGAGTATGTGCATTTTCTCTTCCGGTGTCTTAAGTCCGGGAGCTAGAGCCTCAGAAATTTCTTTTCTCAAAGAAATGAGATAATCTAGTTTAGAACCAAGTTTACAATTTAAGCTCTTTGCCTTATCCTTTATTCTCTCTTTATCCTTTTCTAACTTCTCAATTTTATCTTCAAGATCTGCAATTTTCTTTTCTATTTCCAAAAATGAATCTGATGTGCCTATTAGATTGTCAGCAATATTGTTAATCTCAGTTTATGTTTTGTTGATCTCCGAATCTATGTCTTGTGTCAAGATGTTGGTTTTACAAGTATCCCTGTACAATTTCTTGAAATCCAAAATTGTTTCTCCTAGTGTCGGTAATAAGGTTTTTGTTTGTTCCTTATTCTTCTTCACTATTTCCTCAAATAATTTCTCTTTCTCCTTATTCATCCTCTCTTTGAATGTGTCTTCATTTAGTTGATCAACTGTCAAAATATTGTCGGTGATGAATTTAGACAATGTGTCTAGTTGATCTAAAGAATCCTTTTTATCCACAATGCACTTGGGTGCTACCAATTTGAGAATAGGAATTGTGTCATTGATAGCCTTATAAGCTTGTGCATTACACTCTGTGATTTTCTTTATTGAGTCCAGCAAGACCTCTGTCACATTTGTAGGCCAAAATTATGCTATTGAAGTACCAGATGTCTGCCCAACTGTTTTCATAATATCTATGTTGTTGGTTGTAGTGATAACCTTGCTTGTTTCGACCTCTGGTAGGTCAGTTTGTGTTTGCATTTCTATTAGCAAAGGTTTAGGCTTTTTTGTTTTAGTCGGTGGCACTGTCTCAGTCTGAACCTATGTCTCAACCTGTTTTTGTTCCAGTTTCTCCATCTGTGTCTCAGAAGGTTTCTCTGAGATCTCAACTGCCGATTTCTCAGATGTAGTCTATGTATGCACTTCCGATTTCTCAGTTTGTACCTCTGCACTATCCATTGTCGGTTCTCTTGATTGTTTTTCAGTTTTATCTATCGGTTCTTCCAACGTTTTACCAGTGGTGTCTTTTGTCGGTTTCTCTGTTTGAGTAGGTTTTTATGTGCTTATGTTTACAGTATCGTTGACCTTAACCTCAACATCTGCAGTCGGTGGCTCAGTAGCCACATCTTTCCTTTTATCCTCAGTGGTTTCTCTGTCAACCACAACATGTACTTCTTGTGTGTCTATATTCATAGTGTACAAAATTTTGGACTCAGGATTTGTATCGTCTTGAGGAGTCTCCATACTCACTGTAGTTTCTACTGGTGGAGTATCCGAAGGAGGTGGGGGTAAGTTATCAGTTATCTTCAGGCTTGGAGGTCCACCTACCTTACCTTTCCCCTTATCCTTGTCCTTTTGGTATACCCTGATGGTCTTAGGTCTTAGTAGCTTTTCTTGTTTCTCTTTTTCAACAAAGAATATGTCCCATTGGTCTACAGTTTCTTCTGTTATCTCATTCACTCTTCCTGCCATCAGTGCTACATGCCAGTGAGCAGTTGAAAATACTGTCCGGTTGGCCTCACTGATTAATTTGTCTATCTCATCAGGGGAGTTTACTGGATGCACTACAAGTAATTTTTCAATTTTTATCTTCTTATCCAGCTCAACAATGGCTACCCTTCTAGCTTGTAGTCTTCTATACAAATCATTGGGTATTTCATCAACAATTTCCATCAAAAATTTCTTGTATATATCCAAGTGTAAAATTACACTATTTTCTATGCTTTCTTTATCATCAGCGGAAAGTGTGTTGTACAGTTTGCTAATGTTTTTCAACTTTCCATCTTCTGTTATTTCACTAAGGAGTTTATCCAATGGAGCAATATCTTGTTTTACCTTCTTCTTCTTCTTAGGAGTTAACTTCTTAACTAGAGGCCTTACTGTCTGTTGCTTTTGTCTTGTTTTTCTAGGAGTGGGTGAGGGTACCAGTGAGGGTTTTCTTTTCCTTTCTACCCTTTTGAATACCGCTCGTATATCACTCTCAGAAGAAGTTCCAACCATTGAAAGATGAGTTTCCGGTTGAAGTCCTTCCAACTCACTTTCTTTGATACCAGTTTGCTTTAGTACATCTTCCTTAATTGCCTTTGCTTGTCTAGTGCCTTTCCTTACTGTTTGTTCAACTTTCTTAACTCTTTTCCTAGACTGAATACCACTTTCAATTGTTTCTGCATTTCCAAGACTTTCTCAGTAGGTTCCTTTGGTGCTTCAAGTAGGGCTTTTGAATAAGTTTCTATGATGTTATCATCTATTTCATATCCCATTTCAGTTACCCAGATAGTCCTAGGGACAACTGCCTCCATCCAGATTTCATCCTTTTTAATTACAAAGCATATTTCCTTCTGATATTTATCTACAATTGCCTGTGACAGTCTTATTCTTGTCTTCATTCAAGCCTTCAGTGCTTGAAGATGTTCGTTTATATTTTTCTCTTTGTTTTCTCCCATGTTGTTTAATAGATCCAATAGTTTCTTTCCTACCAGTATATCAAAGCCAAAATCTTTTCTACCAATACCGGGTACTTGCTTAGTAATGTACAACATTAAACATACAAGCAAATTTCCAAATCTAAAGGTTCCTTTCTTATCTCCTTTGATCTTTTTCAGATTGTCTATCAATTCATCTTTGAGCCATTCACACACATCTATTCTAGCATTATCATTAACCATGTCATATGCACTTTTAATACATAGGCTAGATATTGAGTTCAACCTATTTGCATGCGTAGCTTTGTGGCCTAAAATCATACTGATAAATCTGACATTGTCGTCCTTCACATCATTTACCCTTAGAGACCTTTTGTCAAATGTTGCGTTGATTAGGTCTATCACTATGTCATTTGAGACCCTTTTAGTTTTGTCAGGTCTGATACTGGTGGAAGGTAACCCTGTTACTGCTTTAATGGCTTCTTTGGTGATCTTATGAATTGAATCCAACCAAAAGAATTCACCATGGACTCTTCTTAGAAATATTCTTATCACATCTTCAGGAAAATCAGGAATGCTAAGAATATCCATAAAACCTAGGGTTTCTACTACCTTGTGTTCCGGTTTGATATTGCCATTTTCATCACAAAACACAATTCTATACATTTTCTTGATTTCGTCATCTCCTAATTCCTCTATATGACAGTGTATGTATATTCTAGGATCTTCAGCATATACTACTCCTTTAGGAATTTGAGAGAATGCACCTATGTTATCATCTTTCTTAGCTATTTCGGGAACAATCTTGAATACGGGTCTAGGGCGCTTGATAACCTCAATTACAGTAGGGTTTGCTATAAATTCAGGAACAGAGGAGGATGCCATGTTTATAAATACCTCAATCTTCCTTAGGGATTAGTGCTTAAATGAACTGCTTCTCTTTTTCGCTAAGGATGCCTTCGCTCGGGAATTTTTGCACTCTCGAAGATTTGAATGCTCGGTGAATAAAAAGGAGCCAAAACACTTGCTTTATAATGTTATTTTCTCCAACTACCACATTTAATGCTTTTCGGTTAAGTCACAACTTAACTCATCTTCCGGTAAAGAAGTAATTCAACTTCTCACCATCAACCGAGGGTATAATAGCATGTTTTTTCAATTAGTTGCCAAACCCTCAAGGGATTTTCCTTCAGTTAGATGAAGAGTCTTCTACCGGTGGAGTGTTACTTTGTTCTGCCAGTGGAGGATTATTCCCATCAACATTCTGATCTGACTTTCTGATCCATTGTTTTGAGAATTCTTGCTTTACCTCTTCAACCTTTTCTTTACCCTTCAGGCTAGGACCTTTGTTATTTGTCGATGATGCCTTACTTCTACAAAAAATTTCAATATATCCAATCTTGTTACAAGCATAACAAGTCACATTGTTTTTCTGAATAGCTTTCCCATATCCTATGCCAGTATGTGTTTTGCATTGATTAGATAGGTGTCCAAATCTTCCACAGACATAACATCTTACATTCATTCTGCAATTTTTTGAATTATGACCAACTTTGTTGCATTTAGAACATTGACCAGTGGGTGTATTAGTGTTCTGATAATTTCTAGATCTACACTGATTTTCTTTATGACCATACTTGTTACAGTTAAAGCATTTCACATTGAATTTGTAAACATTAGGTTGTCTTACTGGTTTACTATAATCATGTTTGTTTGCAGTATCGAAGCTTTCACCAACTTCAAATCCAAGGCCATTTGTATCACCATTAGGTTTCTGATTCTTCAGCATGTCATCAAGTTCCTCTGAACTTTTCTTGAGTTTCTCCTTGTGTTGATTTGCAGTAGCCAGTTCATTTTCCAAGAAGTCCTTCTATCTCATGAGTTTAGTTCTGTCATTTTGTGTATGCATCAGATTTGTCTTCAACATATCATTTTCATGACTGAGTCTTGTGTTTTCATTTCCAACATCATTTAGTCTTCTAGCCAAGTCATCTTCACTTTTCTTTCTATCTTCAATTTCTTTACAAAACCTCATAGTCATATCTTGCATCTCATTCTTCATTGTACAGTTATCGTGTCTCAGTTGGTTTACCAGATCATTAAGAGTTTCCTTTTCATCTTCATCATTCTGCATCTTTTCACAAAGTTCTCTTCTTTTATTCCTTGCTATAGTGAAAATTTCTTGAAGTCCTCGAATGATCTCCTGTGCAGCCTTCAGATCATCCTCAAGTTTGATATTCTTCACCTTTTCTGCATCATAGTCTAAAAGAGTTGTTTCCAATTACTTTCTCAAGTTTTCCATCTCTACCGGTGTCAAGATCTTCCTCAAGCTGTTAGGCTTTTGAAAATAGAGGACCATGCTCTGATACCAATTATTAGGATTCCCAAAGATACTGAGGGGGGGGGTGAATCAGTATCTTACCGGTTACATAATTTTCCTTACTTATAACATGAAAAGCATATTAAAATTGTGTACCGGTAAACCAGAAATAATGCAGCAAATAAGAAAAATAACCACAACATGAAAAGCACACCATAACACAATATTTTAGCGAGGAAACTCGATGTGGGAAAAACCTCGGTAGGATTTGTCACCCACAATATTCGCTTACTGGCCAATAAGGGAATACTACTATTTACAATAGGGGCCTGCACATGCAGGAAGGCCAAGTGCCTAGAGCTCACTGCTCAATTACAAAAGAAGTCACATTGACTTACAAAATTAGATTATACAAATCCAATGTCTTGTACTGCTTCACATCAACATCTATTATGCTAGATTCAGTATCGGTTTAAGCTCTGCAATATATATAAACCCTTATCATAATAATTCACACATTAGGTCTGCTAAATACTTTTCATACCTTACACCTAAATGATCTACAATGATCTCATACATATATGAGTCGTATTACAATCCGCCATGTCGGCTTACAAAAGATTTTACAATTAATTACAAAATATATTTATACAAAATTCTTGTCGGCCATGGTGTCGGTAATCTTCTTTTTGGTGTCGGTGATCTGTATGCCGGTGTAGAGTCTGTCGGTGTCGGTGCATGTGTCAGCCTGCCGATATCACATGATTGTAAGGTTTCCATCAATGACAATACCTTCAATCACCTACAATTTCTCATTGGAGTGTGCATTTGCCAACATACACAACCACATTCGATCTCTATTGAGCTTTTGTGCACTCAAAATTTGAGAGCAACCATAATATCAAGAAAGATCAATGGAGATAGGAGGACAATGGAGATCAAACCCATGGAGCATCTGAATGGTATAATTTAGCTTATTTTTTGTTTTACATTTTCTTTGGTTATCTATTGGTTTCATGTTTTTGATTACGGGAAAGGCGGGTTTTGAAGGGATCCCAAAACCCTTTACAAAAGATCCTTAAAAGATAATATCATTAAGCAACAAGAAAAGACAAACTGCCAAAAAACCAGCACAGTTATGGGCAAAAATCAACAAAAAAGCCCAACAAAACCAACCACATCCAACCATAACAGAAAAGAGACATAA
This sequence comes from Cryptomeria japonica, assembly GCF_030272615.1. NCBI lineage: Eukaryota > Viridiplantae > Streptophyta > Pinopsida > Cupressales > Cupressaceae > Cryptomeria > Cryptomeria japonica. The sequence continues at coordinate 577,298,780 of NC_081411.1, read as the reverse complement.
AACAAATTACTTAATGTTTTTTAGGGCATTAGCCAAATTTACGCTAATCCCTTGCAAAACTTTAATATTATCCCTAAGCTTAGGGATATCCTTGGAAGAGGCCACCGCAGCTTTTTTCATGCTTGCCCTTGTTCTTTTCGCTGCACCACCAGGAGCACTTTCCACTGTTCCTGCCTCGATAGCATCCTCATCAATATCTAGATCCATGATATGTTTGGGGGTGTTGGAACCATCAAGGAACTTGGTAATTTCCTCTAAATTCTTAGTCACGGAGGAGAGAATATCTGAAATCATTAGCAGAAAGTTTTTCATAGCTATTTTTCCTTCCTCCAGATTACCAATCTGAGCTTCCAGCTTCTCCACTTTTTCCTTCATTCCTTTATTCCACTATTCCTGGTTTATTTCAGCTTTCTTCCCTTTCTCTTCCTGTTGCCTATCAGTTTTTTCCAGATTCTTTATTCCTTCATAAACCCACCTGTCAAAACCCATACGAGCCTCGGACTGGTTTTTGAGTTTATCCAGAATTAACCCCTCTCCATCTTTATCCTAATCCCTGCTCAAATTCTCCTTGTCCTTCTCCTGCTCAGTTTCCTTGTCCTTCTCCTGCTCAATTTCCATTTCCCTTTCCTCATTAATCTTGTCCTGCTCCTCCATAGGCTAGTTGTTAACAATTCCCATGCTCACACTGTGGGTCAGACTATTTTGATCAGAGACTTCCTCAGCTCCTCCTTCCTCTTCCCCCACTTCCTATTCCTTCCAACTCTCCTCTCCTTCAGCCTCATCAGTCTCCATCTCACTTCCATCTTTTCCAATATCCTCTGAACCCTTGTCCTCTCAAATTTTCTCCATAGTAGCTTTTTAATAGTTTTTACTTTGTGTCCCCTCATCCTTGCTAGGCTCACCTTCCTCCATCTTCCTCTTTCCTTTCCCCGGTGATATGACAATCTCTTGTTTTCCTAGATAGCAGAATCTTGCAATGCTCATAAATGAGCAAAATAAGGCCACAATGAAGCACAGGCAAAGAAGGATTCTTGATGTGCTTATTCAGAGACCTCGATAGAGACCTAAAGAGGTAATATGGTAGAGAAATCCTCTTCTCATGTCTAAAATGATTTAAAAGTACAAAATGGTATTGTGGACCCTGGTAAAATGACCCTCCATAGTAATATATTCTATTATAGCATTAAGCACACAGCCCCAGATTTTCTTAATATTGGAAGCATCATAATACCCCTCATAGCTTTTCCTATTTTCACTCTCTCCTTCTCTTTACCCGGAAAAAGCTTAACTACGTTATTAGACACTTTCAAGTCTCTAAAAAATTTAAGACCAGAGTGGGGTATACCTATAACCATCGCAATGAGATCTGCATCCAGCTTAAACCTAACACCATGAATTTTGAAGGAGCCATTTATCCAGTTTTCAATGACTTTGGTTACCGCTAGGTTAACTCTGCCTTTATCATAGTTGACCAACTTTTCCATAAAATTCGTCATGAATCATTTCTCCAGCTTTGCCCAAACCTTAGGCATCTCCTTCCATGTAGAAATATTATCAAGTTCCTCTCTTCTTAGATCTCCCCCCATTTTAGATTTCGATTTACAATCTCTCTTCTTCCGTAACTTCAGAGTTGTCTTCCCAATGACACTCAAATTTTTGAAAATGCAAACCCACAAAGTGTGCGGAGAATTAATATTCTTGATTAGGACTCTACCCTTCTGACGTGTCATCATTACCTTTCTAAATATTTGAATATTACTCATTACAACATTCATGATTAATCGTGTGATCCCTCTTTCCCCATGAATCTGTCATTTCTGATAAGTTCTTTAATATTAAAATCCATTTTAACTTCCCCATTCCATATACATTAAGCTTCAAAATTTATGCCAAAGTTCGCTAACCCATCCGCAACCCCATTTTTTTCTCTAAAGGCATGTTCTATAATAATAGATTTAAAGCTAGCAATTATTTCTCTAGCTTTAAAAATAATATTTTCTATAGTCCGTGAAGGCTCAATTTCTCCCTTGAGGCATTTAATTATGTTAAGTAAGTCTCCTTCCAACCATATATTATCATGATTAATATCTTTTACAATAATCAAAGTGTTCAAAGCCGCTGATGCTTCAGCATAATGACTTGTTTGATTACCCAAGGGGCCAGCAACTACCACAAAGCAACTTCTAGCAAAATTCCTAACAATGCCCCCATAACCAGCTTTCCCTGAGCTCCCCTTAGACGCCCCATCAAAATTGGCCTTAATCCATCCCTGAGAAGGAAAGCACCAAACAAGACCATCCCTACCCTTATCCACATTGATTTTGTTAATGGATAAATTCCATCTTTTAATAAAATCTTCTTTAGCATCCAAACCATGATCAGTTCCATTTAGACATTCAAAAATCCCTCTATAGATTTTATCCACCACCACTTCAGGTTTAGTAATTTTATCCCTAAAAATCCTATTGTTACGCTCCTTCCAGATGTTTCATATTACATTAGGGAGAGTAAGTTTCCAAAGCTCAACATTCTTAGAATTAGAAGAAGGACAATACCATTGCTGCCATAACTCTTCCAAAGAATTCGGGAAAACCCATCTCAACTTCCACCTGCTAAAAATAATATTCTAGATTTCCTGACTAAAAATACACTAGTAGAGGATATGACAAGCAGACTCCTCCTCCCTGCAACAAAGAGAACACCTATTAGGAAAAACAAATCCATGCTTATGGAGATTATCAAGGGTTAACATCTTATTTTGGATAAAAATCCAAAAGAAGATATTAATTTTGGGCGTCAACTTCTTTATCCACACTTTAGCCCACAAAGGGATCTCGTCCGGAACTCTGTTGTGGATAGGCACTGCTGAAGACACAGAATATTTTCCATCGGAAGTTTCCCTCCAAATCAGACAATCCTCAACGTTGTCCCTAAAAATTTTAGAAGAAAGCAGAATCTCTAGAAATGTTAATCCCAGACAAAGCTAGTTGAACTCAATCCACTTCCCATTTCTCCAGTAATCTCTAACAAATACTCCATACCTACTTTTGAACCAGTCTTTCCATTCCTTAAGGATATGAATTTCCTCCAGCGGTTTATCCATAAGCCATCTGTCCTCCCAAAATCTAATAATTCTCCCATTCCCCAATTTCCACATTCTTCCAGCTGCTGCCCAATCTTTAGCCATTTGAACTGCATGCCAAATTGCAGATCCTTCAACAACAAAAAGCTTTTTCCATAAATTCTTCCTCAGATGATTTCATGTACAGGTATTTCTTTTTCCAAATTAAATTCCATTCTCTTTCCTCCCCTTTCATTCTCCAAATTTGTTTAGTTAACAAGACATTATTTATAGTTAAGATATTCCTTAGTCCCAGACCCCCATGCGCCTTAGGAGTAAAAATATTATTCCAAGAAATAAGGGGGATTCTATTTTTATCTTCCACTTCTGACCATAATATTTTTTTTTTAATTCTTTCAATTGCCTCTGCAAACTTTCTAGGGATTTTAAATAGACTGAGGGCATAGATAGGCAAATTTTGAAGGGTAGCTTTAAGCAATGTCACCTTTCCCGCTTGGCTAAGGATGGCTCCTTTCCACCCCGCCAACTTGGTATTGAATCTATCAACCAGCTTCATCCAAAAATTCTCCGAAGGCTTCAGGCATAGAGGGAGACCCAAATAGGTTGAAGGAAACTCAGCAATTTTGCATCCAAGGATTCTTTCTATCCTTCTTTGTCTATCCTCAGGGGTATTGATAAAGAGCAAAGAACTCTTATCCCAATTTATTTTTTGACCAGAAACTGTTTCATAAGAATCCATAACACTCTTCATGTTTCGCGCTTCCCTAATGGTAGCTTCTCCCATTGTGATCGAATCATCAACAAATTGTTCATGAGTACAGGTTATGTTGGAAGATGAAGGTTTAAGGCCTTTGAGTTTTCCTTCTTCCACATTTCTCATAATAAATCTACCCAAACTTTTAGCCGAGATAGTAAACAAGATAGGAGAGATGGGATCCTCGTGTCTGAGGCCTCTAGTACTTTTGAAGAAACTAGAAGGGGATCCATTAATAATAACTACAGTGGTAGAAGTCCCAAACAACTGAGAACAAATTTGAATCACCTTTTCCCCAAACCCAAAAGCTTTCACAATTCTAAAAAGGAATTGCCAATTCACTTTATCATATACCTTAGACATATCCAGCTTAAGAAAAAAGCCTTGTTTTTTAGCAGTAGTTAAAGAATGAATGTTCTCATGAACATAAATAATAGAATCCAGAATCTATCTTCCTAGGACAAAATCATCTTGCTGAGCTGAAATAATGCGGGGAAGAATATCCAGCATTCTAGAGGTATGAACCTTAGATATAATCTTGTAAACAGAATTACAAAGGCTGATAGGTCTGAACTTATTAAGAGAATCAGCTCCTGAGATCTTAGGAATGAGAACGATAAAGGTAGCATTGAGTTCTTTTAGAAGCCTCCTTGAACCAAAGAATTCTTTAACTCCATTACAAATATCATTCTCCACAATATGCCAAAAGTTCTCGAAAACGAACATAGGGAATCCATCCGGCCCAGGAGACTTATCTCCATGAAAAGAAAACACAACCTTTTTTATTTCTTGATTTGAAGGGACTCGAGATAGATTTTTGTTGTCATCCTCATTTAAAATAAGAGGGATAGCTTGAGAAAGAAGGTCTTGATTTCTGATATCCAGCACATCCACCCCTCCCAACAGATTGCTAAAAAAATTCATAGCTTCCTTTCTTATTTCATTTTCATCCGATAAAATCCCCCTGTTGCAGGATAATCTGGAAATCTTGTTGGCCGCCCTATGCTTCAGAGCAGTCAAGTGAAAAAGTCGGGTGTTTTTGTCACCTTCCTTCAAATACAATGCTCTTGATCTTTGTCTCCAAAAGGTTTCTTCATTAGAGATAATTTCATGGTATTTTGATAGCAACCCATTTTCAACATTTCTCAAATCCTCAGAAAGCCCTTCCTCTTGGATTTTCTCTTGAACGTCTTTTATATCAGCCTTAATTTGAGCTTTACTTTTAAAGATATCTCCAAAAGTCTCTTTGTTCCAGATCTTGACTTCATCTTTTATAATGTTAATCTTTTTGGCCACTCTGAATAAGGTCGTTCCCTCAATCTCTGAATTCCACCATTTAGCAACACAGACTTCCAATGACGGGTGGGATAACCATGCTTTTTCAAATATAAAAGGAAAATTTCACTTAGCAGAAGTTGAATTGGCAGTGAAAGAAATAGGAAAATGACCAGAGCCAATCTTAATGATAGACGCCAAAGAACAAGTATACTTAGAAAGCCAATCAGGAGAAATAAGGGATCTATCCAACCTTACTTGAATAAGATCATAACCAGTTCTTCGATTGGTCCAAGTGTAATTTATCCCTTGGAGGTCCACATCCATCAAAGCTTGATCATTAATAAAATCCATAAGGTCTTGTCTACCCTCCAGTTGCAAAGGAAGGCCTCCCATCTTTTCATCGTCTTTTAAAGGAGTATTGAAATCTCCCATGATCATCCAGCTTTTGTCAGCAAAACTTAATCTGTCTTCAGCCAGGCTCCTCCAGAATTTAGTTCTTCCAGCTTTAGAATTAGGCGCATAGACATTAGTGATAACCCATTCAAAGTTATCCTTAATATGCTCAAGCAAGACTGAGGTCCTATTGACCCTTGAAGCAATTTCCTTACCTATAATAGTATTCTAATTCCAAAAGATAGTTGTACCTCCTAAGGCACCCTCCGAACTGGTTCCTATTACCCCATTCCTTTTAAATATTCTAATACTTTCCACTTTATCCTTACACATCTTAGTTTCCTGAATTAGTACTACATCCAGTTTATTATCTCTAACAATATTACGCAACACATCCTACTTATGGGGGGCATTCAACCCTCTAATATTCCATGAGATTATCTTCATACTTTAACTAGGGATAAGGCTGACTCAATGGAGCTTTGTGTTCCATTAGCACAGTTCTTCCAGCTTTCCTGTTCCCTTTGATTCTTTAAGGAAGGTCTCCCCTGCTTTTTTCTCTGACTTCCAACATCTGCCCCTTTCTTATTCTTGCTTCTAGTTGAGATACCTACATTGGTTCCTCCATAATTTGACTTTCCTTCTTTAGTACCGAAAATCCTAAGATTTCCCTCAAGAACCACCGTTTCCAAATTTCTAGGAGGAGTTTTACATTGGGAATTCAGGATCATATTTCCATTCTACTTCGGACTTCCATTGGTTAATAACAACAAAGGCTCAGTATCCAAGATATTGCAGTCCTGCGCTTCATTAAAGTCTTCCTCATTTTATTTATTACTAGATGAAGCCGAAGCATCATCATAGAAACTCTCATCAACTTTACCCTGGATGATAGGACCAACCTTCTGATCCTCTAATTCAGATGTTTGAACCTTTTCTTCTTTCCCATGCTCTTCCTCCTTGTTGCTTTCTTTATAATTGTTGGAACATTGACAAACAGATTTTTCAATGTTACTATTTACCCCCTTCTTTTTCTCATTTTCCATCTCGGTCACTTCCTTCTTAGGGACAACCTTTAAAGGTCATTCATCATTCTTCCCTTTCGTTTGCCATTTTTGCTTCAAGTTGCTATCATTTTTACTAATTTTACTCCTCTTAAGCAAGCAAGATTTCGCCCAATGACCCGACTTTTTACAATGAAAACAAACAAACGGGAGAGATTCATATTTGTGAGATTTTGCCAAGATCAAGAGCTCAATGAAATGTACAAAATAGAGACATAATATGGGACAAGAATAAATTGTATTCTCATCAATAGAAAATGATCAATAATCAAATTACATAGTTACATACAATGTAGATGAGCTTGCTTATATAGGCAAGGCTAGGGATATTTGAGCACACAAACATGACATGTGGCTCAATAAGAAACAAGGGTAGGTAGGAAATAGGTGTGGGTAGGTAGGAGAAATAATATAATAGTCCACATGAGGTGGATCACCCACTGAATGTGGAGTGTAACAACAAGAGTGGAGTGTAACAACAAGATCAACACCATAAAAGGTGGAATTTCTCCTACACACACTATCCCAATGTGGCATAAACACCCAAGTGTCTCATACCCAAACTATTATGAAATGCATTTCCTAAGTAAACTTAAGTAAAGTGTAATAATATCCAAGATGAATAATTATTTACACCAACACCCCCCCTTAAGTGCAACTTAGGGGAATGCACTTAAGTCTACAATGCAACTAAGCAATGCAAGATGGGTCTCGGCTACGAGGCCATGTTAGGTACCCATGTACAAATGCAAATGCATGCAAACCAATGCAATGAAATCTCTCACAAAGTGGGGAAAGAGAGAAAAACCCAATGGGAAAAAACCCTCCCCCAAAAGAGAGATGAAAACATACAAGAGAACTCTCATAGAAGAATGTGAAGGACAAAACCCCATGTGAGGAAAAAGTCCCCCCCCCCATATGAGAGAAGAAGAGAAGCTAGAAAGACCCCCCTAAATGTGGAATCTGCACCAATGATAGAAGCTCGATGTATGAATAAACTGCTCCATGAACGTCAAACAACATTCCTCCCCTTAGGAAGAAACAAAACCAAAGGTGTATCCATGAAGTCTCCCCAATCATGAAGGGAAGATGTATGAAGAAAACTCATGATGAAAGGAATCTCTGAAAACTGCTCAAGTGTCCCCATGTCGATGCTGAAAGATACCCCCTCCAAAGGTGGTAAACTGTGCCACACTGCTGAAAAAGGCACTCCAAGATCTAGTGGAGATGGATGTAGAACATGTCCCAAAGACTCACATGTCTCCTCAAAAAATAAAGAGACCTCCTCCAACTGTTGTACATAAGTATCCACAATCATGTCAACCTCGAAAGGATGATCATGTAGAGAATGAACAAGAAGGTTAGAGTGGGCCCTCGCAACAATCGAAGAAGGATCACCTTCATCAAAGAGAAGATGAATGTCATCAATGATGTCTCCCAAATCTGCAATGTAGGATTCCATAAACAAACCTGCAATATCTGTCAAGTAATCATCCCATGAATCTGAAGCTGGAAGATAATGAATATCCTGCTGCACTGAATCACATGAAGGCAAAACTGTCGCACTATCCACATCATCAGGTGCAATAGGTGATGTGATATCAATATGAGGAGATGAAATACAAGACTCAAGAATGGGGTCACATGTGAGAATCCCCATGTTCAAGTGTCCAAAGTTCTCCTCAAAAACTAAACCATCACAAGAAGTGTGATCATAATGTGTAGAATCATCAATTGTGAAATCATCATCATCAACAAAATCTGAAAAGGAGTATAACCGAGATGCATGATCAACCACCCCAGTTGCAATGATAGCTCTAGTCTCCATGTCTCTAATGAAAACTGAGTTAGGTGTGAACTCCACAACTCTCTTAGTTGCGCCATGTGTGATTTGATAGATAGAAAGGAGATTGTTTGTCAAGTGGGGTACACACAACACATCATTGAAGGAGTTATCCCCAATGTCAATAGATCCTTTCCCAATCACATCCATGTATGTATGATTGCCCATCAAAATCTATGGCATGGTGCAAGGCTCACATGTAGAGAACATGGACTGCGAAGATGCCATATGATGAGAAGCCCCTGAATCTAGAAGCCATCTCTCTGAATCATGACTGATAGTAGCACATAGAGATTTTCCTTTTCTTGTTTCAAAAGAGTGAGTCTTCCCACTTTTAGAAGCCATGAATGCATGCCCTTTTCCTTTTGAATGTGAGGAAGTGGAAGTTGATGAATCATCCTTCTTGTAGACTTTAGGCAAATCAATGTTATGCTTTTTGATGATATGTGTGAGCTCATCAATCTTCTTAGAATGGCAACGATGTTCCTCATGACCAATCTTTTTACAATAAGCACAAGTAGGTCTCTCTCTCTTTGGTGAATTATCTCTCTTGGAAGAGGATGAATCTCCTTGTTGTGGAGAAGATGGTGCTTTTTCTTTAGGCTTTGATTGCCATTTGTTCTTGTGTGAGTTGTCCTTTCCTTGATTTCCTTTGTTCCCTTGATTTGCCACTAATGCTTGAGACTTAGAAGCCTTAAGAATGCCCATGCTTATCAACTTAGTTTGTTCCATCATCAACATTTCATTGAAAGCATCAAATGTAGGCATTTTGTAGCTTGAACCCATTGTCATCCTATGGGTTTGGAAACTAGAAACAAATGCTGCATATTCTTGTGGAAGCTTGCCTATCAAGTTGAATATCAATAGAGTATCCTTCTTATCAATGCCACAATCTTTGAGTTGTGCCCTCAACTCATTTGCCTTAGTGACATAATCTTGTATAGTATCAAAGTTCTTAGGATCTAACATGGTGAGATCACTATCAATTTGATATCCCCTAATCTCATCAACTTGACCATACAAGTCTTGAAACTTTTGCCAAGCATCCTTGATTAGAGTACACTTCTCAATATGAAAAATGAGATCCTTTGATACATACTTTCTTAAGGTACCAATTGCCATGATATTTTTAGTGAGCCAATCCAAGTGACCAACTGGATCAGCCTTAGGATCAGCCGGAGCAACAATAGTTTCATCAATGTAATGAGTGAGTCCTTTTTCCATAAGTTTACTCCATGCATCAATTTTCCAAGTAGCATAGTTATGTGGAGTTAAGAGAGGAAACTTAGAAGAACCCATAGCAGCAAAAAGGAAGGAACACAAGAGCACAAAAGCACAAGAGACACCCCCCCAAATTCACTCAATCAAAGTACCCCCCCAAAGTGATGATTTTGGCACTTTATACTTAGTGCGATTACAATGAGCCACTTGCAAAACAAGGCAAAGTGGACTTATGATGCAAATTTTACAACTTCTCAAATGAGATACAAGAGACTTCAATCAATAGTGCAATGAATCTAACTGAGATTCAAGCAAATATACAAGTACCAAGAGAGCCAAAATGGCCAAAATCTGAAAGTACAATTTCTACTTACAATGGCATCAATCTGATAGCATCATGTGAAAGTAGACAAAAAAAATACACACTTTCAAAAAAAATGGTACCTGAAAAGGAGGTCGTATGACCCCAAACGAAGCCTCTGAAGTTGCAAAAACTGGGATTACTCAGGTACAGTCACCAAAAACTGCATTTTCTGAAAAATCAGTGCATCAAAATCAAAAAAAAATTTCACCACTGCGGAGAGCACGAAATTCTAGCCCATTTCAAAAAAAAATTGCTCGAAAAAAGGAGCAAAAATGAGCAAGTTATGGCCATTTGAAGTTGAACTGCAAAATCAAAAATGCAAATGAGAGGGGCCTGCAAAATTTTTTAAAAATGCTGACGTCAGCAAGTCACTATGTTAAATTTGACGACCGTATGACCGTCGCAAAAACTTCGCCCCTGCTAACTGGGCATCCGTACTGTACGGACAACTGACATGGCACTGTACGGTGGCGTACACAAAAGTTGACTGGGCAGATGTCTCGACTGTCTGCGTGTACAGGGTGTACCCGCGGGCCAGTGGCCGCCTGCCACATGGCGGGCGCGGGTCCTCCGGTCTAGGTGGACCGCCGGCGGGAGGAGGCTGCCAAAGCCGAAAGGTCGGCGTGCGGAGCGAGGCGGCGGCGGTCGGACCGGTGCTACAGCGGGCGCCGGAGAGTGGCGACGTGTGTCGGGGGGAGCCGGCGCGGCGGCGTGGTTGGCGACAGAGTCTGGCGGTGGCAGTGGTGACGTGCAGCGAGGACGGTCTGCAGCATGGATGACAGGACGTGGTGTCTGGAGTGGTCAAAGTTGCAGACCTGCAACACGCGGACCTGCAGGTACAACAGGTCACGGGGGGGGTCTGCGGACCCCCCAAAAACAACAATTTTTTTTGTTTTTTTTTAATTTGATTTTTTTTTTTTCGATTTTTCAATTTTTTTTTTATTTTTGATTTTTGAAAAATATTTTCAGAAAAAGAAAAAAAAAATTTCCGAAAAAATAATAAAAATTTTGGAAATCCGTACAATACTAGCAAAATTGGCGAAAAAAATTTTCTCACCAAAATAGGCCGACTTTATAACCAAAATTCATGGAAACGGCCTTCTGGACGCAATGGCGGGGTCGGATCTGGTCTAGGACGCCTCCAAAAGATGCTGCTCCTTAGATCTGCCTCTTGACGTCACAATAATGCCTCTTCAAGATGAATCAATGAAGCCCCAATGGCTCTGATACCATGTGAGATTTTGCCAAGATCAAGAGCTCAATGAAATGTACAAAATAGAGACATAATATGGGACAAGAATAAACTGTATTCTCATCAATAGATTATGATCAATAATCAAATTACATAGTTACATACAATGTAGATGAACTTGCTTATATAGGCAAGGCTAGGGATATGTGAGCACACAAACATGACATGTGGCTCAATAAGAAACAAGGGTAGGTAGGAAATAGGTGTGGGTAGGTAGGAGAAATAATATAATAGTCCACATGAGGTGGTTCACCCACTGAATGTGGAGTGTAACAACAAGAGTGGAGTGTAACAACAAGATCAACACCATAAAAGGTGGAATTTCTCCTACACACACTATCCCAATGTGGCACAAACACCCAAGTGTCTCATACCCAAACTATTATGAAATGCATTTCCTAAGTAAACTTAAGTAAAGTGTAATAATATCCAAGATGAATAATTATTTACACCAACAATATTCAATCGCTTGGGTCCATTTCCCCAATTTAGACAGGATCTCAATAGATTGAGGCATATCCGTCATTTGATTAACATTCACACAAATACGAGCAAAAACCAACCTTGATTTAGCTATTGTCATCAGGTCGATTGAAAGAAGTTCACCAAATGATCCCACGATCCCTTTAAAGACTTCCTCATTCCAGAATTCCAGTGGAAGGCCAACGAGACGTGTCCACACAGGTGCCGATACAAAAAAGGACTCATCCACAGGTAGGTTAGGAGCCCATTTCTGTAAAGCCAAGGTTGACTTGTGAAACATCCATGGCCCTTCACAAAGCACTTTATTCATATCTTCTTCATTATTAAAGGCAAAGGAAAAAAAACCCCTAGGCAAAGCCGCCACATCCACTTGACCTTTAAGAATCCATTTCCTCCGTATGAAATTCCTTAATACATCAATGTTAGGTCAAAAACCAGCAAACCTTCCCACTAAGGTCATAGCTAAGCCAGACATAGTAAAATCAACCAGCTTATCCAAAACAGAAATAGAAAAAACTCCTATTGCCTGATTAGAGATATTTTTAACTTCCAGAAGACCAGATTTCACCAGAGGCCTGACTCCAAAAAGAGCAGACCATTTCTTTTCTTTACCTCTATCATGTGGGTCCCCAATTTTGGAATCTTTATCTTCCATTGATTTGATTGTCGTCTTGTCCCCCTCGATACACTAAGAAGCCTGGGGACCAGCATGATTACCAGCTCCACCCACAGAAAGACTATCATCCCCATGAATTCCGCCATCCCTGGATTTGAAATTTGAATTTCCCGCTCACCGCTTCGCTTGCCACTCCTCTCCACCCATGATTTTTATGTTGGATTTCATTGTAGAACTATGTTTTAGTTGTTGAATCTATTTTGCAATAATTTTGTTATCCAATTCCAACATAAACAATAGGTCCTCCCTACAAAGAAAACTATCAAATTGTGCACTACTCTCTACCCAACAAATATTCTAGAAGATGTAACTCACAAATCCCCTTCTACCCACTCTCTCTTATTGGAAGGAATTGTAAAACTTCTATTGAAATTGATTATTTCAACTCTTCAAGAATACTTCTTTTCTCACCATGTCAACAATCTTTTAGCTCTGATACTAATTGATGCAGTAAAGATCAAGGGGTCTTATCAAACTACCCAATCTTGCTACATATCATCCCACCAACAATAACATATATGAAACAAATTTTGAAACATATAATAATTACAAAATTCTACAAGAACAATTCCATATATGGAGGATTTCAACAAGAAACATAATTCAAAAATTTTACAAGAGTTCTAGGCACTTCATGCCTTTAAATCTTCAAACCCTCTTGCCTTCAATTACTTTCTTGGCTACACTCCTCTTTGTAAATCTCATTTTTTATTTCATTTTACAGCTCTCATGCTTGCCTTGAATGCCTCCAACATTCCTACAAATTCTTCTTTCTCTTCTTTAATCTTTCTCCTCTTGGCAAGCCAATTGCCTACACTCTTCCTTATGCAATTCTCTAGAGAAACCTACAAGTTCTTTCTCCAACCTTACTGTTTTTTATTTCTACTCTTTAACATCAAAAAATGATGCATTTTATATAGATTATAGCCCTTGTGATGCATCACAAAAAGGCACTCAAATCTATTATTTCACTTTCCTCTAATTGTCTTGTGAAATTCCTATGTATATGCTTGAAGTTCCTCATTAAATTCTTCCAAATATGGTACCCAATCTTGTTAAACTATATCTAACAACTTTCCATTATAAATTCCTTTAAAAAATGAATTAAAAAAAAAGAACCAAATCATGCTCTTTGGGAAATTGAAGAGTTTTTTAATCATTTTCTCAAAAATAACTAATTTTTTACTCTATTTTAGGCACTTGAAGTGAAAGAATAAAACAATAATGGAATTCCAATGGCCACTTGTCTTATGAACACTTACCTAGCCATCCAAATTGAATAAATTGATTCATTTCTAATTTATAGTATGCCAATTAACCCCTTCAGCATTTGAAACCTTGAAATTATGCAATTAAACACCTTGTTTTCCTTTAATTTCCGAAATGAAAGCCAAGTCTTGGTAAAACTAATAATTTTTCCTTCAACACTCCAAAATATTCTCTTTAAGCTCCAACCTATACCAAAAAGTGAAAAACTTAAACATGAAAAGAAACTATCCTTTTTTGGTAATGCAAGATTGCTTGTGGGCCTGGATGCTCTTAGATCATGGTGCAATGGAGAGCATTTCCCATATTCCATTGAAGGCTTCTTTTTAGCTACCCATGAAAAAAAAAATGGGTGCTTTAAAAGAATGAAAAATAAACAATAACTCAACCACCATGTTAAATTAAAGAACTTGGATAATGTTGTAACACAACCCATCAAAAATGGTGTAATGGCCAATTAAAGTAATTTTTGGCAAAATAAAAAGATCTATACCATGATCTTAAATTGCATCCAAGAGGTGAACAATTTTGTAAGAAAAAATTGTAAATACCGACAATTCTTATTCTATCACCAAAACCTAAAAAAAAAACTAATCTCCATGGGTTCTTTTACAACAACTTGAAAGAAAATTCACCACATCTACAATATTTATCCAATAGACTTCAAATTAGATCTAGAGATTCATCATGAATTAATTAAATTCTTAATTTTTATAGGACTATTTTCTTTTCTACGTTTACAATGTTCTGTGGACCAACTATAGATTTTAGAATATTAAATCTAAGTCCAAAACTCATGCAACAACCTTGCAAACAAATATAGACATCATTTGAAATATTGAAACTTTATACAATGCCAAAAATTAGAAATTAAACCTCTAGTTTGAAATTTTAATGCACAAAAAGATTTTTGGCCAATATTTCATCCCAAGGCCTAATAAAGACTTTCTCCATGAAACTGAAGGTCAATTTTTTGGGAAAAGGAGACACAAAAATAAGTTCCAATGATGGCTCTTTTTAAGTGCATATGTCACTCATGGGCCTATTGAGATCCCATAAGAGATCTTTGGGGTGTAGGAAAAAGTGTCGAGATAAATTCTCTAAAATTGTACAACTTGTAATGCTTTGAATTTCTTATCTTCAATAATATTTAGTGGCCATGAACCATCAAAAATTTAGAACCAATATTTTCCTTTTTTCAAAAACATTGATCTTTGAAGACTATCTCAAGCATAATCTAAAGACACTACCACAAGATAAATGTGCAGCAATATTGGCATTAATGTAGACCATCATATCCTTAGGTTTTTCATCGTCACAATTTTCCATACCTAAAATGACCTTTTTATTCTAATACCAACTAAGATACCACATCATATATAATTAATACACTACAAATGTCATATACATCACACCTAGTTTCATTGTAATATTTCACATTACAAAAGGCTACAAGGCATTGCCATAAGTTCATTAAGCTGAATTAAAATGCACAAAATCCATTGAAAAAATTATAACAAGTGTTAAGCTCATAAATCAATTCCATATTGAACTTAAAGCCTTTAGAAGAACCATGTTCAAGGAATAGCTCAACATTCACTTGGTATAACTTGTTAAAATTACAACTCTTCATACTATAAGAATATAATTGACAAAAACTAGAGGCATGGAACATGCCAATTGATTCATTTTGATCATGATAACGAGACATTTGATTATTCCTCTTTAAATCTACACAAGGTTCATTTAAATTATCTCAAAATTATTAGGCAAAAGAGGATATATATATATATATATATATATATATATATATATATATATATATATATATATATATATATATATATTTAAAAAAATCCACATATAGCAAGTAGTCCTTAGGTGTACCAAATAGAAAATTATCATATGCAATCACCCCTTCAATATGAGCTAGATTAGTAAAGGAATCAACTATTATAAAAACATCCTTATCAATAGTCAAATAATGATTTTCATAAAAATGATCAACTCAATTATGATTATATATATTGTAAAAATTTCCATTACGAACTCTAAATTTATAAGATTTGATTTATCTTTCAAATAATTAAATATCTCAACATGAAAAGTCTAAAGAGAAGGATCAAACATTTCATAGTGCCTAAGTGTTTCAGATCTTTCACAATGTTTTGTCATAACATAGTCATTCTTGCAAGTAGATTCATTAACAATCCCTTCTTCTCCTTCCTTAATACAAATATCTAGATCTTTCTTAGCATCAAAGTACTTAGAATCAAAACATTAAATCAAAGAGTTTGAAAAAAATTCAGCACCACTTATATTATCAATAGTTAGTAATTTTGACCCATACTCCATAGAATCGCAACAACGTATTCTTATTCATTCGTAGTTGAACATGTGTCTTCACAAACAATCACAATAGTGCATTGATTACATGAAGAAAGGATCTTCAATTTACCTCAAAGTAGGCAAATAACGAGTCATTTCCATCATAATTACCAAATAGGAAGATTATCATGTTTAAAACTATGCACAAGTTCCTAAACATTTATCTTTAATAACATCATCATTAAGCTATAGTTTAAAGTTCTTCACAATGTTCTTATTTTTAAAACTATTCATAGGCACACAAATTTTCAATTTTATCCTCATGAATATAATTTTGTGCACTAGAATCAGTAAGGCCACTATATGTTGCATCTCTATTTTCTACATCATTCTTGACCCACATGTGTCATGTCATTATTTTCTCACAAAAGGTAACTAGAACCACTACCATCACCATGCCACATAATCATGTCTAATCTTCTCAAGAAACACAATCCATTCTCAAACATAAAAGGTTGCAACTATTTTGGTATGGTACTTAAACCTAACTCATAACCTTCACAAATTAAGTCAATGCATATAGATCTTTTAGCAATGTGACATGTAGGGATTACAAATATAACATCTATGAAACTTGTACACAAATCAGTTGGTGATTCTCCTTCATCGACCTTTTAATGTCAAAAATGTTTGAACAAGATACACCTAATCAACATTATATGCATTTTTTATTATAGGTTCAACAAGATCCTTCCAATGGAATAAATATTGATCAAGGAAACTTACCAACCATCTTCTTGCTTCACCATGCGAGGATTTTTTAAATACCTCATCCAAACATATTCATCAATAAACTAGAAATGCTCCATGAAATCTAAGAATGCTTGAATGGGGCGATCTTCTCATGAACCCATGTGTGCATCAAACCTAGGCATTTGATCATAAACTTAATTTATCATAAGCTTAAACTTATGGATTACATAAGACAAGACCAATTGCTTATATGCAACATTGAGAGGAACATTTGGTGGCTTGTGCTCATGAGTCATGGAAGTTGTAAGTTGTGTGTGAGGCATTGATGCATTAGTTTCATGAAATTTAGGTGCATGAACATACTTTAAACTATGAAGCCCTCTATATCCTTCGTCCACTAATTCATCAACTAGGTTTCAATTGAATTCAACACTTCCTTCATTTTTTTGATATTTCATCTTTCAATTTTTTTTCATATCATAACCATTAGCTTCAATTTATTTAGTATCTTATTTTCCTTGGAACCCTTTATGACTTGAATACTTCTATGGTAGCTAGACTATAACTATAAAATTTCCCTTACCAAGATCGTTATCTTTACTACTTTTTTCAAATTGTTCATCCATAGGAAATGTTTTACAATGTCACCGCCTATAGCCACAACATTTGTTGTCAATAAGAAATTGAGGTTGTCTCAATATCTCTAGCCATAGGATATGTCTATTGGAGTGATGTGGAGCAGGGATAACTTTAAGAAAGCACCCCCCAGGCAAAACTATAAAACCCTGGCGAACCAAGCAATATTTTGGGGGGGGAATTTTCATATTGATGGTGAAATTTTTTTCAAAGAAGGAAAAAAAATTAATTTGTATTGGCGATTTTTTTTTATGGTACGAAAAAATTCCATAAAATTCTGGCGAATAATACCTTGTTCTGTGGGGAGATATATATATTGTAGGAGGCGAATATTTTTCATTTAAAGGAACAAATATATAAGTGTATGGGCGAAAATTTTTACTTCAAAGGAAAAATTATTTAAGTGTATTGGCGATTTTTATCCATCGCTTGAAAATTATTTAATTTGTTTGGCTAATATTTCATTATTTATGGAAAAATATATATTTTATTGGCGATTTCATGAGTTCATTGCCATTAATAGACAAGGCACATCACATCACATCGAGTCTGGACTCTACACGATGTATCGATAAGCACAACCTCTTTGACACATGACACGTACCTAAAATCCATCAATGATTTTAAATCGTTCGATGATCGTAGATCAATGCCTGAAGTTTTATTTCGGCCCAAATTTATGAAGGGAACATAGTTCTCCAGAAAGTGCCCAGAATGGAATTGGATTCAATAGACACGTATCAAATGTCATGGTTGATAATGCTGGTCATTTAATATATGTCTAGTCACTAACTGCAATCCACTCCGTCCCACGACTTCCAATATGGTATTTGGTACTGGTTTATAGTTGTTTCCAATTTCGCACACTAGTGCAATTATGGGAAAGATTTGCAGAGATATACGAAAGATTTAAAAAAAAATTAAAGGAATTAATACGGTTAGAAAAGGAATTATTACAATCAAGAGCTTCATCTATTTATAGACGATCTTTGCTTTTTTCATCTTCAATTAGCCTTTGGTAGATAAATCGTCGAAACTCACGATATTTAAATTCTGCCTCTAGTTTAGGTGTATAGGCTCAAGCTGTATAATTTGGTATTCTAATTTCTCAAGATGGATACTCATATCCACTTGAGAAGCATTTCTGCAGAGGACCAAAAGGCCTTTTTGGGCTCCGTTAGAGACCCAACCCTCAAATCAGTCTGTAAGGAGGTTGGGATGTTCACTAATGAGGCTCTGAGGATGGTGTTGGGCAGAGAGTTTCTGTGTAATGAAAATAGATAGCGTGTTAACACAGACGTTACGTCCTAATTCTTGGCGTCTCTTCTGGACCTCGGAGGAGACAAGGTGGATATGTTGATGTTGTTAAGGAAGTTGTTTAAAGAAGACTTCCTTGGAGACGGCATTACTGTTGTCATCTTTGCAGAAGTAGGGGTGGGGATCCCTTGCACGAATGAATTAACCATGCTTCTCCTTCCTGACCAAACAATGTCCAAGCAACCACTTCTTTTGAACCTGAATGCGGAGCAGTTGACATGTCATAGGAAATGGGCACGGATTGATAGGGACTTTCTCTGAAAATGGTTCCTCCTGGATGACTTTCCAGACTACAGTTGGCTTCAAGAATTCTCATAGCTTATAATGTTTGAAGAATTCTACATGGAGGGAGGGCAAGATTCTTAGGGTAAACCATGAATGTGTCCACTGCCTGTGCCCTAGCCCCGACCCCCTAGTAGTTTTGTTTTTTTGGCTATTTCCTCGTAACCTCACTCATTTTGGCTTTAAATTTTTTGAGGGACTCCAACATGTAAAAATTGTAAATTTGCGAAACATATATATTAATGATAATTTTGCAAATTCTGATTCATTTCAGTTTGCCTCTTATGGATATAAAAATGCTTTCTATTTCTTTTTATTATTTGTTGTTGCACATCATGCCATGGCAGGATACTTAGCATAATCATTATGTTTTGAAATAGCTTAAATAGTTATTAATTTGTGTGGATATAAGATTTAATTTTAACCATAAAAAAATAGCAGGTCTATTCTAATTTCTTCTCTAAAGTTAAAGAGCAAACTCAGTGTCACTTCTGAGACGACCTTTTCTAAAAGATATTTGAAGTGTTTGACAAATAAGTATTTGAAAAAACATAATGTCAGGGATTGGATGCAAGTGATAGCATCCAATAAGGATCAAAATATCTATGAGCTACTTTTTTTTTTTGTCTATGAGCTACGTTATTTCAATATTTTGTTAAACAATGGAAATAAATTTAATACTATGATCTTTTTTATGTAATGTTTCTTCCTCTATATTAAATATATAAAAAAAATCCAGTTCATTCCATTAATTATTTATACATTGTTTATAAATATAAAAAAAAAAGATGTTTTTCTCGTGAAAAACAAGTGAATTAAAAGTCCAACTTACTTGTAATTTTTTTAGCATAATTTCAATATAAGAAAAAGTCCAACTAACTAGATACATGTACATTGAACACCGAAAATATGTGTCATTAAACACCGACACAAAATAAAGGCTATGGCCCATGGAATGATGAAGTGTCAGGTGACGTGTCATTTGGGTGGTAGAAATCCTATGTATAATGGGACCCACGAGAACTGACAACGGATATGCAATGATATTTCCTTATGGACCTATGGTACGTACATCACTAAAAGTGAATGGTTAACATTTATCCTTTATGTGTCTTTAATGTCGGCTTGTGCGGATGAATTATGTAGTTGAACTAGTGCATTTGGAGGAATGATGACAGAGTTTGTGATTGATGTCAGCAGCCGCCCCCGTTGGATGTCAGAATTAGAATTGAGTGAGAGGTGTTTAAATACTGGATGGATTGGAAGTCTTGGTATCATACTGTCTGCACTTTCAACACTGTCTTGGGTTTCTTAAGTAGCATGGAAGCCAATTTCTCCTTCCATACTGATAAGAAATTATTCCCATTTCTCGGATGATTTACAGACAAAAGGCTAAAAGGTTTGTTCTTGTTTAAGGATGAGAGGTTGTACGAGAGTGTGAAAATGTTGTTGGGAGAGGAAATTGTCCATGTAGGTCATCGCTACAAGACAAACATGGAGGCATATTCATTGACTGTCACTTGGGGTTTCCAATTTGAGGACGAGGTGGACAGGGTAAAAAATGCCCTGAGAGTTGTAATTGATGGGCACTACTTGTTAAATTTGGATAGTGTGTGTCCTCGTGTGGTCCCGAAGGTGGGCATTATTCCTGAGGCAGGGGCGGATGGTCTGGTGGCGCCGCTACCACTCATTTGATGGGCTAATGATGATTCAGAGGCAAGATGCAGAGCTCTTGCTTGGCGCGAGTGGAAGGCCTTCAAAATGTTTGTGAGGTTGATGCAGTGTGATGAGGTTTTAATGATCCTTCATGAAGTGGCACGTGCAGAGGTGGGTCGAGAGTTGTGGCCGAGATCCAAGACTACCCAAACAATGAAGCAGCTCTCAGGATTCTATGATGACCCAAAGTACAGGTCACTCTTAGGTTAATCCTGCTATGGCCGATGGTGTTTGGTATTGTATGTTTGTATCTTTTTGTTCCATGTCCATTTTCTACCCAACTTTGTATGTATGAGGGGATGTCTGCTACAAATTTTGGTACGCCAAATTGGAATTCTGGGGTTTTTGCATGTAGTAGAGTTTTATTTTTTGTTGGGAATGGTGGTTTTGGCCCTTGGGGGTGTTTTTCGCGGTGGCAGAACTCTAGTGGTTTTACTATACCACCTATACTTGCATATTTGTAATATTTTATTTTCAAGTAATACAATACAAAAATTATCGATTAAAAAAAAAATGAAATATCATGCAAGTTTTGAAATTACATATTTAAATTATATATTTAATTCATTATAAATTTATATATTTAATTAATTTAATTCATATTCAAATCCTATTGATAATGGGATGGATGACAACTGACAACGGATCCTGTCATCCGTTGGATGAGCACGGATCAATAGCTTAAGGTGTATTTCGGGCCGAATGTGGGATCACTAATTTTTTTTGCAAACTTTCACTGGAAACACGTGTCATTGAACACCGACAGGAAAGAAAGGTTATGGCCCATGGGACGATGAAGTGTCAAGTGATGTGGCATTTGGGTGGTATAAATCCTATGTATAATGGGACCCACGACAACTAACAAAGGATATTGTCATCTGTTGGATGAGCACAGATCAACGGCGTGAGGTGTATTTCAGGCCGAATGTGGGAACGATAATTTTTTTTTGCAAACTTCTAACGGAAGACTTCCATAAATGATAAACATTTAATTAAGTATAGTTAAATTCTAAATTTGTAATTGTATACTTAATTAACTGTAATAAGCTTTGTTTCGGGCAGAAGTTGAAAAGGATTAAAAAGTCTTCAAAACCATTCCCGAAAAGTGACTCGAGTCTGGTGACATAACTGAAAAATGGCAAAAAGTCTTGGGACCCACAACAACTGACAACAGATACCATCGTTTATTGGATGAGCACAGATCAATGGCTTAGGGTGGATTTTGGCCCGAATGTGGGAAGTAAATCTCGTGGTTCAATTGGAGGGTTAGAATTTTTCAGGCTTGTATCTAGCATTATTTTGAATTATTAACAGTAACAACGATGGAGAAACCGGGAAGCAATAGTTCAAGAGGAATCCAAGTGAATAAAAGAATATACCTAACCAAACTGGTTAAAACACCAGGTTTCACTGATGAATACCGTGATATTTATGATCCTGCTATCCATAGTGAAAAGCATATCATAGAAATTAGATATGCATTGTCTAATAAGGTGGTAGATCCAAGTAGGACAAAATTTACTATTTTCAACACAATATTAAAACCAAGAACAAATAAAATCGCATCGTGGGATGCTAGATTGGGAAGTATGGTGTTACCTGAAGTATTCCCTTGCCCTGAATTTTTCATGGTCAGCGCCAAAAATTATTATGAAGATAAAAAAGCAATTGTCAATAAAAATACAAAAGAGGAAATTTTATCCATAAACGAGGGAGAATTTGCTCGTTTGTTAAACCTAGGGTTTGAAGCACAAAACTCAAACGTCCATATTAACCTAGGAAAGTTGGCAGAGAATTATGAGAGTCTCGATCAAATTCATAGAGATTCATTTATCAGAGCTCTAATAATGTGTGGTACTACGTTGGATCAAAATCATAAGCCTCCTTATGATTGTAACATTTTTGTTCCATGGGTTCGGGATACTATTTCCTTGCTAACATTTTGCCTGGGATTGGAAAATGATAGGGAAGTGGGTGCTAGCCTTCTTGAAATTATTTTTAATATCCATTGTGTAAGTCAACCAGTAAGATATAATTTTGTTGAGCATGTTGTTCAATCCATGTAAAAACAATTAATAATGATCAAAAAAAGGTTCTTGTAAGACATTTAGGTTTTCATCCTACTTGTGCTATCATCTTCTATCCAAGTATCATGCAATATTCGAGACCAACAATATTCACATTGTGAACTATAAGATTGTTGAGAATACTTGGAACATAATAGAGTGTCCAATATATAAATGGATACCTAAGATAAGGATGCATGATAACATAAAGAACTACAACCATTTTGTAGACTTCTTTTTGGCACCAATGTATATTGAAATTACAAGCACTCCAATACCTAGATTGCCTGTGTCTTGTAGAGATTGCATTCAACTCGAAAGTTAAATACAATTGGTTGATTGGTTCTTCATGGAAGAATACACTATGTTAAGGTTTTACAGATCAGCAGTAAAACCCTACAGACTTCCAATACATGTGACATAGAGGGTATTTGTATTGGAATATGTACGACAGTTGGAGAGCACAAATAGGCACTTTCATGGTCAGCAAAAGAAGAGCATATTTCCTTCCTTGCCTTTCTCATGTGGAGGGTTCACATTTGAGATAAAAACATTCAATGTGGCACATGATTTTTTGACAGTTTTTAGCTTTGGTGATGAGGGTCTTTGGCAGTACGATCCAATCGGTGTAGTTCAAGCAAGGATTAAGAAAAATGGGAACTCTTTAGCGTTGTGTCAACATGAAAATAAACCATTGCTAGAAAAGCTTAGAAACATGGACTCCTGGGATGAGGTGAAAAAAGAGATGGAGAAAATTTCCGCTGACAATAACATTTCAACAAAAGAATTGTCATCACAAATTATGGCATTGCACACACAAAGGACAACAGAGGAGGGCATCCAAAATAGGAGGTCCTGCAATTTCTACCAAAAATATGCTAATCCATCTAACAAATCTATTCCCAAAATAATTCTGCAAGAATGTAAAGACAGTTGTTGGACTCAAACCAAAATAAATGATTTTTGGACTGGTGAACCAAAGACCAATGCAAAATTTGAGTCCATCGATGAGGATGAAGAGTTTAGCAAATTGTGGAATATGGATGATCCCACAAAATCATATGAAAAAAGTGATGATGAAAATGAGTATGAGGTTGAGGCCACTCCAACAACTACTACAGTCCCTGCAAAATTTGGTGGAGTCAATAAGTCCATGAGTCCATGAAAGAAAAATATAGCAAAGGGGCAAACATTGTGGAAAAAATGGGTTTTGAAGGTGGTGGTCTAAGTCCCAAAGGAGAAGGCATTTGGTTTCCACTTAAGGTACAAATTCCATCAGATTAAAAATCAAAATCTCTTGTTAAACCAATCATTGAACTTGATTCATCAGATTCATCACAGAAAGGTACTACTCATTACCCTCAAGCTCCACCTGTATTTGTTAGAGGTTCAAATCCACAACCACCACCACATCATGGTACTCCCATTGGTGGTGAATCAAGTGCCATTGCCATTGGTGGGGAATCCGGGGATAGTATTCCTATTAGTGTTTATTCAAGTGCCACTACGATTGGTGGGGTTGGCATGGGTACTACTACTTATACTAGTTGTCTTGGTGTTGGACAAGTGCAACAACCAAATATCTCTTGCAAGAGGCCACTGGTGGTAGATACTCATATTATTAAAAATCCTATATCAAGTGCCACTACCGCTACAAATCTATCATTTGCAACTTTAGAATAGACCCCTCAAAAGACTATAAAGCCAACACATGCAAGTGATAGTGGGACAAGATCAGGAATGGTTGTTGGTACTCCTCATAATGCATTAGTTAAAACCACAGGCACAGGTGGAACTGGAGCCTCTATTATTTCACCTTTCAAACATTCAATTGCTTCAGCAAGCCCAAATTTTCAATTTCATGATTACTATGAAAAAATTGAACACACAACAAATGCAAATAAAGAAAAAAAAAGAGCATTGTAGAGGGTTGCCCTGACTGAAGTTTTAGACGAACAACTTGCAAGGAACATGGTATTTCGAACATATGACCCACACAAATATATGATGGAGTTCATGGTTGATATGCCCCCAAATAAAGATAAAAATCCACCACACAGTCAGATAGATCCATTTGAATTTCAAGTTAGCACCCTCCAAAGGGATTTTTCCAAAGTACAAAATGTGGACAAAATTAGTGTGTCAAAAAGGACTAATGAACTGGTCTACACTTTACTGCTAAAGGTCGAGAGAGAAACAAATAGAAAAGTTATAGGCAAACCTGGCAAATGAAAAAATCATAGAGGAAAGCAGAAGATAATAAGTGCAATGATTTACAAAAAAGGATAAAAAATTCGGGCTCTGCAGTAGAAATTGTAGAGCAGGAAAAGAGGGAGGCAAAATTGAAGGAACTGAGGGAAAAACTGGCTAAAAGCAATAAAATAATTTATGATGAAAGAGCCATTTTTCAAAAATTATACAAAAGTTATGAGTTTGTTGTTGCCAAAATAAGAAAAATACAGAACCCATTGGTTCATGACAAGGAAAACATAAAACATTTGGAAGAGGAAGTAGAGGAAGAAAGAAAAAAATGTGCACAAATGAAAGAAGATCTGCATAATGCAAATGATAAAATTAAAACTTCGAAGGATAGATTGAAAGATAATATGAAAAATACAATGAAGTATATATAAGAAAACATTTGGGGGCAAATAATGCAGAGGAGTGACAAGTTGTGTGAATGGTTTGAGTTGAATGAAAGTCTGAGATTAATTTATATGAAAATCAAAGGGCACATTGAGAAGAGCATACATGTTTATTCAAAAGAGGATATGGCAAAAAGATTTTGCAAGTAGTCTACAATACCAGTGACAACTATTTGGCATCCAAGGGAATTAACAATCGCATTGATGCCACAATTAAGACATCATCTATCCTTCAAAAATGCCAGAAACTAAGGGAAACATCAGAAGTTATGGATAAATGTGGCAAAAAGATATTGAAGCTGAAAGAAAAGACAACTACTCTGATTAAACTTGGTTTGCCTAAGTTTGTTGACCCATGAAATAAATTCATTGGAAAAGAAGCTTACAAAAAAAGGATGGTGAAAAAAATGAAATCCGATTTAGACTTGCTTCCTAAGAACACAACTCCCCAAAGCTTTCTGGAATTCATCAAACCATTTACAACTCTGAATGCGATATTGGGTGAAACAGTGATGTCAAGTCACTCTTCTAAATATGGATTGTTGACGAATTTGCAATTGACTTTCCATAGTTTAAAGAATATTGACCTTCCATCAAACGAAGAGTGAAGCACCCTACAAAAACTGGCATAGAAATCTCAAGAATCATAGTATGTATTGCACAGTTTTCTGCTTTTACTCTTAATTTCAAGGTTTTATGTTTTTTCTATTTGGAATTTGGTATTGCTTGAAATAACTCTATTTTATGAACTATCAAAAAAATAGCACTTGCTATTGTTAATCCAGCCTATGAATCTATGATGCATAGTGCAAACCTTCAGCCTGTAAATTTGTATTCTCAAATTCTCCCAAGTTTTAACATTTCTCTATTTCTGATTACTAGGTTTTGGGCACTGCTATTATCTATATTTAATTTTTCATGGCTTGAATTAATATTTAATTTTGAACTCTGTTTTTTGAATAGGAGACATGTAACAGTTGTTAAATTGCTAAATTGCTAATCCGGCCTGTGATGGCCATGTAAATTTGTGTTGAGTTTGTGATATTGATGGCAGTCGGGATGATATATCCAATGTTCAGTGCCTTAATAATTGATTTTGATGTTGAGTCTTCATATTTTGCAAATCGACTTGAAGCTATTGTTGCTTCCTTGTTTCTATAAAAGGGAATTTAGGGTCATTTGCAAAGGGTTCTGAAACTTTGTATTGACTTTTGCATGGAGAATCACATAGAGTGGTGTATTGAATGAATTGTATCATATGGCTATATTTTGAAAGAATTAATGAAAATCTAAATTCTCAACATGTCTAAATAAACATCTCTATATGAATAAACACATTATGGTCTTTTATTGTGCTATTTTAAATCTAGAAATAGAAAGTTGAAAAATACAATTACAAATCAATATTAAATTCTAATTGCAAAAAATTGACAAACTCATAAAATATCATCAAGTTATCAACCATAATAATATTCTTTTTTAATATGAATGATGAGATATAGTAATAAGATTAATAAATAGATATCTCTTACAGTTATAATTTATCCTCATCAAATTCAGAGCTTTCTTGATTCTTGTTTGTGTTTTCTTCACTTTGAGTCTGCATAACTTCACTGAACTGCGTCTCAATGCTACCAATAGGTCCAGTACATGAGTCAATAGTCCCACTGGCACTTTGGTTTGAAGTATTGCCCAAACCTCTTCTTTCACATTTGGACCTCCAAATTTTCAGTGCCCTATCGTAAGGAAAAGTGTGGATATTAAACCTAGATGTATAGAGCCTCAAGCAATTTTTCCAAATTTTTGTCTAGTTTGTTTCTTAGCTTCGATTTTAGGAACACCAAAGCATTGAAAACTCTCTCATCTTCCACTGAACCCAATATCATGGTAAGACATAAATCAGAAAGCTTCAAATATTTTGGTATTGAATCACGTAACGCTACGTTCTCATCTATATATTTCCAAAGCCTTGTTATCGATCCCTCTTCACGGGGGTTTTCCATTTTGCCATATTGTTCCCTCATAGTGTATGCAAAATGAGATGATTGCTCTCTAAGATGAGTTTTGTCTAATATTCCATTTATAGTTACTCCATTCAATTCTCTGGATATGCAAAATTGTTCTATCAAAGTTAGTAGCTTTCTTCGAAAATCAGCTACACTGTTGAGGCTCCAATATTGAGGAAACACAATAGACATGGCTTCGAGTAGGTTGTCAGGAGGGAATTTGCTTCTAATCTGTGAGGAAAGATCATAGGCAATTTTCTTCATAGAAGTAGTTATAGACTCAACAATCTTGTCGAAATCTTCCCTTGTAACTCTTGCTAGTTGCTTTCTGGGGCGCTTTCCTGGTTCCTTGGGGTCAACCGTGGCATAGAAGTGCATTGGTATCTCAACTCCCCGTACATTGGCACATACCTCCCCGTTTGCACCAATTTGTAAAAAGTTATCAGGATTGTTCAAATCTATGAGTGTCCACCACTTAACAAATTTTTCATCAAATAGTGTTGGTTGATTTCGATAGAGATTGTCGAGGGCCATTAACGTCCACTTACGTAGCGTAACATATTCTACAATATACAAAGCTCTTTTTTGGGAAGCCTTCATAAATTCCTCATTTCCTCTAGCATGGGAAGAAGAGCTGCTAAATTTAAGAGTGACTCTAGATTACTTAACTTCTGAAGAAGGTCAGGAAATTTCGATTGCTCTGATTCATCGCGAGTTGTGTGAAATAGTCTAATCAAGGATGGATATTCTAAAAAAACTCGATGTGCTGGACCATCTAAAGAGATCCATTTGGTATCATTATCCTTGAGAAGATTGTTCCCATCAGTTATTCCATTAGCAAAGTGTTGAAATTCCATAAATCACTTGGGACTTTGATAGAAGTGTGAGTAGAGCTCTCTGATTAAAATTTCATTTTTTTTTACTGAAGTATACTTGCCCACAATTCCAAAAGATAGATTCATTCTATGAGCCATGCAATGAATTGCAGTAATGTACGGTGCAAAAGAAGTTTCAATCTCTGTATAAAGACCATTCCTGTGACCTTGCATCAATAAAGCTCCATCTTCTCCAAAACACACCAATTTTTTGGCAATTGTCATGTCATCCATCCCTCTATATTCAATTAAACATCTCTTTACTAGTTGAAATAAATTTTCCGTTGTCGCACTATCCTTCATTTTAGCAACAGATAGTAGATGAGGTTGGCGGGCATGATTCTGTACAATATAAACATGCATGCATACCCACGAAGTATTGTCTACTTCCGAACTTCGTCTAAAGAAAATGCAATAAAGTTTGACTCTCTTATTTTTTCCTTTACGTCTTTTTTTTCAACCTCAGCAAGACAACTTGCCCATTCCCATCCACTGTTTACTGACCAATTACTATTAGGATAGTTAGGAGCTTTCAAAAAGTGTAATAAACCACTAATTGATGGGAAATCTGTCATAACACGCCCTCTGCTCAAAATATAAAAAACAACACTTAACTGAACAGTTTTTCCTAGTTGTTCCATTTGCATTGCTTTTTCAAAACTAGCTTCAATAGAACCTTTAACTTCAGCAAGCTTCGTCTGTATTTTCTCATGAAAATAATACTCTCTGGCATTCCTCACATGCTTACATTCCTCCTTTGTTTTCCATCTTATTGCTGATTTTTCAACTCCATCATTTGTTTTTCATAAACTTTACCCATATGCTTTTCTATGGTGTCAAATTTTAGCTGCAACCTAATTTCCTTGTTATGTTTCCAAGTGCAAATCTTACACCTGTATTCTATTGGAGGCTTGCCTTCAATTGGATTCTTCACTAGTTCAATGAATGGATACTTTGATACCCAATTAATTTGAAAATTCCTCACTAACATATCCCACTCCTGATCCTTTTTTTTATTTTGGTTGATCCTTTTTTAATATGGTTTTTCTTTTCCCCTTCCGTGCATTATCATCTATGGCATTATCACCCAAGTTGATTATATCATTCTAGCTAACTTGGGTATCTACCAGATAATCTTCTTCAAGATCATCCCGATCTGAGATATCAGGTTCCTCGCCGTCTTCAACATGCGGTGTAGGTTGTCAAATTTGTACTTGTACTTGTGATGATGTACCTTCCTGATTTTCACCACAATCTTTTCCAAAGCCAAAGTACGAAGACAACGTTCTGCATTTTGTTGTCCTCTCATGGCCTTCCCCACATTCAGGTTTCCTACCCTTCTTCTTGTTCGACATCTCCAATGAAATAAAGGCTACAAAAAAAAATCAATTTGTTGAAGAAGTAATAATAGACTATAAAGTATAATATATGTTTCATTGGCCCTACGACCTACAATCTAGATGTCTGAGGTCTAAATCTCCCGGCTGACCACTTGGCACTAACGGGTCCTCACTGAATAAGAATGAACTCAACTGTGCAAATAGATATAGATAAATTCAAAAATATGATCGCTCACCTTTAGGCCACTAGCAGTCGCCAATGCAGTCAACAACAATGATTTTCCTTGGTCTGAAACTTCGCTATTGATCTGAATCCAGAGCCTAGAACCCACCAGATTGTGTAGAGATAGATCTGATCTTTGAATGTATTTATACCAATCCTTATATGGCAAATTCTGCATGAATTTTATATGGTATACAAATATTTGGCGAATCCCGCTTAACTATAACATGACTTATGTAATTTTCGAGGCGATTATGGGTTGTCCAAATAATTGGCAAATACAATATAGTTAGCAAAAATTGGGGTGAATGGAGACACGTGTCGGAAAACTGTCGGGGGAATTTGGTCCCCCTGGCTAACAAATCTTCATATGCCTATAGGTGAATTATGGTCGTCTATTAAGGCAACCTCAGAGAGTGTAGGCGAAAAAATTAAATTTACCGTGTGTCCACCGTATATTGTATTGGCGAAATCCTCGCATAGAAACATTTAATTACATCAAACATATTGCGATCAGGTCATGAATTTGACAGAAATTGATAATGTTTTGGCGACATGGCCACCCCCAGCCGGTACAAAATATTCACCATTTCTCAGGTCGTCGACGTGAAAAATTTTCCACTAAAGTAATCTTTGATGTGGAGTTTTTATCTCTCAATATGAAAGATATCTCTTCATTGAATGCACCTAAATATAACACTAGACACATCAAATCATTTAGCTTGACATTTATTGAACTAACTCATAGTCTTTGCAAATCTTGTATCGAAAATAGGAACCAATTCCTCTTCATTCTTTTGAATATGAATGTGTTTATTGATAAACGATTTCACATCAATTCTTTCATCGAACTTATCCACAAATATTATTTTAAATTCATACTATGAAGCAATAAAAAGCACTAATAGATCAAATAACCAATCCCTTGCGTCTTCTTTAAGGGATTACGTGAATAGATTAATTATGATATCTTATATCTCATTATCATTAAATCTCCAACATTAAAAGCCTACAAATGTGTTTTGTCAATTCATAACTTTTTTGTATTAAACTTGTAAAATTGTCTCTAATTTCATTAGGAATTGGATTTGAATAGTTTCGGATACTAATAAATCTAATGTTTTATATCTTCCAACGGAGAAGTCATTTCTCTAAGGACATGACTTATGATGATACATATCATGCATTATGTAATTAGAATGTGTAGGGAGAAGACTAGAGTACAACATTTTATTTTTATATACACTTTGAATTGAAGACTATTCTCCTTGTAACCTCTTTTTCGTAGCTTCCTTCATATTATTAAAAATATTATGATCACATATCACAACTCCTTATACATTTTATATCTAGATCATTCCTTGTTATTGAAATTCAATGCATGGGGCATTCACATACGTTCTCCTTTGATGCATAAGGTTGACAAGCCTATATACACCCTATATACTCTCACAAAATATGTTTTTGTAGGTATCAATAACCCTATATTTTTTCATCTACCATGCATATTTTACCAACACATACATATCATGACTATGTTATTAATACATGTTTGTGTAAAATGCTTATCTTAATTCCCTCAATCCAATATAAATCCACACTAAGCAGAGGAATGAAATTTCTTTTCAAAACACCCTCACCCAAAACCCCTACATAGCAATATTTTCTTTGAATAGAGATAGAATGTGAAGGAATGATACAATACCTAAAAATTATTCCATACCTCACACAAATTCCATTTTGATTGAAAACTATGCAAATCTAAGTAATATGTTTTCACTATAGAAATAAATTCTCCAGTCATTCATCAACAAAGTCACCACCTCTCAAAAGAGGACTTCATATTCAATCATACCATCATATCATGATTTTAAAATCAAAATCCTAAAATATCATTCACCATTGAAAAATT
This sequence comes from Cryptomeria japonica, assembly GCF_030272615.1. Lineage (NCBI taxonomy): Eukaryota > Viridiplantae > Streptophyta > Pinopsida > Cupressales > Cupressaceae > Cryptomeria > Cryptomeria japonica. Next base: position 577,267,005 of record NC_081411.1, on the reverse strand, counting down.
ATACCTTGGATCATGTTGGTTCTTTTGCTTGCTACACTCAATTCTAAGGGATGACAAACTACCTAGACCCAAGGATCAAGTTGATCTACATAATATGGCACCCATGTGATTAAACAAGGACAACATAAAGCCAATGAGATAAGATTGGACTTTGTCTTCTACACCTTGAGCTCCATAAACTCGATAGAGTAGTACTAATGAGGATCTTAAACAATAATTAATATCTTTAACATAATATGCTACAAAGATCAAATCAAGTCTATTTGACACTATAAATAAGCCTAGATTTCTATTAGTAGCTTAGATTGTATTGACTTTATACTATTTTATAGCTATAGTCCCTAAACATGTAGATAATTAACACATTCAAAAATATATGAGCAAAGAAATTTTGCATTTAGTTAGTGCAAGGATGATTATTTGTACCTTTACCATCATGGTGAACAAACAAATTACATGCCAATTTGTCTTCATATCAAAAAACAAAGGGATGACAAAATTGTCAAGAATATAAGCCTATCATTTGCATCCATTAACTCCATAAAGACATGATCAAACCAATAACTTATACCTTCTTGTTGACTATTCATTAGTTGTAAATTGATGTGTTGGGTTAGTTACAACCATAAGAGATTGATGCCTTCTCTTACGGGAATAGAATCAATTTGAGACCAATAATAGCAATGACAATGAAAATTATATGTTAAATGAGACAATCCTTCCTAGTTGACAAGAAGTTGAGCAGGGATTGGCCTATCATCAGGTTCCTGTAGGCCAGTGGAGTGGAGAGGGAAGCCATACTAAGGTTTGTGGAGCTACCCATGGGCTTTGTACGCGATTTTGGATATTCAGAGGTAGTTCCTATTTTTTAGGAGGGATCCCTATTTTTTAGGGAATGACTGAGAGTTGGTCTTGGGGTGTCTACAGACCATTCTGGATGATTTGAGATCATCTCCTATTTTTTAGGTCATCTCCTATTTTTTAGGGAGGATTGTCAATTGACTAGTTGACTAGTTGACCACCCTTATGATTGGGGAGTACAGTAGGAGCTCCTATGAGCATTTCCAGTTGATTGGAGATAGTCTCCTACTTTTTAGGAGGAACCTAATTTTCGAGGACAACACTACCAGTTCACTTGCTACATTTAGACATCACCAGTGTGGTACATGTGCATCATCAATTTTCTATCTGGGGTGGCTAGGTGATGGATTTGAATAATAAATAAATAAAATAAAGTGATTATAATGTCACTTTGTAATAATTTAATAAATTATCTTAATATTATAATAAAGGGGACCACCTTGGGCCATGATGGCTAGGGGACATGACTTAATCTATTTTTAAACAACTTAAAATGAAAAAAATAAATTATTAAATGAATATGAGCCCAATTTTCAATGCACATCTTGAGGAGATATTATTTTATTAAAATTTGGGTAAATAAAAAGGTGGAGAAGAATAAAGTTTAATAAACTTTATTAAAATAAAGTTGGAAACCCTAAAGGTTACAATTAAGGTTTGGGGTCAATAAAAGAACATTTGGAGGCCTCATTTCATTATTCATTCTTTTATTTTCACAACAAGAAATTGCACATGAGCTCTAAGGAAGGGTTTCTATAGCAAATCAAGCCTCTTGGAAATAAAATCTCCTAAGGGGAATAGTGAATTGGACGAAAACCCAATTCATATTTGAGGGAAATCCACACAAGATTTTTGTTTGGGCTTCATTAGAAAGATTCTTATGCAGGTTTGGAGTTATTTTCAGAGGTAAATCAGACATTTTTGTAACAACAAGTTGAATTCACCATTTAGTTGCAGAACTGAGACGTTTGGGCCTATGACAACATCATTCAGTAGAAAATCCAGCCTGTCATATCATTATTCAGTGAGAATATAACCTACTATAGTTGGGTGTTAGGGTTTGGAATCATAATCAAACCTATAGTTGTTTATATTATGGTTGGAAAGTGCATATCAGATTTGTGGTAGCGAATATGATGGTTGGGAATTGCATATCAGTGTAAAGGGGAAAAATCGAACCCTAGTTGTTCTCCCCTCCCCAACTCCAAGGAGAGAGAAGGGAGAGTCACTAGGGTTGATGGTTTTCACTTAGGGGAGACTTTACATTCAAAAGAGGGGTTGAAACCCACAAGATCCAATCCCACGCAATGCAAGATCGGATTCTAAATGAGTTTCAAGGGCTAAGACATCAAGGATACCCTCTTTTGTAAAGAATGTAGATAGAAAGATTGAACTAGGAATGCATGTAAAGTAGGAAAGATTCACTTATAAACAGAGATAGGGATATGGGATGAAGCTACAGACCTGGAATTAGCAGTAAAATGTCGAGACGGTGCTGTTCTGCAAATTTGAGCGAAAGTTGACAGGACGATGGCGCCCGGCGTGCACACGGTCCTCCGAAAAATCCGCGAAACGAAGGGGGATCTGTTCATCTCTGCACAAGGATTTCAGATCTTCAATTACAGCCGCATACCTGCAACCTACACACAGAAAAGAGAGGACGATTGGGGGGTTAGGGATGAGGGGTTTGCCCTTAGGTCAAACCCCGGTTTTGGAATTAACCAAGAAATGAGAATGTTGTAAATGTAAATGTTTGTAATGTAAACAAGTACTGATACCTTGTTGTAAGAATGTTTGTATTCTTACATGTATGTTGTATGTTGTATGTGATCTCCTCTTCAATGGTTGAATCCTTGTCTTGAATGCAACACTTAGCCTTGAATGGAGACTTAGAATGCTCAATTGCTTAAAGGAATGCTTGAATCTTTGAATGTTTGAATATCGCTTCCGCGTCTTGCGCACATATGTCCTCCTCTTTTCCGACCTCCTCAAATGGGAGAGGAAATGTAGTTTATATACTTGTCAATTAGGGCTGATAGACTAATTTTCCCGACCTTAGGCCGACCAGGAAACATTATTTTCCAATTTGCAAACTTAAAGACCCGAAGCCCCATAAGAGACCGGGCCCAAAATAGGGCCAGGGACTAGGGCGCTGGGGGCCAGGGACCAGGGCGCTGGGCGCCATGGTCCCACCTCCCGGGACAGCAGGGTGCAAGGAGGATCAGGCCAGGGTGCTGAAAAATGCAGTTTTTGATGTCATGAACAAGTTTCGGGGTCTCCATTCAGGTTCCGTGTTGCATCACCATTGTGAAGACCCAAATGTAGTCGAAATTGCAAGTGTTGCAATTTTAGGACGCTACAATCAGACCTGTAGCAGCTCATACCAGTCTTGTTGTTGCAGATCAGACTTCATATCAAACTTGAAAGTGGTCATTTCCAATCTCGAAGTGGTCTACATCAACCTACAACAGATAGCTAACATCTGGGTAGGATGCATGTTGAATATATGGTGCTAAACCCTATGGATTAAATTGTAACAATATGATTTGTGGCTGATAATAGGATTGTAATCTCTCGTTTCAGTCTTAGTAGCAAACAATACACTAGTATTTTTCCATATCATTTAGCTATATATATTTTGATTCATTGCAAAGTTGCAATATGTTATCATAAACAAGCATCAAAACAACACTCAACAAAACTCAAATTAGAATTACCAATCTTTAAACATCACCATCTCTGAGATTCCAAGACATATATCAGACCAAACAAAATGGAAAAATTGGATCAAAGTTGGGTGGGGATCTTTCAGTGGTATCAGAGCTTGGATTTTGCCAGCCTGTTGGGTCAAATCAAGTTGTGTATACTTCAATGGATAGTTGGGAGAGTGAGATAGGTCATCATGGTGGGGTTGTTTAGCAATAAACAAGCATGGAAAGAATTTGAACAAACACAACACAAGATCATTCATAAATTGCAACATGTTGAAGATTTCCTTTCAAGGAAAATTAGGCACACTAATGGTTCATCTCCATCTATGAGGCCAATTAAGAGACCTCATGCCATGGAAACAAATAATGCAATTACAAGCATCTACCATAAGTATTGCTCCCTTCCTAAGAAGATACATGACCTCCTTTCCTTCACACAATTTATGGGTGTACCCAAAGAGGATGATGATGATTTGGTATCTATAAGTTCAAATCAGTAGTGTAAGATGAAATATTATTCAAATGAAGTATGCAAAAATCTACGTGAAGAATTTGATAAACATGCAAATCTGGTTCACAAAGACAAAAGGATAACATTAGGGAGTGACTCACATAAGGCTTCATCATCTTTGTGAGAAGATTCACAAGAGGGTTCTATAGGAGAGATAAGCATGACTTCCCTTAATGTAGGGCATGATATTTGCATGGATAATTATGGTATGGATTCTTTAGCTAAAAACAATGCATCTTCTAGTGTGATAGTTGAGTCCAATGATGACAAAATTCCTACACATGAAGAAAACTCAAAACATGGCACTCTAGATTTGGGAGTCAAGCATGAGGATTATGTTGTGTATACAAGCCACAAATGCTTTGATTTTGTATAGAAGATACAAAGAATGTGTGATGGATAGTTAAAAAGAGCTAAGAAGGAAAATATCCTTGTTGTTGAAACAAGAAACACCTACAAGAGGTCAAGGAACGATGCAAATAGCTAGATAATGTGAGGAAACAAAGGGAATCATGCATTAGATCATTACTTCTTCCAACAGAAGAATGTATGCAAGTGGAGCATGCAAAGGAAGATCTTCTTAAGGTAAACAAAAAAGAAGAAGATGTTGTTGTGTGTGAACAAGAGAAGAGGTATGATTCATAAAATTCAGAATTTTTATCTAGTTTGCATCATGAGGTTCATGGGTTTCCTCTTTTAGAGAGTTCTTTCAAGGTTCAAAACAATGATGATAATAGTTACACACTTGATGGACCAACCACAAGTGATTTATCCATGTGTGTGAAATATAATATACTTGATTTCATTTTGATCATTCATGCATCATCTACAGTGGAAGGAAAATTGATAAGATCTTATGAAGCATTTTGTTTTAAAAAGATGAACAAGGATACTAAGAGATTGCTTACTACAAAGATCTTTCATTGATAATGTTTGGTTTGTTTTGCATACTAGACCATGGAGCTGGTTACTAATGAAAGACAGATCAACTTTAGCAACTAGGAATTTATGTTACTTGTAGTAGGTCACACCTCATAAGTGAGCACTCGTGAAGGAACAATCTTCTCTCAAAAAAGATACAAGAAAGAGCAATAAAGACACTTTGGAAAGGTATGAGCATAATTTTGGTTCTTTGAGCTGGGACAACAATATTGTGACATCACATGGGCATAAATCCAAGAGAGATAGTGGTGACAAGAAATGTATCATGGTAAACATTTGTGAGTGGATATATAAGTATGAGGTAAATATTGAAACTTCAAATTGCCAACAATCTAATTTTATACCAGAAGTTGAAGAAGGGCATGAATCAATTTGTGATACCTTTATGGAGTATGATAATGACTTTGCTTCAAGACATGATATGCTACAAGATATGGCTGCCAAATGTATACAAGTGTACTCTAGTATTGAAGACTTACAAGGCAAAATAAGAAAAGGTGCAATCAGTCCTAGATCCCTAGTTAAGGACAACAACACTATATCTATTTATAGTTAGATGCCTATTTTCATGAAAAAGTAAGTGTTACATGGACTTTCCAATTAATAATGTACAAGATACAAAGGTTAGACATAATATTTGTGATAATCCATCCTATGAGAGGACTAGATTTGTAAACTTTGGGACAATAACATTAAATCATTCCCGAAGGATGAAAGAGAGTTTGTAGGTGAAGGCAAGGAATGCCCAGCTAATGGCTCATCAAGCCAAGCTTCATCTTCAATAGGATTTTGACTCACATATCCCCACGAATGGTGAGAAGCAAGAGCTATCTAACATCCAAAATTTTGAGTTTTCAGTTGATGTTGACAATTTTATTGAGGTGTATATGTTTAGTGGGCCAGCCACTCAAGAGTTGTTCGTGTTGAGCAATGATGGTATATATACTTCATTTTTTAGTTTGTAACCTATTTCTCTTGATATGGCAGTGATATCTTTGTTGATAGGTGACTACAAATTCTTCGATTCCTTATGGACTAGTGGCTATCCTAGTTGGAATCATATAGCATTTCCTGATTTTGCATTGACTACATCAACGATTCAGTCTAGGAATGTTGAGGGTTATTTCTTTTGGATATTATTTGATTGGCATTGGTTTGATGACATGTTTGATATCACCTATGTTGTTGATCAGAGTTATAACAACGAAGTTTGGTGGCCATTTGTGTTGGTTATTTAGCATATGGGAGTTCATCTTCACATTGTCTTGATGTCCTACATGCATGGATGGTTACTCTAGGGTGATTGGTTGACAAACTTCTTCTTCAACTCTTATAGCAGGTTCTACATTTTGATATGGGATCCGGGTATTGATTGGTTCTTTGCATGGATTCCAAGTTGTTGCTTCACAGATTGTGGTGTATAGTATTTCTATCAGAGTGGAGCAATGGGTTGTTGGTTGTCTTCTTGAGAGGAAGCAATTTCGGGAAGGGAGGATTGTAATGTCCCCTTCCTAGTTGACAAGCATTTGAGAAGGGATTGTCCTATCATCAGGTTCCCATAGGCCAGTGGAGTGGAGAGGGGATCTATACTAAGGTTTTTGGAGCTACACAAGGCCTTTATAAGCCATTTTGGATGTTTGGAGGTAGTTCCTATTTTTTAGGGAATGACTGAGAGTTGGTCCCGAGGTGTCTACGAACCATTTCAGATGATTTGAGACCATCTACTATTTTTTAGGCCATCTCCTATTTTTTAGAGAGGACTGTCTGTTGACTGGTTGACCACCTAAAGGATTGGGGAATAGAGTAGGAGCTCCTATGAGCATTTTCAGTTGATTGGAGATAGTCTCCCACTTTTTAGGAGGATCCCTATTTTTTAGGGAATGACTGAGAGTTGGTCCCGAGGTGTCTACGAACCATTTTAGATGATTTAAGACCATCTACTATTTTTTAGGCCATCTTCTATTTTTTAGAGAGGACTGTCTGTTGACTGGTTGACCACCTAAAGGATTGGGGAATAGAGTAGGAGCTCCTATGAGCATTTTCAGTTGATTGGAGATAGTCTCCCACTTTTTAGGAGGATCCCTATTTTCTAGGAGGACGCTGCCAATTCACCTAATAAATTTATACTTTAATATTTAATAAAAATAAAATAAAGTGATTATAATGTCACTTTGTAATAATTTAATAAAGTATCTTAATATTATAATAAAGGGGACCACCTTCGGCCATGATGGCTAGGGAACATGACTTAAGTTGTTTTTAAACAACTTTAAAAAATTAATTAATTAATTAAAAAATAAAAAAATAAAAATAAATAAAATACATTATGAGCCCAATTTTCAACACACATCTTGAGGGGATATTATTTTATTAAAATTTGGGTAAATAAAAAGGTGGAGAAGAATAAAGTTTAATAAACTTTATTAAAATAAAGTCGTAAACCTAAAAGGTACAATTAGGGTTTGGGGCCAATAAAAGAACATTTGGAGGTCTCATTTCATTATTCTGTCTTTTATTTTCACAATAGGAAATTGCACGTGAGCTTTGAGGAAGGGTTTCTACAACAAATCAACCTCCTAGGAACGAAATCTCCTAAGGGGAATACTGAATTGGATGAAAACCAATTCATATTTGAGGGGAATCTACATAGGGTTTCTATTTGGGCTTCATTGGAAAGATTCTTATGCAAGTTTGGAGTTATTTTTAAAGGTAAATCAGACATTTTTTGTAACAGCAGGTTGAATTCACCATTTAGTTGCTAAACTGAGACATTTGGGCCTATGACACCATCATTCAGCAGCAAATCCATCTTGTCATGCTATTATGCAGTGAGAATATAACCTACTACAATTGGGTGTTAGGGGTTGGAATCATAATCAAACCTATAGTTTTTTATATAGTGGCTAGAAAGTGTGTATCAGATTTGTGGTAGCGAATATGATGGTTGGGAATTGCATATCAGACCTGTAGCAGCTCATATTAGTCTTTCTGTTGTAGATCAAACTTCGTATCAAACCTGAAAGTGGTCATTTCTAGTCCCGAAGTGGTCTACATCATCCTACAACAGCTAGCTAACATCTAAGTATGATGCATGTTGAATATATGGTGGTAAACCCTATGAATTAAATTGTAACAATTTGATTTATGACTGATAATAGGATTCTAATCTTTCATTGCAGTCTTAGGAACAAATATTAAACTAGTATTTTGCCATATCATTCAGCTATACATGTGTTGATTCATTGCAAAGTCATTCCTTTCATTATTTACAATATGTTATCATAAACAAGCATCAAAACAACACTCAGCAAAACTCGATCGGAATTACCAATCTCAAAACATCACCATCTCTAAGAGTCCAAGAGATATATCAAACCAAACAAAATGGAAAAATTGGATCAGATTTGGGTGGGGATCTTTCATTGGGTTAGCTACAACCATAAGATATTGATGCCTTATCCAATAGGAATAGAATCAATCTGAGACCAATAGAAGCAATGACAATGAAAATCATATGTTAAATAAGACAATGTCGCATATCTTTGCCTTCTAGATCTTAGACTCTCAAATGCCTTCATGTTTCAAAGAATGCAACTCATTCTTCATAATCCATTTCAAACTCATAAACCCCACATAATAGATCAAAAATAATCTCAATTACAAATAGCTCATAATAGAAAATTGTACTCTATCTCTCAACTACAAAGCAACCAACCTTGACACAAATGCCTTCATGTTTCAAAGAATGCAACTCATTCTTCGTAATCCATTTCAAACTCATAAACCCCACATAATAGATCAAAAATAATCTCAATTACAAATAGCTCATAATAGAAAATTGTACTCTATCTCTCAACTACAAAGCAACCAACCTTGACACAAATGGAACAAATGTGCAACTAGCAAGTTCTCAAATTTCCTAAAAATCATAACATGAATAAATCTTACATTAATTTACTAAACAACTAGTACAGTGTTATAATAAAAATTAGGGTTATAAATACAATGTCATTATTTATTTATTTTAAAAACAAAGGGCCGAGGCCCATAATATATTAGATAACGGAAAATATAAGATTACAATAGGAAAAATAATATGCTGGAGGAGAGAAACCATTCCAGCATCGAAAGCCAAAAATAATTCCTCCCTAGAATTCCCTGGCCTCTGATCTAAACCCCACATTTACAGGTCAAATTTCGACCATACCCTTATATACAAATGCATTGCAAACCATTAAGCTCGAGATGCACGAGAAAATAGGGTGCACAGTATATATGTTGGCAGTTACAAAATAGAGATGATATTCCTCTTCGGAGTGGGGAGCCACTGATTATTACCCAAAAGATGGCGGAGGTGGAGCCAAAAAAGAAACCAACACTTAAGTTGGTGCAAAAAAAATGCAAGGCGAGGAAAATGGAGCCCATATCCACCAGTATGAGTAAACTGATTTCACACTTCATTAGCTACTTACTGTCGACCTGAAACACGAACCAAAAAAAAAACTGAGACTCCGGACTATTGAGAAGAGGCTAATTCCACAGGTTTCAGAAATGAACACCAGTTTCCGTGCGGGTCAACTTGGGCATGAGTAAATAGTTCCCAAATGGCTTGAAATTTACTCGCAGCCAGAGATAACAGTGGTTCTCCAATGTGAATTGTGTATTGATACAACCAATTGAAGAATAGAATAGGCGAACTCATTCTAATACCATTGATGAAGGAGATCAGTATCAACCTGGAGACCGAATCGTCGAGGATTTTCATTTTGTTGAGAAAGCCCCCAATCCAATTATCTCCTGTGAAAAACGTTGTAGTTGGCCAATTGGGAATTGAGTTCCTCCCACTTGAATAGAGCTGTATGCACAAAGGAGCCAACAAGTAGCTTGGTGAAATCCACTGACCATGTTAAATCCATAACTAGAGAGGCAAACCTGGAGGTAACCAAAGAGGAAGGTGCAAAGGGCTTGAGACGTAACCAATCCTCTCCCAACAACTACTGAAGAGCCCACTCAATATTTGTGCATGGAATTCCAAAAACCTCCTGAAGAGACGGCTGAGTTGCAATCCCTTGTGGCCAGATGATGAAGTAATGGCCTTGCAATACTATTCTTTCCGCCATGATCACTAAACTACAGGAAGGGCAGACTTAGTGAAGAATAAAAACCAAACAATGGCTTTAAAAATCCCATGTTACATGCGGAAAAAGGCGCAATAAATTTTTATGTGTTTTGTATCGTGTGAGGGTGTCGTAGTTGCCTCAAGGGAACCCAGAATTCACCAAGTGTCCGTCGAAAGTACACAAGATCTTCAAACCCAACCTCCATATTCTGAGAAACGTGCTTCAAAGAGGAAATTGGAGACTGGATCACATGTGAGAGGTCATGAGTACAATCAATTGAAGCAAGTTGAAGATAAGAAGTTGCAGTTCAAGTGCCACCTGTCCTGAAAAGGAAAACAAGCAAACCCAAAGGATAGAAAGGCTCGACTTCTGTAATTAAAAGGACTCGTGTGAGTCATATTTGTTAAAAAGCACAAAGGGGAGAATGGTGTCATCAAAATGAGCTGAACTCCACGCACGCGCACGCTCGACATCAAATACATGAATGCAAAGGCAAAATGTGGAAGTTTGAAGCCAATGAAAGGAACTACAATAAAGTTAAAAAAACCCACACAATTTCAAACAGTGGCGCTGCCAAAAGAGAGCCCAGAGACCACGACAACAAAACACCTGAGAGCTACACATGGAGAAAATTAAACGATCCACACAGAAAGTTATGGGAAATTCAAACATATTAAGGATCTGACTTTGGGAGAATGTAAATAGAGCTTGAGAGGAGAGATTCTAGACTGGTTGTCAATTAGAGGTAGGAATAAAATTAGATACCTATTCCTGTTGAATTAGATACTTGAGATCAACATTATGAAACACTTCCTCAGAGGACAAGATTGAGTTACCTTCTTGCATGATACAACCTTAATTTTCCAAGAAATCCACTACTTTGTTGGCTTCTCTGTAGCAATGTAGGAATGAAAAAGAATGAAAACTCCAAAAAAATGGATAAAGATTCCTAAATAATATATGTGGGTGAGAAAATCTGATCTGATCTTATGAGAGAAGATCCAGATAGATCAATCACCCAACAATGAAGTACCTGCAATGAACACACATGAAAACCAAATATTTAAAATTAAAACACACATGTATGCTATGAAATCTACTCCATTGCCCTCCTATTTCTCAAGATTTCATGTTTAAAATGGATGCTCAAAATGCCAAGACAATAGATTTTAAATGCAAAGTCGTAGATAACAAGATCAAGATGTGTAAGATGAAAACTAGCTAATGGATGCTAAGAGTGCTCAAGAATGCATAAACAACGAATGGATGCTCAAAATGCCAAGACAATATATTTTGAATGCAAAGTCGTGGATCCCCAAAATGGGAGAGGGGATTTGCTTTTATAAGTGTTCTCCGGGTGAGTCTATGTTGTGGTGCAAATGTGGGATAAAGAATAGGTTTGAAAGTTTTAATCCCACGTGTATTGTGGATTCAAGTGGGTAGAGGAAAAATGATAAATGAATGATGCTAATGCTTATGCATATATTTGTGAAAATGGATAGATAATATTTTTATTAAATATGTAGGTGATAGAATAATATTATTATCAAATGATAAATAGATTATGACATAATAATTATATTTTTAATGGATAAATGATAAATAATAATAATAATAATATTAATAATAATATCAATAATGAATAAATGATGATAAGATATTATTGATGATATATAATAATATTAATGAATTGATAATATTAATGGATAACATTGATGATGAATAATAGATGGAATAATGCATGCAAAAATGAAGTGGATTCACCTGGGAATAAGATGACAAATTTTATTTGTCTACATTTTGCCCCTCTTTGAGACAATGCAGCCTGTCGCGTTGTTCCAAAGAAAATGATCAACTGATGTATGCCCCGGAGATATCCTAGTAAGGATGATGATTGATTGGTTATACCCCCTCAAGAGATTGATCGAACAGATTGATTGAGATTGATCTCTCGATATATGTGGTAGATAAGATTGGATTACTGATATTGCGCAAGTGATTAAGTTGAGATGTACATTTGATGGAAATGCACAGTTGATAAGGCGTAACTGAACAATTGATGGAAATGAACAGTATAGCCAGGTTGATAAGCTGATTAAGCTTATTGAGCTGATTAAGTTGATTGAGCTGATTAAGTTGATTGAGCGGATTAAGTTGATTAAGATGATAGAGATTGATGCTAGTGCAAGATAAGGTGATCCAATGATTGATTGATTGATTCAGGGGAATTGAGATTTCAAGAAGCAAGTTGATTGATTTGATAAAGCGATTGAAGATTTAGAGACATGCATCAGCTGAATAAAGTGTTTGACTGATCTCGTTGTAATGAGAAGAATGGAGAAGATGATGAAAGAAATGATGAAAAAGAGATATGAAAGGGGTGATGAAAGGATAAAAATGATGAGATAGAAGAATGATGAGAAAGAGAATATAAAAGTGATGAGAATTCTTGTGCTTTTTTAAGTGCTTGTATCATCATCGAGCTTATTATGGTAAAAAGATAAAAATCATCTAGATATGAATAAGATCCAAATGAATCATCATACCAATTGCGTAAAAGAAAACACATCAGACAGGAAAGGATTGCCTCAATTTGCATCAAATTGTTATGTCCTTGATGATCTTCGATGATCATGTCCTCAGACAAGTCATCATATTACTAAGGAAGAATCCACAAGCAGCAAATAGGTGAAGATGCCCCATCCTTGCCTTTCTAGACAAAGACATCTTGGAGATAAAATATCTCGTCAGAGACATCCCGAAAAAGCTAAAAGACATGTCACCAAAGATAAAACTAGAAACAATCAAAAGACATAATCAAACAAACAGACATTATGTTGTATGCCAAAGTGATTTTCGTTCACAGTTAATGTGTTTGGTTTTGATAAAAAGATAAGGTGTGGTTATATCTGCTCAATCAAAGTCTCGTCATGTCACGATTTTGTTGAAGTTCCAAGGCTACATGTTTATCCGAAGTGTTTGTGTCTTCACAATGTTTATTAAAAAAAATATATTTTTGATGAAATTTTATGATTTTTAGGGTTTTTGGGGGATATTTTATGATTTTTAGGGTTTTTTCAGGACATTTTACGATTTTTAGGTTTTTTAGGACATTTATGATTTATATGATTTTTTTAAGACATTTTATGATTTTTAGGTTTTTTTCAATGACATTTTACGATTTTCATGATTTTTTCAGGACATTTTATGATTTTTTAGGACTTTTTAGAAGATAGTTCCTCTGATCATGAGATTCCAAATATCCCAACCCATTGATAAAGTTAAGGAGATTCCCCAATGAAGGATAAGACTAGTTTAGTGTGCAAGAGCAGTGTGTGCGTGCAAAGTATGCAAAACAATCCACAAGTTATGATGGGGGGTGGGAAGGCGATTTTGGAATGGGATGGTAGATACAGATAGGGCATGATCAAGTAGAGTAGGGTGAATTCACAAAGTTGGTTCCCACTTTTGCCAACGAAGGAATTTGGCGAAAGTGGGAATTTCGGATTTGCCCGTGTTCGAGCAAAATGGAAATGTTCGCTCGGACTACCCCTGGGAGTCCGAGCGAACCAATCTTTTGACTTGGGTTCGCTCGAACATCGGATAACTTTTGGGTTCGAGCGAACCCACTTTAATATTAATATTTTAATGGGTTCGCTCGAACCCGTTGCGGTTAGGGTTTTTTTTTAAAATTTATAAATATCGAAAATGACAGTTAAAAGGTCATTATCAAATTTGACTTTTTCTGTCTGGTGGGGGTTGGATCGAACCAGTCGTCAGCATTACGTCACCAAGCTTTGTCTGCAGCAGTTAGCATCTTTCCTATTTCAGTTTTCGACCTTTGTTATATCAGGTGCACAAAATAACCCTTTGTTTGGTTTAATAATGTCTTTTTTTATTAAATTTGTAAATAATTTGTTTGTTAATTTATTTTTTTAATTAAATAATTGTATATAGTTATTGTTTTTCAACATTTTAGAAAAATGTTTGATAATTTATTGTTTTTCATTATTTTAGAAAAATGTTTGATAATTTATTTTTTTTCATTATTTTAGAAAAATGTTTGATAATTTAATGTTTTGATTGAAATGTGTCAATTTGTTTTTAAAATTACATAATTGTATAGATGTATATTTTTTTCGACATTTTAAAAAATTGTTATGAAAAACATAGAAAACTAACCTGAGTAAATCAGAACTTAGAAAAACATTAGCAAAAAAAGAAAAACGTTAGAAAAATTAATTTAAATAAAAATTAGAAAATTTAGATAACAAATTTAAACAAATTAAATTTCCTCTACAATGTGACCCATTTTCACATCCTATTACATGCACAACATGACCCCTTAAGACCACATATGACACTATACGTTCCCTTAGGAGGTCATAGAGGATCACATATAACATAGTAGTGTACATGTATGACATTCCCTTTAGGATCACATCTAGTGTCCTAAGGGGTCATACATGGTTCTAAGGGGTCACACATGTGTGACCCCTTAGAACCGCATATGACCCCTTATAAAATTATAGTGTGAACGACATACCCCTTAGTCCATCAAATAGTGTCTTAACACATGCGTGACCCATTACAACCGCATATGACCCTTTATAAAATCCTAGTGTGAATGACATACCCCTTAGTCCATCACATAGCGTCTTAAGGGGTCATATGTGGTCCTAAGGGGTCACGCATGCATTAACACATGCTTGACCCCTTAGTAGGTCACATAGGACCCCTTATAACATCCTACTATACATATGACATTCCCCTTAGGATCACATAGTGTCATAAGGGGTCATATGTGGTCCTGAGGGGTCATGCATGTGTTATAACATATGCATGACCCCTTAGAACCGCATATGACACCTTATAAAATCCTAGTGTGAACGACATACCCCTTAGTCCATCACATAGTGTCTTAAGGGGTCGTATGTTGTCCTAAGGGGTCACGCATGCATTAACACATGCGTGACCCCTTAGTAGGTCACATATGACCCCTTATAACATCCTACTGTACATATGACATTCCCCTTAGGATCATATAGTGTCCTAAGGGGTCATATGTGGTTAGAACCACATATGACCCCTTATAAAATCCTAGTGTGAACGACATACCCCTTAGTTCATCACATAGTGTCTTAAGGGGTCGTATGTGGTCCTAAGGGGTCACGCATGCATTGACACATGTGTGACCCCTTAGTAGGTCACATATGACCCCTTATAACATCCTACTATACATATGACATTTCCTATGTGTCCTAAGGGGTTGAATATGTGGTCCTAAGGGCTCACGCATGCATTAACACATGCATGACCCCTTAGTAGGTCACATATGACCCCTTATAACATCCTACTATACATATGACATTCCCCTTAGGATCACATAGTGCCATAAGGGGTCATATGTGGTCCTGAGGGGTCATGCATGTGTTATGATATATGCATGACCCCTTAGAACCGCATATGACCCCTTATAGAATCCTAGTGTGAACGACATACCCCTTAGTCCATCACATAGTGTCTTAAGGGGTCGTATGTTTTCCTAAGGGGTCACGCATACATTAACACATGCGTGAACCTAGATAGATGGCATCCCAGGATATACCTTCGCAGGCTCCTGATCAGGATCCACCTTCGCAAGCTCCTAATCAGGATCCACCTGCGCAGGCTCCACATCAGGATCCACCTGCACAGGCTCCACATCAGGAGCCACCACAGCAGGATCCTCCACAACAGGATCCCCCCTTGCCCGACATTGCTACTATTTTTCATTACAGTGATCGGGAGTTGCATAGGTTGAGGGCCATACTAGATGACCCTCGTACTGATGGCGTGTACAAGAGTACCTACACGTCCATTTTTGACAATTTGCGGACATTGAGGGACCGCTTAGTATCTCATACCTCATTCTCACCTGAGGTTATAGAGGATATATATAGACAGTTGAGGAGTGAGGTGAGGGGTCCTCATTCTTTTGCTGATGTGGTGGGGGTGGTCTCGAAGGAGACCATCAAGGAGAGATGCTTCCCACAATATCAGGAGAAGAGTAAGGTGAGGGGATATCAGGTTACCAGATGTATCGACCCACAAGTTGCATCACTAATTTACCCACGATTCTTAGCAGCCCATGGTCGTTATCCTAATAACGACCAGATTCCATTATACTTTGCACAGTAGGTATTTGCTGAGTTTCATTGTCAGATGAAACCAAACTACCTTGATATTCTAGGATATTATGGACAGGAGAGGGGCAGGATTGCTGATAGAGATGTATATCGTAGGCGTGATAGAGCTCCGCCTAGACACAGGGATCTTGTTGGCCAGATATTTCCTGCAGTAGTCCCAGTCATGGCACCCATAGCGGATCACGTTGTGATTGCTTCTCAAAGAGAAGCAATTGATAGGATTGGACAGATTGCATCAGCAGTAGCCACCATATCTTTTGATAGGGTGGGCAGATATATGATGA
The DNA here is from genome assembly GCF_030272615.1 of Cryptomeria japonica. Taxonomy (NCBI): domain Eukaryota; kingdom Viridiplantae; phylum Streptophyta; class Pinopsida; order Cupressales; family Cupressaceae; genus Cryptomeria; species Cryptomeria japonica. The sequence continues at coordinate 577,250,388 of NC_081411.1, read as the reverse complement.
GTCGACCACGTTCGCGATCATCCATAGATCATGCATCTTCTAGTCATGGGGGGGCTTCAGATTCAGATGATTGGTATATTTCTGCTGGCATCCCCACCCCAGATGAGGTAGCAGCTATAGTCGGAGGTAGTAGACATGTATAGATGTCGCAGTATTTAGCCGAGGACCTACTACATGCTTATAGTTTTATTTCATCTCGACTTGGGATACCATTGGGTGATGTTAGAGAGGAGATTCTCAGAGATGGTCAGGCTACAGCGGCATCGATGCATACCCCGAGGTAGTCATAGCATTCTCATCACTCTACGCATGCTCCAGGCACTGACCCACCTACAGATCACTCTGTTGCTACGGAGGAGGAGCTATGAGCTTATTAGCTCCATATCACAGATGAGGGCCGGTTGGATTCATTTGAGGAGGAGATACGAGCTGATCAGGTACATATCATAGATGAGGGTTTGGACTCATTTGAGGATCAGCTGAGAGATTTGAGCCATACTGGATTTATGGACATGCTACTACAGTCAGACACTTCATCCACGATGCCCACTCATCTAGTTAGCCCCTTGCACTCCTCAGTGATACGTACAGCTAGAGAGAGATATGCAGGCACGAGTGATGTTGTTGATATGATCACGGGACAGGATCAGACTATATAGCCTACTCCAGGTGATACACAGGTATGTACATGTACATGTGTGTTTAAAATTTTAGAAGATATGTATACATACATTGCAAATTTGTACCCGATAAATCTATATATATAGATCTCATGTTTAATAAATAATCTAGAGTTCTAAGTTTTAATTTGTAGATCATTTAAATTGATTGTGGACTAATCCTTAAATTGACAGTTAGCTCATGTCACTCCTTCCTTGAGCTCTGAGCATGTGCGTAGGAGAGATTCTTTAGATGTTGTTAGTGTACAGGTTAGTTATGGTTTTTGGTATATATATTTGATGTACATGCACGTCTAGAGAGATAGATATATTATATTTAATATTTAAATAAATTCTACTTTTGCAGGACTCCCCCTCAGATGGTCGCTCAGTTCGTAGCCGACATGATCCCTGTTGATTTGCTCCAGACTTTATAGCTCATTTACATTTATCTTTTTATATACTTTCATATTATATATATTCATGCACGTACATGGAGTTTAGACTCTAGATTATACTTTATACCTGGTTTGTGTTTGACTCTAGATTATACTTTATACTTTATACATGGAGTTTAGACTCTAGATTATACTTTATACTTGGTTTGTGTTTGACTCTAGATTATACTTTATACTTTATACATGGAGTTTAGACTCTAGATTATACTTTATAAGTTTTATACATGTTTGATTATATTAGATTTATACATGTTTGATTATATTCTAGATTTATGTACATGATGTTTGATTAAATTAGATTTAAATACATGTTTGATTAGATTGTATATTTCATGCATGTACAATGACTTGTTTAGACTCTAGATTATACTTTATACCTGGTTTGTGTTTGATCAGATTATACATGTTTGATTATATTAGATTATATTAGATTATACATGAAATGAACAAACTAAACTTAATAGGTCATGTATTGAATAGTTCACATCCAGTACATTGTAGGTATGTGAGCTTCTAGGTATGTATATTGTAGTTAAATAGTTCACAGTTCATGTACATGTCCTAATTCCATATTAAATATCAATTTTACAAATGTACATAGTACATTTTAATTTAAATATGCATTTTTTAATTAAATACAAATACAATTACATACAATTAAACATGTACATTTAAATACATCCTAATTTGATATAATGTATAAATAAACTTAAAAAATATTTATCCTTTAGTTTCAAATGTTCAAGTTACTTGAGATCTAGAATTTATCTTGATTGTATTAATTAGATTTATACATGTTTGATTAGATTAGATTTAAATACATGAAATGATTTTCAAATGTAAAAGAGTATGTATGATTATACATGTTTCAAGATTTTCAAACAAAAGAGTATGTATGAAATGAACAAACTAAACTTAATAGGTCATGTATTGAATAGTTCACATCCAGTACATGTATATTACATAGGTATGTATATTGTAGTTAAATAGTTCACAACATGTACATGTCCTAATTCCATATTAAATATCAATTTTACAAATGTACATATTACATTCTAATTTAAATATGCATTTTTTAATTAAATACAAATACAATTACATACAATTAAACATGCACATTTAAATACATCCTAATTTGATATAATGTATAAATAGACTTAAAAAAAAAATTATCCTTTAGTTTCAAAACAAGTTACTTGAGATCTAGAATTTATCTTGAACTTACATTAAAATTCAATTCATGTGGATTACTAAATGTATATATAGTTCATACCACATCAAGTGGTTCACAATGCTCTTCACTATCTAGTCTCCACTTTTGAGACCGCCCTCGACGTGGAACTATTTGAAGAATTAGGCCAACAGCAATGACCAAGTGACTATACTAATATACCTTGTTGTCAATTTGGTATTCAGTAAAATGAATCCCATGTTGAACAATTTTAACCTGTTTGAAATATGTCCCTTGCACTACAACTGATCCTACATGTACATGTATATAAGAAATGTGAGAAATTAAAAAATTTCACATAAGCGATTTGTACATGTACATGTACATGTACATATTCAAATCAGAACTCAAACCTGTGGGAAATGACATTCCATCACTCATCTCAGATTTTGATAACTTCTTTCTCTCTTCTGTGCAACGCAATAAATAATAACTAACACCTTCTATATTTCCATCTTCTACTATGACTGCAAAAATATCTCCTGCAATTTGACACAAGTTAAATAAATTCTAAGTTATATGTCATTTTTAAGGAAATGTTTACATGTGTACGTCATGTATGTACCTTTTTTAATCAATCCTAAAATATGATCGTAATCACCAGAAATCAAAGGAATGTCTTCAAATTTTTCATCCTCATTTGAATCCTCGTATGTGTCAGAAACATCTAGTGGCACCATTTTCCATTCACTAACATATCCAAGCTCTTGGTTCTTGCAATCAACATAGTTTTCGAAAATGCATTCAGAACAAAAACATGAATAATCCCTAGTGTATAATGTCCATGGGCGATTATCTGTACTCATGACACAATGCAAAGATCTTGTCCTCTCCACACTCTTGCATCCATGCATTGATTTTCTATCCACATCTGCAAAATGTACATGTGTACAAGAATGTACATGTAGATCAAGTTGTTAAATTAAAAAAAATTAAATAAAATACTAAAAGAGAACACGTACCGGTTATCTCCCAAAACACTCTATATGGAATGGGCTTATATGTTCTCGATGATGATTCCACAGGATAATTCGGTTGCTCAAAGTGTTTCTTACACCATTCAACAACATCATGTGCATTTTCTATATGTTCTCCTGTGTACTTTATTTGATGCTTTCTTAGAGCACGTTTGATACAAGCTCCTGCACCATCATGTTCACCCTTTCCATGACCACTCTCAAAAAAACTCCAAACATGTGGTATTTTGTCATTTTGATGATATCTACATAGTGCATAAAATGGCCTCGAAGATTTAAATTGTGCCGCACATCCATCAGACCAAACAAAATGTTTAACTATTGTTATGCCTCTATCTTTCAAATATTCAAAAAACTTCTTAAAGCAATGTTGTACAAAAAGTGTGTCATGCTCCTTATCATCACTGATATAGAAGTGGTACTCTTTCTTAATGACACAATTTTTTAATGTACTATCAACACCATCCAAATTCATTTGTGCATGTCGATAACACACATGCACGAAAATAGTGATTTGCTTTGAAAAGTAATACTCTGATTGAATCTCTTTTTGATGTGCAAAAGAGTAATTCTCTGCGAAGTCAACTATAGATAGAATAGTTCCAAGTGGGAAAGTGTCTCTTAATCTTTTAAATTGTTCTGCTTGCCACTTGGCAAAAAAACCATGGCATATGTATGGTTATATCAACTTACAAAAATTTTCCATAAATGTTCCAATAGGTATTTCCTCTTCTACATAATCTAGTCTTGTAGACTCCTTTCCAAATTTTGTTTCAAATTTTTGGTACTTGTAACTCTTGCAATTTACCATCTTGCTCATGTCAGTATCTTCATCTCTCAAAGGCAATTTAGCCAAGTCCCCACATGTTCCACAAATTCCTCTTATGCAATTATTTGACCAGTTGCATTATCATCTGATTTATCACATAAGATGGATGCTATGAATTGACTTGTTCATTTAGGAGGAGAATTTTCATAACCATCATTATCTTCTCTAATCTTTCGAAACACCTGATAGTACAAGTCAAATTTGATGTGATAACGACAACAACAAGTTTCGAAAACTTTGTTTAACTTCACATAATATGGCCTTAATCGTTCAAACATGGTTTGTCCAATCTTTATATGAGGGTTTGTTTTAGTAAACAATACATCCAATTCATGTTTTGTTGTGTCTATCCAATGTTTTACATGGAGATCATAATGATCATGACCAATCCTTTGCTTGATAACATCTCTACTATTTGATGAAGGGCTAGTATTATCATTCCAAAAACTTGTCACAAAGTTCCTAACAACATCTTCAATTCTATCAGAACGAGGAGCTCTACACATAATTGCCCAATTCCCTTCTGAGGTAGTATCATCCAAAATCTTTCTCCTTTTAACATATTTAGATATTGTCCTTCTACTAAAACCAAACTCAGATGACAGTGAAGAGATTTGTCTTTTTTGAGGCAATCTTTCATTTACTAAAGATGTCAACATCACTCTTCTTGAAATGGTCTTATCTAGTTTTCGAGATTTTTTACCAATGTTCACCAAACCTTTCTTAACATTATCAACAATAGATTTTTGTAGCTGAGAAGATTTCCTCTTTTGACTTGTTGTATCTATACCCAACAATTTCATTGGATCTATTAAGTCTTTATGAGTAAGTACAATTGATAACAATTGAGCTTTTTCTAGTGTAGTATCAAGATTGTTGAAATGCGACATTGTTTCTTTTCCACTTTTATTCATTGACCTCCTTTTAGTATGTCTAGGTTCTTCACTGAGACGTTTCAACTCATCCACATCCATTTCAAGTAAATGATCTAAATTTTTATAAGAAATATTTCTCTTCACCTGTTTAGCTAGATCCACAATATGCTCATCCATATCAGTGGTAGGAGGTAAGGAGCCTGACCCCTCTCCTTCAAAGGTCTCCATTGGTTCAACTTGGACAATCTCCTCCCTATGTTCATCAACTATATTGTGTTCTTCAACAGGTTCATTTGCCTGTTCTGCACATAATTTAAGAGTTTGTGTAAGGTTCTTGAATTAATCAGAGATTATTCAATTAGGATTAAGAATAGGGATGAATTTGGCTTAAAGCTTTACATGTTAAAATTAGCCCATTCAATTTGGTTTATTAAATTTAATTACTTTCAGGACCTTATTGTTATAACTCTAATTAAATTACCTGTTTAGGTTTAAAGTTCAATTTGTTCTCAGGTTAGGATTAAAGTTCAATCTCTAATTTTGAGCACTAATTTAACACATAAAATAAAATTTTGATAAATTAGAAATTCCAATTTTGAAAATTAAAAGTACAAATATTTTGATGCATGCATACGATAACTTAGGTGACCTCATATTAATTTGTTATGGACCATAATGTAAGTGGACTATAATTTGTCACATGTGTGTATATTTAAGACCTATTATTGCATAATAGACATCCTAATCTGAAATGTTTTTGCATGTACGTGAAGTTGAATATAAATAGTTCACCTAAATTATTCAACATGTTTAATAGGTTATAAAGTTATGTCACATTTAAGACCTATAATCAATGTAATAGTCCTAATAGGCCTTATTATTAAAATCAATATGACCACATTTGAAAAAATATTTCACAATTAATATACTTAACTACCCTTAAGACAAATATATTATGTGATATTAAAGGACCTATCACATGAAATTACTTGTACATGTAGATTAAATATTCAATATATATAATTTAGAACCTAGAAATTATGACATAATAGGTCTTATTAATTTTATGACTTAATAGGTCTTATCTATTATAAATGAACTCAATTATATAGGAGAAAAATACAATTACACAACAAGCAAGTTGATGGAATTTGAAATTTGCAAATACACATGTATTATCTCAAATTAATTATGCTTTCCAATTAAAACAAAATTATTTTTAATCCTATTAAAAATATTGAATTCTAATTAATTGATACGTAATACATATTAAATTAAAAATACATACTTGCGTCATGATATCGTTGTCTTCTTTGTTCTCAATATCTTTCTTCCGTTTCGGGAGAATAATTCCTTGAAGTCTTATTTTGCCTTCTCTTCTTGTTCCCCATGCTTTTACAAAAAACCTTCAAATTATTGCCTTCAAAATAATTTTCAAATGTCTTCTTTCATCCAAAAATGCGAATTATTTTAATTATTTGGGTGATAAAAAAACGAAAAAAAATTATGGATATTTATACGATTCCACAAATGAAAAAAAAAAATGCGTCGGCCAGAGTTCGAATGAAAGCCGACAGTTAAAAATTGTTGGGTTCGCTCGAACATGACAGTTACAAAAATGTGTGTGCCAAAATCGAGCTCATTGGTTCGAGCGAATGGGGGTTTGCTCGAACCATTTTGGGTTCAAGCGAACCCAATTCGCTTGAACTCGTGTTTGTTCGAAACCACAAACTAAAGGTTTCTCCCAAAAAAATTTAGAGTTCTGAAGAATTAATGACTTTGGAGCTCTGATTCAATGCACAAATGAAATAATCTTGATAACCCAAAAATATTAGATGGTATTACTCAAGGCAAGCTTTCTAACGAGTATAATTTTGTTATATTTTGAATTTATTATGTTCTTGTTTTTTTAATTTTATGGAAAATTGGTTTTTCACCGAACATGAACTTCTCTGTTCAACGCATTGGGAAAAATAAGAAACTAATTCAAAAAAATTCTGAAAAATATCTATGCACCTGGTATTGATGTCTTCTTTCTAACAAAAAAAAAAAAAATGAATTTCAATTTATATAGAACAAGTTATGTGTTCAAACGTAAACCTATGTTTGAATTATGACTAGTCGAACTTCAAAACTTTATAAAATGAAAAATATTGAACATATCACTGTAAAACCAAATGCAAGCCCTGGATATTGATGTTACAAACCAAAATTTGAAATAATTGAGTTTTTATCATTTATAGAAAAAAAAGTTATGCGTTTCGGGAGGCACATCACTCTTAAAAAATGTAGTTTGTTGTAAAAAACTACTTTTCGAGGGAGATGGAAAAAAATTTTAAAAACCCTTCAAAAAAATTTGAAAAAGATGTATATAGAATCTACAAACAAAATGCTAGAAATCACTAATTTACATCATCTTCAAATTTTTAATAGTTTAAAAGTTATAGTTCTCGGAAGTTGAAGATTATTTTAAAAATGTACATCTCAGTGTCAAAAGTGGCAAAAAAGTGGGAACCATTATTGTGAGTTCACCCAGTATGGAAGGAAAGAGGAGTCAAATCTCTACACATGGCGTCGGCTGCCCGTTTTTCACCATGGTACTTTCCCAATGTGCCTTTTTGCCAGGTTTTCACCAATGGATGAATTTATTTTTCTTTACTTTTTTTATTTTTCACTTCTTCTTTTTTGTGTCACAAGGCGCATGTTTGCCAAGTTTTCACCAAAGTGGCGATTTTTTTTGTTAGGATCTTTTCCTCATTTTTTTTGTATCTTTTAGGTCTTTTTCTCTTTTCTTGGTATTTTTTCAAGATCTTTTTCTCATTTTTTTTGTATTTTTTCAGGATCTTTTAAAGAAACTCTCTAAAATAATCAGACGCAAAAATTGCAACGGTGAATGCTATTGATTAGATCTTCAACCGGTCCACCCTCGGGAGTTGTCAGGTGATATGCTCCTGATCCATACACAATAGTGATAATATATGAACCGAGCCAATTAGGTTCAAACTTGCCCTTTTTCTCTTTGTCTTGTTGATTCTTTGGATTTTCTCTAAGGACAAGATCACCAACCTCAAATGTGTGAGATCTGACTTTGTGGTTGTAACTTCTGTACATATGTTGTTGATATGCTCTAAGGTGATCAAAAGCAGTTTGTCTTCTTTCATCCAAAAATTCTAATTCATGCAGGAGGGAGACTTTGTATTCTTCATCACTGATCAGGTTGCGCAAAGAGACCCGTAGGGAAGGTATCTCGACCTCAATGGGCAATATAGCTTCAGCACCATAAACAAGGGAATATGGAGTGTCGCATGTGGGAGTGCAAACACTCGTGTGATAAGCCCACAAAGCGGGGTTCAACTAGATATGCCAATCACGACTAGCTTCATTGACTGTCTTTTTTAGGATTCTGGGGATATTTTTATTAGAAGCCTCAGCCTAGCCGTTACCTTGAGGATAGTATGGTGTAGAGAAATGGTGTTGGATATGGAATTTGTCGCAAAGCTCACATACATCCTAATTCTTGAAGGGATGACCATTATCAGTAATGATGGAAAGGTGGAAATCATACCAACATATGATGTAATTCAGGATAAATGTGGCAACTTGTTTTCCAGTGATATGGGTAAGAGGAATGGCTTCAATCCATTTTGTGAAATATTCAGTAGTAGTGATGATGAATTTGTGGCCATTGGATGAGGGTGGATGGATTTTTCCCACAAGGTCGAGTCCCCACTAACAGAAGGGCCAATAGGTGATAATTGGTTGCAATTCCTGTGTTGGTGCATGTATCAAGTCTCCATATATTTGGCATTGCTTGCATTTCTTAACAAACTGATAAGCGTCCTTCTCCATAGTAGGCCAGTAGTAACCAGTACGCAAGGGTTTCTTAGCTAGGGTAGGACCGCTTGAATGTGCCTCACATATACCTTTGTGCACCTCTCACAAGACAGTGTTGGCTTTGTCATGCTCAAGGCATCTAAGTAAGGTACCATCAAGACCCCAATGATATAGGTATCAGCTAAAATGGCATAATGAGAGACTCGGCGAATAAAAGTTTTTTGGGCATTGTTGGATATATCAAGAGCTAAGGTATTATCATGTAAATAGACATAAATATCTTCATACCATGGGGAATTAGGACCAACAATGAGACATATCATTTCAGACTGTGGTATATTATAAGCAGGCTCCAAGAGCGGTTCAACCAAGAACTCACAATATTTGGCATTACTTGGCATTATTACAAGGGAGGCAATTGTAGCCATTGCATCAGCTGCTTTGTTGTTGTCCCGAGGAATTTTCTCAAATGTGATTGTGGTAAAGTAAGCCTTGAAATCATCCACCATTCTCTTGTATGGTATAAGCTTCTCATCTTTTATCTTATAATTATCATTAGCCTATTTGATCACTAACTGGGAATCACCAAGAGCACGCATATCTAATATTTTCCATTGTACAACCATACAGAGTCCAAAAAGTAATGCTTCATATTCTACAATATTGTTTGTACATGGAAACTGTATCTTATAAGCCTTAGGTATGCAATCTCCTTGTGGTGTGACAAAGAGGATTCTAGCAGCAGAACCACCATGTGTGAAGGAGCCATCAAAATGTAGAGTCCATATATTTGAGGATTCCATGTTGAAGATTGACTCATCTGGTAATTTTGTGATAAGTGGATGATCATCTGTGATTGGAGCATCAACAAGTTGAAATGTTATGGCTTGTCCCTTGATTGCATTTCTTTAGACATATTCAATGTCAAACTTGCTGAGAATCATGACTCATTTAGCCAATTGTCCTATAAGAGTTGCTTTACTCAAAAGATATTTGAGTGGATCAATTTTTGCAATGAGCTTTGTTTGGTGTGTAAGCATGTAATGTTGCCATTTTTGTGAGGCAAAATCTACAGTAAAACATTCTCTCTCAATAGGGTTGTAATTAAGCTCATATCCCACTAGGGTACAACTAATGTAATATATTACACGTTCTTTTCCTTCGGAGTCATGTTGAGCCAAAAGTGCCCCAGTGTTGTGGCAGTTGTGGATATATATAGTAGTAAAGACTTATCATCTGTAGGAGGTACCAATATTAGTGGTGACATTAGGTATTCTTGGATATGTTGAAAAGCTTGTTCACATTTGTCATCCCATTTGAATGAAATATTTTTATGTAGCAAGTGTTGGAATGGTTGACATTTATCTGCTAATTGTACTATAAAACAACAAATAGATTGGAGTTTCCCTTGTAAAGATCTTAGTTGACAGATATTCCTCAGTGGTGGCATTTCAAGTATGGCTTTTACTTTTCAGGATTAGCATGCTTCAATTCCCTTAGATGAGACTATGTATCCAAGGATTTTCCCGGAGGTTACCCCAAAGACACATTTCTTTGGATTTAATCAGACTTTATATTTTTCCAACCTTGTAAAGATTTTATCCATGATTTCTAAATGTCCCTTCTTGGTGTAAGATTTTCCAAGAAATTCATCTACATAATCTTCCAAATATGTGTGCATCATGTCATGAAAAATAGTGGTCATTGCACGTTGATAAGTAGCTCCGGCATTATTCAATCCAAAGGAAATGACATTCCAACAAAAATTTCCCCAAGGACAAGTGAATGTTGTTTTGATTAGGTCTTCAGGAGCAATTTTAATCTGATTATAGCCCGAGAACCCATCCATGAGGGATAACATCTCATGTCCAGCTGTAGAATCCACTATCATGTCAATATTTGGAAGTGGGAAGTCATCTTTAGGACAAGATTTATTTAAATCTCTAAAATATGTGCAAACACAATATGTGCAAACACGAACACTCCCATCAGGTTTTGAAATTGGTACCAAGTTTGAAATCCATTCAGCATAGTCAATAGGTCTTATAAATCCGACATCTAGTAACCTTTGTAGTTTTGTCTTTACCAATAGCGCCACATGAGGATGTGTTTTTCTCAATTTTTGTTTGACAAGTTTTCCCCCTAGTGGCAAAGACAAGTGATGCATAACTAACTCGGGGTCAAGTCCTAGCATGTCTGCATAGGACCATGCAAAATTAATCTGTCTTTCCTTGTAAAACTAGATATGCTCTATTATCTCTTTGAGTGTCAATGATTTTGCTAGATGTATAATCTTTGGTTGCTCTTTTGTGCCCAAATTTGTTGGTATTGTCTTTTCCACTAACATAGATGAATTTTAATGGTATAATATTAGGGTAAGCGTGTCAAGCCTTCCATCCTCAGCGCCTTAGAGAGGTTTTCACCTTCGTATACATCCTTTATTTTTACTTTTTTGTAAAGACATAAAACGTTCTAAATTTAATTATAAAATGAAAAACTCTTTATTCTTAGATAAACTCATAATTCCTTTAATAAGTTTATTTACTTCCACTATTCCATCCTTAGTTATAAATGATCCTTCCATTGATATCATAATAAACATAAGATTTCTAAAAAGAGATAAAGATTCTTTATTCAATAAAAATTTGTAAGTAGTATCTCACTCATATCTACATACAAAACTTAGGACTTTCCAATGCCTTAAGTTCAAATAACAAGAAAAATATAAAGTAAACGATGAGATGCATCCATTGATCTGCAATCCAAATCCATCTTCAATGCAATCTTTATAATGAAGACGAAAACAAGATTCAGGTGCTTTTTCCACCCAACCTTGAAGCTTACACTTCCCCAAAATTCTTGGTCAATCAAGAATACCCGACCCTACATGAATTGCTTAGAAAGAAGAATTCAATAGACAAGATGGAATCTGGTGCGTGCCTAGAATGGTACATGCATTTTCAATTTTCTAATTCCATAAAGAAACAAGCAAGATCAATCAAGGATATGGTAGAAAGCACAAAATATATCCATCTATTTCAATAGTCAATAAGTTACTCGGTCGAGTATAATGTCATGCATAGAAATAAAATATAGTTTAAAAAGCAAACTATTCTCTCTATAATTCCACATTCGACACTCCTCCTGGAAGGTAACTTTCCCACAAACACAAACATATCTAGCTTTCCTATTGTTTGCATGGTATTAAAAATAAAATGAATATACAAGAAAACAATCTTTCGCTAAATAGATATAGAAGAAACAATCTTTTGTTTACAACCAATACATCTATTAAGAATACAATCTTTCGCTTCTATCTTTCCAAACAAATCAAGGATAAGAATTAAAAAAAATAAGAAAGTGTAACGCATGTATGCATATTTAGCATATAGATAAAGTAAAATTCAAAAATAGAAATTATGAGTACACATTCTTTTATCTTTTCTCATAAAATCCAAATAGCGTAATCATACATCTTATGGTTTCAAATTTCTAAGTTTAGAATACATAGGTTCTCTATTTTATCCATGTGCTTTTTACTATCTACTTCTTTTCTCAATACTAACAGATGTTTTCCATGATCTATGGAATCAACTAAATGAATTCAACAATTTACCATGACAGTCATTAAATAAAATGATAATTGAAATTGCACATACCTATATGTCTTATTCAAATGAAATTTTAAATAATCATTATGTCTTCTAATGCAAGAAACTAATTCAGAAATTAAACTCTTTTCTTCACTAATGATATAAAATAAACAACTCTCAAGATAATTATGTTCTTTTCTTTAATTATAAAACAAACTATCTCTTGTTAAGAGCCTACCTTTGAAATTTGAATCAAGTCTGATATGATCAGTGCTAATCTTCTCCAATTCTGACTGCAATGCTCCTAGATTTCCAATGCTTTCCTTCCTTTGTATTGTTCAATCCTTTGTGTTCTTTCCTTTATATTCTTTTAACCTCTCTTCTCTACTCACTATTCTTTATTCTATATTCTATCCTCACCAATTCTCTATTTCTTCTATCTTTTCCAATACCATTTTCTCTATCCTTCTTTGTATATTTTGTTCTACTAATATTCTATATTTATGCAGGTCGTATGTTATGTTTTCTGCTATGATTTAGGCCCTACTCCCTCTGTTATTATTATTTTATCATGCCACCCATGCAAATCTATTGGCATGTCAATCAATTTGCATGCCATCCAGTGTTTACCCCAACAGCTTTTACCACGTATGTAGTCCATGTTCAAATTGAACACTAAGTATTGGTTGTTGCATGAGTCGATATTCTTATTGACTCCCCCTTAACTCATTGTTTTCTATGAGTCATCATTAATACCGTTCTCTTTGCAAATAATTTCCAAGTCTTAGAGGCATTTACGTCATGCCTAGTCGACTTTACTAATGTCGACTTCCCTATAACATGCTTTGTTGACTATGACTTGGCATTAATAAATTTGCCAACCATATCCGTTATTATGTTTTTAAATAAATCACTTTTCATTTATATATATATATATATATAAACAATGAATTTTCATAAAACAAAATAATTTCATTTCATAAATATATTTACATATATAATAATTGCATGCGTATATATATATATATATATATATATATATATATAGTAATAAATCAATTCAAATTTAATTATCTTTTCTTTTTCAAAACATTATATAATCATATATGTATATATATATATATATATGTGTGTGTGTGTGTGTGTGTGTGTGTGTGTGTGTGTGTGTGTGTGTGTGTGTATACTTCATACACACACACACACAGATATGTGTGTGTGTGTGTGTGTGTGTGTGTGTGTGTGTGTGTGTGTGTGTGTGTGTGTGTGTGTGTGTGTCATTATCTAGAAATCAAAAGGTGGAAATATAAGCACGATATTTCATCCATTTCATTATGAAATTTATACATTATCTACACACAAAATGCTTACAATCAAAATACATGTATAATCATTTTAAAAACATTAAAATCAATCTTTCTTCGAATTAAAGAAATGACAATTAAAACTACTCATACCAAATTCATCATTCTAATTTAAACAAACACTCAAATAAAGTCATTTAAATCATCTATCAATGCAAGATACAAATTATGAATTCTAATGTGGTGTGTGAGATTCCATCTATTCTAGCAAAGTCCATGAGCTAAAACAACTCTACCTGAACCATGTTCTCGCCTTCATCCGCATTCATTTGTTATTGCATTCACTTGCACTCAATTGCTCATTAGCAATGACGATCCCAATTTCATAAAAATAATACTGATCATTCAATTGCATGTAAATCATTTCATTGCATTTGAACTCCTATATTATTTCAGTAACAATTCCTTTTCCTTTTTATTTCATAAATGAAAAATAAGCATTATTTTCCTAATAAAATAATTATAGATAATAATGGTTCGCGAAATTTTTTCGGGTCTAATAGTGCCACAGAATGGTTTTCACTAGAATACCTATTGCTATTTTCTAAAATTTTGCGACTGAAAGGCTGGGCACCTTCCCCAAAGTAAGCTGCATTGTTGAGTTCTATGGTGAATCCAGCTCTATGATCTTCAAGGGGTAATTTACTTCATGCTCCCAGAAAGTTTATGATTATCGGTCCCAATTAATAAGTTGCAGTGAAAAAGGGGTAAAGGATCATGATAGGCTCAAGGTTATGAATGGGCTCAAGGGTATAGATAGAATCATAGTCATATATATCAATGAAATCGTCAAATTCATCAATATCACCTTCCTCATCAGTCTGTGTTGTGTTAGAAGACTCTCTTAGCTCACTCGAGTTATCCTTAGTACTCAAGGTCATATCTATATGCGTATTATACCCTAGATCAGGAACCTTACATCCATCATCAGGTTTGATCAGTTCAAGTATACCTTGTTTGTGTAAACCAAGAGGACTGTGACCATCATGGCCATATATTTTCATTATCTTCAATCCCTTTCCATATTTCTCAGCTCGTATTTTGACTTCAAGTTCTATAATTTGTTCTTTCTTTGTATCTTCATCTTTGTATAACCATCTCAATAGGTCCTCCTCTACCATTTCATCATACAAAGCTCCCCATTTTTTTAAAACGGTAGGTTTACAAACTATAGTAGTGGTGTCCAATGTGGTTTCAGTCATTTATGGTTTTCCATAAGTGTGAGGGGATAAAGGTATCTTTCCAATGTAGAGAGCATGGCTCATAAAATATTCCCCTACTCCATGGTCTTTTATTTTTATTTTTATCTCAGCTTCATTGGATTTGGAAGTGGACGCTTTTAAGGAATCAAGATCAATGTATACTTGGGAAGGAGGTGCTTCACAATTGCTAGGAATTATATATTCAGTCTTAGAACTCAGGTTGTTGCAATACATAAAAGGGTTTGGATCTCCTGGTATAGTTATTTCGACACCATTGTACGAAAAATTGATACATTGATGGTAGGTAGAAGGTATAGCTTGCATTTCATGGATCTAGGGCCTTCCGAGGAGAATGTTATAGGTCAAGGGGAGATCTAGGACTTGGAAAACCACATCCTTCACCATAGGTCCCACTTTAATAGGCAATGTAATTGATCCCTTAGATGAGAGTTCCTCTTCATCATATGCCTTTATTGTAATCTTTTTATTTGGATTAACAACACTTTCATCGGACCCAAGACCTCTAATTAATTTCAAAGTACAAATATTTAGACCTATTCCCTCGTCTATTAGAACTCGCTTGATCTTAACCCTATGGACAAGGACTTTAATGTATAAGGGTGCATTATGCGGTTGTTCCATGGATAAATCATCATTCTCAGTGAAAGTGATGGAATGAGGGGAGGCGATATGTCTCCCCATAGCTTGAAATTGATATACATGTAGGTTTGTAGGCATTGTGGTAGTAGCAAGCGCTTTATCAAGGATAGCTTTATGTTCAGGGGATAAGTGTAGGAACTCAAGTGTAGAAATTTGTGAGGGTGTTTTCCCTAAATGCTCTATAAGGTTGTATTGTGAAGTTGGTGCAATAGGTTTAGAATTAGGGATTCTAAGGATAAATGTGCCTCTACGGGTGGTAGCATTGCAATTAGTTTATTTTCCCTTTATGATAATGGTATTCACATGATTATCGGCTTCACTGATGTTATTTATGGTATAATAGTATCTAGCATTGGTATAGTTCACATCGTCACCAGATTTGGGGGCCTTTCCTTTATCTTTGTCATGCTTAGGGAAAGGATTCTTGAATATCTCACGATGAGAGTTACCAGAAGGAGTATGTCCATCGACCGAAATCTTTCCCTCATCAAGAAGGTCTTGTATTCATGTCAAAGTTTATTGCAACTATTCATCTTATGACCCTTGTATCTATGATAGTCGCAAAAGTGATCGTCATTCCACCATGAGGGTTTGACTTCTAGATTGTATTCTCTTATCTCAGGCAATGATATAAAATTATTTTCAAGGGGTTCCTTCAATTCTAACTCAAGCGGTTGTACCAATGGTGTAAAATTTCATTTAGGGAAGCTTCTTTGTTTCTCTTTTCCCTTATCTAAGGATGAACCCTTAAGGTTGTAAGCAGGTGATGATGTCTTAGCATTTTTCGCATCAACAACTCTATCATTAACCACATTCTTGTTCTTATCCCAAAAGGGTGTTTTGTGATTTGAACTCGATCCTTTGTGATCTTTATTATCATTTATCTTTATAGTACCATCATCGATAAGGGTTTGTTCAATTCAAAATCCCATGTCTATGACCTCATCAAAGATTTCCAAACACTTGAGGTGAAGTTCTCTTCCAAGCTCTTTGTTTAAATTGCGACAAAAGAGGTCAACAAGTTGTTTATCAGGAATGTCATAAGGTGCTCTTTTGTCAAATGTCTCCATTTTTGCAAAAATGATACAAAGGATTCTCATTTTTTTTGTGTTGAAGAGATCCATCATGGTCACCTCATGTTCACAGTTGTAAGTGTAGACATCTAAAACCTACACAACTAATTAAATGAATTTTATTCATTTAATCATCATTTATTCACCCATTAATTAGACTAAGGTTTAATTAATATCCATATTCTTCCAAACAGCCTATTAATCAAATTAAAGATTTGATTAAAATCATTTTCTTCTAGCCTAACCTATTAATTAAACTGAGGTTTGATTAAGTACCCTTTAGCCATTTAATTGAATAAATCTTATTTATTTAATTAAAACCCCCTTTCTCCCTTTTAATTGAATTTATATTTGATTAAAATCCCTTTTCATTTAAATGAATCATTATTTATTTGTAAATAGTCCCCCCCACTTGCAAAATCCTACAAATGCAAGTTGCACCCCTTTTGGCTAAAATAAATCTTTTATTTTATCTAAAAATGCCTATTTCTCTCCACTTGCATTCTCCTACACTTTCCATTAGCATTTTAATATTCTTCTCGAACCTTTCTAATCCCTCATTAACAATCATAATTCCTCTAATCATGTCACATCCCTAAATTTGGGGAGTCACTTCTCCAAATTTGGGGAAAGCCTTCAAAAAGTGTTGAAGACTTTACCTTCTTCAACCAGTTAACTTGTTGAGTCTTCCAAACTTGTAAGTCTCTTACAAAATCCTTGAAGGTTATCTACCTTCCAACAAGTTAACCTCCAAAGTCTTCAAAGGCATTTAATGCCTCTTACAAGACATCACCCTAGCCCATGATGGTTGTCCCTTTGGCCATCCTTCAACTTTGCACAAGAGTTTACCTCTTGGACAATAGCATGCTCCCTTGGAAAATGGCATTATCCAATGATGTCATCTCTTGAGGTTATCCTTAATGCTTACTTATCATCTAATGCTTTCTTAGCATCCTCTCGAGCCATTTCAAGGTTACATTTGTCAACTTGGGATTGGATTGAATTCCCCTCATGGATTGATAACTTTCAATCCTAGCCTTTGTTAAGATTGCTCAATCTTGGCCATCCATTTCTCTATTTTCTCTATAAATAGAGCCCATTTATTTAATCTTAGGATCCATCATCTTATGCATCAAACTTATAAGGAGCTCAATTTGTCATCTTAAAGCACTTAGATCATCTTAGTTGCATGCTAGTTTAGCTTTTATCATGTTGATAGTGTCATGATAATCCCATTTTCATTCTATCTTAATTCATAGCCATTGTATATCAATTTCATAGCAATCTCCATGTTAGTCTAATTAGCACACCTAATCTTTCAATTTGGAATCAATCTTAGTCAATTGAAAGAATCTTAGTCTCATATCTTGCATTTCATCTTTTCATATCATTTGATCATCTAGATAGGATCTTAGTTGCATTCATTTTGATCTTGGCATATCCTTCAATCTCGTTCTTTAGGTTGACATCTAAAAGATCAAGTGCTCTTCCAAGTGAGGGCCACCTTGAATTTTGAATATCCTTGGAGATAGAGGAACGTGAGACGTGCTTGGGGTTCTTGATTTTGAAGCTAACTTAGTTTAGTTTCTATTTTGATTTCTAACTCTAACATAATGTTTCATGTGTGTGTTTGATGTTGTTTGATTCTTTTTTTCAGATTCCACACTTTCCTGAGCACACAGTAAGCATAGTGTAAGACAAACTTATCAGCCAATTCTTGGAAATATTTGATAGTCGGAGATAATCAAGAGAACCATTCCATAGCGCTTCCTCCAAGACTACAAGGAAATAGTCTCATAAGGTGTGTTTCATCCACTGCAAATTCTAAGGTAGCAGCGCAAAATTCTCTCAAGTGATCTTTTGGGTTCCCTTTTCCTCTATACTTATCCAATTTTGGTATCTCTCAATGACTAGGAAAAGGTGGCATCAGAATGCTCAGATCAAAAGGATAGGGACATATGTCCTCAATGGAAAACTTGTGTGACGATGCCTTCTTATTCTTGAGAGTGTCTATTTCTTGTCTCAATGCTCTTAATTCATTCAAAACAGGATCATTGGTAGGTGCACGTTTTGTTGTTTTTGTAGATCTCTTGTATCCTGGTTGCAAGTAGAAAGGTTTGTGATCTTTTATCCTCTCCTCATTGTTTGTCCTACTAGGTTTAGATTCACTAGCATTCAGTTTGTCCTTAACTGTAAGCAATGATATGTCAAAATCAGGTGGCAGTTTAATTCCCTCATCAGCAAGGGCTTTGAAATATATTTGTGGATCACATTTAACCACCTCTTTAAGAAGTTTAGTAAATCTATGATTGTGAAACGCTTTGTCAATGGTAGATTGAGTTATTTCTTCATCACGTGTTTCACTTGTATCACTAGTCACAACGCTAATGTGTTCTTCTTCATCAAAATCAATAAGGTTACCTCCATCTTAAAATAGATGATTTTAAAACATTTTGATTCTCAAGTTAGGAGACATAAGCAATTGTTCAGATCTTTGACCTAAGGTTTATGGATATGATAATGAATGAGACTCGAGGTATGATGAAAACTCTAAAGTGCAAAGGGGAAAATATATGATATGAGTGAGATTAAGATGTAACTAAGGATCAATGCAAAGATTAAGGTGCAAACTATGTGATAGGAAGGTGAGATTGGGATATGATAAGGGTCAATGCAAAAAATGCAATCTATGTGATATGATTGAGATGGGAATGTGTTAAAGGATTGATGCAAAATACGATCTATATGATAGGAAAGTGATGTGCAGCTAAACCCTAAATGGGATGTGAGGATGAATGATGTTTGATGCAAGGACTAAGGATACTCTAGGTCATAAAATATATGCAATGTGAGGTTTGACTTGTGCTATGATGGATAGACACCAAGATAAGTGATCAAAAAGAAGGCATGCTATGATAGGAGATAATGAACTCCAAGAGAAATACCAACTCAAAGACATTGATAAGTTCCCTAACTCAAGGAAGATGCACCTCAAGTGATAGGGTGATTGATGATCAAAAGTTGATGTTAGACCTAAGACAAGAAATCCTAAGTGCAAGCAATTATTTTTTGGATTTTTTTTAATTTTTTTTTATGCAAGTACTAAGGATATGAATAAATGAAATGCTAGGACCAATGATGAAATGACCTAAGGAACTTGTGCAAGGGTATAACCTAATGGTGGTATGCAAAGGTTTGATCTAAGTGTGCTATGCAAAAGTTTGACCCAATGGTAGAACCTAAGGACGTGATGCAAGGATAAGACCTAAAGGAAGTATGAATTGGTATGATCTAAGGGTGGAATGCAAGGTCCTAACGGTGTGATGGTGCGACTATGAAAGAACCTAAAATATTAGAACTCAAAAAATGATGTCTCAAGGGATTTGAAATGATTGTTTGGAGAACACATGTTCAATGTTTTAATGACAATGTTGTTTTGCAATGTTTTCATTTTACAATGTGGATGGATACTTGAAAGTTTAGACCAAGGTTTTTGTAAAATGTTTCAATTTCAAGTGTGGTCTTGATTGTGAAATGTTCTTGTTTGTTTTTGCACACACTCTGAAAACATGACAGAAAAAATCTTTTTTTGATTTTGCAATGAAGTGAAAGCACATTCAAGCACAATCCTAAGGCCGGGCATGACAATATTTATTGAATCCCCTAGCAATAAAATACCACATTCAACCAGATAGTTAGAATATTGGTAGCACTGGCTTCCCCTTACACAACACTCACTTCTCGGGCATACCAAGCTTCAAATTTCTAGGTCATCACTTCCCAAGAAATTTACTATCTCGAATTGAGAGGCACATGAGGGGTATCTTTGGCATGCTTGTATTGCAACGCCTGAGTCAACAAGTAGAAGGTAAGGTTGTTAAAACAATGAGTTTCTTGTAAGGACATTTGTTCAGGTGGTCGTACATGTGGTGTTTCACTCAAATTAATGAGGCCTCCCAGCCCTTGCAGGTTTTTACGCATCACACGAATGTTGAGAGAGACATACATCGATATGACACATCGACACCTGTTGCCTACAAGTTTCCTCCAATACACATTTATTTATAGTGGCTTGGATGCACTTGAACTTAGCCTTGTTACCACTTGGGTCGTTCCCTCTCACCGAGCATTAAGGGCTTCTTAGGAGGAAGGCCCTCTAAAAAGTAAAACAAAAGGAGCCTATTACTCAAGACACAAAATACATTGGTTAATTTTAAAGCACCAATTGAAGTGTGATCTAATCTAAAAATCAGGCAATTAGTTTCAAATCACAAATTATTCGACAAGCGTCTTGCACCAAATTTCATTAGTAGTTTCAAGATATATCTTCAACACACGAGATTGGATGTCATAAGAGGGAACCTGCACAAGCACACAAAGCAACAAAGATTAGTCCCCAAAATCAAAAATCCAATAAAAAGGAAAAACACTACCCATACTAAAATCTAATTAACAAATTAAAATCTAAACTAACAAACAAATTTAAATTCTAATTCTAATTACCAAATTAAAATATATATATAAACTAACAAACAAATTTAAAAAATCTAAACTAAAAGGCAAATTTAAAAATCAAATTCGAATTACCAAATTAAAAATCTAAACTAAAAAGCAAATCTAAAAATCTAACACATTAAAAATCTAAATTAACAAATTTTAAAAAAAATCTATTTAAAAACAAATCTAATCCAAAACAAAATAAAAAATAAAAATAAAATTAAACTAACTAATCTAAAAACAAGACAAATAAAATAAAATATCTAATCTAAAAAACAAAACAAATACCATGCAAACTTGTTTCAAAATCTGCAAAAAAATAAACATGATGCAAATAGAAGGTATGAGACTCATTTTAAACCTCTAAAGTGTTGATCATAGAAAGGCCAGTAAATGTTTTAAAGTCTGCAAAAAAATGATTGTGTGTGTGTGAAAAAGTGAAATAAGTCTGTAAGTTGCAAGACACAACACTTCAATTAAGTCATTACATGTATGGTTAGACAGATATAAGCATGAATAATAAAACCATTACAAATCGACCAATTGCCTTCTAAAAGATGCAAGTATAAGATTTCTCTCAGATTTGTATAAGCAATACCAGTGACTAGACTACACCAAGACGAAGGATTTAATCTATATGAGCATGAGATTAAGCTAAATGGATGCAAGATGGATGAATAGATTCAAGCAATATGGATTCAAGAAATCATGGAGTATGCAAAAAGAAATTAAACTAAGATGCAATAATCTCAAAAAGCAAACACAATATCTTCAATGACTCCAGAGAAGAAACTGTATAATAACAATAAATCTCCAGGGTGTTTTGAATGAGAGATGAAGGCTGAATTTATAGAGAATCACAAGAGAGAACAAGAAAAAGCACAATTTAGGATAATTGAAATAATTGAGAAATCGGATTCAATTAACCTTGAGATAGATTCCAGAGAAGAAACTGTATAATAACAATAAATCTCCAGGGTGTTTTGAATGAGAGATGAAGGCTGAATTTATAGAGAATCACAAGAGAGATCAAGAAAAAGCACAATTTAGGATAATTGAAATAATTGAGAAATCGGATTCATTTAACCTTGAGATAGATTCCAATTATAGCTTAATTGAAATGCATTCAGATTATAAGTTCGAGTTGCATTGGTGATAGAATTAATTAATTCAATGCACTTGTGATAAAAATAGGTGATTCCATGCGATTCTTTGATTTATTCAAGAAAAGAGTCTTTTCAATGCAAGTGAACTTCTTTTTCTCAAAAGCTTTGAGTTCTAATTTTAGAGAATGATTAATCATTCAATTTAATTGTTTTTCTGATTTCAAGTTCTCAATTTAGAAGAAGAAATAATATCTCGAGTTTTATTTCTCTCAATTCAATTCTTGTATTCTATTTTCAATTAAACTCTTGCTTTGCATACTAATTCCTCTTTTGTAATAAATTAATTCCCTTTTTATGATTAAATGGCAAATTTATTAATTAATTAAATATGCTAGGATATTTAATAAATTAAAATAGGATTATTGATCAAAATAATATTCTTGGAATGATTCAATTAATTAAATAAATATTTAATTAATATTGAGTAATTGATTTGCCATGTGACATTTGATGATTGAAGAATTAATTAATTGTGTTCAAGATTGATTTAATTGCCTTTGGTTAGGACCTTGGTGATGTTGTCGAGATTAGGGCCCATGGTTTAGGTGTCCAATTTTAGGGTATTACATTTGCCCCTCTTTGAATTAATGTGCGAGCAACGCATTGGTTCAAAGAATAGTTGATGTCTAGGAGATATTGATTCTGAACTTGATTGATCACGAACCAGATGAAGAGCGAGGTGTTTAGCTTGATTTGAAGCGATGAAGCTGAACAGAGTTGATTAAAGTGATATCGATCCCAAACTTGATTGAACTAGGTTTGATAGAGAGCAAAGAAACTGAACTTGAACTTGATTGATCAAGAAGCGGATCTTACTGATCTAGAACTTGATTAAACTAGACACAGTTAGCAAAGATAAAATCGATCTTGAACTTGATGGATCAAGACCACGATGAGCGAAGATAAAATATCCAACTTCAATTGATGCGATGAAACTGAACACCTGCTTAGATTGAGCATGTGATCAAAGATACTCTTTAAATTTTTAATTGAGTTTAAATGAATAATTAGCTTGATGAAAAGCGATTAAATTGATTAACATTAAGAGACTGATTCAGACGAAGACAAATATCAGCTTGATATGAATCGTTGAAACTGATATGGCCCTAGCGATTGATTCGATTCAGATGATCGAGAGATCTCAACTTGATATGAAGTGATGAAGCTGAGATGCCCCTTAGCAATAAGCATTTGTTTGATTTTCTTTGTTGAAAAGAATTGTGCTCGACTTTTGATGAAGATTTGAAAAATTTCTCGACTTTAAAGATGTGAGGTCATAAGGTCATGAGTATGCCCCCTCGGGAGCGAAATCAAAAGATAGCGAGGGTACACGATTATAGGCAATCGTTGACGATGATAATGATTTGAGCACAAAAATGATTCAGATGAATATTTAAAGATTTAGTGATGATTGATGAGAAATTGAGTGCAAAGTTGATTTGTAGAATAAATTTGAGATTCAACGTTGATTCATTAGATAATGAGCTCAATTTGAAGAAAGAATGAGTTTTTTATGAAAGTGCTAAGTGGTCCAAATAGTATTGAAATTGGCTAGGAGAATGATCTCAGATTTTGATTTTGATCCCAAAAATGGAATCAGGAGGGCAAATTAGCTAAGGGTACAATTTTCATGTCCATCGGAGCAAGTTGAAAAATTAGGGTTTTGGCTATATAAGGGGTGGAAGTGTCATTTTCGATTCATTTTAACTGTCCAAGTTTGAAAATTCAAAAAGCCTTCTGTGAAGAAAAAAGGTGGTTCCCACACAAGAGCATCGATTTGAGCGCCAGAGACGACATAATCGACCTCAAAACTATGAGCCAGCGGTAAGTGATCAATCTTAAGCTCTTAATCATTTCATTTTTTATTTTTTTTGTTGATTTTTTGAATTTTTAGGCATGTAAAAGTCGATCTTTGTCAATTTGTCATGCGAGACGACATCCAATGTTGTACGACAAATTGCCTAGTATTCTTTTGTCATTTAAGTCTATTAGTTTTATTGTTTCACACCTACCCTTGTATCGTATGAGCTTGTTCAAAAGATACCATTTTGTCGTTCGAGGGCTTGTTTTGTGTCATTTCAGAGTATTTTGTCATCCTATACCCAGCCCTGACTCGTACGAGTTTCTTCCTCTACTGTGTTATGTCATTTGAAAAACAGTGAGCATTTTTAAGGGTGCAAACTTGAAAATTTGATTTTGCAATTGATTGTTTTGGATTTGTGTGATGTTTTACTTGTCTTATAGAATAATTTGAAATGTTTTCTGATGGTATGTTGTTTGATTCTTGCAGGTTTGACTACCTCGCGTTCTTTTCAGATGTGTCTATCCACCGACTATGACATTAGTTCGCGAGTTATCTGATGTGGACAGGGCACATATCAATTTATACGGTTTTACTCATCTCCTTGACATGCCTGATATCCATGTAAATCACGGGATGCTCACTGCACTTGTAGAGAGATTCCATTCTAAGCATAACACATTTCATTTGCTAGTTGGGGAGATCACTATCACTCTCGAGGATGTATATAGGATTCTCTGGATTCCATTCGTTGGGGATAAGGTGGATTATGATTCAACACAACGTCCTAGCCTACTAGGTCTGAGGCAGTTATTTCATGATGCAGACATTCTGACATGATCTATCAGTTGGGATGACATGATGGCCAGGTACAGTGAACAATTTCCACTGGCATGCGTCCTAGTAGGATTCATCGGTTGTTTCCTTATGCCAAACAAGGGACAACAGGGTTTCTTATGTGGCTGGGGCAGGATGCTAAAGAGGCTTGTGGAGCACCCTCAAAGATTAGGATGGGGTTCTTGTATTCTAGTGCACATGTATCATGAGATGCATGAGGTGGTTTACCAGGAGGGGAAGAGTATGGTTGTAGGGATTTTGATATTACAGGTATGGGTCTGGAAGCACCTCCCAATTTGCAAACTGATTATGGATAACGCCAGAGATCCACAACACCCCATTGTTAACAAATACTCTGGATACGTTACTCGGCCCCATCTGGGCAAGACATAGTATTGGAGATGGCAGCTAGATGATCTTATAGTTGTCATATGGAGACCTTACAGGGGTCTTGAGCCTTGGGATGACTGGAGAGCTGTGTGCAAAGACCTATTTATGACTCGGCCTCTCATTGGCAGATCAGTAACAGTGGTCGATCGATTTGTGGTTACTCGAGTGATGAGGCAGTATGGTAGACCTCAGGGGATCTCGCAGGAGTTTATTGCATACACACATTATGCAAAGGAGCGGAGACGGGGACCTAGGTTATCATACGCCTTGGGCATGTAGGAGTTGACTGGGTTGCAACGGCTCGAGTGGGACTATTTAGAGGATATTGCAGATGCGAGGGTATTGCCCTAGTATAGGGATTGGTTCCGACAGCATAGATCTGGCAGAGCAGGCACCTCTGATAGAGGAGATTGAGGATGATGCCCCTACGCAAGCACAGGGACAAGGACAGAGGCAGGGACAAAGAGTCGAGGCTCCGAGGAGGGCAGGTGGTGATCCTAGTGCTAGCATCAGCAGGGTACCAGCTGGTGGTAGGCAGCAATAGAGAGGAGAGGGTGGATCCCTAGGGGCTATTGGTGTCAGAGTGAGTGGAGCTAGGGTACCAGAAGGTGGAAGTGAGGAGGAGTGAGTAGCTCCTAGGCAGGTGAGACAGAGGAGAGATGAGCAAGGGGGAGTCAGAGGTGGAGATGGAGGTGGCGATGGAGGTGGAGAGCCTACGAGGGAGCAGGGGGCGGATGCAACATGATCAATGAGAGCACGTTTGGCAAGTCTGCAGTCACAATTGACAGTGGCACAGACATAGTTGGTGGAGCAAGACCGACAACTAGCAGAGCTTAGAGCTGAGCGCGATTGTCAGGTCGTAGAGATGAGGGCAGAACGAGACTCTTTGTAGCATGAGGTTCTCCATCAAACCAGTCGGTTTCCCTATTATGTTGCAGCTTATAACGTAGCAGTTCCATTAGCACAGTAGGTTGTACCCTACTCGCAGTACATGGCACGGTCCGAGGGAGATCGGGCCCCTCGTCAGAACCCTGGTTGGCAAGCTTCGCCTCCTCCACCACCTGTCAATGAGGGAGAGGCAGAGAGCTAAATTTTCTGTGTAGCTCTTAGATTTTTTATTTTATACCCCATTTTTTGTAACCCTTACGATTCTTGCTTCGATGGGAGTTTGTATATGTCAATTGACATTATTTTGTACCCTGAGACTTTATCATTATATATATGAGACCTTGAGTTGACTTCATCGTACTTGTGTCGATTGATTATGAGATGTATTTCTATATGCTTTATTCTATATGTATGCATATCTTTTCAGTATGGATGTAATGCAAATGAATATGGATGTTTATTTTTTGTTTCTTTTCATATGCAAATAAAATGAATGAAAATGAGTAATGAGTAATGCAAATTTGTTTATTTTTTTATGCATTAATATGAATGCAAATGAATGTATGAATCTATATAAGATGCTTATGTATGCAGCTAACATCTCTATACACAAGTACTCAATCGAAGAAATGAGGAAAAAGAGACCACTTAGCCAAGAAATGATTACGCTTCCAGCTCTCATTCAGAAGATAAAGAGATCATTGTTACCATACCGAAATCACTCTAAATTCACAAAATGCAAAATGAAATGTAAAATGAGATGCAACCTAAACCTAGTCACTGGATTTGGATTGCTTAAGTTTCATCACTGAGCGTTAACAAACATAGAAGGCAGATTAGAGTTCCTTTCTTTTCATGTGCAATATTAATTATCTTGTCCGCAATGACCCTTTTTCGTTCATATCTTTGGATAGATTATGCATGGACCTGGATTGCACAATAAAGTAATTTGCTCAAAACAAACAAAAAAATGATGCTAACCTCCCTGTAGCATACAAATAAGTGGAGTCGAGGTATGTGTGGCGATTTCACCTTAATGTGATGGCACTTATCATAGACACCCAACTGATTAGATGTTTCCGGATCATCGAAATCATTCCTACAAGCAAAAAACAAAGAAAATATTATGCCCCCAATCCTTTCTCCTCTTAGTCAAGATAGACTTCCTTGAGTTACTTAGTGGGATAATAATTGAAAACCAATATAAAAGACAACACACAAAGAAAATTTCATGCATAGCTCAAACTGTTTAGTGATTGTTTTTAGTAATGTTGGTTTGCTTGTGTACTCAGTGATAAAACTCTTTAGTAGTCAGGAGATGGGTGACTAACTTAAAGTGAACGACCAGGTTTCACTAACGTAAAGTTGACTTGGTTGATACTGCTTAGGACATGTAATGTGCTCTGTCGATTAACCTAAGACTAGGACATTAATTAGTTTCAAGTCATGAGGGTTCTAACGAACCAGGATGTCACAAAAGCAACTATAAGATATGTACAAGTGATAGCAAAGATGCATGAAAGTGGGAATGCCAACGTTGCATTGATAGATGGAGCACTTGAGTACAAGAGGCGCCTGTTTGCCAGGTTTTCACCTGCTTGGCAAAGATCTCTTCTTCTTTTTTACCAAGGTGCCTATTTACCAGGTTTTCATGAAGGCATTTTCTCTCTTCTTTTTTCCTTTTTTTCTTTTTCTCTTTTTTTTTCTGGACTTTTCTAATTTTATTTTTTTCCAGGACTTTTTAGTTGTACAAGTTGCTAGAGCAAAGAATGCTAAGTAAAGAATTTCTTCAAGTGGATGGTGTTGATCGGTTCACAAATTTGTTCTCCTTCCAATGTTAAGAGCTGATAGGAACCATAGCCAAAGACTGCAGTAACGATGCAGGGACGCAGCCAGTTGGGTTCAAACTTCCCTTTGTTGTCTCAAAACTATTGATTTTAGGATTTTATGTCAGAACAAGGTCACCAACCTAAAATTCTTGTTGTCGAACCTTCTTGTTATATCCTTTAGACATTCTCTTTTGATACACTCTCAAATGATCAAACGCCACTTGCTGACGTTCATCCAGCAACTCGAGTTCTTGCAATCTAGATATTCTATAGTCTTCATCAGTAACAAGACCTTGCAAAGAAACTCTTAGAGATGGTATTTCCACTTCAATAGGTAATACTGCTTCAGACCCATACACCAAAGAAAAAGGTGTAGCCCCAGTAGGTTTTCTAATACTTGTTCTATAAGCCCATAGTGCAGGATTGAGCTGCAGATGCCAATCCCTCCTAGATTTATTCACTATTCCGTGTAAGATA
This sequence comes from Cryptomeria japonica, assembly GCF_030272615.1. Lineage (NCBI taxonomy): Eukaryota > Viridiplantae > Streptophyta > Pinopsida > Cupressales > Cupressaceae > Cryptomeria > Cryptomeria japonica. Next base: position 577,221,751 of record NC_081411.1, on the reverse strand, counting down.
GTCTGCAGGTTTTTGTTAGATACTTCAGCTTGTCCATTTCCTTGAGGATAATATACGGATGACGAGTGTTGTTTAATTTTGAATTTCTCACAGAGCTCATCTAGATCTTTATTCTTGAATTGTCCTCCATTGTCAGTCACAATGGATGAAGGTATACCATATCTACAGATAATATAGTTAAGGATGAATAGAGCTACTTGTTTACTGGTCGTTTTGATGAGCGGAACTGCTTCTACCCACTTAGTGAAGTACTTAGTGGTAGTTATGATAAACTTGTGTCTACTAGATGATGCTGGATATATTTGACCAATGAGATCAAAGGCCCATTACTGAAAAGGCCAATGTGTAATGAAGGGTATGAGATCCCTTATTGGAGCATGTATGAGATTCCCACGTAGCTGACACTTCTCACAAGTTTTAGAAAACTTTATAGCATCATTCTCCATGTTTGGCCAATAGTAGCCAACCCTTAGTAGTTTTTGAGCTAAAGTAAGACCATTCGAATGAGATCCACAATTACCTTCATGGACTTCCGATAATGCACACTGGGACTCTTCAGTTTCTAGACACCTAAGCAAAGTACTATCCAAACCTTGCCTAAATAGATCATTAGCGATGATGACGTACTGTGAAGCATTTCGGATTAGGTTCCTTTTCTCATTACGGGTAAGATTTTCAGGGATAATCTGGTCACGTAGATAAGAGTAAATATGGTTGTAGCGAGATGAGTCATGTCCGATAATAGAACAGACTATCTGGGAATCAGAAGAATCATAGGCAAGGTAATTTAACTCTTCCACCAGGAATTCAAAGTGAAAATTAGACTCTTGTAACTCTGGTATAGATGCCAAGGTGGCCATAGCATATGTTGCTCTGTTTGCAGATTTGGGAATCTACTGGAATGATACAAAAATAAAATATTTCTTGAGATCATCCACCATTCTCTTATAAGGAATCAGTTTATCATCTCAAGTCTGATATGTATCATTGATTTGATTGATGATTAGCTGAGAATCTCCATAGATGTGTAATTCTAGAACCTTCCATTCAATAGCCAGCTTGATCCCGTTTACCATAGCTTCATACTCTGCAATATTGTTTGTGCAAGGGAAAAGAATATTGTAAGCCTTCATGATTGAATACTTTTGAGGAGTAATAAAAAGTATTCCAACACTAGAACCATGTTGAGTGAAAGACCCATCAAAGAAAATCTTCCATGATTGTTGAGTAAGGTGCATTATTGATTCATCTGGAAATTCTATATGCAGCGGTTGAGTGTCTTCAAGTGGAGCATTAGCAAGTTGATCTGCAATTACTTGTCCTTTGATGGCTTTGTGTTCCACATATTCAATATCAAACTCTGTAAGAACCATGACCCATTTAGCCAATCTTCTTGTAAATGTTGCTTTGCTGAGAAGATATTTGAGCGGATCAATCTTAGCTACTAGCTTGATGGAATGTACTAACATGTAGTGTCTCAATTTTTGTGATGCAAAGACTAATGCCAAGCATGCTTTTTCTATTATAGTGTAGTTCATTTCATAGGACACCAATGATCTGTTGATGTAATATATAGCTCTCTCTTTTTTATTTTCATCCTGTTGTGCCAGAAGTGCCCCCAATGATGAATCGGTAGCTGATATGTATAGAACCAATGGTTTGCCTTGAATAGGTGGCATCAATATTGGTGGATTAGACAAGTATTCTTTGATTTGTTTAAGGTGTTGTTCACATTCCTTATACCAGTTGTATAAAACTCCTTTCCTTAATACTTTTGTGAAAGGTTGAGCTTTATTTGCCAGCTGAGAAATAAAGCGTTTGATTGATTGGAGACGTCCTTGTAAACTTCTCATTTGACTGATGTTCTTCGGAGGCATCATTTATATTATAGCTTGGACCTTCTTAGGATCAACCTCGATCCCTTCTTTGAAATGATGTAGCCAAGTAATTTCCTTGATGTTACCCCAAATGCACACTTTTTTGGATTTAGCCAGAGTTTGAATTTTTCCATTTTGTCTAGTATAAGGCCTAGCTCTTGAATATGGGTGGATCTCTTCATAGTCTTTGCTAAAGTGTCATCAACATAATCTTCCATATTCTTATGCATCATATCGTGAAAGATAGTAGTTACCGCTCTTTGGTAAGTTGCTCCTCTGTTCTTTAGCCCAAATGGCATGACATTCCGGCAAAAGGTTCCCCATACACAGGTGAAAGTTGTCTTTTCTTGATCCCCAGGAGCTATTTTGATCTGATTATAATTAGAAAATCTGTCCATTAATGAGTACATCTCATACCCAGCAGTCATATTGACTATCATATTAATGTTTGGCAATGGAAATTCATCCTTCGGACAAGATTTGTTGAGATCTCTGAAGTGTGTGCAAACCCTAATAGATTTGTCTATCTTTGACATAGGTACTATGTTTGAAATCCATTCTGCATAGTCTATAGCTCTAATAAATCCAACTTTTAGCAATTTTTCTAGCTCAGCCTTGACTAGCAGTGCCACATGAGGGTGCATCTTACAGAGCTTTTGCTTGACTAGTTTAACTCCTGGTGTGATAGAAAGATGGTGCACGATAAGATCAGGATCCAAGCCTGGCATATCAGAGTACATCCATCCAAAATTGATCTTCTTTTGTGAAAAGAGATGAGTGAAATCTTTCAATTATTTTGCTAATAGTGATTGAGCTAAGTGAATGATGTGTGGTGTCTCTTGACTCCCAATATTCACTGACTGAGTTGGCTTGATCAATATAGAAGACCTCTCCTGGAAGTGACTTGGCAGTATATCAAGTATCTCACCTTCAGGCACCTCAGAGAGGTTTTCACCCTTAGGTACGTCCTTTATTTTCTCTTTTTTAGATTCCGACATCACCACAATGTGGTTTTTGACATCAGATCTTTTATTTTTATTTTTCTAATTTTTGCGACTGAGATACTTGATGTCTATTTCAGTCATGTTCTCACTATGTTCGCTGGTGGAATAGTCCATGGGTTCAACTATGTTGAGGTAATAGGCTAGCATGTAGTCATTGGCAAAGATAGGTACATTCATAGGTTGGTTTTGGATTGTATCCCAGCCCAACCTTATCATTTGTAGATTTTATTTGTAGCTAAATCGGTTTAATAATACCCTCTCGATGTTTTCCCAGGGTACCAATACCTGGATATCCCATCGTTGGATCATTTTGTAGTCGGGACCATATTGGTTTGGGGAAATCTCACAATGTCGTACTTCCTCATTTTGACTATCTTCCTTGAAAAGCCACTTAAGAACAACATCCTCTTCTATTTCATTTGCCAAGGAAGTAGAAGACTGTACAAAAATACCATCATATATGATATTCAGAGTTAAAGTTTGTGTTCTCATAGCCTCTGATGGTTTGCCCAACGATTTCGGTGATGGAGGGAGAGAGACTAATGAAAGTACTGGTTCTATCTTGTAGCCATCCATGCCAGTATTTGTAATCTTCAATTTCTTTTCTAAGTCCTTCATCAGAGCTTCTGGACTTTCGTTTGTAGAGGCTTCTCTATTATGAGGCACAAAGGTATCAGCACCTTTTGTCAATGCATTACAGGGGAGATTTGTATCAATAGGAATATTGACTTCAACTCCATTATAAGGAAATTTTAAGCATTGATGGTATGTAGATGGAACTGCCTTCATTTCATAAATCCATAGCCTGCCCGGTAAGATATTCTATGACAGAGGAAGATCTAGTACCTGGAAAATGACCTCTCTTTCTACAGGTCCCACACTGATTGGTAATAATACCAAACCTTTAGAGGTCCTTTCTTCTTCATCATAGGATTTAATTGTTATTTTCTTGGCCGGATCAATGACATTTTCATAAAATCCTAGCTGTGTAAGCAGACTATAAGTACAAATATTCAACCCTGTGCCTCCATCTATCAAAACACGTTTAACTCGATGTTTATGGATCATAGCTTCAATATGCAATGGTTGGTTATGTGGATGATTTAGCGAGTTGTCATCTTCTTCAGAGAAGGTCAAATAGTGAGGTGAAGTCAGATGACCCACCATAGATTGAAACTGATCAATATCTAAATCTTTTGGAACATTAGTTATGAGCAACGCTTTGTCCAGGATCTCTTTATGAGCAGAAGAGATTTTGAGCAATTCAAAGATGGAGATTTGAGCATTCATTCTTTTCAGTTGTTTGACAATGTTATATCCAGAGGATGATGATGAAGTTAGCTATTTAAATTTATCAAACGTTGTATCTTTTTGTTTGTTTGACGAGGTTGGTAGGTTTGATGTTGTTTGAGCCAAAGTTGAAGAACTAGCTCCTTGGAGAGTGACTTTATTTTGAGAACGGGTCATAGCATTTGATTGTTGTGATTCATGTTGTTTGTCTTTGATTATAATCACATTGCAATATTCAGGTTGGGAAGACTCAATCATGTTGATTGCATTGTCATTGCTGGTATAAGTGTAATTTACTTTGGCACCTCCTTTTATCTTTGAGGAATCACCTTGTTCGTAAATAGGTAAAGGGTCCTTAAAAGCTTTGTGATCAACATTTGTCGGGTGATTCTCGACAACAATTTTACCAGCGTCTATGAGATCTTAAATCTCATGCTTGAGCATCATGCAGCTGTTTGTGTTATGACCTTTGTTTCGATGGTATTCGCAATATTCATTTTCTCTCCACCATTTTGGTTTGACTTTGGGATCATATGACCTAGAATTATCTAGTAAGGTTATCATATCATTTTCCAATAAAGTTTTGAAAGCGGATTCATATGATTCTTCTAGAGTGAATTCGCGTCTAGGTTTCGAAAGCCAAGGTTTCTCTTTGAACCACTCTTTTACTTTCTTTAGAGGATTTTTTGTTGCGGTTTCAGCTGCTTTGAGTGCTTGCATGCCACTAGCCAAGTTAAATATCGTGGGCTTCAAGTTTGTTTTAACAGTGTCTACTACTCCATCATTAACAATGTTTTTGTTGTTGTCCTTGCCATATTTCCAATATTTGTTCTTTTCTTTGGAATTAGATCCTAGTTGTGTTTCTTTCCAAAGTGAGATATATCCCTTCTGTATAAGAACATCTTCCATCCTAAGGGCATTATCTACCATTTTGTTGAACGAGGGGTGCACTTGCATTTGGATACTGTATTTCAATTCAGGGATCAGATTGTTGACGAATATATCCATTTTCTCATAATCTGAAATAGGTCGTGAATATCTAGAGAACATCTTTCTCCATCGTTGGAGAAAAGTGAGAAAGGGCTCTCCTGTTGTCTATTTGGTATTGCAAAGTTCTATCATAGTGATTGGGTGACGAATGTTATAGGAGTATTGTTGTAGAAACTGTTGGATTAATTATTCAAAAGTTTTTATTCCCATAGGTAGGCTTGAGAACCATTCCATAGCTTGTCCTCCTAAACTTCTTGGGAAAAGGCACATGAGATTCGTTTGGTCGTGCATGAAATCCATACATAAAGCACAAAATTCTCTGATATGGTCTTGGGGATCTGAGTTGCCATCATATTTGTCAAATTTTGGGATCTCCACTCGTGAAGGAAATGGAGGCATGTAAATGTTTTTGTCAAATGAAAATGGGCATATTGCGTCTAGAGAATATTGTTTTGGTGATTTATCCTTGTTTTTCAGTTATGTGATCTCAGTTCATAAGGCTTGTAATTGTTTGTTTACCATTACTAAGGGTGACTCTTCCTCTTTAGTGACGAGGGTCTCAATATTATAACCAATAGGAAGTTTAGCGCCTTGTTTTGCTAGTTCTAGAAAATAGTCTTTTTTTTCTCTGGCTATGATAACCTTCATCATTTTTTGGAAATCTTTATCCTCTTGACATTTCTATATATCAGTTTCTGGAGGTTCAGAGGCTTCAGATTCACTTGATGAGGAACCATTGTCGGTAGTTTGTATACTAATATCATCGCGGGCAGCGTGTTTACCAACTTGTCTTTCTTGTCTTATTCCAAATATGGTGGGAGATAAGGGTTGATCAAAAACTGGCATATTTGATGATGAAGGTTTATTATTGAGCGGGTCCTTTACGTAAAATGGGTTATCTTGATATGAAAAGGATTGCCCTTTGTCTTTGGCATCTTTCTTACGAGAACTTCTGGTTTGAATAGGCATTTTTATTGACTAATGTGACCTAAAGTTATTTGTGATGTAGAAGTCAAGATCAAATTTGGAGCTAGTTGTTCATTTAACGTACCGATTGAGAGAAGCAACTAAGATTTAGTCTGGTTTCAAGAAAGATCTATCCTGTGTAAGAAGTTTATCTAAGTTACCTAGTTTGATTTAAGAGAAGTGACTAAGACTCAGTCTGGTTTCAAGAATGATCTATCCTATGTAAGACGTTATCTAAGTGACTTAAATTTGATAAGTACTTGATTGAACTAGCTGAAAGATGATTGACAAAATCGTGCAACACAAATGGCAGAGGTACATTATTTTGATTTGTTTATGCTTAGGATTATGATAACCAGTTTTATGCTCGTTGTAGACTGTTTTATGCAAGTTTGGTTGTTCTTGACTGACAAAATTAGAGATTCGTACGACAGGTTTTATAGGACCATATGATAGTGTAATAGCTTCAGGATGATGACAATAGTATTTTGTATGAGTTTCTGCCTACTACTGTATGACAGATGGGTATGACAAACTGATCAATGCAATGATTTATCGTATGACAAAAAATGTAGGATTGAACGACAATTCCCTAAACATGACGACAGATAATAAGGTATCGTACGACACAGAATGCAGGCTCAAACGACAGATTGTTAGGATTGATGGAATCTCATACGAAAATATGTATGTAGCAGGACGATAAATCAAAAGATTCGCATGATAGTTTACTGGACAGAGGCAAAATTCTGAGTTTTCAATGACTGAGTATGACCAGTTTTGAGGTGGACTGAGTTTTTGACAGCTAAGGTATACTAGTTTGTGACATGGATAGATTTTTGATTAGTGAGTTTGTTTCTTGTTTTCTCCAGTTTTGGTATTCCAGTTTTAGTTTTAGGGATGAAAACACAGAAAACACGTAATATAAATAATAACTCCAATCACAACATGCAAACCCTATGGAAATTGGTGAGAGAAGAAAACCTTTCTTGTAGACTCAGGTACACACCCAATAGCTAATCAAAATACGGTCACTGAGTCTCACGCAATGGATTCTCAACGTCATATTAACCGACTCCAAATGCTAATGGGGGCACGAAATGACAAGTATCTTGGGAGAGTTACTATCTCTCTTGCACAAAGATTATCCCCCCTTTCAGAGGTGAATCGGGTAGCTTCTAATTTTAATTGGAACTAGTAAGGGATCTGTTCAACGCGTCGAGGTATAAACTCAATTAAGAGGTCTCCTAGCCTTGAAAACCAAGGTTTAATATACCTGAAGGTACAGAGGAGAGTTGTTCCCAAGCATTGTCGTTGACCTGATTTTCATCAAATTACATTTATTTTATAGTGGGTTGGAGTACTTGGCGTTTAGCCATTCCCACTTGGGTCGTTCCCCTCTCACCAGTCGTAATGGCTATAGATTTATTAGCTCCTCAGGAGGGCAAGCCCGCTAAAGATATACAAATCTCAAACTTAAAGAAAATGCCTCAAGGGTCTGGATTTTTGATTGTCTATAAAGACAAGAGCATACTCTCCTACCTCTCAGAATTTTCTTAAAATAAAAAATACAGATTTGTTCTTTAACCAGATAGAAATTTAGGTGCCTAAAAATGAATTTAAAGAATACATGATGTTTGGTTGATTCTCCTCAAGCAACCTACATAGACAATGAATCAGTAGTCATATTGTCTTTGTGCGACAAACATATTCTTCAACAAGCGTTCTACAAAAAACTGATTAGGCTGTAAAAAAATTTCAGATAGATAGATAACAAGCCAGGGTTAGTGTCACAATAATCAAAATTGAATAGAGAGCTTGAAGAATGAAATCTAGTTTTTTTACCAAAAAAAAATATAGATCCGTACGACAATTCTCACCTAGTCGTACGATAATCCGTACCAGATCGTACGATACCTGCAATTTGTCATTTTGGCATATGGGAGATGTCATACGATATTTCACTGCAACTGTCCGGCAAAAATCCGAAAAGTAAAAAATCCAAAAATAAATAAAAATAAAAAGTTAGTCTTGGAGGCCGAATAAAAAGTAGTCTTCTGCCCCACGGTGAGCGCTAGAAATGTGTGTGTGAAAAAGTGAAATAAGTCTATAAGCTACAAGACACAACACTTCAATTAAGTCATTACATGTATGGTTAGACATATATAAGCATGAATAATAAAACCATTACAAATCGGCCAATTGCCTTCTAAAAGATGCAAGTATAAGATTGCTCTCAGATTTGTATAAGCAATACCAGTGACTAGACTACACCAAGACGAAGGATTTAATCTATATGAGCATGAGATTAAGCTAAATGGATGCAAGATGGATGAATAGATGAAATCAATATGGATTCAAGCAATCATGAAACATGCAAAAAGAAATTAAACTAAGATGCAATAATCTCAAAAAGCAAGCACAGTATCTTCAATGACTCCAGAGCAGAAACTGTATAATAACAATAAATCTCCAGGGTGTTTTGAATGAGAGATGAAGGCTGAATTTATAGAGAATCACAAGAGAGATCAAGAAAAAGCACAATTTAGGGTAATTGAAATAATTGAGAAATCAGATTCATTTAACCTTGAGATAGATTCCAATTATAGCTTAATTGAAATGCATTCAAATTATAAGTTCGAGTTGCATTGGTGATATAATTAATTAATTCCATGCACTTGTAATAAAAATAGGTGATTCCATGCGATTCTTTGATTTATTCAAGAAAAGAGTCTTTTCAATGCAAGTGAACTTCTTTTTCTCAAAAGCTTTGAGTTCTAATTTTAGAGAATGATTAATCATTCAATTTAATTGTTTTTCTAATTTCAAGTTCTCAATTTAGAAGAAGAAATAATATCTCAAGTTTGATTTCTCTCAATTCAATTCTTTTATTCTATTTTCAATTTAACTCTTGCTTTGCATACTAATTCCTCTTTTCTATAATTTAATTCCTTTTTTTATGATTAAATGGTAAATTTATTAATTAATTAAATATGCTAGGATTATTGATCAAAATGATATTCTTGGAATGATTCAATTAATTAAATAAATATTTAATTAATATTGAGTAATTGATTTGCCATGTGACATTTGATGATTGAAGAATTAATTAATTGTGTTCAAGATTGATTTAATTGCCTTTGGTTAGGACCTTGGTGATGTTGTCGAGATTAGGGGCCCATGGTTTAGGTGACCAATTTTAGGGTATTACAGGCAGCCCATTACAAAGCCATAAAGGGTTAAAAGTCTGCAAAATGTGGTGAAATACGTGGTTGTTATAAGAGTATGTGGTTGTCATAAAGGTGCCCAATGCATAATTGTAAATGCTAAAAACGATAACGTGAAAATATAGGCAAAGTAAAAGCCAGCTACAAAAACTTCAAGTAAGTGCAATAGGCTACAAATGCCTATGGTGCGTAAAATATGGTAAGGCGTTAGAAAGTTTCAAGCAACTTTATTTTAAATGTTAAACCTCCAAATAAGTACCATCAGCCACACATAGACAAACGTTAAAAATATTTAAGCAAGTGTAAGTGACATATGTAAAGACTAGGCATGTAGAGGATGAAGGGTCGTTAGGGAAGCCTGAAGTTGTTGACACAGGTATGAAATCTGTTAAGCATGGATATGAAACCCGCTTGTAATAAATGTTAGAACAAAGAGGACAAAAAATGTGCGTGTGAAATGGGACATGAAAACTAAGATAAGTAAACACTCCTGCAATAAACTTATTAATAATATAGAAAATGAACAAGTGAATGCACAATGATTGATTAGCAAAATGATTAAAATGTTGATAATAACATTAAATGAATGCAGATAATAACATGGAATACAGGGTGAATTCATACAGTGATAACCAAAATGATATTTTTTCGCAATGATATTCTCTAACAACCTACAACAAGACACTAAAAAATTTCAGGCAAACCTGCAACAAAACATTAAAAACTTTTAGGCAAACCTACAACAGAATGTTAAAAGCTTCAAACTTGCAACAAAACAAATCCGAAACCTGAAACGTCTATCAAAGCAAAACAATGAAAGGACAAAGTGCATGTCTGTCCCACTAGGTGTGCCAAATGTAGGTGAGAAAAATCGATCTGATATCTTATGAGAGAAGATCTAGATAGATCAATCACCCAAATCTACTCCATTGCCCTCCTATTTCTCAAGATTTCATGTTTAAAATTATTGCTCTCATATGCACTTCTATGAAAAGCTATAAGAAAATGGAGACTCAAGATGAAATATAAACAAAATAAAGATAACAAGATCAAAATTTGCAAGATGAAAACTAGCTAATGGATGTTAAGAGTGCTCAAGAATACATAAACAACAAATGCATGCTCAAAATTCCAAGACAATAGATTTTGAATACAAATTCGTAGATAACAAGATCAAGATATGCAAGATGAAAACTAGCTAATGGATGCTAAGAGTGCTCAAGAATGCATAAACAATGAATGAATGCTCAAAATTCCAAGACAATAGATTTTGAATGCAAAGTCGTGGATCCCCAAAATGGGAGAGGGGCTCTGCTTTTATAAGCATTCTCCGAGTGAATCCATGTTGTGGTGCAAATGTGGGATAAAGAATAGGGTTTGAAAGTTTTAATCCCACATATATAAGGTGGATTCAAGTGGGTAGAGGAGAAATGATAAATGAATGATGGAAATGCTTATGCATGTATTTGTGAAAATGGATAGATAATATTATTATTAAATATAGAGGTGATAGATGATAAATAGGTGATAGAATAATAATATTATTAAATGATATATGGATTATGAGATAATAATTATATTTTTAATGGATAAGTGATAAATAATAATAATATTAATGATAATATTAATTATGAATAAATGATGATAAGATAGTATTGATGATATACAATAATATTAATGAATTGATAATATTAATAGATAATATTGAAGATGAATAATAGATAGAATAATGCATGAAAAATGAAGTGGATTCACTCGAGATTAAGATGAATTTTTTTATGTGTCTACAATATAATTAATTCTCCAGTTTGGAAAGTGATAACCTTTCATAGCCAATATAACATTCATGGAGTCTCCTTCAATTACCAACTTTTGAATCCTTTCCCCCTTGGCAATTTTGACTCCAAAGAGAAGTGCATGTGCTTCTGCTATGTTATTTGATCCATTATGATTTTTTTCTTTACCCGCCTTAATGACTTTGCCTTCGTGATTTCTTATTACACAACCTATTCCCGAGATGCCTGGATTCCCTTTGGATGCACCATCAAAATTCAGTTTGCAAGCATTTGGATGGGGAACTCTCCACCTAATCTCCTTTTAGTTCACTTTTTTGAGTGAGTTCTGCAATAGGCTACCTTTGAATGGAAATTTTATAATTTTCCAATCACTTAGAATATGATTGTCCCAAGATGTGAATTGAGAGTCTACTCTCTTAACCTTCATTGTATGGGCATTAACTACTTCTAAGATATTAATTTATAATTTATGGATTACCTTCTAGAGATTGCTAGGATCCTTCCTAAAGATGCGCATATTTCTTTCCCACCATATGTTCCATGTGACAAGTGCAGGGATAACTTCCTAGAGTGAAGAGAAGAAAGAATCTCTATATAGTCTTGGCCACAAGTAAAATACTTCCTATAGTTTTGATTGTAGAGGGGACTCCCATTGAAGTTTACGAAGTGTCCATTTCCAATAGCCTAAGTAGGTGATCCAGTATCTCAATCATGTGGTTTCATAAAACACAATTGAAGGGTTGAGAAATAACCATTGAAGAGAGTCTGTCACTCATCAAAATTTTGCCTTTTAGAGCTAACCATGCAAAAGTCCCTACTTTTTGAAGACCTGCTTCTATCCAACAAAAGGAAAAGCCCCTTATTTTGACCTCTAGATTTGAATTGAGGATAGAGTTGTATCCCTATTTGACTGAGTAGGACCTTGAGCTAGAGGGAAACCAAACAAGCTCATCCTTTAAATTATTAAAGTGAATCTGCGTCTTACTCAACTCCTGCAGAAAAATTTGGTTTTGAAGACTAGGTGTTGTTACCTTTGATAAATCTTTACATTCTACCGACCAAAGGCCCTCCAACCAGGAGCTCTGAATATAGTCACTAACCTGATTTCCCCAAGAGGATTTTAGATTATCCTTCAAGACCTCTATCCCTTGAAATTTTTCTAAGGGAGGGAAACCATTCCAAGAGTCCTCCTAGAATCTTGCAAATTTTCCATCATGGATCACCCATGAGAGATTTGGTAAACGAATATCCCTACATTTCAACATAAAATTCCACATTTGTGAGCCAGCTAGAGGGTCTAAAGTGGTGAAGACTCTTTCTAGTTCTTCTGAATCCAAGTACTTGGCTCTAATAATTGAGGCCCAAATTGAATCCGGCTCTTTATACAACTTGCATACTAGCTTCCCTCCCAGAGCTATGTTTCTTTCTTCCAAACTGTGGATACCTGCACCTTTGAGAACCTTGGAGGAACATACATTATCCCAAGCTAGAAGATGGACTTTATTTTTAGCCTCTTTATTCCCATTCCAAAGGAATTGTTTAAAGAGTGATTCCAACTCTGCTTTAATCATCTTTGGCATAGGCAAAACTGACATGACGTAATTTGGGCTTGTTGCTAGCATTGTTTTGATCAATAAGATTCTCCCTGATAATGAGAGTCATGTGCTCTTCCAAGAGGCTATTCTGCTCTTAACTGAAGATACAATATCTAACCAAAATCTTCCTTTGTTATTGCCCACAAATAGTGGAATACCAAGGTATTTACAAGGAAATGAGCTCAGTTTGAAGCCTAGGGTTGGCTAGTTTGTTTGATAATGATGAGGAGTAGTTCAGAATGAAGACCTTTGATTTGGACACATTAATTTTCTACCCAGAGACTGCATTGTATAAGTCTAAATTTTTCTTAATGTTTTTTGCCTCTCTCGCTGAAGCATCCCCAAACAACATTGTATCATCAACAAATAGAATATGGGTGATAGATATTCGTGTTTGGGGAATCAGAATCCCTTTCCACAAATGGAGGTTGTGCATTGCTGAGATTTTCCTAATTAAAGCTTCAACCATAGTAATGAATAGTGAGGGAGAAAGAGGGTCCCCTTGCCGCACTCCTTGAGAAGAAGAAAAGAAACTCGTTGCTTGACCATTCACAAAAACAGAGAATTTAGCCCCGGACAGACAAGAGATAACCCGTTTGTACCAACTTTTGGAGAAGCCAAATCTAAGAAGAACTTGGTGTAGAAAGGATCAATTGACCATGTCGTAGGCCTTTAGCATGTCTAATTTGGTGATCGTTGCTTCAGTTTTGTGGGAGGAGAGTGAGTGGATAACTTTGTGAGCTACCAACGCACCTTTAGATGTTTCCTTCCCTGGGATAAATCCGCCTTGCTGCTGAGATATGATTCTTGGGATGAATATCAAGCTCACACAAAATAAATAAGTAGTAAGATAAATCCATGTGCCTCAAAATTAAGCAAACAAAACCATTGACCCCACATTTACTTTTTGGTTAAGTTAATTTTTCCAAAATTATATTTTTTTCATTTGCAACCCATGCATAAAATATCTAACCAATACTATATCCAACTTTACAAGTGGACCCAAATGAATATTTATGTGTTTGAACACATCACCTAAGATGCAACATAAATAAATATTTATTTTACATAATTAAATAATTCATTCTTTTGCAAGGTGTAAAACACCCTTTTCCTAGCATTAATATTGTCACTACATTCCACATGGGGATATTTGGTCTATGTGTATACCACCATCATGTTGCACTAAAAACCAATGTGTCCTCCAAGGCTTGCATCCTTAGATCATATCTTTCAAAAATTCTTTGTTTATTCAAGATATCAAGGAAGGTACCCTATTCCTAAGTATCTTGGGAGTTTGATGTGGGAGATCATGTGCTTAATGTGACACAATCTACGATTCCATTATCACTCTTTTACTTTTATAGTACTCTCTAATACTACTTTCTCAAATTTTTGACATTGTGCACTCTCATGATACTAAGGAATTTAGTGACCTTCTTTATTCTTCATATAAGAACTAAGCTTCTACTCTTCAAAATCCATGGTGGAGACACAACTCTTTACTTGTATTTTCCCTTGTCAATTGAGTTCTTCACACGTATAGATATTAGGTAGAAAAAGTAGTGAATACATGCCCTTAAATACATCTTTTGTATCTTCTTCTTGGGATGTTTCCTTGATGTATGATCCTTCCATTTTCATGTGTAGAGGTATACATGTACTATATAGTCTTCTTCGTAAAAGATAAGTTCTCTTTTAGAGTTAAAAATCGCCTTCCAATCTAAAAACCATTCTAAATTTTAGAAAAGCATCAAATGGTCCTTTCATGTTGATGACCTCAAAGTATACTCTTTTCTAGATCTCTATAAGGTTCGCTTTCACATTTCATTATGTCTCAGAGGCACTTCTAAAGGTTCCATTAGCCAAAGTTATGTCATATGAGGTCTCATGTAGTTTTCGTTTCCCAAACTTCTCCCAAGTTCATTTGTTGCATAATGTTATCATTTGCACCTAGGTTTCCCTACACCTTCCTCAAGCATTTTTTGTTTACCTTAAGCTCAAACAAAATGAGACTATTCTTCCATTCCTTTGTAGTTTTTTTTTTAATTTTGTTTATTTTAATATATCATCCTCAATATTTTCTGATTCTTTCAATATTTGTATCTTTTTATTAAAAACAAGCCTTGTAGTAATATTCTTCTTTCTACTCTTATGCAATGGTCCACTTAAACTTTGTCACTGCAAGATTATGTTTTTTCTTTTGTAGGGTACTCCTATTCATTTAGTTCTTCCTAAACTACCTTTTTTTTCAATGCTAGTCCCTTTTTGGGTGACTACTATTTCTTTGAACCCTTTTTTTCTTTTATACTCAATTTTTAATTTTTCTCTAGACTCTTCCCTTATTTTCATGATTTCCTTATTCTAATTACTACTCCTTAGTAAATGTTTTCATTTCAGTCCCTTTTGATCCAAAATGCTTGATATGTCCAGCTCACTCATTAGTAGGATATATGACCTTAGGGATTTAATCTACGTTCCTAAATTTTTATTTTCAGATTATAGGTTAATACCTTGTGTACTTTAATTCTTCTCTTTAGGATCCATGGACTCTTATCACATGTTAAAATTCACCTTCATGAATATTTTGCTCACATTGCATAGTCACTTTATGGTGGTCTCCAGTCAAAAGGAGTAAGTATGTCACGTTCATTAAGCTAAGTGAGATTTTGGAGGGAAATTGTTATCTTCAAACTAACATATTTATTGCTTTGATTAGCTATGTTGGGTTCAACTTTGGAATTAAACTCGGGTTTAGTTCACTTGTTAGGTTAGGTTTATCTTTTGTGTGAAAAAAAAGAAAATTTTATTTCTTCAAGTCTTGATGCAAGCTCACCATGGCGACCAAGAGTTTTCCAAGCTTGTAATGTGGTTTTGGGAAGATGCTTTCCTTTTATTTCAACAATATCTCCTCCAATTTGTATGATGAGGGATTTTCATCTTCATTGTGTAGTTCAAGGAGCTTCGAAGAAGGTATTCAACAATAGTTGCACATGAAGTATCCCTTCTCAATAAGACAAAAATAATATTGAGGTTTCTTGTGACAATGTGGATCAATATCCTCAATCCCTACATGTTCATTCAAATTCAAGGGGAGTTCCAAGTTGAAACTCAAGATCTCATGGATTGAGAGCTTGAGATGAACACCAACTAAAGGTAATATAGGCTTCCATGTGGATTTATTTTGATTTGTTTATGGGAGTTATAAAGAAAATCCTCTTCAAGTAATACAGGGTGCAAGTTGTATTATCTTATCTAAGGTCAATTTAATACACCTTATGATTTTCTTTAAACAAACACAATGATGATAAGTTAAGAAGAGAAGAAATGAACAAGTTGAGAAAATAGTATCATTCTAAAAAATTTCTTTAGTCATGTGAAAAAGCAATACATGGGCCTAGAATAGCTTCAATGTTGGGGACACCTAATTACATGGTCAAGAGTGAAGGTTCACATGCACAACAAAGTGGTGGTATTACCAATATTTTCAAGGGCACTTTCAAGGAAGATAGTCCTCATGGTTGTTATAATGCAATCATAATGACCATTAAGAAATAAGAGATAGAAAAGTCAATTTAAAAAGGAGTGAGAGGGCATGGAGCCATGAAAAAATTGAAACATGAGCATAAGAAACTATAAGTATTTTTCAAAAGGTAAGAACTACCCATTCATGTCAGAGAAAAGAATAAATATAACATAGAAAAGTATGAAGGGTGACAAGTCAAGACATGTTGGATGATAATAAATGAGTGGATCTCAATTATTGTTTTAAAATTAGGCAGCCCAGTCCAAATTGCAACAAGGGTGTGATAATAACAACTCATAGTACTATCCTTGGAGGTAAGAGAGAATAAGTTCAAGAGTAGTCACCTTTTGACAATGATGTATAGATCATAGAACGGTAAAGTACAGTGGAGGGTTTATGATTGTCATGTTGAGGGTTAAAATATAGCTTGGTGGATATACATAACCTATGGGTTGATAGGATTTTGAAAAGAAATCAAGTGTGAAGTCTTAAATCATAATGTTTATGGTCAAGATGATGTTTTGAAATGACAACCAAAACTATGGACAATATTGATGACTCTTGAAGTTGTTAGTGTTTCAGATGTACAAGATTGTGAACAATTGTATGAGACTTGTAGATTAAAAGAGTGGCATTGAGAATATTTCCATGCCTTCCCCTATTGGTGTTCATATAAAGGAGGGCCAAGGTAAGGTCTTTCCATCAACATCAACTACTAAATCATATAGACCAAGGACTAACTTTCATACATAGGGTCACCCCAAGGAATAGTCAATAAAATCTTATAGACAACAAAACTGCAAAAATGGGCAATTTGAAGACACTAGCACCTAGGTGGGACACAAGTGCCCAACATTGGTGTTTACTTCCAACATTGGGGTATTGTCTGGGCATTGTATTGTAGTGTAGGAACTTTAGTCCTATTTAGGTGTCAATGTCCTAGTAAGTGAGCAATCTAGAGCTAGGGATCCATTACCAAAACACCATGAGAACAAAGGACACACCCACAAAGGCCTATGACACCATAGGAACCCAAAATGATAAAACTTGACTAAAAGAAGAACAAGAAAAATGGCTTCCCCAAGTGCTAGAAACCACCAAAATATGAAAGGAGAAGATGGGAAGGTGCATGAAGACATTTTCAATGCTCCTAATTCCTTCCTTAAGCTAAAAACACAAGGGTTGACAATTATGATGGTCCGTTTTATAAACTTTGCAAGACTTTAAAAGATGCTACAAGAGGGTCTGATTTGGCCCAAAAACTTCACAACACCACTTGAAAGAGAACTAGGAGATGTGACGAAGACATGATGGTTTCACAAAACTACCCAAGTCGACTCCAAGACTCAATAAATTAATTTTAAGCCCAAAAAGTAAGATCCTACATTCATTTTACCTTAACCAAACATAAGCATTGAAATAATTCATAATTCAGCTCAAATCCAACACTAAGTCATGTAATTCAATCCACATTCACTAACATGATCCGCTCAATTACATCCATCTCAAAGAGAGAGGTCTGAGAAATAATATTGCATTTACATTATATGAGCACTCAAATGTCCTTTAATTATAAAAGTTATGTTTGAATGAATCAACTAAAAAGTATAAGAAAATGCATGAGATAAGATTCCATTAAGCAATCTCAGTCTGCAACCCTTTGAACCCTAATTGTAGTATACATGTCACCCAACCATGTGGAATCAAAAGATCCACTCCCCTAAGATGGGATATAGTCATAAAGATCAAACACTCACACACACAAGACACATGGGGAGAAGGCATAAACCTATCCAAGCACAAAGAATACACAACATCCAATTGCAAATTTCTTACAACATCCAAGAACCAGGACTACAGGGCATCCAAATATGCATCCAAATATGCATCAATGGAGTCAACACCAACAAGAAAGGAACAAGAAGTTTTTTAGGTATTACTCAAACTAAACTAGGATTAGATGTTAGAGAGCTAATGAGAAGGTGTCATCATGGATGGCTACATGTGGAACCCAATACCCTCTTGTACTGACAAGGATTCTTGATTATACAAGTGATATGCTCCAAGAGCACGCATGTCTTCCAAGTCATCATCCCTAGTATTTATGAGTGCTCAAAGTATGAAAGGGGAATCCCAAGTCATCATCCTTAGCCTTTATGAGTACTCAAGTTATGCAAGGGGTTTCCATTATCCTAGTTAATTAATTGTCCATGTTTCATTAGGTTTCACTTGATTAATTGACTCCCGCACATGATTGCCTCTCTCATACCACTTTGGGTTAGGGACATGTCGAGAGACACTACCATAACCTTCTCTAGTATCTACATCCTAAGCTCATCACATTCACCAATGAACATGGCATAAAACCAAATAATGCATTTTCCCATTTTCACAATTTCATTCAAAGCACAATCCTGATGGATCTCTTTTTGAAGACTATGAAGTATGCATCCATTGCCACATAAAAATATATCATAATTCACCATAAATTCCCTTTTTTCCCAATTTTCATAATTTCACCACAAACCAAATTTTTTTTAAAACTCCATTATAATAGCTTCAAAATTCACCAAAGTTGAAAATTGTGAAATCAAAATTCCAAGAATACCCTTTTGGAATAAAATTTCCCAATACCCCATTTTTTACATAAAATATATATTTGACCATTTTGTGAAAATTTGGGCATTATAAAAATGTATTTTGGAAATTCTATAAATTTTTCACATATAGTTTCATATTCAACCAAATTGAATGAAATGAAAGACAGGAAAGAATGCTAACATCCTAACAATGCCTATTTATCCTTTCAAAAAACTTTAAATGGATTATAACTAAATGTAGACACCTAAAAATGTCTCATTGATCATGTACTAATTATTCGTCCAATTAGTTAAATAATTCTTTAATTATTTAATTAAATTAATTTATCTTATTCTTCTAAATTCACATTTCTTCATCATCTTACTAATTATTCTATTTCAATTTCTATCATAATTAATTAATCATTTAGACCTTTTTCTAATATTTTTTGGCAAAAGGGTAAAAACTTTATTGAGAATCAGAATCAAGCATTACAAAAAGAATCAGAGCCCCGAGGCCCCCGAGAAGGACAACCAGCTCAATCACAAATCAACCAACTTCAAGGCCACCCATGTCCTCAGTGAGAATCATCTGCAATTCCTGACAGTAATCCCCAGAGAGATGCTCCGAGCCTTCCACTTTCCACTCATTATCATGCTCTGATGCCCACTTGGCCAAACAATCTGCCACACCATTCCATTCACGGGGAATATGGATGAAGGACACTAGCTCCATTAAAGATCTAATTTGAAGAATCTGTTGAACAGTCCTTGCCAACTGCCACTGTATCCCACTCACCTTCTGGTCAGACAACAAGTTCAACAATTTGTGAATCCGATTCACAAATCACCTTCCTAAAACCCCTCGCCAAAGCCCGCTCAAGTGCATAAAGAATCGCAAAACCCTCCATAAGATTATTAGAGTGATACCCTTTATGCACTGAAAAGAGGAAAACAACCTCCCCCCTGCTATTCCTGCCAACACCCCCAACACCAGCAGGGCCTGGGTTGCCCCTAGATGAGCCGTCAGTGTTGATCTTGATATACTCATCCTAAGGGGGTGTCCACCTTCCAACCCTTTGCACCTTCCTCGTAGCCCGTCTACCTTTCCTGACACAAGGAGAGTCAGGAGACAACTCCTGCAATCCAAGCCTACTCACAATATCCGCCTCATCTCTACCCAACGGGAAATTCACCTCACATTTAGCTTCCACTATCTCTTGAATCATAACAATGATCCTATTCCAAACTTGTTGAACAAACAATTTGGCCTCCCGAAAGATCCTCTTATTCCTTTCAAGCCAGATCTGTCATAGAATGAAAATGGGCCCAATATACCAGACCTTCTGGAGGAAGGAGGACGAAATAGGAGGTCTTCCCAGACTACTCCAAAACTCGACCAGAGAATTCGCCTCGACACAAGGATGCTTCCACACCCCCCACCAATAGTGTTAGATCAGCATAGAGAAGGAGCACCTAAAAAATAGGTGTGAGGAATCTTCCTCTCCGTTGCCACATAAAACACAGATAGAAGGCCCCAAGAATCCCCACTTGCGGATATTGTCCCAAGTTAGACATCTATTCCAAGCCAAAGTCCAGACAAAGCAGTTACACTTCGGCCAAGAAGCATTATTCCACACCTGTTTCCACCAGTTCACTTCTCCTCCCTCCAGTCTTTGACTCAACAATTCCCAGTAACCACTAGCCACAGAAAAAATGCCCTTAGGATTTGGAGACCAACCAAGCCCATCCCTACCCTTCAAGGAGTTGTAGTGTCTATTCGCCAAAATGCCCTGCAACTCTGCACACTCTTCCTTCATCCCAACCATTGGTCATTCATTAGGAGTCTTCCATTGCTCCAATTCCAGCTGACCACACCTGTAGATAGCCTTAAAGTCACTCACCCTTGACCATCCAGCTTCCAAGAACCTTTGGCCCAAGTTTCCAAGATTAGGAAACTGATCAAGAATGGGAGGGTATCCATCCCATGAATCATTCCAAAAAAGAACCTCTTCCTCCCTTCTGCAGATCCAGAACAGCCCTGCCTTAATGAGAGAAGCCCCCCTCTTGAGAGTGTACCAAATCGATGAGTCGTTTCCTTCAAGAGGATATCTGGGGATTTCCTCCATCGGGATCCTCTGCATATATTTGTTGGCCAAAATCCTGGCCCAGCCACGGTCCTACTCAACACACCACCTCCAATACAATTTAGTAGCAAGTGCTTCCCTAAAAAGAATAGACTGCCTTAACCCGAGCCCCCTAGCCTGCTTCAGCCTACAACCCAGGTCCCAATTGACCAGACTCCATTTGGAGGAGGTAAGATTACCAGCCCATAAGAATTTCCTATCCAGAGAGTCCAAACCCTTCAAGAACCACTTAGGAGCCACCTGAAGCATACATCGATAGGTCGGCAAAGCCTGAACCACCGATTGAATTAGAAGAACCCTCCCCACAAAGGATAACCATCTATGAGTCCAGTGTTCAACCTTGGAGCGGAATTTGTCCAAGATCCCCTGCCACGACTCCCTAGGGGGGTTGCCAGGGGAAATAGGAGTACCCAAATACGTCAGGGGCAGGGAGCCAACTTGGAATCTCAAGATAAGAGCAATCCTCCTCTGAATAGACTCAGGAGTGTTAAAAAAGAGGATGGAAGATTTATCCTCATTGATCATCTAGTCGGATGCTGCAAGATAAACATCCAGGACCTTATGCAGATTTGAAGCTTCGTTGATCCGAGCAAGCCCCATCAGGGCTATATCATCCACAAACTGCAGGTGAGACTGCGGCTGCAAGTCATTCCCCCATCTCCAACCCTAAATAGAACCCCAACCCACATTATGCTTAATCAGCCTCCCCAGACCCTCAGCAAGAAGAATGAATAAATAAGGGGAGAGAAGATCTCCCTAGTGGAGACCCCTAGAAGCACCAAACAGCTCAGTATGGTCTCCATTGATGAGCACAGAGAAAGAGGTGGACGTAACACAACTCAATACCCACTGGATCCATTCGTCCATAAAACCAAAAGCTCTGAGGATCTTCTGAAGGAAGGACCACCGAACTCTATCATACGCCTTAGCCATATCTAGCTTGATAAACATAGCTTTTTCCTTGGATGTTGCCATAGAATGAATGGTCTCAATAGCGATGACCACCCCATCCAGAATTTGGCGCCCTTCCACAAACCCACTCTACTCCTCAGAAATAACCTTCCCCAAGCACTTCTTCAATCTATCCGCTATCAGCTTAGAGATGATCTTATAAATCACATTGCAGAGGGAGATCGGGCGGAACTGGCCTAACCGATCGGCCCCTTCGCACTTGGGGATTAGGGCAATGAATGTCGCATTCAATTCCCTAAGCATCTGTTTATTCCTTTGGGACTCCTGGACTACTTCTAATAAATCCAGCTTAATTATATCCCAGAACTCTTGAAAGAACTCAACCGGGAACCCATCTGGTCCAGGAGCCTTTCCTTTCCTCATGTGGAAGACAATCCTCTCAAGTTCTTCCAGTAAAATAGGACACAAAAGCTGCTCATTCATCTCCCTCGAGACAAGAGAAGGGATACAATCCAAAACCTGATTCTCCTCCACTATTTCCCCCTTGAGAGTCCTCCCTAAAGAGGGACTGGAAAAACTGGAGAGACTCCCTCGACATCTCCTACAAGGATAAGCACTACTCACCTCTATCATTAACCAGTACAGGAATGGAATTTTCGTGTCTTCTTTCTTTCACTGAGTTGAAGAAGAAAGCAATGTTCTTGTCCCCCTCCTTCAACCAGTCAATACGAGCTCTTTGCTTCCAATATATTTCTTCCTGAAGCTCCCATTCCTCAACCACCTTGACAGCCCTGTCTTCCTCTCTAAGCAGTTCCTTAGACAACCCATGCTCCCTAATTTTACTGGTGATCTCATTCAGCGCAACTTGAGCAGCTTTCTTCTCATGAAAAATGTTCCCAAAACCTTGACGGTTCCACTGTTTAAGCTGAAGCTTAACAAATTGCAGCTGCTTGGCAAAGGAGTACATGGCAGTGCCAAAGGTCGGTCTCCCTTTCCTCCACCAGTCCGCAACAAGAACCTGCAATGACGGGTCCCGAAGCCACATAAGTTGGAATTTGAATGAAGGCAAACGGGCAACCCGAGCCGAAGAGGAAATCGGCTTGATGGGCCAGTGATCCGACCCTCTCCAGTCAAGAATCTCAGAACTTATGGACCACCCCTCGCCGATCCAAAAATAGGAAACCAAAAAATGATCCAATCGTTCAGCAATCCAATTCTCTCCCACCCTCCTATTGTTCCAAGTGAACAAACCATTGCTAGGCTTGACGTCAATAAGTTGCAGCAAGGAAATACTATCCTGGAAAAGGAAAGAAGAAGGTTCCAACCGCATTACGCCCCCCTTCTTTTCACTCAACTCCAAGATGGCATTGAAGTCTCCTGCCATAATCCAAGGATGAAGAGGGGCCAACCTGCGCATACCTGACACATGTGACCATAAGCTTTTCTTACCCTGAAAATCAGTGGGAGCATAGATATTCAAAAATAAGATGAATTCTCCAGTCTCAAGACTAGCCAGCACCCCGGATAAAGAGGATCTGGAAGCAACCCACCAGATAGGGCGGAACCTTAAAGGGTTCCAAAGACAGGCCACCCCTCCCGAGGAATCAGCTGCCCCAACACACTGACACTCGCCTCGCCCCCACAGCTTTGGTACGCGACCCATCATACTATCCATAGTAAGTTTAGTTTCTTGCAAGAAAAGGACATCAGGTGAGTGATTCCTAATCATATCCCGAACAACTTTTTGTCTAGGGCCGCTATTCAAGCCCCTGACATTCCATGAGAGCACAATCATTTAGGAGGGTTGGAAAAGTGCGAGTCCAAAGTCTTCACTAACCCTGACTCAACCAAATTCTCACCCATCAATTTGATCTTCTCCAGATCCTTCTTTCTACCAACCTTTGAGCTCTTCTCTGAAGCACTTTTCTTAATATCTCTCCGATGTAGACCCAGGTGAACTGCTGACTTATTACTTTTAGCCCCAACCAATTCCAATTTCGAAGCTATCGGAGAACCCTCCCCCTCAGCTAAGTTCCCCTCAATAACAGGAGCCAGGCCCAACTAAGCCCCAACTGTCTGTTCCATCTCCATCTGCTGGCTTCCAACCACTAGCAAGGCCTGGGAAGATTCCTCCATCACACTTTCCAACACCCCTCCTGATGCATCCTGATCTAGAGGGGTAAACCCCAAGTTAACTTCCTGATGGCTCAGGTCATCCAGAGCCTCAAATCTGTTAAAGGTATCCTCCTCACATCTCTCCTGTAAGGGTATCTTTTGTCCTTTGTTCTTGTTCTTTGTCTTAACTGGGACCAAACCATCAGCACCCTCTACCACACCCGACATGACACCTTTCCCTTTCTCAGCCCTATCAAGGCTCGGTTCTGACTGTTGAGGTTGTCTCACTACCGGTTTGTATCTAGGGCACTTACCCTGTAAATGACCATACTCATGACACAGACGACAGCGAAATGGTAAAGTCTCATAATCTAGCTATTGAACCCATGAATAAGATCCTACACACATATCTATAGCATCTGGCAAGGGTTTACTAAGATCTATTTCAACACAGATACGTGCATAGGTCATTACCTTTCTCCCCAGAGTTTGCGACGAGGATCCCACTGGCCTCCCAAGCAGAGTTGTGAGCATCTATAGCACATCCTCTCAACAACATTCCATCGGAAGACATGGTAACTGAACCCACACCGGAACTCTATTTGGGAGCTCCTCTGAAGGATTAAACCTCACATGCCAAGGTTTGATGAATAATCCCACCTGGTTGTAAAAATACGGACCTCCTTCAAAGACCCTATTGTGATCCTCCATGCAGTTGAACGTAACCATGAAATAGTTATTTGCCAGCAACATAATCTCCATTTCCCCTTCCAGTGCCCATGTCCGCTACGCTCAGTTTTCTAAAAACTACAATGAAACCCTCATTCCCAAGAACTTGTAGTAGAGCAAGTGATTTGAAAAGTATTCAATGTCATCAGCTATGATCTCTGAAGGGATGATCAACTTCGGCCTCTCACTGCATCTCTCCAGGCAACCATTAATTTTCACCATGCATGAGCTACCAGCACTCCCAGAGCCCGAATCAGAAGATAATAGGTTATTGTTAAACGTCTTTACGTTCTGAAAAGGGGGTTTTGAGCCCACCGCAGCACAGAAATCCATAGTTGGAACCGTCTGCGAGGCTTCCCCACCCAAAGTCACCATCGAGGCACACAAAAATTAAAAAAACCAAGGATACGGCTGAGGGCCCACACCCCAAGGTCTCCCCACTAGGCTCAGCACCCAAGACCCCTCCCCTCACCCGCACCACCAAGGAACGACCCACCTCAAACCCCAAACCCTCGGGAAAGCTTCGGTCGTAGCAGCAGAACCCCACCCCCGCACAACCCTCCCACCTCCTAGCGACCACCCCCACAGCCACCATCGATCCCTCGCACCTCCTTCCTCCTCCGTCTTCCCCTGAAACCCAGCACTTCCCCCCCCCCCCCCACACCAGCACCGCCTGCAGCTAGGGCCGCGATACCCTAGCTCGGCCTCTTGCGCAGCCCCGCGTGAACGCTATAGGTTTTAGTAATGCCTATTCCAAAAAACAATTTTATTTTCCAACCCTTTTCTAATATTAATTAAATACTAAATTATTTAATTAATTGTGATTTAATTCCTTTAATTTAAATAATATTTATTGTTTAATTAAATTCAATTTCTAAATAATTAAATAATTTCTTTAAAATATTTAATTAGCTAATTCATTATTCAAATTAAAAATTCCAATTCCCCAAATTCTAATTTCATCTAATTTCAATATTCCTCTAATTCAAATTCAAATTCATATTCTTCTAATTTTATCCAATTTAAGTTACACGTGCATTTCAATTTCATGATTTGAAATCAAAGTCAAAGACATGCAAAAATCAAATTGAATACCAAAGTCAAGTTCTAAATATATTCAAAGATCAAGTTGAATTGAAATAAATTCAATATTTAAATCAATTCTCATGCAAAGATTAAATTGAAAATCTAAATCAAGTTCAAGCACATGCTAAAGTAATCAATTCAATTAATTAATTTAATTAAATCAATTATCTTTCCAATCTCCATTTCTATCTTCCACTTGCGTTTTTCCAAAAAGCATTCATTCAGTCATCTCCAGTTAACAATTCAATCTATTTTAATTGAACAATTCAATTAATTGATTAATTGCATCATTCTTAAATTCTCCTTCGATCATTCTTTTTCATCTTTCAATGAAATTTTTTCTCAATCAATTAACTCATTTATCTATTCAATCAATTGAGTTCCACCTCTTAATCATTTTGTTCCACCTCCAAATCAACAGTTCAACTATCAATCAACATGTGAGCTCACTTGATTTCCACCTCTTAATCAATCTTCCCCAAAAATCTATAAATTCAAGATCAATTCTCCATTTTCATCAATCACGAACAATCACGAACTTCGAAATCTTGCATCATTTGCAGGTTAGCAGCGCAATTTGAGAGCCATCATACCACAAGAAGCAAAAGAACAATGGAAGCCATTTGCATTTATGGAAAAGGGAGTTTTAATTAGATATTTTACATCCTTATTGTCATGCATACAATATTTCATTGGTTTGTTTAGAATTCTTTAATTAGATAGGGATTCATGATTTCCCTTTGATTTTGGTTAAAATATGATGAATTTTACGCATAAACACTAAATATTTAACAAAATATTTCAATTCAAATCACGAATTTCAAATGGAGATCTTTGAGCACGAGCAATGAAAGCACACATAAACAAGGACAACAATTCCCTTTCGAATTTCTATCCAAATTCAATTCATCCCATGCAATTCAATGCTCAAATGCTCCCACAATGAACAAATCAATTTTTCTTCCCATAGAGAGTTTTTCTCTCCCATTTCCTCTCCAAAAATGTGCTAAAACTCCCAAATATGAATTCTATTTTTCCCTTTTATCCCAAAAGCACTTTCATAATTTTGAAAGTAAAAATAATTAAGATAATCCTTCAACCGATATAATTCACCCTCATTTTCCCAAAACACATAATAAACGTGCATTAATACTCATATTTTCATTTTGATATTAAATGATGATTTTAAAACCATAGAGTATATTTCAATTTTTCAATTTATAGAAATATGAAATAAAAAATTCAAACACTCATTTATTGGGTGTCCACATAGAGATTAGGGTTTTCAGAATACTACCAACCATGGTATTTGGGGTGATTTATAGAAACAACTTGATAGGCAACCATACTTGAATCACACATGATGGGTAAGGCTAAACATTTACGACCAATGTGACGTATCTCATATAACTATTGTTGGGGTATAACTCAAACCTATGAGGCCAGGTGAAGAAATACTTGATACTTGTAATCACTCCACAAACATCAAGTGTACCTGTGCATGTACATAATAGCCAAAGCATAATAAAATCTCCCAATGGGATTCAACATCATAATGAATTCATCACATTTAACTAATATAAATCACACTATCATTAAATTTCAACATAAATGTTAATGCCTCAAAACATCATAAGTTTATAACCGCATTTACTCCACGTTTAAGTAACATCTCGCACATCATAAAATTAAAGCATACTTGTTGTCACAAAGGATTGTATCCAACGTAAGTGTGAAACTCAACTATCTCATGAAACATGGGATCATCCTTAGGTTGTGGGTAACCTATCACGAGGATGAACCTCCAGAGAGGTTTGGTTTCCTAAAAACACCTCATAAAACTACTACACTTGATAGGATAAGGGATAGAAAGATAACTTGCAATTAAAAAAACTGATCTAGGAGGTGATGCACCGAGCTTGTGGATATCTAATTGCTATTCTAACTCACAATCAGTTTCAATCAAAGAAGTTTTGTTTTTTCACAACTCAAATTAGAACATGAAATGTATAAGTGCTTTATAAGAAGGTTTGGATCCAGTGTTTGCCTGAAGGAAAATGATTCTTTCACAACTTCAAATTACTGAAAAATAAATCAAACACAACTCATAACCCGCATCTAACATGAATGTTCTTGCTTTAGTATTGAAAGAATGAGACACAATTTTAAGGATTTTTAAACGAACCACAAGAATCTCACAAAATAACTCATTAATGACACAAAGACAAGAAACGATTAAGAAGGAACCTACTACTTCTTCTATTCAAATGAAAGGAATTTCTCGCATACCATCCTAAAAATCTAAAAATAACTGAGTTGCAATTTTGTCATGCCCTTTTTGATTGCAATGAGCAGAGAGAAAATAAATAGAAAAGAAGAGAGTACAATGAATGCTTTATAAAAAAATGAATCCCTTTTTCTTAACTAGAAGATGAATTGAGCTTGAATTGATGGTCTTCATTTTTGATTTCTTTGCCAATTTGCATGATGTCTTCTTCCTTGGTTGAAAAAAAGGGAAAAGCATGCAAAAAAAGGTGTCTTAACTTCTCCAAACTGGTCGATGTAGGCATAAAACTTCCCTCAACTAATACTATGATCCATGTAGGATCTTCAACTAGGCTTAAAGTGTTGCATTTTCCTAAAAAACCTCTCCTTTTTAGGCCTCAAATTGTTGCATGATATTTTCAACTATTTGAGTGATCCTCTTAGGTGATTGCATGATATAAGGGCTTGTGTTTGAACTTGAGGTTTAACTAGACTATAAATTTGTTCAGGATATCTCCAAAGAAATTGAAGTGTCACATGTTTCAACACTTCTCTTATATCATCATTTAGCTCTGTTGTTCTCAAACTCGAGGACAAGGATTCAGATTGGAATACTTTGATAAACTATAAACTGCCCCTTGTCTTTTTTACTGTGTATGATTGTTATTGTAAACTTTTCTTTTATTCTTACCCCTACCACTCAAAACTTAGTCATTAAGTTTCTTGATTATGACTATCATCATACCCGCTTCATATGATTGTTTTTCTTCAAATATGAAACTCATCTCACGGCTATTGTTCTTGAAGCTTTATGCCCTTAAGACTATCACACCATCAATGTATTGTCATGGTGCTTATGGTATTTATGACATTGACGGTTCCTAAGGATATTGATATATTGCATAGACTTCTACCATATGCCTTATTTAATCCCTGATGCTTGTGGTTTGGCTGATTTATCTCTATCATTTCATTATGACATTATTCACCTGCACTTTGTTCATGACTATTATCTATCTTGTTATCATATGCTTATGTTGTCCAATGGTGATATACATTTAATGCTCCTTGGTTGGTCCTTATCCTTTCTCCTTATTGCCATAACAAAGTTGCCTCCTTTGTTTGATTTTTGCTTAAACAATAGCATTTGTAAGGGTATATGTTACTAGACCTACCATCTTTTCTCACTGTGACAAACCTTTTACAATCATTTCTTTAACAGTGAAGTGATCCTTGCTTTGTATTTCACTATGTTTGTTCTCTTTATTCTTCCATATGACTACCCTTTCTTCATGAAGACGTTGTCACCATAGTCATACTCTTTCTAGGTTCTTCAGGTTCAATCACCTATTCATGAACATCCTTGTCTTCTACCTATGAAATTTTCCCATGACCTATCATTCTCTCTATAGATGTGCATTAGGGAATGTGAATGGATTGTATATAACTATCTTCCTTGATTCCAAACTCATTCATTCATCACGTCTACCCATAGAATGTTAATATGAGTGTATAACAATCTATTGACTTATCAAACTACTATGTGTGTGATCTTTTCTTCAATGTCCTCTTCCTCAAGTGAGGACTGTCACTAAAGCTTTATGCTACTATTTTATCTTTGTGGATAGAGATAACCCTATATCATTGCTCAAGCATTACCCTGCAACCTTCAATATCTCTTCAATCTAGATTACCTGGACCATGAGCTTTGCAAAGTCTAGGTCTACCTTCAAGTCTATATATTCACTCTTGTATTGAGTTTATCCATCATTGTAGCTTTTAAAAACCTTGCATGCAGTCATCAAACCCTTTGTCTCTCTTTATCCTTAACTTGTGATTGTATCTCTTCACATATGTAAATCTTTGTTGTATTTAAAATGGATAGTGATCATAATTAATCTTGCATCCTTCAATATCTCTTGACGAACCCTCTATTTATGGTGGCTTTAGTAGATTTGTATTCATTTCTAAAAAAAACTCAACAATGCTTCATGAGATTTGATAGTCATACAACATTGTCACACATTGACTATGTTGTTCTCTTACACTATTTGGTGTCATTTTAAAATGAAAATCATCCCCTATTTCTACTATGTCACATTCAAAGGAAAAGGGTCACCATTTTCATGTAATAATGAGAAGTTTCCAATGACATTTGACAAACATGTGATAAAGGGTGTGCATGATCCATGCATGGTTCATTGAAAGAAATCTACATGATCCGTAACATCCTCTACAAGTTCTTTTCTCTATTGTTGAGTTATCTTTCATGGACAAACCTCTTTGATAGTGCTGCATGGTTCATCTTTTGAGCTCCAAATTGCTCTAGCCGCCATGAATTGCAACATGCAACTCAAGAAACTAAGGTTTCCTTCCTTCTACATAGGAATTTGACCTTAGTTCATCTTCAATTTAGTCCCTTAACTGATGTTGGTTGAAACACAATGAAATTTTTCCCTCCACAATTCCTTTGCTATGTGCTTTTGGGAATTGAAAGAATATGGCATTAAAAAATGTCTTTATTTTGCACTTTCCCTTCTATTTAGTCATCATAAGATATACATAGTGGCTAGTGTGCCACTTTTATTTAATGTCTTCCTTTATATGATTGGTTATTTTAGCCTTTTGACTTTTGTAGGAAACAATTATAAATGTGAGGACATTTTTTTATTTTTTTTAAAGGAAACATTGAGACCAAAGTGCCTAAATGGACAAAGTACAAAAAGGACTTAAGATCAAACCTTTTCAAATTAACCTTAAGACTAATTTGAACTTGAAGGAAAAAATTTGATTACAATAATAATAATCAAGTACGTTACTATCTCACATGTGTCATGGGGAATATCACCATAAAAGAATACATCAGGTCCTCATAAAGCACTTGGTACAATAACATACACACATCTGAATGTAGATAATGCCAACATTGACATGTTGAGTGATCCTTATTTCAAACATTTGGGTGGTCTAAAAACACCACAAAATACAAGGTGCTAGAAACATGCTGAAGCAGAGCATTGAATAATCACTCCAAAGAAAAACACAACCATCACTTATGCATCCCTAGATACATAGTCGAACCAATGATAAGATCAATATATCTCTAGGCTGCAAATGGGAAGGGCATTATAGTTTAGATTTTTATTATTTTATTTTCAAAAAGTATGTTAGAATGTTGGAAATAGTGGAGCATCTTGAATTTTATGATAGGAATGTCACAAGACAAGCAACAATAGGAGTTACAAAAGAGCATTCAAATTGGATGCCTAAAAATTATTTTTCTTACATTGACAACTAAAATTAATTCATTTATTTCATGCAAATGCCAGGTAGCCTTGAATATCATTTTAAATGTAAAAAATGACCAAATAAGATGTGTAAATCCAGGTAATCTTTGAAGAAACTTCTAGACACCAAAACAAGAGTTGCTTGAAAATTGAAAAGAATATTTTATTAAATTCAAACTTGAGACATTTGATTTTTTGGGAGGATATTTTAAAGCATTATTTGGATGCCATAATAGATTTGTTCATCATTTCAAATGCCAAAGAATATATATTTCCATTAACTGTTAACAAAATTTATTCAAGATTAGTTGGAAGCTTGCAAGCAAGAGTGAAGATATAGAAAACTATTAAAAAAAGGAGAAAACAACAAGAAGAGGAGAATGAAATGACAATATGTATATTTTTGAAAATTGAAGAAAATCATATTCTATACCGAGGTGTTTAGTTCTTGTGAAGTTTTATGGTTGCAAGTTGTAGAGTGTATGATATGAAAAAATTATGAATTGCAAAATTGGGAATAACAATGAAACCGAGATCACAATTTGATCAAATCACTTAATAAAACATAAGTAAATGCATGAAAGAAGATAATAAATCAAATGATACCTTTACATATAAAACCTTGCTTAGATCCATTGTATTTGGTATGTTGGTTGCTCAATTCATCAACACGATGATAGTATTTAGAAATGAGATACTTGATTCTTGATTGATAATGTGTATGAGAGAAAGATTGATAAGATAGCTAGCTTGATAATGATAACACTTGAATTTGATATTGAAGCTTAAATATTTTTAGAGGAGAAATAAAATAGATGAATGCTATATTTATGGACTTTCCAATGAAAAATCTACTAAAAGAGTAAGACAAGACTAAAGAGTAAGACAAACCCATAGAGTTTTAGTTAACCCAACTGAAAATATAAATTTATCATTTTAATTTCATGAGAGGATTTAATAACAAATTATTTTATTAATTGATAGATAATTGTGCACATAAAGTTTTCATTTAGAGGCTAAGTTTACTAATAAAAGAAAAATAAGATTGTAATTTGAAGAAGAGTTAATTGATGGAAAAAGATTGATTTTTCTAAATTAAGATTTAATTGATGAAAAAGATTAAGTTTCTAAATTAAGACTAAGAGATGGAAATATAAATTATGAATGGATAATTAGCTCACATTTAATTAAATAATGATCAAATGGATGAATATAAATAGATTATTTAATTAATGTGCATGAGAAAAATAATAGAGAAAATAATTAAATAGTAATAAATTATTTAAAAATAAGTAAATAGTAATAAATTATTAATTATAGAGGAAAATAAGAAATTAGTCTTGATTAATTAAATGATTAGAAAATATTTTAATTAATTTAAAAGAAATGGAGGAAAACTTTGAATTCAAATAATTAAATAATTTAAAAAATATTTCAAAGATGAAGAGGAATGATGCTAGCTTAGTTAAATAATTAATTATTTAATTTATATTAGAAGAATGAATGATAAAGTATGATAAAGAAATATGTTAATCATTTTTAAGTGTCTACATTTTGCCTCTTTGAAACAATGTTCAAAGTAGCATTATTTCAAAGAAAAAGAAAAAAAAGCCAAGAACAAAATTTAGAAATGTAGAAGAAGATGATGATGATAGACATGCCCTAGTTGAGTATGAAATGAAAAATTAGGAAAGAAGGTGGTTGATGCCTCCTCAAGAGATTATTTATGCATAAAATGCATGAGTGATCTCTTGAAAGAACAAGAAAGAGAAGAAGAATGCTAGATGAAAAATAGAAAAATGATGAAAGATCATAATGAAAGATGGATGAAAGAAACATGAAAATGAATGTAATGATGATAACATGCTATGTTGACTTTGAGATTAGCAACCTTTATTTGATATAGCAACGAATATTATGCACCAAAGTACAAGGAACAGAAATGACTATGCATCCAAAGCATGGACTAACTCATATGCAAACAAGACTAACTCATATGCAAACAACATATAATAGGACCAACACTTACAAGGTGTTTGACACTCTCGATGGGTTTGTGATGAGACAAACATCAAACACGACATACATAGATAGAATACCTTGCCATAATGTATACCATTAAAGTACACCACAATGAAATGATCATGACAACATTGAGTAGGCACACTAGGAGTTAAAAAATAAAGAAAGATAAAGATCAAAACATCAAAAAGAAAAACCAAAGAAAAAGACAAGCAACTATAAATAAACACACAACAACGCAATCTTATGGCAAAGTGCAAAAAGGACTAAGGATGGATTTGGATCATGTCTGGTTTTAGGTAGGAAACATACCATATAAGACTTGATTCATATTAGACAAGCTATAGTTGATAAGGAAAGGTGTAATTCATAAGGAATTTTTCAGGATGGCAAAGGATTGTTTTGATTGTATATTATCTAGGTTGATATCAATTTCTATAATTTTTCATTGAAAGCACATGTTTCAAGTGTGTTGTTTGAAGGTTTTGAAAAGTGTATTTTGGATTTTGAGATTTAGATGGACGAGTATATGCGAATTTTGGGACATAAGGACCCAAAATGGATGAAGGGGATGGTGGAGGATTTAAGATAGTAGATTTTTGGACATAGGGACCTATAATAGATTTGAAAGGTGGGGGATTTTTAGATGGAGGAGTTCAAGAAGATTTTGGAATAGCAAGTTTGGAAGGCAAATTTGACCATTCTTTGGGATGCATTGCTTCTATGAGTAATTTAGGAATCCATGTGGTTTTTTATTTTTCTTTTAGCTTGATGGGCTTTTGTGGCCTTTTGGATTTTACTTTATGGGCCTTTTGTGGTTTTTTGGGTTTTTAAATTTTTTTTTATCTGTATTTTTGCATGTCTTTTAGATGGGACATGTTGATCCATAAATGTATGTGGATTTTATTGTTGGTACCCAAATTGCTCCCAAGAGCAATAGGATTCATGGATGGATAAGAGTGATATGGAGTTATTTTGCATGGGTTAATGTAGGTGAATTTTTTCATGGATGTGTGCCTTTTTAGATCTTGATTTATGATAGGGTAAATGGATTGTGAGCTAGGAGTGATATTGATAGTGGATGGTGGGATATAAGGACCTAAGATGGATGGAAGAGATGAAGGATTTAGCTTTACAATATAAGAGTCTAGTATATATTTGGAGGATTGGGAATATGAATGTTTAGATTTAGATGCAGGGATTTGAGATTTAGTAGGGATACTAACATCTTGAGAATGAGCTATGTAGACAAGGCCATGATAATTGGGATTTTATTTGATATGAAGGGGTTCTAATATGTCTTGTTCATGGAGGCCTAACCCCTTTCCTTGATAATGCATGTTTTGACAAATATTCTTACTAATAGGATACTTGTTTCTTTTGAAACAAGATGTGAGTCCATTTTGAGGGGGGATATGATATGGAAGGAATTATAGTCTCGTGAAGTGAATCGAATTGAATAAAAGTGGAGGAACCCATTTGATAAGTATGGGGTTCATGAATAGATTGGATAGGGGTGATGGGATCTTGAGGAGGATTAGGATCATGAGGGAGATTAGGAGGGATATGAAGATATTGAAATGGATTGTGATCATTACAGAAGGATGAAAGAACACTTTGATCTTGAGTTGGGAGGCGATCATGAGATGAACTAAATGGGATATTTTTGTCAAGAGGTGGAGTATCAAGATGAATGGAAGGGATATATTGATCTTGCTTGGGAAATGAATTATAAATGGGACTTTGAGGGATACTTTGATATTGATATGAAAGGGGATTTTTGGAAAAAAGTGGAAAATGTGAGATCACGATGGGGATTAATAGAGATAATTTGCTCTTGATTTTAAAGGGGATCATCTTAGATCGATTGAAAAGAGACAGTGACATTCTTAAGAGAGATGGGATCTTGGTCAACAATTTGATAGGAATGGAGAGTATTGGTATCTTGATCTTCATTCATTTCAAGACTTATTTCTTCATACTTTGGATTATCCTCTCGACGTAGACCCAATTCTAATGATGGGGTATGAATTTTAATATGTATGGGAGATTCTTTGATTGATTCAATATTTTGGCATGATAGGGACAAATTTTGAATAGCTTTTTTTGGAGTGGTTTTGATTGACAATAGAGTGTATGGTGGCATTGGATCTAGTATTTTCAAACCATTGAAGGTATTTGTATCAAGAAATAGATTAGCTTGGATTTCATGATTATCTATCACGAATAGACCTTGGGGTAGACCTACAAGGTGTCATTATTCAATGATTTGTTTGATGGAGATGGTGTGGATTGTTGTCAAGAAGCTTTAGGTAATGAAATAATTTTTTTAATTTTTTTTGTTTGTCGAGTGGGGGGGTTAGATAGAGACTTCTTGTGGGACATCTCTTTCGAGAAAACCTATCATGGAATCACACGAGGTGGATGTGTTATGGCCATGGATATTATTTGTGTGATTATTTTGGAATGAACCATTCTTGAAAAAGGTGAGTGATTGCCTAGAGAAAGTGTCTTGACATATGCCTAATTTCTCATTAAGTGAGTTATAGATATTATTGATGTGGTTATTTTTGGGTAAATAGTTGGGATGATCTTGAATGACGATGTCACCCTTATCAATGAAGCCAATCATAAGATTTTTTCTTGGTATGTGGCGACTGATCATGTTGCCAAGCTTAAATTTTGGTGACTTTGTCAACCACATTTAACAGTCAACTCTTATTTTGGTATATAGATTGACCTTTGTAAATTGCCAAAATGCATGATAAATATGTAGTTTTGAAATATCAAAAATCATCAGATTCTATTTTTCTCTTCATCAGATAATAAAAAGGAAGTGGATGACGTTTTCTCTATGGATGTAGCCTACATTGTGTGAGCCACATTAAATTTGTGTGTTATTATAAATTGTTACTTTGCCACTTTTATTCTCCATTGTAATTAATATTATTTATTACTTTGGTCTACCTAAACTCTAATAGTTTTATGTTTTTTTTACTTCGTGATACTCACATAAATATGTGTCCTTCCACCATGCGGGTCTAATTTGAGGTTCATATTGAACAATTTCAAGTAACATGATGATGTTTCATTGGACCAAGTTTTAATAAACAAGATTTGATTGGTTCTCTTAGAGAAGTGTATTTTTTATGGTACGATGATATAGTTTTAATTAGATGAGATGTAGGTGTTGTAGATGAAGCAAAAAGATTTGATGATATGAATTATTGGTATTAAGGGATGATACTATGGTTTTTAGGGATGTGGGTGTTTGGAGGCATGGTAGAAATAGTTGAAGGGGAGATGTATGAGGTATGCGAAGAAATTTGAGGATCGGTCATGGGGATAGATGTATTGATATGACTAGAAGTTGGAGAATTTATCATGTGAATGGATGTAGTGATATGGCTAGGTGATGTAGTTTGTTGGTATAAGGGTTTTATGGATTGTAAGGTATATTGTGGTGGTTGAGGTGATATACATGAATATGCAGCGATTGGATAACTTTGAGACATGTATAAGTTGGATAGATATGATTGACAGGTTGGTTATGATGGAATTGTCTCATAAGAGAATGCAGGTTGATATGATAATGATGTTGGTTGGATTGGAGGTGTGGTTTGATGAATGGGGTTTAACATAGATGCATTAAATCCCATAACCATTTTATCAAACCAACTCATGATGTTTTCTTGTGGGTGTTGGAATAGGGATTTTTTTTGGAATTTTGATGTTTTTTTTTTTTTTAATATAAATTTGAAAAGGTTTGTAAGTGTAGACATAGAGAGATGTGAAATCTTAGAGTTCTCTTATATCAAACACATGCACAACAACATGTAACAATAGTGTAAACTCAAGTGACAAAAGCACATGACTATGTCGTAAAAGTGTAGGAGTAACTGAGAAAAGTGCAGAAGTATGACAATATTTCAATGTGACAAAAGCACATGACCATGACAATAGCATACAAGTAAATAAAAATACACAAGAAACTATGAAAAATATGCAAGAAGAAATGGCACAACTAAAAAGTGTATGAAAAATGCACAAGTCTAATAAACATAAGTGTAAGAAGAAGTGGCAATAGTGTAGAAAGACTTGACTAAGTATAGTGCTTCTACATAGATTTATGAGAGCATAATTTTAAGATACAAAGGTGCAATTTGACAGGAAATAACGAATGTACAATTTTTAATTACGCAAGAGAATGTTTCAGATGTAGACCTTTTCAATAAACAATTGTAGTTTTCACTAAGTTTTATGGATAAATGGAAATTTTAGACTAGTTTCTTTGGTAAGAAGTCAAAAGAAAACAATCGGACATAGTAGTTGTTGATATTTTTAAGGAAATAAAGGTTGAATTATTCCATCAATATTGCACAAAGAAGACACACTAAACATGACAATAACCTCTATTATTCAAGTGGGAGTGCATCTAATAGTATAGGCCCATGCAATAAAATACCATGGGATTGTGCATGGAAGATCCACTCTCAAGAGCTGATAGGTAGGGGTCTAGTGGTACAAGGGTTCACATTTCCTCTTACTCTAAAGGTTTAAAACCTTTAGCCCAAAGAATTTGCACCTTACTTAGGACAATACATGTTGGGTAACTTTAGGCATGATATTGTACCTTGCACCATACTATGAAAATGACTGAAAGTTATAAAGGCTTACAAAAACCAAGGTTCATAGTGGGGGATTTGTGAATAGTGAGCCCATCTATAAGAGATTGACATAGGGGGTCTCCCCCACTATCCTCGTTAGAAAGTCTCAACAAACCAAGGGTCTCAAAGATTGGTTTTAAATGATAGTGACCGTACCTTGGGGTGCAACTTTCATTCTCCCCCTTTATATAGCTCATCAAAAAACATGCTTGAGA
Source organism: Cryptomeria japonica (assembly GCF_030272615.1). Classification (NCBI taxonomy): domain Eukaryota; kingdom Viridiplantae; phylum Streptophyta; class Pinopsida; order Cupressales; family Cupressaceae; genus Cryptomeria; species Cryptomeria japonica. The sequence continues at coordinate 577,183,456 of NC_081411.1, read as the reverse complement.
TTGCCCCTAAGGTGATGAAATCCCCGAGCAAGCCTCATACTTAAAATAAAAAGAAGTGCTAGTATTTCTAATCACCCAGGGTTGCACTAGGCACGAGGGGAAAGCATACATATTACTACTCTTGGGCAAAAAGAGAAAGAAAAAGTGTATTTATAGTGTTTCTTTTATCTTCCAAGATTGAATTAGATGCAAAGAGAGAGCATACACACTATAAAGACACCAAACACAAAAAACAAGTTAATTCCCAATTAACTAATTTAGTGCCTAATTTAGTGGAAAGTCAAAAAGACTTTGACAAGCAAATCTACATAAAACCATTAGTAGTTTCCTGAAAAAAAATTGTGATTCGTAAGGAATGCCAACTTGCACAAACAAGTTAGTATGTTTTGATTTGTTATTGTCCCCTTTTAGAGAAAAAAATGCACAGATAAGGTTAATCGCCAAGATTTTAAAACTGGTTCTAGTTGAAAACTAAAATTAAATGACAAAAAACAAAAACTAAGAAATTTCGATGGAAGCATAGGAAAAATTAACAAATGCATATAAATTGAAAATAAATGCGCATAAATAATTATCATGTATGTAGAAACATAGATCAAATGGGTAGGGAAGATAATATAACTATAATACCTTATAGAAGCGCAATTTGACCTTACAAATGCATAGTTTGGTCGAACATAGGCACTTGAAAATCTTACAGAATCATAGGAACTCAAAACAAAACCACATATATTTGGAACAAAAGTGTAGGAAAAGGGAACAAAAGTGCAAAATTAGAATAAAAATGAAACCCGAATCATAATTTGATCAAATCACTTAATAGAGCACACAAAAATGCATGAACTTATATAATAAATCAAATGATACCTTTATATACAAAACCTCTCTTAACTCCATTGTATTGGGTATGTTGGTTTATCAACGCGTCAACATGATGATAGAATTCAAATACTAGATACTCGATACTTGGTTGATAGTGTGTGTGTGAGAGAGAGATCGATAAGATAGCCACCTTGATAATGATAATGATTGAATGTGGTATACAAGCTTAAATATTTTTGGAGGGGGAATGAAATAAATGATTCTTGTATTTATTGACTTTCAAATGAAAAATCTTCTAAAAGATGAGGATAGGATTGTAGACTTTTATTTAAGTATTTGAAAATAGAAATTTGCTATTTTAATTTCATGAGAGGATAATAATATTCTTTTATTCATAAGAGGTGTTTTTTAATTTTGGGGGCCAAATGTAGTGTTGGAAATTGTATACCTTAACAATTTTGCACCTACTTTAGTGTGATTTTCTCTATATCATTTTAATCCTATGTGTTCCTTATTCTACTCTAAATTTCATCCTTAATCTCACACATAATTCATCATCAAGTTTTTAAAATCGAACCATATTTTATATAAAAAAAATTGACACTCACATTCCCCTTTTAGAGAGGTGATTTTGGGAGGACTAGGTGCCTAGCTCCTTAGTCCTACCAAAATCTCCTAAAAAAGCTTGGATTGAAATTTTCAACCTTGACATTTTAAAATCTAATCTCGATCTTTGCACTTGACTATTTTGTGTCCGCATATAATTGAAATAAACCTTGTAATCCCTATATAAAGAACATCTTCAATCCTTCATAAATCTAGAGAATTTTATTTATTGATAAAAAGCAAGTACATCAATGCATGCCCATAAGGGGTTCTATAAAAAAACAACACAAAACTGGGTTGTCAACACATTATTCTAAAATTGCCATACTAAATTACAACAATCATTAAATTGTTATGTTCTCATTAAGCTTCTTCTTTGAGGGATGTCCACACTGCCCACACATTTCTCCTCTTGACCTTTTTTTTCCATTCTTATTGTGAGAAGAGACCAAAGTGTTTTGGTCTACATCTTGTAGGGGCTCTTCCCCCCAAAACTCTAGAAATTTGTTCTGTTGCACAACTTATATTAGCAATGAATTCTCCCATGCCAACACACATAGGGATAATCAAGGGATTGAAAGTGTTATTAAAGTTGCATTTCTTCCTAGAGTGGATGATCTTCTATGGAGATTTAGGAGATGCTAGAGTTTGTGAAGAGGTTGCTCAATTGATGTTTGCATATTTATCTCATTCTTCACCTCTAGTTCCTTTGAGGAGATAATCGACTTGACCTAAGGAGAATCAGGTTCCTTCCCAAGACATTTTGAAGGAGCATCCATAGTATAATGTTGTAGAAGAGCATTTGTCCATTAAGACTGGTGCTCAACTTTGATCTTAGGTCTAGTGCAACTATTGGCCACGTGTCCAGTTTCAAAGAATCTTTTGCACTAGAAGGGAAAGCCTTTGTAGTCCAGAGGCTGAGACTAGCTACGATTAACAATCTTGAAAGAATCTATATCTGCTGGAAGATCTCTTGAAACATCCATGTCCACAAGGATACATGCAAGTGTGGTGTCGGTGAAATTAGAGGTGTTTGTGTCAATAGCCAAGAAGTCACCCAAATAATCATGAATAGCTTTGAAGCAATCCTTAAACCAAGATTGTAGCGAGAGATTTGGGAGGCAAACCTAAACAGGTTGTGTTGAAAAAGATTTCTTAAGAGGGTTGGAATATGGATATTAGGGTTTGAGAAGGATCAAATTTTGCCCTCGACACCATTGTTCCTAGAGGATGACATCTCGATCCTATTTACAATCAAACACCACAATCAAAATTTCTTGTGCATAAGGGTAAACTTCCACATTATCTTTGAGCAAAGGTTTCCACACAATTGTGATCCATTTGTGCAGATCTACAAGTTTTGTCCATAATCGATTGAATTAGCTAATCAAGCCGTTGGAGATGTAGGATTGTTCTCCTTCAAATACATCTTGTGTTAGATACTTAGAGAAGACTAAAACTGAGGATGTAGAGGCCCTTTTTAAGGGGGGTTGTCGAGAAGATCTCTGAGGCCCTTTGCAAATCAAAGGCCATCCCACTCTTTGTTGGCCATGCATCCCACACCAAAAGTCTAACCCCAGTTCTTGCAACCTCGTGGACGACGAATTCTTTGAATGAAGATTCCTACACATCAATGGTTGCTGCCATGCCAAAAGAACTAGCTTCCACTACTGATGGATGAAATTAGGCACTCTTCCCACTAGAGATAATCCTAGGAAGAGAAGGCTTGACATACACAAGGAGAAAAGGGGCCAAGGGCATCTAGATGGATTTAGGGCACGATGCGAATTGGTGCACATATTTGAAATCCACATATGTTTTGCTAGAAAAAAAGAAGCATCTCCTACACCAAATCGATGAGAACCAATGGAAGAGGCATTACTAAGAGCCATCATGGGGTGAGCATGCCATTGAACAAAAGTCATGCATAGGGTAGCTATATTCGACATCACAAAAGAGTAGTTTTCTTCTTGTTTATAACCAATAACAAATTATTTTATTTTATTGATAGACAATTGTGCACATAAAGTTTTCATTTAGAGATTAATTTAACTAATGAAAGAAGAATACATTTCTATGTTGAAGAAGAGTTTTAGGAAGAAGATTATGTTTCTAAAATGAAGAAGATTTAGATGATGGTAAAAGGTTAAGTTTCTAAACGAAGACTAACAGATGAAAATAGAAATTATGAATGGATAATTAACTCACATTTAATTAGATAATGAAACAATATTTAATTAATTAGATAAATACAATCAGAGTGAATTAAATAATTAAACAAATTATTAATCAATGTGCATGAGAAATATAATATAGATAAATTAGTAGATTATTATTATTATTTTTTTTCAAATAATGCCTGGTAAAATTTTTAATGTGATTGATAACGCTAGCATGACATGCCCTCTGGCTCCACGTGAAACACTTTTGACCCAGAGCTATGAACCGGTGAGGCCACAACCGAGGGACCTCATCCCCACACTTCACTTTTTCAAACCCGCAAGCACAACGCCTAGTGAAGACACAAGGCCTGCGAGCACAGTGGCTTAACAGGGGTTTGAACCTTGGTGACCGCTTCACCAACGAAGCGTTTTAACCATGACACTACACGTCCGAAGACAAATTAGTAGATTAATTAAATAATTAAGAATTATTTATTTAATTTAGAAAAATGGAGGAAAAAATTGAATTCAAATAATTAATTAACTAAAAGTCATTTAATTGTTAGGGAAATAAAGATGAATGACAATAGCTTAATTGAATAATTATATTATCTAATTAATATTAGATGAATGATTGATAAAATACGATAAAGAAATGTGTTAGTCATTTTTAGGTGTCTACATAGAGAAGTTGTAATATTGTGCATTGTTTTGTTTAATTGTTCCAATCCAAAAATGTATGTTTATCGATCAAATGTATGATAGAACATGTTGTTGTATATGAGGCATTAAGGCCCTTTTGTAGTCTATAATTTTAGATTTGAATATGTTTATTAAATAAAATATGAAGCTATGCTAATTACATATCTATCTTGTGTAATTACAAAGAGTGCAACTTGTGTGTGTAAGCTTTTGAGGGAAGTTAGGTGCTATTGTTTGCTGATTTGAATGATGTTTTTTTTTATCTCTTTCTACTATATTGGATGTTATTATAAGATTTTAAAAAGTTAATGGAGTTGCTTTAATTTCATGTTTATTTGAAATTTACAATTGTCGGTTATGTATGGTTTTTTTTGGTGGTGGTGGGGGAAGTAACCTCCATAAGAAGATTTAATTTTGATTATGTGAGAATGTGTGTGTGAGGGGAGTACCCTTGCATCATTTGGTATGTGTGTATGATAGGGGGCGAGGGTGGGGAGAGTACCCTTGCGTCAAAATACAAACATTTACTTACAATAAAGACACATGTAAAATTAGTAACGTGTGTGTTTAAACTTCTTAGACAAATGATTCATTTTTTGATCCAACTCAATTTGTCACCCTGTCCCTAATGATGCTCTCCCTCCTCTATTAGGAGGGGGAACTAAACATGTCCTACATCTACCTCATTCATCGACAAGGTACTTAGTCTATCTAGATTATAATAACATTTGTATTCAAAATAACACATTTTTAATTGATAATCAAATCATAAAAATCAATGACATGATAAGATCACATTCATTACTCACAAACTAATATCTATTTTCCACATTCACATGATTACACACAAAATAATTATTTCATGGGAACCTTACCTATTCCAAAATTTCATAAAAATATTATATCTTCAAGTTCATCTTCCTATATTAGAAAATTAAGCAATTACCATATGCTAAATTTAATTATTCCAAAAACACGTGCAACATTTTTGGAGTGTCAAATGCCATGGAAGTTGACGAGTGTATAATCTATTTTGACTTCTCTAAGTGCAAACAAACAACAATTATTTTGACACCACAACATCTAGTCAAGAGTCCAATTTAATTCCTAGTATAGTTGGGTAATGGTCATGATATATGCATTGAAAGTGGGAGGGAATTTTTTTATCAAAGTACTATAACTACTTTCAATTAAAAAGAAGCCTATTAAACAAAATGGAAACAAAGACAAAGGAAATGAAGAGAAACATTCACCCAATTGTTCTTGCTCGATTCAATCTAATATAATTTATAGAATTTTTACACAATTTGATTTGATACAAATACAATTTGTTTTGATTTGATTTGATTTTATCTCAAGTTCAAAAGAATCTGTTTTGATGTGATTCAATCTCAAGTTTAATGCATATACAATTTTGAAGGTGATTAGAAAAAATCAAGATTGAAAATTAGCAAAATACTTCATAATTTAACAACCATCCATAAATTAATTGCAACATGTAACTTATTTTTGTTAAGTTATTTCTGAGTTTCTTTAAAATTAATAATTGAAAGATTACATGGTTATTAGAACTATGATGTGCTCTTCCCCTATAACCTAAAAACTAATTAATCAAAATTTAAAATATAACATAATTTTGATTCTCAATTAATTAATCAATGAGGTCAAATGTGTATCGTAGAGCTGGATAGAGATTGCCCCGCTAGGACACTGTTAGAGTCAAAGTGAATCCAAAACGAAAGGGCAAAGCTGCATTCGTCCTTGATTTTCTTGTCGCAAGTATCACATTAAAGTTCCATTTCGACCTCATATCACTCTTCCCACGGGGTTAACAGTTGTGCCCATGCGAACAGGAGAGTTCCTATATAAATCTAGATACGAACATTTGATCTGCTAGATAGAAGCAGGAAACAAAAAAGTTTGATTCAAGGGAACTCTGATTATATTTGGTAAACCGTCAGACGAGAAGCGGTTTTAGCATTGTAATGGTAAAGGAGTGAAGCCGCACAGAATACATCCTTCACATATAGTAGGAACAAAAAAACCCAGAGGCTTTAAAAACATAGGGTTTGAGTCTGGGGTAAGAAGGCATGGGGCACGTGGGCTCCTCAGACGATGCTCTGCTAAAGGAATTCTTTGCCGAAGTTAGTGAAGTCGAAAGAGACAATGAGGTTAACAGGTCCGTTTAATTTTAACTAAAAATGTCCTGTTTTTCGTTTTGCAATGGTTAGCTACAATTCATTTGTAAGCCTTAACGTTTTCCTATAAAATTAATTAACAACGGCTGCTTATTATTCGGCAGGATTGTTTCGTGCTTCAAATTAAACCCTTTTGAGCATCTAAACCTATCTTTTGATTCAATGCCAGAGGATGTAAAGCGACAATATCGCAAGGTACTTCTTTGGATTCGTTCTAGAATTTTTACATTTGTTTTGCCCAATTCTATGTTGAGAATTGAAAGCTTTGGTAGTGGGTATAATATGGGATAAATTGGATGTAGGTTTTCTACTACGGCGACAATTAGTTGGTGTTTAGTTTTGTTTTGAGTGGAATTGTTAAATGGAAGCATTTTTAAGTTGCTCTGTTATTTTTTCAAAATTCTACAAGGCATGTGTAGTCTATAGCATATACGAGTAAGGGATGTTTCTCGGGCAATGACCTCTCCAGACGCCAATTTGGCACATGAGACTCCCTTATAGAAGCTTGTGAGGGGATTTCTTTCCATCTACTCTACGCTGTTCGAATTTTGTATCTCTGCGCGTCAATCTCATGGCCAAGTTCAGGAGTAAACAAGTCTTGCCAACATAACTCAACATGTTTCTAATGTAAATTGAGCACGGGCTTAGCTCAAGACCGGTTCTCTTTTTGATTGCTTGCACAAATTTCAGTACTCCACAATCTCAGTGACATGTCTTCGATTTATGGGGCTGCCTTTTGTGGTGTGTGGATTTGAACATGGGTCAATCATTTTACTGGTGTTCCTGTCGACCGATATACCACAATCCTTCGACCTCACTGTGACATCGTAGAGAGAAAAAAGAGACATCATATTCTTGCCCACAAATGGAAGTAAACTTACAGGACTGAAAAACACAGCAAGTTAACTTAGCCAAATAGAAACATGGAAAAGGAACTTAATTGCTATATATAAGTGAAATAATTTAGATAAAATAAGAGAATTTAGATTCTAGACCCAAACTGGAAAACCCTACAAAAATCAAAATATAGAAGAGCAATAAACTAAAATCCTTTCTGCGAAAGGAAGGTTCGTTGCTATGAAGAGTTATTGACAGAGCCACGAGAAAGTTGTTTATGGAGAAACAGCTTCATTTTACATAATGAACAGAGTTACAGAAGCAGAAGAAGAAACATGTTCTTCTTGATTATCATAAAAGGTTAAACACAGAGTCTGATATTGTGCCTTAGAAGAATGGCCTGGGCCAAGGATCAACACATCACAAATAAAACAGATTTCTTTTCGAACTCTACCTATTTGGTAATGTCTTAAAAATACAATGAGGAAATCCTGCACAAAGCTTTAGTGTTCACTGAAGATTTTAAGTAGTTGTCAACTTAAGTACAACAAAATTTGCCGAAGTGCAAAGAGTGTAAGAGAGGCGTAAACAAGAACATCACAATTCTCAAAGCAACACATGATAAGAGAGATAAGGAACAAGAAGCCTTTTTAAGGATGATGTTGATATACCATCTGGTACTTCTTGAATTCACTCTCAAGTGCTGGATCTGTTGTATTCACATCAAGTATATTGGTGTACAGTCTATTAATTCTAGGTCATTTTAATTAGAAGACGATAGAAGCTTGGAGTTTTGTCTATGGTGGGGTATGTTTCAACTGCCGTTTGGGAGTTGCCATTCTTTGATCTCAATCTTATATTTATTCTTCTCCTTCTGGATTGATCCAAACTTTTGTAATATGTAAGAAATTAACTTGGGATATAACTATGTACTTGATTATTTGTATTTTATGTGCTATGTCGATGCTGGTCATTAGTAAAATTTACACAAATAATAGTCTTTGTAAAGGTTTTTAGATTTCTGTTTTCTTTTTTAAAGTAGCTAAATATTTAAATTAAAAATGATCATTTTTTTCCAAATCATTCTAATATAACATTATATTAATTTATTAGTTCTTGATACACACTGAATATTTTTATTTTATGATAATTTTTAATCAGCTGTCATTGCTGGTACATCCTGATAAATGCAAACACCCAAAGGCACAGGAGGCTTTTACAGGTATGAGGATATATAGACTAATACAGACCAAGACATTAATCTTTCATTTCACAAAGAAATGGTTGTGGCATTGTAATATAACTATTGAAATTTGATTTATTTCTTACTTTCATTCTCATTGAAATTAGACTGGCATTTTCATCATCGCAGTGTTTCCATGCTTCATAGTGCTTGATGCCTTGGCACTGTGGGTTTGCTTACAACTATGTTTACAGTTCAAACTAATGATTTTATAGCATTTGTCTGATATATTGTAGATAAGGTATAATGTTTAATAAATTTTTTGAATTTTTCTCATACACAATACACAATCTTGTTCATAATAATATGGCAAAGAGGACTGACAATCATAGGCCTTAAGATATTTCCCCATTCTCTATCTTTTGAAATCTCAAGTTTTTAGTTCCCTTTTTTCCTTCTTTTTTTGTGTATGGTTGAAATCTGGACCAAATACATCTGGTTTGAAAGGTCTCATGAGGCCATAGGCAAGAATCATTGACATGCAATTTCCAATCATTATTAGAAAACAATAATGGCTTGGTAAATGTTTATTAGATTTATAGGATGTTTCAACATGAAAATTTCTCCTAGCCAGAAATAAATATTTTACATGCAAAGGTTTGTGCATAATTATTTTGAATCTGCAGTTGGTTTTTGTCCTTGTTTATTTTGGATTTATCCCAACGCAACTATCTTTTTGGGATAGGGAGTAGTATTGCAAGGTGCAATTATACATGAGTACCGAAATGGGCTTGGACCATTTTAAATACCCTTGCATCTTGTCTTTAGTAGGCATTTTGGAACTTGATGTTTATTTAGAATGAACTTATTTTCTTGCTGGACAAGTTTTGAAGTAAACAAGGGTGTTATTGCTTGAGAATACCCTTCAGCTGCCCTCCTGCTGACTTCTTTTTCTAGCATAATGGCTCGTTAAATGCTTATTGGCTTTTATATGATGTTTCAACATGAAAATGCCTTCTAGCCAGAAAAAAATATGATACATGCAAAGGTTTGTGCACAAGGAACTTGAATCTGCCATTTGGTTTGGTCCTCATTTTTTTGGATTCTTCCCCATGCAACTATGTCATCTAGATATGGAGTATTATTGCAACATACAAACATAAATGAGATCCAAGATGGTCTTGGAGCATTTTAAATGCACAGGTATCTTGATTTAGTAGGCATTTTGGATCTTTAGTCTTATTTAGAATGAAATTATTTTCTTGTTGGATAATCTTTGAAGTAGACAAGGGCGTTATTGCCTGAGAATCCTCTTAGGCCTCCTGCTGAAATTTTCTAACATTTGTTTTTTAACAATTATGATAGTTTATGTACTTGTTAGTTGAAGTTCATAACAATGACATTGTTGCTATAGTTTAGAACACTGGCCTGGAGTTTTTGGATAGTTACAAGTGGTCCTTCACATCTCTTTAATGGGGGTCAATTCTGCATGTTTGAGAATGAATTTGAATCACATTGGGCTTTAGTTTACAACTTTGTACCTTGTATCTTTGCGTTTTTCTTGGCCTATGAGGGTCTTTATGATAAAGTATTCATTTTATGTCAAATATTCTCGCTTTGTTCTATGTTATTAGTGGCATTCATTACCTTTGTGCATGTGACTGTTTGATTCTTTACTTGTAGTTTGTTGTTTAATTATCATGTAATTTAGCTAAATGATTACATAAACATGCTCTTTTTTAATGGTTTGAAATGTATGCTGAAAATTTCATAATCAATTGGTTGAGATGAGTGGTTGTTCTTCTTATAGTTCATGAGACTGAACAAGAGTTTAAGGCAGACATTTAACATTATTAAGACAAAATTGGGCAAGGGAAAGCTGTAAAGTTATATCTAGAATAGGGGAAACAAGTGTACTAGGCTTGAGAGGTGACTCAGATATGTGGGGCCACATCAATTGTAGAACAAGTTCTTAGTGATGGTATTAACTCCATAGGTATAGTTGTTAGTAACAAATTTGACTTTAGTTGAAACTGTAATGGGTTATGAGATAACAGCTTGAGGATGAGATCTCCCACCCTCTTGGATTTTGGGTTTCTCTAGGTCAATTTTTGTCGTCTACTTCATTTTATGTGTGTAATATCCTCTCTACATTGATTGTACACAAGCTTCCATTTATCAAACTGTGAATAAACAGTAATAGTAATAAAACACAAGACACAAGATGCCCTTAGGAGTCTTGGTCAATCTCGTGAGCGGATCGTAACATCGTGCACACTCCAGGATAAGCTCACTGCACTGTATGGACCGTGGAAATCCAGCGGCATGAAAAATACCACTCTTCATAATGTTCGCATATGTTGGGGAAGGAACTTGATCTCCGACTCCGAACATCTGCTGTTGCATCTGGTCGAAGTCTAGGAAATTCATGTTTGTATCTGTGATCTCCTTCCATCTAGATGAAATCTTAAGCTTTGGATAAAGTCCAGTCTTCAGCATCTTCAATAGTTCTTTCCTTTCCTTATATCCAGACTTCGACATCGCACCTGTACGAAGCTTGAAGTTAGACTTAGGAAAATAAATAATGCTCTTAATAAAATTCCTGACTTTCTAAAGATTTAGAGCATGGAGTCAGGAAAGTAATCCATACACTTGGTAAATTTTGACAATTAGATTCAAAGTGTGACAACGCTAGGGCATGTAAACCCTCTATAAAATTAATTAATACCTCCTTATGCTTAGAAAATATGCAAGCTAAAATGCAAAGGAGTAGACCAGATTAATGATGACTAAGGAAAGGTGTGAAAGGTTGTGTTTTCACACAAAGTATGTCTGAAGACACCTTCTGCAGTTAACAATGGAGGTCAACAATTCTGAAGACAATCTGAAAATCAGACTTTTAAAACATGTTGTAATCTTAAAAAATGTGCATGAACTCGATAAATTTCTGAGGACAAGTTTGAAAATTGATTACTTCAGACTTACAGCACCTTGCAAAGTAGTAAAAAATCCTTGAAAATGATGGAAAATAGTTATAAGGAATCAGCTCCAAGCAAAATCGCCAAAGTGGTTAGGTAGCTGGAAATGAAAATTTCTGAGGACAACCGCCTAACAATGGAGACCTGCAACAGCGATAAGATGGTCTGAAAATGCACAGAAAACTCCACAAAACACCTCCAAATGCAAATCGCCTAAGTTGGAATTGGCTGGGCAAAGAAGATTGAAGTCTGAAAATTAATGGGCAGCCATTAATGGAGGTCAAATCTGAAGACAAACCTCAGATCTGAAGCGAATCAGCAAGCTGGGAATGATGGCAGCCACCAAGCATGCATGGAAAATCATCAAAATGTGGCACCAAACCTCTCCAAATGAAAATCGAAATTTTCCCAGCTATGGCGCCAAAGTCAAAATTCTGAAAATGTCATGAATGGTAGCTTTTTCCTCTTAGTTTCACCACACAAGCAATGTGGGATAAAACACTTGCTTAAATACTTGTTTGGTAAAAAACTAACTTGCTTCTAGAAGGTTAAAATATTAAATGTTTATTGCAAGTTATTAAATTTTGCTTTTAAAATTTTAAATAATCATTAATCATTATTTAAACGCAATTAAAAATGGGGCTCACTTAATAAATATTTCAATTTTAAATCAAAATTGAGCCTCCAGGGGAAAAATCCCTTTAAAAAACATTAAAGTGTCAAAAATTTCCCCATAAGGGAAAAGCGATCCTAGCTTGGATAAAAATCCACGCTCAAATTTCATCAAAATGCATTTAAAACTTCCCAGGGGAAAATCGATGGCAGTCTGGACACAAAATCCACACTCCAAATTCACTTTACTTGCAAAAAATACTCCCTGGTGGAAAATCGACCTCTGTCTGGATGAAAATCTGGACTTAAAACTCATCAAAATGCTCTTAGTGGAAAATCGACTTGGGTCTGGACTGAGAGTCTGCACAAAAATCTGCACTAACTTGTCACAAAACATCTTGGTGGAAAATCAACCTAGGCATGGAATCATCCTTAACGTTGTCCGCACTCTAGTCCGCACTCTTAGCGGAAAATTGATGGTAGTCTGGAAAAATCCTGACACAGCGCCAAATTTTACCATTTCCAGGGGAAAATCGATTCAGGTATGAATAAACAGTGGTGGAAAATAATAACCAGTATGGATTTCAGGGGAAACCTATGTGTAGTGTCGATTTTGAGTGGGGGAAAAGGGTGGGTAGTTTGGAATATGAGGGGAAAAGCACCTCTAGCATGAAATTTGACCTTCTAACCCTTGGAATATGAATTTCCCTTAGGAATTTGACATTTTAACCACTCAAAATAGCTTAGAAACTAAAAAATTAGGCTGGCTTTAGGCAAATTTTCCAAAATATTGAGCGAAACGCTAGGAAATTATCGGGATAAAGTGCGAAATCAACTTAAATAATACCTTAGGAGCGAGAAAACAACTCCAAAAGGTCTGGGAATACCTTGGCACTTTAAAATCACTGATGCGCGTGTTTAAAAACACGTTAATGCTCAAAAGGTCAACACTTAGACAAAATTTAGGATCATTAAAATATCAACGTTTGCAACTTGATCCTATAACCTCAAAAACCCTAGACGGCACTAGGCATGATCAAAACTCCGAGACTCGGGCACGGGAAACGCAAAATTGCCCACTGAGCAGCCAAAACTCTAACCTAACAACGCAGAAAGCCGGAAAAGAGGGGGTCCCCGTTAGCAATGGGGCGATGTGTGAAAAGGTCACAACAAAACTGTTCACCACAACTAAGCCCAAGGGTGTGGAACATCCAACCAAGACAATTCAACCCCTTGGCCCACAAGTGGCAGTAACATCTAACCAAGACAATTCCATCCAAGTTGGGGTGGTGTTCACATTGTGGGAACCGGTCTGCTGCTTCTTCTTATAATGTTTATTTGTTAATCTCTATATGATTTTTTGTAGGAAAAATAGATAGATTATATTAATAATTAACAGAGTCTAATTAGATTAGTAATTCCATTAGTAACTAATTTAAAATACATAATAGAATAAATATATTAAATATTAAACTCCATCACTTTGCATACCAATTACTTGCTAGATTATAAGTTTGCTATTTGCAGGTTCTAGATTCAAGTTTGCTGTTGCAGGTTATCTACAAATGATCCGGTTGAATTCCTTCATGCCAATTGCTTATTTTTAAGTCATGTCTTATTTTCTGATTATAGTTACCTTTTCATTGGATGATCCATTATGGATACCTTTTCTGAATTCAACTCAGATTTCAGAATTTCTTATCTGATCTTACTCTGCTCTCCATCTCCTCTATCTATGGACAGATCTCCCTTTAATACATGCAATCGGGATGGAGTCACACCTCTTCATCCCATCGTTTCCCTTTGAAGGGCTACACCTTTTCATCTATGCTAACCACCATTCTTAAGGATAAATACAATAATTATCCTAAGTCAAACTCAGCTGGCCCTGTTGATAATTATATTTGTTTAGCTTAGCTGGCCCTCTTCCCAACAATTTATTAATTTTTCAAGTAGCCAATGATCTCCCTTAAATCAGGTTGGCCCTCCATTAAAATTAATTGCTACCCCTTTGTTCTAAACTAGTCGGCTCCCTTTATATAGGTAATTGCTGCCATTTTTCCATGAGTTGCCTTCTTATCTAATTCATTTTCCTTGAGTTGGCCCTATCCTTTATTTGTTTTAATTGCCCAAGTCTATTATTTATAACTGCTTGCGATCCAATTTGATTAAGGCTGTGGCTGCTTAAGTGGGGGCATGGCAATGTGGAAACCCAAGATGGGAATAGCGCCAGTGAGAATAGCTGCTTGGATCTACTGCCCAAATCCAGCCTCACAATATAAATGAATCACTTACAACATGAAATAGGCACCAACCTGCTAGAGACACCAATCCCCAATTGTGTTTGCAGGCACCAACCTACTGGAGACACCAATCCAAACACAAAGATCTAAGCACCAATTCAATAGGTAAGACACCAATCCTACTGAAGTACAAAGATATGGATTGCAGACCTTCAAGATTGAAAATTCAGCTTGCACTTGATCTGATCACCCTTCAGACACTCTCACACTGCATATGATCTTCTGATGATATCGTACAATAATTGGAATGCAACTCACATCACATTAAATCTGACTGTACAACAATCACTCTGATAATTAAATTGAAGCCCTAATTGCATAGCATTCCAGCGGCAACTACTACCTAGGTCAGAGCCTAGATCACTGTATATATGCATTGCAATTACAATTACATTTACATTCATATGCTGGACCAAAATATAAAAGCAATATCTACAAGCCGGTAATCAATTTGTCTGATCTCTTTGTTTTTGCTCAACCATGTTAGAAACACTCCGCAAGACCACCAAGTCTGCTTGTGGCAAGGAGTCAACACTCCCCCTCATTATGTACTTACTCTTGATTCAAGAGGAAGAAGCAACCACTCCCAACTTCTTCCGGAGATACTCAAAAGTAAATTTTAGGAAGGGGTTTTGTAAAAATATCCGCAATTTGTTCAACCTTGTCATCTTCTTCTGAAACCTTAGGTTTGTATTGTTTTATCAATACTCACATTGACACTCCTTTGACATCAAAGACAACTCTCCTTTGACATCAATGACAACATATGTTCAACATAAAGGAGTATGTGCTCCAATTCCTCACAAATGTAGACGAACTTGCAACCTATTAAGAAAAATTTAGAGAGTTGGAAGTATAAAAGAAAAATTTAGAGAGTTGGAAGTATAAAAAAAAAATTTAAATTATAAAATATAAATAAAACTTAAAAGATAAAAGATTTCTTTTATAAAACTTACTTGCAATCAAATTTTTATTGCAAGAGGTAGTGGGTGTGTGAATGATTAGCCATGGAAGTACCACCAACTATGAGCATTGAGCATATACTTGTCACAAAGAGCATCAATACTAAAGTTGTTTGAGTGTACACAATCCTTGAATCATTCGTCATTGCTTCTCCAATGTTAGGATAAATGAAGAGTCTACGAAATGTTGCTAACTTTAACATCTCTACATGGGGATTCTTGTTGACACATAGAGGAGCTCAATACTATAATATTTGGGACATAATGCAAAAGCAAAAAGATGTAGCTAGGTGGTCATTTTGTTTTATCTCTCTTCAATAATTTTGCGTAGTTGTTTGAAGAAAGTTCCTTTAGGATCTTGCTTTTTTGTATTTATGATGGCTTTCATCTTCATAATTATTGAGTCGATGCCATCATATGCCTCTTCCAAACAAGGCTCATCCATGTATGTATATCAGATCATAGTCAACATGGGTGTAGTGAAATTGAGGAGATATTTAGCATGATCTTGCTAAATGTCATCTAGGATCATATGCTTAATATTTTCTATAGATTTGGTGCTAGATTGCCTCCATATGAACCAATTTGGGCTGATAACCATGTTAGAAAATGCTTCACAAACCTTCACAACTCATCTCAAGACAATTTTGTTGGAGGCAAAATGCGTCTTCGCAACCTATTTGAAAATCAAATTGAAAAAATTAAAATTTGCAAAATAAAAAATATATAATTTATTTAAGTGAAATATATTTGTTAAAATAAAAATTATTGTATCACTTACTTTCAACAGCTCTAATTTTGAAAATGTTTTTAATATGCTCTTATGACAAATGGTTCTGGTGATGAACATTTGTATCTCTTCAGCCTCAACATATGCCTTTTTTATCCAATCAATTTAGGTTTCAATTTTTTGTTGCATAAGGTTTTGGAAGTGGACAGCACAAGGTGTCCAAAAATGTGTGACTAACACTTCTAAACCAATAACCCAGCTGCCCTAAATTTTTGGCATTGTCTATTATGACTTGAACAATGTTCGAAGCCCACTTCTTCAATGGCATGAGAATGTTAGCAACAAATGCACCATCTTGCACCTTCTCTTCACAATCCACTGCTCTCAAAAACATTGCCCTTTAGGGGACATTGTAATAACATTGATCAATGGCCAACTTCTTGCATCTTTCCATCCATAAAAAAACATTGGTCACTTTCTTTCGGTCCACAAAATCCTTATAGGCTTCAATGATCCTTTACGAACTTCACCTCTTTTTCCAAGAAGGTACTTTGCACTTTCTCAAAGCCTAGGGCTTTGTACCCTTTTTGAGCCTCAATAATTTCTCTCGCCATTTGCTATCAATATGGTGCACAAACAATATTGAAGCCAATCTATTTGCATAGAGATATCTTGTTATGTGTTAATTGGCAATCTCCCAAGATCTGTTTGATCTTTTGTGTAAAGGCCACACACTGTTCTTGATGTGTGACAAAAAATGGGTGGTTCTTTATAGGTTGAAGATTAGTTGGTGGAGGGGGCTTCATTCCTCTAAATTCTTATTTTAACAATTGATGATACGATTTGCGGCTTGATGCTTGATTTGCTTTTTTTGCACATTAATATATGCCATGAATTTTGCTTCTTGTATGGGTACACCATTTTTTCTTGGGCAAGCTTTGATGCTCAGTCCAAGGATGAGGCACAAATGACCTTTCACTTGACTAACATCACACCCACTACAAAGCCAAACATAATCTCCACTACTTGAAAGCTGTTATACCATATCAACATTTTTTTGAAGGGGAGAATTTCGATCTATTTTGAAGCGGACTTGGCTAATGGAGCTAGAACTGGTTGCCATTGTAATACCTCTGACATCATGTTCAATAAATAACACATTTGAATGATCAAGACAAGTGAAAACAAAAAAATATATATGTACAACTTAACTCATTTAAAAAAAAATTAAACATGCGTTAGATATTCCTAGAAGAACGAAAATGAAACAAAAAATTCAAACAAAACAAGAGTTCATTTGTTAAAAAATTGTAGAAAAAAAAACAAAACTTGAAAAAAATCTACCTCTTTTGCAGAACTCTTCCTCTACAATCTCCTTGACAATAAATGGGCTCTCACAAATGCTTAGGAATAGCAAACCAACTACTTTGGAATGTTTATTGAACAATTGCCAACTTTATTTGTGCAATGGCAAGAAAGAATGACAGTTCAACAAGGGTGAATGATGTTTTTGTTTTGCATTCACAATAAGAGAAATTACTATTAGATTAATATTTGCATATCTTATTATTAATGGTCAATAATGTATTTCCAATTAGATTAGATTCTTTCTAATTTAGTCTTCTGTTATTAATTGTTTCTTTAGGAAACATTGTCAATGTAATTGCCTGTATGTACATTCTCATTTGTTAAATAAATCAAGCAATTACCATTGTAACATGGTATCAGAGCTTTTAAAATCTTGGGCAACTTAAGATTTTGTAATTCGTGAATTTCATGTGAAATCTTTTCTGTCTTTTTTGCTCCAGTTCGTGGGTTCGTTTTTTCTGAAAATTAAAGGCATTCGTTTATGTTTTTCCATGGGTTAATTTCATGGGTGCATTATGTGAGATTTTTCTTTGTGCCTTGTTCCCTCCAGCTCACATCTTGTTCTTGGTCGGATTCAAGTGAAGAATCGCGACTTGCTTTGTGTTTGGTATTGCGTGAAGATTCTTTTAATCGCATGATTTTTCCTTGTTGTCGTGACATTTCTTCATTACGACATGTGTTTGCGTGTGATTTTATCTATTTGCCGTCGGGTTTCACTGCGTTCGTGCACAATCGAAGGGTTTCTCGATGTGTTTTTGCGAAGGGTTTCAACGTCTTTTTCTGGGTCTTCATCTGCGTGTGGGTTTGTTCTTTTGTGTTGCACGAGGGTTTGCAGTTTTTCGAATTTTTTTTCAGGTCAGCTAGTGTTTTTAAGCGAGGGTTTTTGAGTTTATTCTCTTCTTCTGTGATGCGATTTTCATTTTTTCTTAGCTTGCGATTTCCAGTTTTTGAAGCTTGTGGCTAGGGTTTGAGACAATTTTTTTTTGCTGAATGCACTAGGGTTTTTGTGGTGGCTCTTATTTCCTGGGTGCTTTTATTTTCGACTGCTAGTGTTTCATAGTCTTTAGTTTTATGTGCATTGGGATCCATGCCGAGTTTCCTGCAATCGGCTTCTGACTATTTTTTCACTAGTTTTTTGCCTCTTTTGTTTACCTCATTATTCGTGCCTTGGAAAGTGTGAAAGATGGCGTCTTTGACCAAAATAATGTTGGAAGGCAGTCAGAAGTTCAATGGTCGCAACTACAACACCTGGAAGCAACGGGTAATGACAATTTTTGAGTATTGATGCCCTGATCAGATTGTTTTGAGCAAGTCTCCTTGTCCTACAATGACAGGTTTAGATCAGGACAGATTTGTTGTTGGAATTGGGAAACCGTGATGCTTATTAAATTGGCGGTCATTGATGATCAACTGCCTCAAGTATCCTCCGGCAAGACAATTGCTGAAATCTGGGATCATTTGAAGGACCTACATGAAACGTCCGACAAGAGCTGCACGTTCTTTCTCAAGAACATGCTTTTTTTGATCATGATGGATGAAAAGATGTCTCTGCAGGAGCATCTAATGAAAATCAAGGACATCCATGATTAGTTGGAGGCGATTGGTCGGAAGATGGAGGAAGATATGGTAGTCATCACTCTAAAAAGTCTACCAAAGTCTTATGAGCACTTTATTGAGACACTCAACATTACCTCAACTAATGTTGACTTGAAGTTTCCAGATCTTTGCAACAAACTTTTGCAGTAGGATCATTGGAGACAACAGTTTGGTAGTGGTGTTAGTTCGTCCTCCACAAAATAGGCCTTCTTAGCTAAATCAAGCAAAGGGAAAAGTCAGTCATCTTAGCAGAAAGGCCCAGGTCAATCCCATGACAGCTCCAAGAAGAACATTCAGTGCAACTATTGTCACAAGTATGGTCACATGAAGAAAGACTTTAGGCAACGCTTGACTTCTGAACAAAAGAAGCAGGGAGGGTCTCAGCCGAAGGCTAATGTTGTAGAGCACATTGAGTTGAAGGAATCTGCCTTTTATGCCTTTATGGCTAAAAGACCTGTAGATCATGTTAAGTCCTCTGCCTAGTACATTGATTCTGGTGCTTCTTGACACTTCACTCATCGGAGGGATTGGTTCACATAATATATGCCTTTCACTGATTTAGTGATCTTTGGAGGAGGGGAAGAGTATAAAGTTGTTGGCAAGGGCAACATGTAGATTCAATCTGGTGGGAGGAATTTAATTTTCCTCAATGTATACTATGTTCCAGGCATGGAATTCAACCTTCTCTCTGTCAGTTAGCTTATGAGACACTCTCCTTGGCTAGATGTGGTATTCAGTTCACACAAATGTAGTATTGTTGATTGGGAGACTCACACTATAGTTGTTTTGGGTATTGAGGATCATGGTCTTTATAGACTTGTTGACACTGGTGATTTTCAAGAGCATGCCATGGTAGCCAAAAGTTCTTCCATCAACAATCTCTGGCATCAGTGGTATGCGCATCTGAACATACATTATCTCTCTCTGCTAGTTCGAGAGGGTCTAGTTGTTGGCTTACCTGAGATTCAGACTTAGAATCATGGAGTTTGCAAAGCTTGTCAGGCTGGAAAGCAGCATCGGACTCCATTTTCAAATGGTGATTCTTGGCGAGCTTCCAAGGTATTACAGTTTGTTCATGCTGATGTTTGTGGACCAATGAACACTCCTTTAGTTATTGGGTCCAGGTATTTTTTGTTATTTGTTGATAATTTTAGTCGCCAAATGTGGGTGTATTTTCTTAAACAAAAGGCAGAGTTGTTTAGCATGTTTCAGAAGTTAAGGCCTTAGTAGAAAAAGAGTCTGGTCAAAACAAATAATAACTCTTAGGTTAGACAATGGGGGGGAATTTTGTTCTTATGATTTCTCCAACTTCAATGCACAACATGGCATCAAGCGTCAACTTACCACACCATACACCTCTCAGTAGAATGGTATTGTTGAGTGGAGAAACCGCACAATCACCAAAATGGCCCGGTCTATGTTGGAACATAGAAGTGTTTCAAATAAATTTTGGGCAGAAGCGGTCTACATTGCTATCTATCTTCTAAACTAGTCTCCCACACAGGTTGTGAAGAAGAAGACCCCAGAGGATGCCTGGTTTGGCAGGATGCCCAAAATTAGTCACCTAAAAGTCTTTGACTCTACAACTTATGTTTGGATTTCAAATGCCAAACGCACCAAACTGGATTCCAAGAGCCAGAAACTCATGTTCACAGGATACAGTGAAAACCACAAAGCATATCAGTTGATTGATGTAGACAAAGATCGTCTCATATTCAGTTGGGATGTTGTTTTTGATGAAGAACAAGGGCCTTTTCAGTCTCTTCTCCTGTTTTGAGCCCTAAGGATCAGCCTTTGAAGGCTAAGGATTTGGGTGTTTGTCTTCCCTTAGGTACACTTGATGGGAGGGATTCAGTAGACTCTGACTTGAAGTTGAGGAGTCTCTCTGGCATGTTATTGCACCACTCGACTTTCCTTAGGAAAATGTTGATCTTCATCGTGATGAACCTGTTCCAGCCATCCCAAGTCCCGTTGCTCCTCTTGAATCAGATGTTGGTACTTTACTCTTCGCTAAATGGTGGGCCAAGACCATAGGTGATCTTCATGATGATGAGCTCATTGAGGGTAGATTGTCTAGAAACAAAAGCAAACAACAACATACAATAAATTTTGCTCTTATGGCCAACATTCATAGTGTTTGAACCTCAAACATATATAGAGGGTAAAGGTATACCTGAGTGGGAATAGGCTATGGAATCTCAACACCATAGTCTTTTGAAGAACAACACTTGGGTCTTGTCTGATCTTCCACCTGGGAAGAAGCCCATTGGCTGCAAATGGGTGTATAAAGTTAAGTGTAAGGTTGATGGAACCCTTGATAAGTACAAGGCTCGACTAGGTGCTAGAGGGTTCTCACAGAAAGAGGGCATTGACTATAAGGAGACTTTTGCTCCTACAACCAAAATGAGTACAATTTGGCTTGTCCTTGCCATTTCAGCCTAGTTTGGTTGGAAAGTCCATCAAATGGATGTCAAGAGTGCCTTCCTCGATGGTGAGTTGCAGGAAGAAGTCTATATGACGCAGCCTCCTGGTTTCAAGGTTGCCGGTAAAGAGCACCAGGTATGCAGATTGGTGAAAGCACTCTCTTGAAATAGGCTCCTCGGGCTTGGTACATAAAAATTGATACGTACCTCGGTGATCAAGGCTTTCAGAGGAGTTCCGATTCCAATCTATATGTCAAAACTACTGGTTTTGATATTCTTCTACTTGTCATCTATGTTGATGATCTGATTATTATTGGTAGTTTGATGCTTAGGTGTTGTGGTTTGGCAGACAGATGGCAGTATCTTTATCTCTTAGTCAAAGTATTCCAGGGGTTGGCTAGATAAGTTTCAGATGCATGATTGTAAACTTGCATCCACACCTATGGAGAAAGGGCTGAAGTTGTCAACCAAATCGGATTCACCTTTGGTGGATGAATCAACGTTTAGGCAACTAGTGGGCAGTCTCATCTACCTCACTGCCACTAGACCCGACCTCAGTTATGCTGTGTGCTACATCTCTTGCTTCATGACAACTCCTAAAGATGATCATTGGGTTGCAGCGAAGTGTGTGTTGAGATATGTGAAGGACACTTTTGACTTTGGCATTTTGTATGGCAGAAGCAAAGATCCTAGACTCATTGGTTTCATAGATTCGGATGGGGCAGGTTCTGTTACATTTGGGTATGTCTTCAATTTGGGCATTGGTGCAGTCACATGGACCAACAAGAAGTAGTAGGTGGTAGCTCTTTCCTCGATCAAAGCAAAATATCGCGAATCTGTTAAAGCAGCTTGTGAGGCAGTTTGGCTTTGAAGGATGCTTTCTAACATGCAAATGTCTCAAGCAAATCCTTCACCCCTCTTTTGTGACAATCAAGCGGTGCTCAAACTTGCCAAAAGTCCAGTCTTCCATGAATGAACCAAGCATGTTGAGGTTCATTGTCATTTCATCCGATAGATTGTCAAAGACGGATCAGTTTAGTTGTAGTATGTTCCAATTGAGGATCAGACTGTAGACATCCTCACCAAGTCTTTGAGCCCGGACAAGTTTGTAAAATTTAGGGGGCAACTTGGTGTAGTTGATAGATTGACCATTAAGAGAGGGTATTAGATTAATATTTGCATATCTTATTATTAAAGCTCAATAAATAGATTAGATTTTTTCTAATTTAGTCTTCTGTTATTGATTGTTTCTTTAGGAAACATCATTAATGTAATTGCCTATATGTACATTCTCATTTGGTAAATAAATCAAGCAATTGCCATTGTAACAATTACTTTGTTTTTTTGTCTTCAAAATGTCTTGGAATCCACATTTTAGGGTTACTAGGGGGAATCTTTGGGTTTTTGGTCAAAGTCAAAAGTCAAAGTAGAAGAAAAAAATTTAAAAAATGGTCAAATTTGTCAGTTAGGCGTGAAAGGCAGTGAAATTCATTGTGGTTTCGCTTAGGTTTGTCTTGGATGGACCCACAGGTCTGGGATGGGACCTTTGATGGCCTCTTATTTGGATTAGATCCAGATTCATATCGGATTCATATTTGAGACAACTAGGGCCTGAATCAGTAGACCCAAGGCTTGAATTGGAAGACCTCAGTGCCTGAACCAGTAACATAGCTTAACAACACTAGACTTAATATGCAGGGATCGCTTTTAACTTCTTTCTACATTTTGCATAAGAAACAACTTAATTAATCAATGCACATTAAGGTTGAGTAAGATTTGTGTTGATGAATTATGTAGTGGAAGATTTTTGCCAACTATGCTTTAGATTGGTATTAGAGTAGGTTTTCTTGGATTTTGTAGTTTATTTTGCTTGATCAGTTTTGCCAATATATGCCCATGATTAGATTGGTGGGTACAAGTGAAAAAATAGAATAATTTCCTGTGCAACAAGAGAGAGTTTAGAGATTGGATAAGAAGAGTAAGAAGAATGGTATGTGATGATGCTACAACTCTAATGAAAAAGAGAGATTTTCTCAAGCTGGTTAAAGATATGGCAGGCATCTCTAACTAATGGAAATACTAGAAAGCATTATGGAGGCACTAATGTAGACAATGGGGATGTTTTTAGAGAATCCTAAGGCCTCAAAATGTAGTTAGTCTGTCATGAGAAAGTGCAGTCTTATGATGATCAAAGCCTTCCGACAACACTTCTTCTTGAACAAGTTTAACCATTGGTTGGCACAATTTGAGGCATATTTCAGTATGCTTGCTCTTGGTTTTGAAAACTGTGCTCAATCTTTGGCAAAGTTTTCTTTAATGCCTGCTTGTTCTTAAGATGAGTTGAAAGACTAATCAACACTCAATTCTATCCCATATGTCATTAAGAAGATTATTCTTTTAGCCTTAATGGGCTGATAAATGTAATGCCCCCTTTTTAATTCTTTTAGTTTCAAACCCTAGCACACAATATAAACTTGCACAATTGATTATCAATAAGAATTCTTGATATTTTGCTTACTGATCTAATATTTACTCTCAAATTTAAATTTTTCAAATTGCTTTGGATACTGAGAAATCTGCGCAGACTTATATCTGGTATTATTTTCTGTAGTACTGTTGATTTCCTTTAGGTCTGCAGCAGTTTAATATAATGGACTCCTTTGGTAAATAACTTCTAATCTGCCTGACTTAGGGTTTTTCATCCATAAGCTCAGCAAAGAAAGTAAAAGGGTTTTCGTCCTTCAATTTTCAGGCTTTGAGGGGTTTCATCCTCAAGCTGTTAAGATACAATCCATGTTCCACAGGACAAGCAAACATATATAAAAAAAATGTATTTAATGATGAGACAATTCACCTTGCTTGAATTTTCTTTATACCCTTCTCTCCCAAAGGACACAACTCCTTTCATGCTTTTTTTATAACAAACTATATGTGATTAACATCTAGTCTTTCCCTTAAACAGGCACAGCTTCCTAAATAAGCCCACAAATATGTTGGGAATTTTTTTTTAATAGAATATAAGGAATTGTGGTTGTAGGGAGTGTTAATGCTAATAGCTACATGTTGTCACATGAAATTGCACCTTGCTGAACCAGGTCCAGCACTCTAATGACACAATGGAAATGACCTCAAGGTGTGGGACCCTTGCGAAATGAGGTCAGATCTCAGGAGAAGGCCGACTTCCTTGCTAATTTAGATGCAGAGGCGCTGATCCAACTCAGCACTGAATAACCCTACATCTAATCCTATTCTATCAACCTTGCAGGAGGAAAGGGAAAGAGTGCAGAAAATTAAAGGGGTGGTGATGCACCATGACTAGAATATGTATCTTCTAGCTTAATATTGTACATAGAATCAACAAAATCACAAAAGTAACACACAACTCTACTTTACCAACATTAGAAAAGTAAACATGAAGGTTAGGCCAAGGACACCAAAGGGGCAGAAATAACCCACAATCAGCACCCACAGTAGATTAACACAACATGTGAACCTTAATAAAGATGATAAACATCATACATGCATAGAGGCAACAAGGTTTACACAGTATACATGCACAAAGAGGAGGTAGAAGCAGTAGATTTCATTAATATAGAGGCATTAGCCAAGTTACAGTAACAAAGATGCAAAAATTACTGAAGTGTATGTAGAGAATTGAGGGAGAATGCTTACAATGAGCACAAAGGTGCCTTTTATTCATTTGTTGGGTGCTAGAAGAATATAGGGCACATGAATGGGCTAGAAACCCTAGTTTCCCACACAACCAATCATATGTAGGCATGGGTACTTCAAATCTCGAGTTGGGGGTGTGAAAAAACATTCTTGACACCATAGCCATGCCCCAACTTTGATGAATTCGTGGAAGAAGTGTAGAAACCCCCATGAAGTCAACTGCAAAAATCACTACAAGGATGACCCTTTGACAAAAGTAGTTTGCCATACAGTAAATGAGCATGGTCTTCATATCCTCCATTATAATCCATGAAAAATGCATTTAAAATCCTTTTTATAGCTCCATGGATCAAGATTTGGTAGCTGTGGGAGTTGTTGTAGCATTAATGGTGATTTTTGGGTTGAAATGTGAATTTTTTTTGGACTTGTCCGAATATCCTTGGGGGACCCAAAGTTCTATTGGAACCAAAGTTTTGTTGGAATCAAAGGGAAGAGAAAGGGGACAGGGGAATAGGGAAGGAACAAGGACATTTGGACGTCCCAATAGGACCCGAAGTTTCCACAGGACCAAAGAGAGCGACATGAAACCAGGAGTAGGAATAGGGAAGGAACAAGGACATTTTGTGGGACTAGAAGTTTCAATAGGACCAAAGGGAGCGACATGAAGCGAGGAACAAGAACAATGATTTGGACTTTCCAAATGTCCCTACATGACCTGAATTTCTAACAAGACCAAAAAAAGGAAGAGGCTCCAAACTCAGCTACTTTTGGGAGTTTTTCAGATAGGTATTTGATTGAAGGCTAGGGAAGGGGAACCACAACTATTAGATGCATATTTGAGAAGGATAAACCCATTAAGATTACTTGGGTTGATATAATTGATGAGTAATAAAAAATGCATGAAATCTCAACATTTGGGCAACCTTTGTGGGATGTTTGCCTATTGAACATGGAATCTAGAAGCCTTATCAATCCATTGGGCACATAGTCATAAGGTAAATTGCAACAATTGATTTGCCTCAAAACATAAAGAATACACGTGTAGGTTTGCACTTGGATGTAATGTCCCCTTTTTGAAATAGGATTTAATAATAAACAATAATAATAAAATTGAAATATAAAAATAAAATATATAGTACAATTAAATTTAATTAAGTTTAATAAGGGTCAAAAGGCATGAAAAGAAGAGTTGCGACTCTCCCAAACATGAGATATAAAAGGGAGAAGAGTTCATTTGAAAGGGGATATGGAGGAAGGAAGGATTCATGGAAGAATAAAGGAATGGGAAGGATATAAGGAAGTGACTCTTTCAAAAGGCAGAATTTATGAAGGGTTGTATCGTTTCAAAGGGTGCTAATTGGGAAAGGTTGCGATTCTTCCCAAAGGGCAGATATGATGAAGAGGTGTGACTTCTTCCTCACATTGGAAGACATAAAGGGGAGAAGGTTTCATTTGAGAAAGACATCCAGGGGCGATCAATTTGGAAAATAATTTATTATTCTCGAAAGGCAGCAACGGAGTGTGGTGACTCAATTCTTATAAAAGGTGGTAATCTAAATGCCTCTCTTTGTTATAAATATGTAATAGTAGATTCGTATAATAATCCATTTTGAACTTAAGAAACAAATTGCAAATAGGAAGGATGTCCAACCTTCCGAGTTCATGAGAGGTGAAGGAAGACTTGCCTTCATGTTCTTATCAAGTATGCTGCCTTGAGTTGGAATGGACAACCAACCTTCCATGCTCGTGGGCCATTATGTGGAATGGAAGATCGGCCTTCCATGCTCTTTGGCTTGATCAAGGAGGACGACCATCCTCCAAGGTGAACTGAGGGATGGAAGGGGGACCCACCTTCCAGGCTCTCGCAATACAATGGCGACTAACTTTGAGATTGCGGTTTGCAACCATTTCAACCAATCCCTAATGAGATTATTATAGGAATCCACAATGGAATGGATATTGCCTTAATTAGATTTTAATATGAATAATGTTTTATATGATATCATGCTAATGCTTAGTCAAAATAGATGTTATCTTGGCCTATGGTTTAATGTCAATTTCTAGTGACTAATATTGTGTGCAGGACCTAGACCAAGAATTCTCCTATAAAGGGCATAACAATTCGTAAATTTATACTCTTAAATGTATTACATTTCCTTCTTTTGAATGGAATTGTGGTTTTAGGGCAAAATTTAGGAATATCGCCAAAGGGGACATTACATTGGAGGAAAACACAAATAACCTAGATCACACATTCCCTTAAGGAGAACACAGAATGTGTAGCAACACTTCTTTTGAAAAACAATTTTAACTAAGCAAATATTTACATTACTTAGTTGCAAACCCTTTAGAAACAAGGTTTGAGATGAACTCCATTAACTAGGATTGGAAGAACCTCACCATTCAGTCTAGAGAGATAGAATGCATTGGCCTCCTTGTAACTAGTGATGACATAGTGCCTTCCTGCTTTGGCTTTGTTCGCATCCCATCACCAAATTAACTTCCTGGAACACCTTGTTGACAACTTTCTTGTCAAAATTCCTCTTTACCTATGCTTGGCAAGTCTTAAAGGTTTTTGCATAGCTTTGTTCTTGGTTTCTTCTAACTCCATTAGCGCATCCAACTTCACTATCATAGAAGGCAACTCCAATGATAATGGGATCCTTGCTTCCCTTCCATAGACTGGCATGAAAGGAGAATTGCCAATAGCTCTTTTAGGAGTTATTTTGTCAGCCCAAAGAGCTATCTTCAGCTTACTATGCCAAGATCTCTGATTGTCTTTTATGGTCTTTTTGATTGTTTTGATGAGGTTTTTGTTGGAGGACTCATCTAGGTCATTACCCTCAAGGTGATAATTTGATGAGGTCTTTAAGTATATACCATGCTTAACTGCCAACAATGCTTATTTGGGTGCCAACAATGCTTTGGAGTTATCAAAGATGATGGTGGAAGGGCCAACAAACCTAGTCGCAATTCCATCAAGGAATTATAAAACAAAAGCCTTAGTGGCATCCTTCAAATGCAAATGCCTCTGTCTGCTTGGTAAAGTAGTTTGTGGCTGCTTAATGCATTTATGACCAGCACTAGATGGCTGGTCTACTTGGATGGGATGAAGAGGGGGGCAACTAATTTTTGCTTTTCAGAAAAGAAACATCTCTTACAATTCTTCACCCATCTGTGAGCATCATTAAATAAGGTTGGCCACTAATTACCTTGATGCCTTGCGAGTGCATTGTCACATGCAGCCTTCAAAGTGTTATTATCTTTGATTTGGGGGTAAGATAAATATTGTCTTTGTATACAATAAGGTCATTAACTACCTTATATCTTTGGATCTTTCCTTCCAAAATGTTAGCAGCAAATGCGTCCTCATATATTTTGATTTAATTAATGTCAAAGTTATAGGTTTGAAACTTGCTTACCCATTTTTGTTGTTTGTTATTTAGGTCTCTTTGGCTAGAAAAGAACTTTAAACTATTGTGTGCTCTATGTTGACCACAAACCTTCCACAAACTAAATATTGTCTGTGTCATGCCCTTCCCCCATAAGAAAGAGGTAAACTCTTTTAGACAGGCCACATCTAATAAATAAGTGTTTATAGCTAAAACCAATCAGCATTTTACTAGGGCTGAGGTGACTCAAAATAAGACAATAAATAAGAAGGCCGACTTATTGGGGTAATCACCTATTAAGAGGCTCAAAATAAATAATATATGAACAAATAAATATTAGGCTAATTAAGTAATAATCATATTCTTTAAGGGCCGGCTCATGGCTGCCTGACCGTTGGTGTTTAGCGCTCACCTTGGAGTTTTTAATCTTATATTAAATAATAAGTCTTCAAGGACGACCCCTTATGGAGCGCCTAAGTGTGCATTGAAAGAGGTTTAAATAATCAAGGGTCATCTCATTTGAAAACAGCATCTCCCTTCAAGGAGGTCGCTTACCTTGGTGAGGGGATATTTGTGAAGAGAATTATAGAGGGATGAAGGGGGAAGATGCAGAACAGAATTAAGAACCAGATCAGAAATTCAAATACTTATTTTCTGCATAAATCAAGAAGAATTACATCTGCAAATTAGCCATAAACATCAGCAATCGAGATAGAGCATCGATGAATAACTAAAGCTCTCATATACAACAATCAGACCTGATCTGAGCCATGATACACTAATCTATTGTTGGATGCATAAATATGTGTGTATTATGTATGCTTGATGTATGGGCTACAATATATGTGTAACGATGTATTTAATGAATGATCCTTAATAAAGCGATAGAGGCAACTATGTGAAACAGTGTTCCACGGGGACGCGTCCCCCCCTTTTTGGGCACGTCCCCCCGTCAGAAACGTCACGGGGACAGGGGGACGGGGACGGGGACGCGACGTCCCCCGCCGTCCCGCCACCGCCACCCAAGCGCCGCCGGGACGCGGAGAGGTCCCCGCGTCCCCGCGTCTCCCAGGGAGACGTGGAGACGTCTCCTTGGGAGACGTTTGGGCGTCTCCCAGAGAGACATGGAGACGCCTCCACGTCTCCTTGGGAGACGTTTGGGCGTCTCCCCGTCCTTCAAGAGACGTGCAGACGTCTCTCTAAGGACGGGGAGACGCCCAGATGTCTCCTGTCGCCCCCACTCATATGCAATGTTTAAAATTAAAATTTAAAAAAAAAGTGAGTTTTTAAGTTTTTTGAGGGTTAAGGGGTAACTCTAATTGGACGTGGGCCAATAGAAAAATAACACCCGACGCCTTTAGAAAATAATAACGCGCAAGGGGCGCTGCCCCTTGACCCCAACTTGGGGGCGCTGCCCCCAAACCCTCGTTGAAAAATATAGGGGGAAACCGCGCCGATAGAAGTAGGGAAAATCTAACCTCCGAGTTTGATTAGGCTCCATATAACAACACAACTTAGAAATCTTGGTATTTAGATTTAGTATTTCAAATTTCCTATAGTCTCATTTGAAATGTAATTCTTACACTGTAATACTGTCATACATCTTTTCAAAACTAGTTTTTCAAGTACTATATGTATATGTATAAGTATATGAGCACCACCACCCCGCCACCCCCCTGCCGCCGTCCCCCCACCGTCCCCAAATTTAGGCCCTTGGTCCCCCCGTCCCGGAAACGCGTCCCCCCCGTCCCCCTGTCCCCAACGCCCGTGGAACACTGATGTGAAATGACTAGATTTCCACTCTTTCTGTCAATTTGCTGCAACCAACCATGAGGTTAGGAAAGGAGTACAAGGAGGGAGAAATTGTCATGAGGTCCTCTTCTAAGCACGCCATTTCATGGTGGTGACAGATAGTCCCATGAGGCCAAGGGAGTGCAAGGAGTGCCCTGCCCTTGGGCTTAGAAGGGAAGGACATTCTGGACAACCCTATTGTGACTTATCTACCAACCTCAACAAGGGCTGCTTATTGGAATGAATACAAAGGGATGTCAATCATAGATGGCAAATAAGGAGGCACGAGTAGGGAGAGCAGATTCAAGTGTCCTCATTGGGTACACCACCTCATGAAGGATGGATGGCGGAAGGTCACATGAGGCCAAGAGGGATGGTATATCCACTCTTGAGCCTAGGTTAGATAGTCGCTTCAGGTGCCCAATCATGTCCCCTTATCTGGGCCGTTATGGTTGAAGCCCAACTAATAAATTATAGATATTATATGATTAAAATGGTTGTGAATATACATGCTCTTACCCTAGTAGTAATAATTGATAGTGTATTGTATTTTTCAGTGATTATCTAACATGATTGTAGGATCTTAACCAGGATCTGTCTTGTTCAGCAATTTAAGTTGGTAAATGATATCCCTAACTTCACTCTATTTCTTGTTTTACTTGGAATTGTGATTTTAGGGCAAAACAAGGGCATTTACAAAAGGGGACGTTGCAGCCTAAATTTTTCGAGAGTATGCATTATAGCTAACATTTCCTTAGGATAGATTGAATAATTGTTTTCAATGTCTTATAATTTTTGGCTTTCAAAAGCCATTGGATGTCCTTTTGCATTGATACCTCTCCGATTCCTCCACTCGGGGCATTACATTCTAGGATGAAGGGAAGTAAGAAATCTGGTATGGATAGTGCAAGACATGAACTTTGTATTTTCTTGAGTTTAATAAAAGACCATTGAGCAGTCTCTGTCCAGGCAAATTCTCCTTTCTTGGTTAAATTTGCTAATGGAACAACTAATTCAGAGAACTTTTTGACAAATTTTCTATAATAACTACAAAGCCCGAAGAACCCTCTCAATTGAGTTAAATCTGTTGGTGGGGGCAATCTAAAATGGCTTTTAACTTTTGTTGATTGACTTGCACTCCTTAAGCACTAATAGCATGTCCTAAATAGAGAATCTCTGTCATCCCAAAGTCACATTTGGATTCCTTAGCATAAAAACACTGTTACTCCAATATTCCCAAAACTTCATCCAAATGTTATATATGTTCCTCCCATGATTTTAGCAGATCAAACTTCCTCATTTGGTTTTTGAAACACATGGTTCATACATGATTGCAAGGTAGTGAGAACATGAGTTAAATCAAAGGGCACGATTAAAAATTCAAAATGCCTAAAATGACATCAGATAGTAGTTTTGTGCACATCTTCTCTCACCCATATTTGATGATACCTAATTCTCAAATCAATTTTTAGTGTAAAACTGCACTATGCAATTCATTGATTATCTCATTAATTCTAGGAATTGTATATCTATTTTTAATAGTTTTCTTGTCTAATTCCTTGAAATCTATGCATGTTTGCATAGTCTGATATTTCATCTTCACTAATACAACTGACAATGTAAAAGGGCTAGAACTTGGCCTAATATGACCCATCTGCAGAAGTTCCTGTAATATCCCTTGCTGCTGATTATGGCCTTAAAATGCTGAAGATAGGCTCAAGGAATATTGTCAAATAGTTGTCCTACAACCCTTAAACTTACTGTTACCAAAATCTGATTGCTTTCTTGATGTTTATGACTCAAGGTGTAATATCAAACAGTTCACATACAAACATTTAGCTTGCTGGTCTGAGTTTCAGACTGATAACCTTGCGTGTTATTGACACAAGAAGGGCTTTGCATAACATGCTGTGTTATTGACACCGGTACACATGGAATGTATTTGCAGAAGATTTCTATGATATCTAAATTATAAACTCAATGCAATAATGACTCTTTTGATTTTTCAAATGCATATAGATGAATTTTCAAATGAAAATGTGCACCTACAGCCAAGAGACATTTTCACAAACACTTGGCATACAAGTTTCAGATTGAACAAACTGAATATTGAATAATGTTGTCATAACATTTTGATTACAATTTCAGTCTCTTAGAGAAGCAAAACAACTTTATTTCTTCAAGGACGATTGACATATGAAACCTTATTGGCTGTCTAAAATTCTGAAGACTAGTACTCAGAAAACCATTATTGACAAATATTGATCAAAAACCTGATTCGCAGATGCCAGAATGAAGAGTGTCCCTCAGCGAGCATAGAGGAATTTTCTGAAGATTTTTGGAGGCTCCAAGGATGAGATCGCCCCACTAGGAGCTGACCGCCTTATGCCCTCAAGTTACAGATTCAGGATAAAATAAAATAGGCTGTCTTCAGCTTCCAATTTGTTATGAAAATGATTGTTTTGATCCCACGAAACTAATGCACCAATGCCCACAAAATTCCGATCAACTAACAGAGAGAAATGAGTGAAAATGTGGGTATTAATGGGTCTGATCGCCCCCCTTACAGACCTGATAATGTCTTCAGAAATTACCTTCAAACACCCTGGAAATGCTCTCACAAAGATCGCCTATCTCCTCAATGAAGTGCAGGTTTCAAAACATCAAATACACATCACTCTGAAGCATTCTTCCCCATTCGTACTTCATGAATGCTGAAGCCAAAAACTCAGTAAGCTCAAATGTGAAAGACTGAAGTATCCTTCACTCTCTATTGCAACCCTTCGGAGGATCTTGCACCACCCCAGTTATGCCAATCAATGAGAGTTATCGTTCTCAATGACCGAAATGATCTGCAGAAACCCTAGGCTCCACAAGCTCAATATCACAAAAGATGTCAAATATTCGATGACAAAATAATGAGCCTCACCCTCTATTTATTCTTTTCCTCACATGGCTTGGCCTCCTTCTAGAAGATTCTCTTTTATAAAATAATATTTAATTGCACTTTAGATAATATTAAAATATAAAGTGCAATTGACATCATACGTGAGAAGACATTATCTCACCTAAATTCATATAAAAATAAAATGTGAAGCCACAAGCAACTGCCCAAGTGACCCTCTAAACAAATCATATTAGCCTACGAGATCCAGGAATAGGCTAAACCCTCGACGAACTAACCCTCATGAAAATGGGGACATCATAGTTCCTTAATTGTTTTTTCAGTTTTCTCCTTAAATCTTCTTGGATTTTTATAAGGAGTAGTAATTACTGATTTTGTTCTAGTTTTTTGTTCTATTATGTGTTGAAACTTGAAACCCTCTATTATGAGTCAATCCTAAAGGAATGTTACTGATAACAATTCTATGCTTGTCCAAGAGCGTTTTGTATATCCACATGATAAGCTTTCTTACTTGTAATGGTTTTAGAAGTTATTGAGGATTGTTTTGCCCATGTTACTTGTCCACTCCCAAAAATCTTTCCATTCTTTTACTTGATATGACTCTAGGAGCTCCACTAATAATGCCTTGTAACACCATGTCTTTATCTTCTAATTTGAACCTCCATAGTTTGATAATTTTGTGTGAATTGTCCTAAAGTGTGTAGTCTGTCCTCTCCTAAAACCTACGTAACCCGAGGACGCGTTCCCGGCTTGAAAACCCCTGTCCCAGTCCTGGGTGTTAGTTTTAGTGATCGGATTAGCAATATAGAACAGAAAATCAGATTGCAAAGTAAATCATACACATAACACACATGTACCCTGGGAAAACCTCCCTCTTGGAGGAAAAACCCAGCAACCAAAGATCTCAGATTTGATTAGATTAGATATAGCAGTAGATTACAATACTGCCCTTCTAGGGCAGACAAAGAACTTATCTGAATCACAGCTCAGGTCAGACTTGCACAATCGCCCAGATTGTTAATTGTAGATCATGTGAGGGAGTTCACTTGCCCTAGAACAGATGTAGCACAACTTGAAGTAGGTTCAGCAGCATTGGAGGAGGTTCGGCAGCCTTGGGGCAGGCTCGGCAGACCTAGGAGCAGGTTCGGCAGACCTAGGAAGATGTTCGCCCAGCTAGTAGACAATTTCGCTGACTAAAGAATCAAATTCACTGCTTATCTTGTGCAGACCACAATTACATTACGGCAGATGATATTCGCTTGAGTTATGTATATTGTGATCTCAAGTCACTTCCTTTATATACATGCCCTTAACCTTTATGCCTAGGTCAGCTTTGGCGCCAAATTACAAATTCACAAGTTACATTCGCCATTATAGGGTCAGACCAATATCACAAGTTACATCGGTTAGGGCCTGACCAATAACACTTTACAAGTTACATATTAATAGGTCCCGACCTATTGAATTTACAAGTTATACATGACGTGTGCCCAAATAGGCCTAGTTAAACAATAAATTTAAAGGCTGAAGGCCACATTAAAATTTACCAAGCTAGGTTGGCCCAATCAAGGAATACAACCTAGCTACATTTTCAACACTAGGGACGTTTCGGGGACTTGGGGATGGCTAGGGGACGTTTCCCCCCCGTCCCCAAAATGTGGGAATTTGCTGGGGACGTCTTCGGAAATGGGGGACATTTGCCCCAGCCATGGGGGACGTTTGTACGTCTCGGGGATGGAGGGGAATGGCTGGGATGTCCCCAATCCGTCCCGGGGACGGTTGGGGTTAGTTAAAAACATTTAAAAAGTGTCATACTTTTAAATTATTTTTTTCCTAATGTGGGCCCCAAATTATTTGTCCAAAATCGTTCCAATTATTTGTTAGGAATTGCATGCAGAAAATATCAATTAAATGCAAATAAAATAATAAAAGTTATTTGAGCTTTTGGGGGTGCTGCTCTCGAAAACCCCACCCTGTACCGCAACAGGGAGTGTGCTAGGGGCATTGCCCCTCGACCCTGTCTTGGGGGCGCAACCCCCAAACCCCCATTGAATAATTTGGGAGGAAACTGCGCCAATAAAAGTGGAAAATTTAACCTCCAAGTCTGATTAGGCTCAATATAAGAACATTATTAAAAATTTAAAAGGCAACAATATTAAATTATTAATATGTCTTAATATGATATATTCATAATATCGTTGCCATATTTCATGTTTGACTATATGATATATTTAAAACTTTAAAAGGGAACGATATAAACATTTCATCTCTTACCATATGATATTCATATATTTAAAATGGAAGGATATGCGATACGAACGATAAAAACAAATATATTCTTGTGATAATTGTTTAAGCAGAGCAATCAAATTTTCAGCAAATCAAACAAGTGCTGGCATATTGACAATGAATTTTCAATTATGAATGCATATTGAGTATTGACAAAGAATTCTGAATTCTGAATGTATATTGAGTATTGACAATGAATTCAGATGAATATAATGTATATATATATACATGCTTTATCTATTTTTCATATGAAAATTTAAAATTTCTCTATATTTTATATTGCCGTCCCCTTTGGCGTCCCTCCGCCATCCCCCAAAATTGGTAAAAAAATTTACTGTCTTAGAAACTCGTCCCGTCGTGCCTTACCGTCCCCGTCCTGGAAACTCGGGGTAACATAGCCTAAAACTAAATCGGTTTCTCCTATGTCCACCACAAAAAACTATCAAGGGCTATTTCTATTTGTGTAATTTTCTTAGTGCATGGAATGGTAAAACCATTAGCCACTATAACATTTGAATCCATCGAAATCTCTTGTTTGTGACCTTCTTGTAGCAGCCAACTGTTCATCAATGAAGTTATGTGTTGGTCCACTGTCAATTAGAATTACAACATTGTGCCCCTATAAAACTCCCCTTACTTGGAAAGGATGATATTTAGGAGAATTTGATACGTCTTTACCTACCCCAACCACTTCTAGAGTTAGCCTTTACACTGGATTCAACCTTGCAACAACCATTTAGCCATTTTCTCCCTTGAAACACATCATTTTGAGATCTAGGTGTGATTCCATTTGTAGATTTGAAAAGTCAGAAATTGGTCACCCTTGTTGCCTTTACGAGGGTCATTAAGTTTCCTCCCTCCCAAGTTCTCTCGTAGCAATCTGTACCATCTATTTTTATGGTTTCATGGACTTGTTTCTCTCCTCCATGTGATGCCCCAAATTTTGCTCAATTTTCATATGTTTGGTTCAGATTTCCTCTCCATCCTTGAGGTCCACCAGCTGTAGATCATTGAAGACTATACATATTAGTTTACAACTCATTTTAAGTGCTGGTTGTTGGTTATTTATTGCTGAAGTAGCCACATAAGTGCCCGAACAATCTAGGGCTTTAATCCATGCCAGTCTTAAGTCATTTTGAAGGCAACAGTTCTGTGAAATCAGCAAGGGCTTTGTATTTGTTAGTGATTTATCTAATCACAACTAGGGTTTCTTCTTTGCCACATTTGTTGGTGTGAGTGTAATATTGAGTTTGATGAATGTGATGGCATTCTAAGGCATCATGAAAGTTTTGCAATAATCTCTATTAGTATCATATATAGATTAATGCAGTTCTATGATGGATTAGTAACAATGCCTTGTTCTTATTTCACTTATTTGATGCATATAAATTGCTAGATCATCAATCTTTCTAGTATCAGTTGTTTTCCTTGTACTGAGTTGTGACTCTAATCCCTAATAGATAGGCATTGGTCTTGGTAGCTGGCGATGTAATCATCCACACTTCAAATAATAAATCATTCACCACCTTTTCAGTCCTTTTCAGTAGTAGAACTAGATATCTACAATTCATGATTCTAGCAGCTACCCAGGCA
Organism: Cryptomeria japonica; assembly: GCF_030272615.1. Classification (NCBI taxonomy): domain Eukaryota; kingdom Viridiplantae; phylum Streptophyta; class Pinopsida; order Cupressales; family Cupressaceae; genus Cryptomeria; species Cryptomeria japonica. The sequence continues at coordinate 577,146,332 of NC_081411.1, read as the reverse complement.
AACACCACTTGTGAAGTATACTAGTTTATTTAGCTCTGCAAGTCATGTTAATCCACCTATATATTGCACTCCTTGTAATGATGCCCCTATTGGCTATATAAGAGGTCATTGAATAGTTAGTTTCAACCTAGTGACACCCTTTGGGGGTTGGAATAACATTGGATACAATTGCAATAATCTAGTTTTTTTAATCTTGTTTAAGATACCTCTCGTCTTTGGTGCAGATGAAAGGGATCCATGGGCCCACGATAGTGCCTTTTTCTACCAACAAGGGAGCTTTGGGTAGTGGGAAGCCTTTCCCGAGCACCACACAATTCAAGGTGGAGTTTATTAAAATAATATTATATCTATTCTATAATGGTCATCTTAGTTGTCGACTTAGTTGTCTTTTTTAGTTCGTTTAGTGTAACTACTACTTTTATTAGAAGGCGTAGTTAGCTTTTTAGTTTGTAGCTTTTTTAGCTTTTTAAAGTGTTTTAGCTTTTTAGCTTCGTGTTGAAGCTTCAGTTTAATGGTTAGTTCTTTTTAGAATATCGTCATGTAAACCTCTATATATATGTTGTATATTCGTAAATATAATCGTTCAATTATTTTTCATGGTATCGGAGCGGATTGATGGGATTTTAAAGGATTTGACAAATTTTAAAAAAAAATTGTAGGAACCCTTACTTGGGATTTATTTCCAGAAGTTTTTTCGAATTGATTTTTTTATAAAATAACATGGGATTTCAAAGGGTTTTTATTTTAAAATAAAATCCAAGTTTTTTCTTGAATCGTGGGTTATTGAGCGCGGGTTTTGTTGGTGTCTTTTTTTTTTCGAAATCGTGGATTTGATCTGTTGAATCACACAATTTTTTTGTGGGTGGGTTGTGTTCTCGTCCAACATTTGCAATAGTGTTTTCTACGCTTGACCAAGGTTTCCGCGCCTGTCTACTAGTGACAGGAATTTTCTAAGCACTTCAAATTTTTTTTTGAGCTCGTGCGACGGCGAAGGAGTATTGTTCATGTTTTTTTTTGGCGACCAATTTTTTTTTTTGGCATGGTTTTTCCATGCATCTATGTCTTGCATGATGACGGCGGCAGGTCTTGGCATGTTCGACAGTTTTTTTCTACGCTAGAGGGTATTTTCACGACAACTTGCAACATGGGTTTTTCGTTATTTTCGACCATGGTTTATACTGTTTTTATTTTTAGTGCCTTTTGCATTTTAGGAGCATTCACCGCAATTTTTCTTGCGATTTTTCTAGGTTGCGTGTTTGACAAATCTTTTTGAACTGGCGGCAAGGGTTTTGGGTTCTTATGATTTTTCCCTTAAAAAAATTATTTTTGGGTTTTAATAATATTTTCCAAAAAATTATTCTATGGGTTTTTTAAATTTTTTCCGCAAAAATTATTTTTTTGGGTTATTAGTTTTTTCTCCACAAAAAATCATGGGAGGGTTTTGCTTGATTTTTTCTTGAAAAATCAGGGTTTTGTCATGTGATGTTTGGTGTTTTGTCACGTGATGTTTTTGGGTTTCCATGATTCTTTCCTAAAAAATTGTTTGTGGGTTTTCACGATTTTTGTCTCAAAAATTGTTCGTAGGGTTTATATTTTTTTCCTTGAAACTTATCATTTATAATTCGTGATGGTCACGTGGGATTTTGTTATTCTGGGGTTTTACCATTTTTCCACAAAAATGATGATTTGTAACCTTAGATTTATGGTTTTTTCGGTTTTTCTCCAAAAAATCGTGAATTCTCTTTTGGAGGGTTCTTGTTTACAAGGTTTGATGGTTTTTTTCACAAAAATCATGCTTTGTTGCAGTTTGTTTTGGATTGCACCTTATGTTGCTAGGATGAACATTTGCAACCGTGGTATCTTGCAATCTGTTTGGCAGTTGCTGGAGCAAACAGTGCTTAATACTTTTCTGCAAAAGTTTTTGTGGTTTTTGCTAAAATCATGTTTGTTTCTCTTTGGAGGGTTTGCCAATTTGTCCTCAAAATTGTGGTCAGGTTTTTTTCACTTCTGTAATTCACGTATGACAGTTCTATAATTCGCATGTGAGGATTACATCAGGTTGGACAGCTTTTGGTACTCTTGGTCATTAACACTTTGCAGATCCTGGGAGGGTCTCCATAGCGGCAAAGTGTTCTTTGCATTTGTGATCAAAAGATCTACAATGTCTTCTATAGGGTATTGAGTACGGTGACCATTAGGGAGGGTATTAAAATAATATTATACTATTCTATAATGGTCATCTTAGTTGTCGACTTAGTTGTCTTTTTTAGCTCGTTTAGTGTAACTATTGCTTCTTTTATTAGAAGGCGTAGTTAGCTTTTTAGCTTTGTGTTGAAGCTTTAGTTTAATGGTTTGTTCTTTTTAGAACACTGTCTTGTAAACCTCTATATATATGTTGTATATTCGTAAATATAATCATTCAATTATTTTTCAGAGTTAAGCCCACAAACACTTACTCGTGGATTGTAGCTTTGGCCATCACATGAACCTCCTCCTCTACTCCCAAGTCTAGTAGAATCAAAAAGATCATTGACAAAATTATTGGAGTTTTCTTCCTTGAGAGCCTAACTCCTTTTGTTAACACCAAAGATTCTCAATCCAGTTTACAATTTTTTGTGCTGAAATTATGTTAATACTTTTTCATTCATCTTTTAGGTTGAGATCAAATTTGTTGCTAATCCTAAAATATGTGAGACACAAAAAACATTCTTTGTCCTATTCCTATCATTTTTTGACAACAAATTAATTCTCTCTCTTTATCAGAGAAAGCAACAAAAACATCAGTTCTTGATTGGTGGATTTTGAATCAATTGAAGAGGAGTCCATCCTTGTCATTCTTCTTGAATGTACATTGTTTTTTGAAATGTTCTATTTTGCTACAATTCCAATATTTCAATTTTTACTTGTTACTAGACTTTCTTTTGGATATAGATCCTCCTTTGCCTCCTTTTTCCTCCTTTTATTTGGACTTCCTCTCACCACGGGAGCATCATTTTCACCACCATTCACAGACTTCCTTTTCATCTCTTGTATCCATAGAAGCAAATATCGTTCTTGGAAATTTCTTGGCATCCCAAAAGATAAAGATATTTTCAATTTCTCGGGACACTATTGGAAAAAAATCTGGAAAAATATCGAGAACCCCAAAAATGCAGTAAAATTAAAAAAAGAGAGAAATACCTGATGTTTTTTACATTTGAAGCCATCCTAATTGCATAGAGTGAGAGTGAAAGTGAAAGTAAACAAGAGTGGACATCAATTTAAATATGGATTTTTCTCATCAATTTTGAGATTGCTGATTACAGATAATTATAGTTTAAATGACTTTAACAATGTAACTCATTAACCCTTCCGTTCTGCTTAACTACCAAGCCGAAATGAACAAACTATACACAAAATGGTGACTACAGTTGACAATAAAAGTTTTCCTAACCTCTTCAAATGCCTCTTAAGTTTACTGCAGTTGCAACATTCATGCCTGGCATATGAGGACAGCAATATTTCAATAATGTTGACAACTGTGTTGATGCGCAGATTGATCAATGTACTAATAAGGATGCTACTGAACACCTTACTGATAAAAATTGTATGGGTCACAATAATGACCAACTGCTACTGATCAGTAATCATTAGAAGATTACTAATCACAAAACGAGTTATTTCAAAAGAAAATAACAATGACAACAATCTCAACTAGCATGACATTATTAAAGCTGATCTTAACAGTGCAAATTCCCAAGCAATTACCTCTTAACTATTTAGAAATGAAATAACAATGGGAATATCCATTGATAAGTAGAAATGACAGCAAGTCAACGAAAGCACTAACATTTGTGATACAACAATAATGACAAGTCAAAGGATAGCATAATCATTTGACTTTTTGTTTAGTTATGACTATGCTCATGAATCATGAATAATGATAGAAGCCTTCATTATTATTGAAGGAAATAGTCATAATCACTAATCACAATAGTGACATTCATGTTCCCTATTCACAAGGTTTTCAGAGCCAATTGTACCTGGTGTGCTCACAACTGTAGATAACCACACTCAGTTTTGAAAATGTCAGGAACCTTGCTGAGAAAAGATTTATTTATATATATCGTGATATTTTAAAGATATCTGCTTCTATGCTTCTAACGATAGGGCAGCCATCATTTTTCCAAATTCTAACTTTGTACAATTGCTATTAATTACCTTGACAAGGTTATTCCATGAATATGGAAGAGAACAAAGAAATGATGTACATTTATTCTGTTCATCCATCTTCACATTTACTAGTTCTAATTGATTGACAGTGAGTCTCCATCACCCATTCTCAAGGAATACAATTTCGTTCTCAATTTATGTGATGTGCTTTCATTAGAGACATTTAACAACACCAAATGAAAAAAACACAATCTAGTGATGCTCCTTGCTTTCTATCAACCTTTTCCCAGTCTTCACCATTCATGCTAGAGGATGTTTGCCTTAACTGCTACTCGTTGATCTCCCTCAACCAGAAGATCCTCTATTTTGCGTTCCTACGAGTTAAAAACATTGTCCATTGAAATTTTTAATCACCATTCTAGATGTACTTGCTATGATTTACACCAATCTAAAACTAAAACTCAAAAAGACTCCCATTGAGATTACAAACTATTTAGGTCAAGTGTCCTCCTTTCTCAAGAACCAGTTACAACAAAGCTCTGACCAATTGTTAAGAAAAATGGATGGATAACCACCAGAGATTTGAAATATGTTTGTAATGATCTAATGATGGAAATGGAAACTATCACTCTGAGTTCACATAACACAAAATTACCCTAGGAAAATCGAAGCATCAATACAATGGAAAAGCTTATTTAAGTGTCCATCACTGTATGCTCCATATCTAGCAGAATTTTGATAGCACCTCCTTGCTCCGAAAAACAACTAAATGAAACACTACCCCAAGCCTTTTGTTTATAGAGTTGATTTTACCAGAAATGGTTAATAGTTTCTAAAACCATAAACCTAAACCCATGTTATCCACATCATCCAAGACACCCCATGTGTTACCTTTTATGTGCCTTTATGACCCTTCACCTTCTCCAAGTGACTTTTCACCTTCCAAGCCTCAAATTGCTCCACCTGCAGAATGGCACCCAAGTTGTGACCATTCAACTCCCATCTTGGAGTGGTCTTCTTATGTCTTGTTGCAACCTTAAAATGATATGCAATGTCCATGTTATAGTCCATGCCATTCAATGTTCCAAAAGTGGTCCAAAATTGTTATAGTCCATGCATGGAGCCCATGCCAAGATGGCCACACTTAACCACCAGCAATAAATGTTAGTCATGCGAGAATACAACATCTATTCTAACATTCCTTGTGTCCATTTAGCTCAAAAGGCTCATAAGGCTTATAGTAATTTTGTGGCTTTTCTAGACACTTATCAGATGGTTGTAGGATCAAATTTCCTGGAGCTTGGTTATTTCTGAACGATATTTTTTAATTATGTCATGAAATGTTTTGTTGATGTCCATTACAACTATTTATCCTGGCTGTCAATATAACTCCTTCAAAAGGAATTCTATTTGTTGCACAGCCTCTTAAACAAATATCTGACAACATTCTCGATATAAATATCTGTTGCCTGTGGGAATTTTGGCCATGGGTTAACCAGTTATGCATTCTCGACAATGAGTGGATATTAGTTTGGTAAGGCTTCAGAAGTCATATATTATGATCAACCTGCTTAACTTCAAATGATGCATCCATTCTAATTCATTGAGTAGATTCCAGTTCCAAAAACAACACTTTGCCACTTCTGTAAAATGGAAGGCTTTTTAATGTATTATCAGACCCAGAAACTCTTGAAGCTGTTAAAATTTGCATTCTTATGGTTCTTTTTGTTATCTTAGCAAAAAGAAACTGCCTTACGCATTTTGACAACTTATAACTGCACTCTCATTTCGGGTTACAGCTTTGGTCATGTTATTTTATTTTCCAACATCTAAAAGTTCTTTCTTTACCTGAAGTCATTTCATGCTTTCTTTTCTCTATTAATATTTTGCTTTTCCAAGTAGCCACTGTTCCATGCCATGGTCTGACAGTTTTTCAGATCTCAGAAGATTATGTTGTTTGTTGCATTCTTACATTTTTCTTTCATCGTTGTTTTTAAATCTTTTGATTTGGTGGATTGCTTTTGATTGCATTTATTAAAAATGAAATTCGGTAGTAAAGTAGTTGGGCTAGTTATATGCCCTGGTTTTATTTCTTCTCTTCTAGCATTTTAATCTCTTTCCATGGGTATGTTTGTATGTCCTATGCAAGATTGCACTATTTTATGCTATTGGTGCCAATATTGGCTATGCCCTGTGTTACCAGGTTCTTCCCTCAGTACCTTTTTTGCCTGATCTGGTTTCCTTGTTTTCTTTGGTTGCCAGGGGATGCCTTAGGGTGAACCTGGGATATACATGGGCAGCGTACCCTGTTGCCCTGGCCTTACCTGAGGTAAGCCCAGGTCCCTAAAACACTTCATTAAAATGTTAAATTTTAAAAGTTATACAAAAATCTAGAACCCAACACTTATATTTTTGTCTGACTTTACCTAAGTCATAATGAACTGGGGTTTCACAAATGGCTTTACCAAAATTGTACATATATGTCTATTAAATAGCAAATATAGGAAACACATGTAGGTCCAGGGCCTGGATATATTTGTGTCATTAACCTAGTTGATATTTTGATTTTTTATCATTTAAATTGTAATAGTAAGATCATAAATTTGTGTTTATAAGCATACAATTTTTTCATTGGGGAGTTAAGTGCAGTATGTTATGCTGTAAACCCTTGAACGGCTTAACTGTGCAATGATGAGTTTTTAGCTCAACTTTTTTATCTTTGATTTATGACTATGGAGGTGGCACATTATTTATAATTTTATAATATGAAAGTTTTGAAAGTGCAGCATTAGCAAAAGCTCAGCAGTTGCTGTTGGAACCTCAGGAGAGGGAATATCTTGTTTGCCAAATCAACATAGCAAGAGGTAAATCTATTTTAATTGTATTTGTAAGTAATCTTTAGTACATTTGTATATTTTTATCATTGTTTTACTAGGTATATGGAATATCTGTAATTTAAAATTTAAAATGCAATCAGTGCTAGGGTTGATATGTTGCAGTCATGTGTTGCCTCCAGCATAGATTTTGGTAGCTTAGGATAATGCATTTTTAAATGTGAGAATTCTATGTTTTGAATAAGAATTTGTGAGAAAGTGAGATGATCACATTAAAATGTGTGCGTGAGAATATAAAATATTTCTGGGATTACTGACTGCAAACTTTTGGGTGTTAAGGATTCTCACATGTTGATCCTAGAAACACACAATAAGAAATTCAAGTTTTAACCACTGTGGAAGTCTCATATTATGTGTGTGTGTACATACATACATATATGTATGAATGTACACACATACATATATGTATGAATGTATGTATGTACACACATACATTATATATATATATATATATATATATATATATATATATATATATATATATATATATATATATATATATATATATATATATATATATATATATGTACGTACATGCATATACATATATATACATATATATCTACATACGTACGTACGTACGTACGTATGTGTGTATATATATATACTCATAACTGCTTATGTAAGATAAGGAGCTGCTGTACTGATGAAGGGGTATATGGACCTATCCAGAATATTTGGTTTCTTTCATTTTGGATATTGATGTGGAAAAGTCTATGAAGGATGTGGAAGATCTTGCATATATACAGGCTTACTAGATAGAGAAAGCTGATGGAAGCTTCATGTTCACCAGAGATAAGTTAGATTTTATTAAACAGGAAGAAGACAGAAAAAGGGAAAAACAGCATGATATTGGTAATAATTGCTTTGTGAGCTATCTGTAGTAGGAAATTAATCTGTCAGACTGGTGCAAATAGCATTATTTTCATGGCAAATCTGGCATTTCTGGACAAGGAATGTAGGATTCCTGGAACTATGGATTTTCTGATATACGTGTTTTATTTTTTAGATTATTTAGCCAATGTTTCCCTTTACATCATGCAGGGTTATTTCTCTAAGAAATGCTCTCTCAGTATGTATATCTCTGGACTTACAATTCTATCATCTGTACTCCCATGTCTTGAATTCCTTCACCTCATTTCACCTCTTTTCAGGTGCACCTATGGATTGAACACCACACCTTCTATGTGCTTGTGTGGGGCATCCTCTTCCTTATCTTTCCACCTGTGCTGCTTGCAATTTCTCCAGCATTCTTTTGCCTTGAATGCCGTACCTCCTATCTTCTCCTGCAAAGCGTCCTCCTTATAACTCCAGTGGCTTGTTCACTAGTGTCGCCTGTGGGCATCATGGATACTCTCTCAATTGAAGCATGACTACTGTTTCAGCATGATGTTCCTTCACTATGGTGTCCTTGGGGAGAATTGAATTTTGGTCTCCAACATGAAAACCAAATGGTTCTACCACTTGATCACAATCCTGTTGACTGATTTTTTGATATACTTGTTTCTGATTAAGGATAAAACAGGTTTTGAAGGGACTTGAAACCCTATATACAAAACACTGCTAACAGATAAAATACAACAAACAGCAGCCTACCAACAGCGAAGAAAAAGAAACCAAACAACTAAAACAGAAATAAAAAGAACACTACTGCATCTTCTTCAGAGTTTCAGCTGCCTCCAGTTCCTGCTGGTAAATTTTTTTATGGAGATTGATCAGTCCCAGCAGCTACTTTTCTAATTCCTGGAAGGATTTCTTCTTGCTCCCTCTAGTGCAAGAGCTCGGTTTAATGTCCCCTCAGATTTACTATTGTTACATCCAAGATGTACATATGGAATTCCCTTTGACGTTCTATCCAACAAGCTCATCATCACCAGTTGGGAGACCATACAAGGAGCCTCGAGCTGTTCCACCCAGCCCAGGAGCAGGGAATGACAACCTCCGTTCTCACCTCCCAGCCCCACTTGAGGTGTCTCTACCGGCGTAGCTTCCTAGCTGTACCATGTCTCCCCTCCAAAATGAGATATAGAAACAGATATTCTATTATGCTTAGACAGAATCATAACAAGAAAAGCAATGAATATAGAAACAGATATAAAAGTAGCAATGTAATATTCTACATCCTATCAATGAAAGACCAATAATAACTCAGCCCAATCATTATGCATTATTTTTCATACCACACTATTAGATAAATATCTAGGCTACTGGTTAATATATACAGACTGAATCTGAAGACTGTTGATATGTTTTTATACACATGCAAACATAGAATAAAATACCAAGGTATCTTATCCTCTCTTGAACAAAGTCTCTCAAGTGCTGAAGATTCGCAAAATGAAAACTTGAGATAACTACAAGGTTCCTCAATGTCGGGTCACGACGTGTAGATAAACACAGTTGGTAGTTGTAATTGCTGTTTCTTCAAGGGTTCTTACATTGTACATGAATGCCTGAATTGCAGGAACTTAGATTCTATCTACTTACTTGGAGAATAAAAAAGAGCAAAAGGCATAGGGCTCAGGGAGTCTAAGCTAGTCCTAGGAATGCAAGAGAAGAGTGAATGATTCGATGGCATCCTACTGGGCAAGGTCTCACCATCAAACCGAATAGTTTGACACTAGCTTAGTGCGATCTTCTAAGGTATAGTTTAAAGATGTTCAAATCATTATCATCAAACATTGATTACCATTCAAGTTAACGCATAAACAATGGATGTATAACAATTGAAGTTAAGCTTGTACAATTCCAGTTGACCACGCAAGGTACACTTACAATCAACAAGAGGCTAGTGGTATGGACTAAACGAATTCCACGCAAATGCATTCAACAATTTCCTCCATTCAATCTAATCAACATGAAAGTAAATAAGAAGTAGAAACCATGGGACTTGTTGAAATAACACATTTCACCATAACTTAAATGAAAAGAGTATCTCCATTTACAAGTCTTAACAACAATTCCTTCTTCTAATCTATTCTAATTGCTATCTGCTACCAAACTACTAACTATTCTCTACTCTATTCTGCTAACTCCTCTCTATTAACCTTTACAAATGAAGAGCTTGAGCTTTATATAGAGAGCTCATTACAATGAATGGCTTGGACTGATCCACAATCAATGATCGAGATTACAAGATAGAAACCCTAATTAGGGTTGTTAAAACAACTCCCTCTGGCCAATGAGAAAATTACATTCAGGTTCAATGCTGAATGTGTACCAATAGAAAACGGGGGTAGGTACATTGGAGTTTGTGTCATCATGGAAGAGTTAGGTACATTGCATCTAGACATGCTGATGTAGGACTTCTTTGATTGGTGGAGTAGTGACTGGGATGACACCTCAACTTGCACTTTGTGGACTAATTTAATCATTATGAATGAGTATTGAATAATATTTCTTGATACTCAACATTATCAAGCTTCAGCAGTGATGATGATGAAGGCGTGTTCCAAATTATATCATGTTGTTCAAGATGATCTTCTAACTTTGATTAACTCTTCTGAAACTATCCTCTTGAATGTCTCAATGCTGAAAGCCATGAATGTAATGTCCCCACTTCCTGAGTGATCTACCAAGATGGAGATTCACCTGTCATTCATCTCCACAGGTGAATTTAGTGGTTGGAGATGAGTTGCTTACCAAAGGAAGTTCTATTGTTATAAAAGTTACTTTTTCTAAAAATAGAAAAGTAAATAAGTTATAAGATGTTATTAAGCAACTTTATGTTTTCACCATGGCACCTTTTTCTAAGTTGTTTTTTAATCAAAAGGTGGCCCCTCTTTAATGATGAGCTTACTCATACTTGGGCGTACCTTTTTGGAGGTTTAAGATTCCATGGGAATCTTTCTAAGATGCCATGAGAAGTTTGAATTAGGGTTGGAGAGGTAAAAAAAAGGTTTGGGGGTAATTGGAGAGGATTCTGAATTTTATTTTTACATCTAATTTTGAAGTTTCACGTCTGCAATATGGCAGAGAACAGCAAATTGGAGACAGTACCCTCTGATTTGTAGTGGAAGGACGAAAACCCTTTTATTGTGACACCACGTGGGAGCTATATCAGCTTGCATTTGACCAATAGAGGGTCAAATTAGCAGGCATTTGTCAGTTACAACAGTATAGGAGGCAACCGATCAGATTTGAGCAAGGTTCCATCAGCAAATAACAGATTTGATATTGTTTTATGCAGGCCGTACCTTTCCCAGCAGGGCCGTACCACTTACTTTGCCTGGGGAAGCCAAATAAATAAATTAAGGGTTAATTAGTTGGTTTGAGTGCTCTGATTATATTGTTATTAGCAAATAAGAATAATCCAATAGCTTCTTTGGTGGAAGGACGTCAATTCTGATCTACAACAGCAAAACAGTGGGAAAATTGGCTAATTTTGGAGATCTTGCCTGGCAAGATTTCAGGATTCATACCAGACTTGGGGTTTCTTTATCATAAGGTTTTAGATAATTATCCTAGAGTGAAATAAAGTCTTTTGCAGCCATTAATAGCAGCTGGAGGCGCTTGATTCAGTCATTCCTCATTCTAGGCGTATATTCCACCTTCAAACCCCAACGTTGGACTTCCGGTAGGCCTTAATTGGCTTAGTTTGCTAAGAATAGACATTTCAAATTTATATGTACTTGCTGCAATTAAAAATCAGAAGTTTGAATTTCATTTCCAACTCAATTTATTGTATTGCTTTTATTATATTTTCATGCATTGTCAAAACTCCAAAAAATAACAAAAAATTGAAAAACCACAAACTTCCAAAAAACACTTTTCGCTGGTCAAAGAATTTGAATTTGAAAACAATCAGCAGTTTGGATAAGATTTCTAGTCAGGGATCTTTCAGTGGTATCAGAGCCCTCTTCCTGCCAGCTTGAGGGTAATTTCTATGCAGTGGGGCAGATTTGCTTCAAACAAGTTTTACACCTGCAGGAGACCACAAGTAGGGTTGAATTTTGATACTGATTTTATACCAGCAATTGACATGGGTGATATTTCTGAAGTTCACCAAAGTCCTCGTGGAGAGGCAAGACAAAACTAGATTGATCCTGATGTGGTTATGAGAAACTTGGCGGATGCCCAGCCAAGAATAGTACAGTCTCTAAATAGACTCCAGGACACTTTGGATAGAATGGATTTGGGACGTCACAGGGGTACACGCAACAGTCATAGCAGATCAGTTTCAGCTGCGAGGAATCATGGCAGCAGCAGAGCTCCTACTTCCTACCATAGTCCATCCATATCACCCAGACGGGATAGAGCACAGACTAGGACTGTTGATAGGCCTATGGTTCCCCAATTTACTCCTAGACAGGAACAGCCATTGGCTGACCCACATGATAATATTGCCTTTTCAGACACAGTTATGGCAGCCAGTGAGGAGTGGGCACGACTCCCACCTCATGTCAGAGATGCATTTCCCTTACACCAGTTTTGTATGCAGAGTAGGGATGCCATGAGGAGTAGGAATGGCAGGTGGCCTAGACAGCAACAAAATTATGATTTAAATAGGGTCACTAATAAGGTTACCATGACTACTTATGATGGCAGTGGCACGATGAGTGCTAGAGCTTGGGTGCATAAGTTAGACATTTACCTATCACTCAAACCCATGCCTGAGGAAGAGGCCATACAGTTCGCTGTCCTACATTTGGAGGGGGTTGCCTATGATTGGTGGCATCATGGATCAGTGACACAGAACCATGCACTTATCCATTCATACACAGAGTTCACAGAGAGACTGATAGCACGCTTTGATCGTAAGGATGTGGAGCTCTACTACAGGGTTTTGGCTCATTTGAGACAGTCGTGACATGTAGAAACTTATATTAATGAGTTTCAGCGTGTGGCAGTTATGGTACCTGAGATGCCAGATAGACGTGTGGTTATTCTCTTTATTGAGGGCCTTCATGAGTGCCTTCGAGGGTTGGTTAAGGCTTTGAAGCCTAAGACCTTGCAAGAGGCTATACAGATTACTTTGGATCCTGATACTTCTCCTCCACCATTCACAAACCAGAAAAATAAAAATTTCCCTAAGTCATCTAAACCCTTCTAGAAGACATATCCACAACAGAAGGGTAATACTTCCACTCCTAGGTTTGATCAGGAGTCACGAAATGATCTGAGAAGAAAGAAATTATGCTTCTCTTGCAAGGAGCCATGGGAACCAAGTCACAAATGCCTTGGGAAAGGCAAGGCTCACCTTATTGAGGTCTATTCTGATGGTGAGGAGGAGCAGACAACAGATATAGGTTCAGATAGTGGGAATGAGGAGCAAAGATCCCCATAGATTGAGTTGGATAACACTGATGCTACGGTCTTGGCCAATGTTACCATAGCCACTCTTTCAGGATATCCTAAGTTCGATGCATTTAGACTTAAGGGTACTATACAAGGACATAGAGTTGTGTGTTTGGTTGATACTGGTGCTACACACAACTTTATTAGTGAGCAGCTGGTAGAGAGGCGTGGTCTTCCTATTGAGGACTTTTTCAGGATTTGGAGTGAAGTTAGCTGATGGAGCATCTTGGGATGCAATAGGAGGTTACCTCAGTTATAGATTCAGATGAAGGACTATACTTTGACTGATGATTTTCACGTACTCCGATTAGAGGACTATGATGTAGTCCTAGGTATGCTATGGCTGCAGGGGATTGGCTGATATATCATTGACCACTGCAGGATGCAGTTGGAGTTCATGTCAGGAGATAGGAAGACTATATTGCGGGCCTATTCTGATGGTAGGCCCAAGGTAGTATCTTCTCACAGGATGGAGACCACTTTCAGATACCAGGATATCATTTGGGCTACCCAGTGCTTTATTTCAACCACAAAGTCTTCACCATAGAATGAGAGATCATTCCATATTGATATATAGACTATCTTGGACAAGCATGGAGTGGTGTTTGGAGATATTCCTCCTGGAGTACCTCCTGATAGAGGTTTTGAGCATGTTATTGAGCTTGAGGAGGGTGCCAAACCAGTTATGACTACTCCCTATAGGCACCCTAAGGCATACAAAGATGAGATCGAGAAAACTATTAGGGAGCTCTTAGATATGGGATTCATTAGATCCAGTTCTACTCCCTTTGCTTCATTGGTAGTGCTTGTGAAGAAGAAGGATGGTACTTTATGTATGTGCATAGACTACTGGGCTTTGAATAAAAAGACTATTAAGATCAGGTATCCTATTCCACGTATTGATGAGTTGTTAGATGAGCTTCATGGAGCAGTGTATTTTTCGAAGATACATCTTCGTTTTTGATACCATCAAATTAAGGAGAGGGAATCAGATATTCCTAAGACTGCTTTCAGGTGCCATTATGGCCATTATGAGTTCCTGGTGGTGCCATTTGGCCTCACTAATGCCCCAACTACTTTTTTCGTCATGCATGAACCACATCTTCAATCAACATCTGTGTAAATTTGTTCTTGTATTCTTTGATGATATCTTGATTTACATCAGATCTTGGGAAGAGCATTTGAGCCATTTAGATGAGGTGTTGAGCATCATGGAGACACAATCCTTGTTTGTTAAGATGTCCAAATGTGAATTTGGACTAATTGAGGTTCTATATTTGGGGCATAGGATTGGGGTGGATGGAGTTAAGTACATCAAGAGAAGATTCAAGCCACACGTGATTGGCCACCACCCAGGAACATTTCAGAGTTACGTGGGTTCCTTGGGCTTTGTGCCTACTACAAGAGATTTGTTAGGGGATATTCACAGCTTGTAGCACCTTTGACAGATCTTACCAAGAAAGGGGCTTTTAGATGGTCTCAGGAGGCACAGGGAGTGTTTGATAGATTGAAGCAGGTGATGAGTACTTGTCCTGTGTTAGCACTTCCAAATTTCACCCAACCTTTTGTGCTTGAGTTTGATGCTTCAGGTTAAGGTGTGGGTGTTGTTCTAATGCAAAACCATCATCCCATTGCATATGAGAGTAGGCAACTTAAGGATAATGGGAGATTCTACTCTACATATGATAAAGAAATGCTTGCTATTATGCATGCGTTAACTAAATTCAGGCAGTACTTAGTTGGAGGTAACTTTGTTGTAGCAAAGGAATTGATTAAGATGGAGCAATGGAAGTCAATTTCAAATCACCACTCAACCTACTCTTTGTTGCCTTTTCATCAACTTGTAACTTTTTATCAATCATGCTTCAAGTTTCTCATCCTCCTTGCGTAGGACTGCTTCAAACCATCAATAAAGAATAACTAGGAGGGAATTTCGCTCTCAAGAAGGAGCAATGGAAAGGAAATTCGCTCCACACAAGGAGCAATGGAAGTAACCCTCAAAATCGCCACTTAGATAGGTTTTATCAATTTCTTGTCTTTTCATCAACTTAGACCCTGCGATTTTGCCTTCCTAGTGTGTAGATGTGTCAAATTAGCCTTAAGGAAAGCCTTAGAAGGAAATTCGCTCTTGAACTAGGGCAATGGAAATAGCCTCAAATTTGAAACTTTACTCATTTTTGCTCATTTACCTTCATTCTCTCAACTCAAATGCATCAAATCATGCTCAATGTGAGGTCTAGAAACAAATTCTCTCTCAACCAGGGGCAAAGGAAGAGGATTTCGCTCCAAAGGAGGAGCAATGGAAATGATTTTCGCCCTGAATCTTGAGCAACGGAAGTGACCTTCAAACTTATCCTCTAGCTTTATCTTATCAACTCAATCCTTAGGGTTTTGCTTTCATGCACACAAGGTTATTAAAAGGCCTTCAACACTTGCTTTAGAGATGATTTGGCTCTCAACCAAGGGCGATGGAAGAGCAATTCACTCCCATAGAGGAGCAAAGGAAGTGATTTTCGTTCTTGAGCTGGAGCAATGGAAGTTGACTCAAATTTGCCCTCTCCCTCTATTCCTTTGTCGGCTAAATTGGATAGCTTTGCAAACCAAAACATGATCAGCTAATTTAAGCAGCTTTGCAATCCATTAGTGAATCAGCCAATTTGGGGGACCTTTGCAACTTGCACGCTTGATCGGCCAAATTAGGTTCCTTTGTACTAAAGTTATTTGGTGAAAGCATTTCTCATCTTTACGTGAACAAAAACCTTCACTCCCAAATAGGTGATTAAAGTTCCTTTTGTAGCAGATGATTGAATTGATCAACTTTGATCACTTGATTGCATTTTAGATGAATCGGCATTCAAGGCTTCATATGTATTAAAGGATTTGATCCTTCAGATTTTGCTTGCCTCTCAGTCTTTGAAGCCTTGTTTATACAAAACAAAAATTGACAAACACATTGCTTATCTCTTCTTACATCAATTCTTTCATTTCAAATCGGCGTTTTTGCTCTCATCTACAGAAACAAGTAATCTTGATCAGATTTTGATCACTTTCTGAATCCTAGAGAAATCGGTCTTGATGATCTTATTTATTTTGTTCTGATATTTGCTCTTGATTACTGGATTTGTCTCTCAATTTGCACTGAATTAGACTGTTTGATATTTGGGATGAATGATCTATCCCCCCTTCTTAGCTTTCCATCTTTCCATCAAACATCAAATCAGAACTTGGAAATTCTCATTAATGTCTGATCTTGCCCAAACTTGCTGTTGTTGCTCCATGTCTGATAATGTAATGGAATTCCTTCAAAATCTGCCCCTTTGCTTTTACCTGCAAGACAAACAAGAAGATATCAAACATCATAAAGTACATATTATCTTTATCTTTCCTTCATCTCTTATGCGCTCTGATTTTATATGATCAAATGATGTTTTCAGTTCTGATAGATCACTCTCTAGGTCTATTTCACTGTGCCTTGATGCATTGAGCAGAACTCTAATTCCTTGAATAATGTTCAAATGATGTGAAACATTTTCTTTATATGGGCGTTGGATGTTAGGGGTCACCTTTTTCACTTTATCCTCATTTAAGTGACATGTCTTTATTCCATGGCCAACTCCCTATCTTTCTTGGTACCACACCTTGCATTATGTCTCATCGCGGCTTATGCCAGGGATTTCAGGGGTCAAAGGGAATGGTGCTTGCTTTTCTTAACGTCTTTATAAACATATCGACCACCTTTGTATAGTCAGTTATTATATCTTAAACATAGTATCAACTATCTTAATAAAGTGAATATTGGCTGTGTGACACATCACGCAAACCCATCCCATTAATCGCTGCATAAACCTATCTTTGTCCTTAGATTGGTGGATCAAATGAAGCTTATTGAATCAGCCATAATATGAATTACATATGTCTTGAGAGTCTTAATGAATCAGTTAGCATTATTATCAAATTCCTTATGGCATCTCTTCCAATCAAGTCATGATACCAGATTATGTGGAAGGTCTACGTGCTTCAGCTATATGTTCTTTGAGGAAGTCAGCCATAATAATAATTTCATTATTAATTCTATTTAATGTCATTTGCATCTTTTGATGAGTCGGCCATTAAATTTTTCTTTCTCGCTTGTCTGAGTTTGATTTAGGAGATAAGAAAATTGTGAAGTCTGTGAAAAGACACTTTTCTCTTGTTGGACATTTACTGTCAAAACGGGGCATCAGATTCGGTCTTTTGTCAGCAGATGGATTGACCTGTTTACTCTTATCCTTGATTTGCCCATCATTCTTCTCCTCAGTAGTAGTAGTCTCCATCAGATGCTCCTCTTTGAGGTCCTTGAGTTTCTCAGTCAAAATTCTTATCCCTTTTGTGCTGTTCTGGATGGTACATTGGCTGATTTTGATCACCCTTTCCAGATTCTGGTTGGCCTCAAGCATTTTATCCTTCGAGCTCTTGATTTTTTGTCATAATCATTCCTTATCTTAGTGATATAATTAGCCATATCATCCAACATCGAATAAATCTTCCTCTCCTCAGTCGTGCTCTTGGTCCTCTCCTTGGTCCTTCCTGCACTACTGTCAAACTTGACTTGCAGAGCCCTCAATTTGACATTAATCTTATTTAGAGAAAAAACCATTTAGGAATATTGAACTGGCTTGTAATTCCCTCCCTGGCAAGCCCCAAAACGTCATAGATCTGGCGTAAAAATGAGTGAAATCCTCTGACAAACTAGTGTAGAGATGCCCTATTCCTCCTTGACTTTGCCAATGTTTGAAATATGGATTTTCCTAGTATCTCTTACATTCTCCTTCCCTTTACTTTTTTTTTATCCACCCCTTCCCCAAACTTAATCTTTTTGTAGATTTCAAGTTTTCGTTGTCTTTCTCATCCCCAGTATGTGAGCCTCCAGTACAAGAGATTTGAGCCCTCTCTCTTCTTTTAGTTGATTTCTTCTTCTTACTCTTATCTTCCTCCAATGGGGGGTTAGAATACATTTCCAGAGAGATGTTCTCCTCATCTCCCACCCATTCTTCTTCATCATCCTTGTCCTTTGTATTGGTGCTCATATCAGAATATTGAGTCACTACAGGAATTTGTTGCTTACGGGTCCTAAATTTCTTCTCGGTGTCAACATTAGGGGAAAGGGCTTTCATGAATTCTATTATCAGGAGGATAAGCCCCTCATGTAGAATAGGGAGATTTGGGTTTTTCCTATGTTCCTTGATACCACTCCAGTGAAGCCAAGAGGAAATATGTAAAAGAAACAAGCAATTTGTGGTGGAAATGATTCAAGAGAATAAAATGTACACCATAAATTTTAGTAAAAGTACCATTAGGGCAACATAGCGCATAATTACCTCAGCACCCTTAGCACAAATGGGTTTAATTGAGAGCATGTCATAACCTCCAAAAGCAAGCTTAAACAACTGATCCTTCTCCTTCCCCTTTAGAAATTGGTTAATGGCATCGTTCATGGCCCTCTTGTCCCTATAAAACTCCCTCCCATACGTTGAGAGACGATGATTTGCACTATAAAATCATATGAAATGGCCATTTCTTTACCATACATTGACAGGGTTACATCCTTCTAGCCCTTAAAGAACATCTTTGCTTCGGGATCATAACCATGAAGCTTCTCCGTATAAAGAACCAGGCCCCCTTCCTCCATTATCTTCCAAACTAGATTCTTTCGAATCCCATCACAATACAGGGGCACCACCCTACTTCTGTCCCCACCCATAGCAGAAGCAACAAAAAAGAGATAGTTCAGAAAGAGAAACCAAAGTCGAGAATAGCTGCTACATAGATCCCATTTGAGAAGAACAAGAGATCAGCCCACATAACACAGAAAGCGTGTGACAAGACTGAATGTCTTAATGGCATTAAAGGGCATTCCCAACGCAACCCCACATGCATATATTTTTAATGATGAATTGGGCATTGATAGGCAAGGGGTTGTGCAAACCCCAACATTGCAAGGATTGACTAGACACCCAAAGGTTGGCGGAGACATCAGCCACCCCATTTCCCTCACGGTATATATGGGAAATATGAAATTCTTTAAAAGAATTAATCAGGGCAAGGGAGTCTCTAATAAGGGACTCAATTAACCAACTAGGACTATGAGCCTTCTTGAGACATTGAATAATATTTAAGGAGCCTCCTTCAACCATTGTAGGCTGCTGCAGCTTCAGCAAGTGGTTAATGTGGGTACCCAAAGGGAGTGCCACAGCTGAAATAAACCTAACTTGATCATCTCTCAACATTTCTCCACTTCCAGCTCATGCCCAAGATTCCCCTTAGCCGCCCCCATCAAAATTAATTTTAATCAAACCCCTAGAAGGAGGTCTCCGAACAACATTCTGTCTGGACTTATTCACATTACTTATGGTAGCTGAGATATCAAATAACAAATTGTAGTTTTTGACCACTTGCAAGTGATAATGAGAGACAGACTTTCAGACTGAACACATTCTTGTCAGCTACCGTAGAAATGAAATTCTCCTCAATAGCTCTGCTGATAAAAAAGCACTATCAGATTACAAATAAGCCTTCCTAGACGCTTGTTTATTTCTCTCTTTCCAAATACCCTAGGCAACATGGGGGATGATAAGAGACTAGAGAAGTTCAAGAGCAGGGTACTGGAAGGAAGCAATTCATTGAGAATAGAGTTGGGAAAAAACCAATTAAGATTCTAGAGGTAAAGAATCTGTCCATAGATATCAAAATTATAACCCAAAAGAAGTTGAAGGGAATCTCTAGAGGCATTTTCACAAAGAGCACACCTATTAGGCAATGCAAAACCCTGCTTACAAAGATTATCTAGTGTGAGGACTTTATTTTGATCAAGAAGCCAAAAGATGTGAACCTTAGGAATAAGCATTGGATCCACCTTAAGAATAAGCATTGGATTCCATAAAGAAGCCCAAAAGGGAGGAGAGACTTGCTGATCTAGTAGTGATCTGAAAGCAGAGGCGACTGAAAACTTGGCATTTGAAGAGAATTTCTAAATCACCCGATCTTCCATAGGAGAGACAAGAACATGAAAAAGGGATAAAGCCCTTTGAAAGTCAGCCAAGCCCCGATCCATAACAAGAAAATTTTTCCAGCCCCCATGAAGGAAATAATCAGCCAAATGGTTACCAAAATTCTTGATACAAATATCTTTGAAGGGCAATGCCCAAAGCAGATCCCTAAGAGGACAATCACTATACCATTGGTCCTCCCAGAAATTAATGAGCTGACCATTCCCAACAATCCACTTGAAGCCTTTGGAGATGATAAACCTGGATTTCTAAATATTATTCCTGAGTGTCGAACCTGAAGGAGGGTCCACACCATTGAGCACCTCTCTGATATTACCAAAACCCTCGAGGTATTTGTTGAACATAATCTTTGTCAACTCATCCCTTTCAAATAGGAGCCTCTAGAATTGTTTATCTAATAAGGCGAAGTTGAACTCCTTGATTTTTCTAAAGCCAAGACCCCCCATTTTTTTAGGTTTACAAACTTGATCCCAAGCAATAAGAGGTAAGCGTTTTCTTTTCTCAGTTCCAGCCCATATGAACTTTTTCTGAATTTTCTCAATCCTATCAATGAATTTTCTAGGAACTGTGAATAGGCTCATAGCATGGACATGCAAATTCTGAAGAGTAGCTTTTGTAAGTTGAATCATACCCTCTTGACTAAGCAGAGAACCTTTCCAGCCAGCAAGTTTAGATTGAAACCTATCCAAAATGCCCAACCAAAAGGACTCTGACACATTGTTATCACAGAGAGGCATACCAAGATAAGTAGAGGGAAGATAACCCACCTTACAATCAAAGAATTCTCACAATCTTAGTTTGTCTTTGCACAAGAGTATTCAAAAAGAAAATAATGCTTTTAGAGAGATTGAACTTTTGACCAGAAGCAGATTCATAATTGAGCAAGATAGATTTGAGTCTTTTGGCTTCCAACATCAACACTTCCCCCATAATAAGGGTGTCGCCAACAAATTGTTGATGAGAACAAACTTGCCCACGAGAAGAAGGATGAAGCCCCTTTAAAAAATCTCCATTGATGCCCTTCTGAATGGTTCTTCCCAAGGCTTCCACTATGCTTACTAAGAGTAAAGGAGTTATTGGGTCCCCTTGCCTAATACCTCTAGAACTTTTGAAGAACCCCAAAGGAGATCCATAAATAATAACAGATAACTTGAGAGTAGAAATAAGCTGCAAAATAATATCTACAAATTTTCTCTCAAACCTAAAAGCATACAAGACTTTGGAAAGGAATTGCCAATTCACATGATCATAAGATTTCATGAGATCAAGTTTTAGAAAAAAACTAACCTTCTTATTAATAGACAAAGAGTGGATATTTTCATGCACTGTAAGAATGGAGTCAAGAATCTATCTGCCAGGCACAAAACCACTTTTGTGAATAGAAATAATATCTGAAAGAACAGATCGCAACCTTACTGCCAAAACTTTTGAGAAGATTTTATAAATTGAGTTGCACAAACTGATTGGTTTAAAGTCCCTAAAGGTTTTGGCTTCAGGAATTTTAGGGATAAGAACAATAAAAGTAGAATTTAATTCCTGCTACAAAAAATCTCCTTCATGACATCAACAACATCCTTTGCAACAATATGACAAAAAGTTTGAAAAAAGAAAAGGGGGAAACCATCAGGAGCAGGCACATTATTACCTTAGAAAGAAAAAACAACCCTCCTTATCTCCTTTACAGAAGGAATACAGACCAACTTCCTATTGCTTTCTTCAATGATGAGATTAGGAATAACATCCAGAAACTGCGCTTCACACGCAGGATCGAGCTCCACATCAATAGACAGTAGGTTAGAAAAGAAATCAATGATAGCCGTAAGAATATCCCCTTCATCTTCGACAATGGAGCCATTCGTGTGGATAGCTTTGATATGATTAGCTTCATGATCTTTAAGAGTAGAAAGGTCGAAAAACTTTGTATTCCTATCTCCACTTTTCAGCCAAACTGCGTTTGAACATTGCTTCCAAAACTCTTCTTCTTTAGCAATAATATTGTGAAGACAGGATAAGAGGTCATTCTCCTGAGCCTGAGTCAAAGAATCCAACCCTTTGATCTGAATTGTTGGAAATATTTGTCATTGATGTCAAGGGCACTCATGTAAGATTGTTAAAATGTTTGTCATAAATGTCAAAGCAAAATCAGAATAGTTTGTTATACATTCCCATTTAAGAAAGTTGGTGAAATGAGAAGACTGACATATGTTTAAAATAAAGATATAAACATAATAAACAATGAACAACATTAATACCTTCCAAAGTTACCAAGGATGGTTACAAGTTTGCTTAGTTTGCAAAGTCAATTATTGAAGGCACATGGCATTGATATTGAGAGCAGCGATTTATATCATCTGAAGTGCAGAGACTAATGCATATTTAGAGCAGCAAATGAAAGGACAATGATTGTGTCTTAAGGAAAACAAATGATGAAAGTTTAATAAACAAAAAATCAGACACTACCATATTCAAATTCTGAATTAATAAACATTAAACTAATGAACGATGACTGGTGTCCTTTATACTGTCGACTTCATGCTTGAATGAATTCCTTATTAACAGTAGTGACTTCCTTTATGACACTTGAGCGGATTAATAAAGGAAGCTATGTGCAGCAATTGAAGTTTAAGACAGGGATTCTTTATTGATGGAATGATTATAAAAGTGGCAGCGATGAAGCAAAATAAAATGCTTGGTTTAAAGTAATGAATGGGCATTTAAAATGACAATCAGATTTAAGTATATGGAAGCAGCGACTAAGTCAATCTTATCATCCAAGAAAGAAGGATAAGCCGATTCTCATAATCAGCAATCAAGGAAGACATTCAAGAGCACAAAAGCAGCAACTAATAAGTGAAAGATCAGCGAGTGTATTAATAGACTATGGTTGATTTTATGTGATTAGTAATGGTTGACTTTATGAGAGAGCCGGTTCAAGTGTGGGCAGGCTTATTGTCAAAGATATCAAAGTCATTGCAAGAACATAAAGAGGAGAGAAGCAAGAATAAGTGCTAAGACATCGATCATGCAAGGACATCGATTGGATTAAGATAGTGTTTGACTATGACTGGCAAAGAATTGTCAATGATCTGTCAAAGAAACATTATCGACTTCAACCATGATCGGGTAACATGAAGATTGTCCAATTTAAAACAGTGACTATGTTGGATTGATAGTGGTGACTGGTGATTACAGCGAATTAGAATCACAAGGAGATACAATTCACATACGATAGTAGTTAACATAATAAAAGGTTGATATTTGTAACTGTAATTAAAGAAAAGAAGTAGACTTTACTTATAGCAAATTATTTTGCAAAAGGGGCGACGGTTTGAGAAAGATTTATAATTTCCTTTTTTTATTAAGAAAGACAATGCAGACAAAAGGTATTGTATATTGTTTGAAAAGAGTTTCGATTAAGAGTATGAATTGGTTTAGCAAACAAAGGACATGATTATCATCACAACCGTCGGTTATAAAGATGCAACAATTCTATAAAAGGTTACGTGAAAGGTATATAAAGAAATTAAAATCAGTTTGAGAAGTGTGTAGGGTGTTGTGTGAAGATCAATCATGTATACAAGAAAATATTTGAATATGAATATGCAGATTTGAAAGAGGATAGTATACAAGATAAATTAACTTACAAATCATGAATATATAGAAGTTGTTGATAGAGCATATAGTGAATAATTTGTGTAATTCTTGTAACTAAATTGTGAACAAATTATTGGCAAATTTGAAGGTATTATAAGGACTTCATGGAAGATATTGTGGTAGATCTATAAGTAACTTATAGCAGATTTGTGGTGGAGTTCATAGAAGATTTTGAAGAAGAAATTATGACAGATTTATGAAGATATCACAACAGATTTGTGGAAAATAATATAGCAGTATTGTGGAAGAGAGTTATGCTAAATTGTGGACCCATTATCCGTTGAGATAGCAACATTGTTGAGGTGGAAATTCATATTGGTGATGTTGGTGCCTCATATTGGAAGTTGGTGCTTCCAGTGTTTTGGTACTCACAAATTGAATTAGGGGTTGGTGCCTACAGATTTAAAAGTGGGAGTTGGTGCTCACAAAGAAAGTTAGGGGTTGGTGCCTCTAGTAGGTTGGTGCCTACAAACATTGTAAAAGAAGATATTCATACATAAGCATTAATTGCCGTAGTTTTTCCCATTAGTGTTTCCGCGTAAATTGTGTTATTTGGTCTCCTTATTTGCTAAAGCTTGCATATGTGTTGATTAAGTTTTAATAGGCATTACTATTATTTAATCAAGCTGTAAAAGGATAAAATTTCTTAATTGAGATCTAAACCCAACTTCAAAAATATGCGTCGAACCTAGGGGAGCATCATACTTAGGGGAACACAATCGAGGAAACGAGAGTGAGATCATGGGAATTGTAGGTACAACCTCACTATGAGGAGCATACATCGCCTCTGAAGTCTTCTCTTTGATAGGAAGATCCTTGCTAGGGGAGCCCCTAGACATAGCAACTTAATTTGACTTAACAATGTCAATCACTTTAGACTTAGCAACTTCATTTGACTTATCAGCTTCAATCATCTTCTTCCTCCACACCTTTTGTGTGGGTTTTTTAATATTGTTTGGGTAGTTCTTAGCCTAGTGACCCGCTTTTTAACATAAAAGAAAGGAAAGGGAATAGATTCAAACTCCACTACTTGGTCCCATTCGCCAAGTTTTGATTTAATATTTATTGAAGTAGGAAGGTTTGAGGA
The DNA here is from genome assembly GCF_030272615.1 of Cryptomeria japonica. Classification (NCBI taxonomy): domain Eukaryota; kingdom Viridiplantae; phylum Streptophyta; class Pinopsida; order Cupressales; family Cupressaceae; genus Cryptomeria; species Cryptomeria japonica. The sequence continues at coordinate 577,121,202 of NC_081411.1, read as the reverse complement.
CTACTTCACACTAAAACAGATTTTGGCGTACACCAAGCACTTGAGCTAGTAATATCATCAATAGTCAACAATTGACTGAAGGCTTTAGTAGAGCCCTTGAAAACTAATTCATCCCAGAATTCCATTGGAAGGCTAGGAAGCCTTACCCACACTGGGACCAAACTAAAATAGCATCTAACAATGTCAGACCCAGGTTCCCATTTTTTAGAGTAAGAGTGGATTTGCCAATAAGCCACAACCCACCATAAATATAGACCTCGGATCTTCCTCACATGAAAAAGAGAAGGAGAGGAAGCCTCTAGCAATGGACGAAACATCAACATGCCCTTTGGTTTTCCATTTCTTAAGGGCCAAAGCTCTTATCAGATCAATATTCGGCTTGGGGCCCAAATTTTTCCCAACAAAGTCATTTCCATTATGGAAACACTATTTTCAATGATACTATCAGGGATGAAAATAGATAACTCACTTGTACCAGGGTTAGAGTTACAATGGATTGGAGGGGAAGAACTTTTACTTTTAGGTTTAGCACCAAAGAGAGCTGTCCACTTAGGGCTAAGATTCTTGACAAGACCATATGCATTATTCTGACCATCCTTGCAAACACTAGAGACCAAAGCCTCAAAAGAGTTACTTGATAAAGTACCTTTTGGCTCTGGAGGAACCTTGGAAGTCACCCCATTTATATTGTGGTGCAGTCACGACAGGTGTAAGTCCTCAAAGAGAACAGTTTAGACTGTGCAGCAAATGAAACACAACTCGAACAACTCAAAGCGATGGAGGCAATGTAGAATTAGGCTTATATTATTTCAGGAATTCAAATACAACTGGCCGACAACATATGGCTTACAAGATTCGAAAAACTGGCCTCATTTCAAACATGCTCAAATACAGTATCCGGGCTAAAGCAAGAATGCGAGCCAACTCCGGATCTTCTATCTCTATCTTCCTTGCCAAAAACTCTTGTCTATCTGCTTAATTACATTGATTTATATGATATTCATAGCTCAAGGATGATCCACGTCGGCCCAAGATGGAACAAATGCCGATGAAGAAGATGTAATGTGTACAACAACCAGGTTGGCCTTCGTCAAAGGAAACCCTCCAGAAACAACATAGAATGATGTGCGGACCCCATGGGAAGGTCGGCCACAAGCCAAGGAACGTTGGAAGCAATGAAATTAGGCTCCACAAGCTACGGAAAAGATCTGCAATTCTCCATTAGCAAATAGGTCCAAGCGGCTCCGGTGCTCTGAGCTAGAAAAAAATCCCGAATTCCGGAAGCGATAACTTGCCAGAAAAAGATCCAAGTGTCCCACAGACTTGGGATAAGGTAGATGAACATGTCCACAAGTAAAATCCAGCTCCGCAAGATCCGGTGTGCAAATGCAAAGAAACGCAGAAAGAAATGCTGAAACTGCAAAACAAATTTCTTTTTTTGGTTGGTGCAAGATTGCCAAGAACCAGGGATGCTTCTGCATCATAAAGCCTGGCTCATCAACGAAATTCTCCACAACAATAGACACCAAACCCTTTCTTTCTGACTGATAGGCCCCACCCACCAAATCAGCAGCAACACATCCATCAACCACACCCTTGTTGAATGAAAACGCACCGCCATTTATGCCATTCAGATTGAAACTCCCATTTCCCACTCCTTTCTAATTCAAAATCAAAGAATCCGCCCCACCAACGACATTGCTTCTTTATTACATTGTTGTTGTTGTCACATTTCACATTTTTCATTTTTGATATACTTGTTACTCAACAAGAAAAAGACCATTTTTTGAACGATGGAATTGAAATTTTCTTTTAAATTCTTGTACAATTGCTTGATAGATATACACACGCTTAGTTTCTTTAGTGTTCTTGGCCAACAAGATTTTGTTAAGAAGGGAAATTCAATTTGATATCATAAAAATTGAGGTTAACTTGGACATGTTACAATTGGATGGATGTGTTGATGTGTTTTTTATGACACCTCGAACATAGAATAGAATACTAAGTATTCTATCCTCCCTTGAACAAGGAAACCTCAAAACCTAAACTTTTTTGATCAAATAAGGCAACCCCAAGGTTTGCAATGTGAACAATTGACTTTATTTTGTGGATAGACTGAGTGAATATGATGTGATATCGCTGGCAATCACAAAGGGACTTACACAATTGTTCTAGGACTTTATCAATTCCTTCTCCTTAGAATGATGTATGATGTTTTAATAAGGCTCTCCAACTAAATCTTTGAAAGATCTTTTGAAATAAAATACGAAAGGGATAAAGTTTAGGGATCTAATCTATCTCTAACAATGCAAGAAACTATTAATTACTTAGTGAAAGCAAATCAAGCTTTGCTTCGCCATGAGAAACAACTACACAAAGATGATGCAATCTTCAAAGGAAATGTAAATGATTTTCAAATCTCCCATACACATCAACACCATAGACAATGTGAGTCAATGAGCATAAAACAATTGAAGTTAAGCTTTCAATAGAGTTGAGACTAACCATGCATTGTAACTTGCAATCAACAAATCACAAATGGTACGAACACATAGGTTTCACAATGAATATCTTCCATTCAACTATGCAACTTGTTGTAAACAAATCTTAATCTAACTTGAGAAATAGGAAACCATGCCAACACCCAAAACGACACAATTTCTCACCAAGTTTCAATGAGTTTTTATTTATTTTGACAGTATCTTGGCAACAATTTCACAAAAGTTTCTTGCTACAAATGAAATGAGCAAGCCTTATATAGAGTTCTCAAATACAAATGGAGGGCCTAGATTGATTCTAAATCAACGACCGAGATAATTCAAAGGAAACCCTAAGTGGAGTTAGTTACAACTACCACCTAATCCACTAACTCTTTTTAAATATCAACCAGTGGAAAATAAAACAACCTCCTTGGCACAAATTGCAAGGATTAAGAGCAAATAGAAAAATTCTATGCCACCTAAGACTATAACAAACTGTCATCTAGGATTGTGTGCCCCTTATCCCTTCCCTTGATAGAAAATTCAATGAATTTGGACATGATGATGTCAAGCTCTTCCATTGGTGCATGCGGCAAAGCATCCACTTTATACTCCATGAGTGCCAAGTCAGTTGTACATGTGGCAAATGTTCTTTGCCATCGCGGTCTTTAGTCATGAACACCATTCATGAAAAATCATGAATGAAAAAGCATCCTAGAAATGATCTTCTGAAATAGAACCCGTTGTCTTGAAGAAGACATCTTTCATTCTATCTTTCAATTCATTCACCTCCATATCCTTATCACCATTCACTTCCCTTCCAAGCACTACCTCTGCTGCAATGAGGATTCTATCTTGAATTCCCTTGACCGTGACACCCAATTGATTGCAATCTTCCTTTGCCCTTTCGAAAGTTTCCATTATTGTCATCAATGCATAGTACCATTGGTGAAAGTCACATGCTTGATTTGCTTCCGTCACATATCCATCCACCAAAGTTTGCTTAGGGATATGCATCAACACATGCAAACATGGAATAGTTTTCTCTTTGACAACTTGAAACTCATCACACAATGCAAGTATGACCCGAATCTTGTCTTGAATGAATACAACTCTACCATATGCTTGTACCAACTCCTCAATGAATGCATTTTCTCTATCGAACGCATTTCCAATCCAGTTCTTTGCTGCCTGTGCTTTAGATTTCATCTCTCCCATATCCTCGATTCCTTCGAAAGTGTTGTAGGAAGGACAAATGTTCCTTCGGCTTGCTGAATTGTACTCATTAAGTGCCTTATGTAATCTTTCAATCGCTGTTTCTCCGCTTTAAGCTGATTATTCTTTTATTCTGTGTTCCTCCATCTTTCCTTAATCACTTTTCCGGACTTGTGGAATTCCTTGATCACTTGTTCCTTTGCTGCCGGTCCCAAATGAACTGTTGTAATCTCATACTCTTTTGGAGTGATATCATCTTGTGTCTTATCAACTTTCGGAAATGAAACTTGCACTGTGCGGGATCTTGAACTATTCTTTGTGATCTTGGAGTATCTCTTGGCTTGCTTCTTCTTTGTAGTCTTGACAATCCTATGTAGAAAATCCTCCAAGCTATTGTCTAGATTAGTCTCTACCACAACCTTCTTTTTCATTCTATTTCTTAACCATTAAGGAGTGGTGCATTGTTCAATATCCTCACTCACTTCTTGATTCACTTCCTCATTTGCTTGAGATCTTTGAAGTGCCGATATCATTCCATCATTGACATCCTAATCAAGAAAAGCCATGTCTGCATCCTTTGGGATTTCCTCAATTGGTGCTGTTGTTTGCTCCATCGAATGATCATCAAGAAGAACCTCCACACCTTGAGAAGGATTTCCCTCCTGATTTTGTTGTTGAATGGATTCCAAGGATTCATTCACCTCTTGATCCGCTGGAATACTCGGATGAATCTCAACTTCCTTGTGTGACTCCTCCACAATTGACGTTATATTTCTTCCCATGGAAGAGGCAACTTGCTGAACAGAAGAGGTGCTAACCAATGAGTGAGTCGTTCTTGACTTTTGCTTCTTCTGTGGCGGCTCTTCACTAGAAATTTCCTTTGTTTTTTGCCTTCCTAGCTTGGGAAGTCTTGGCCATATCCTTCTTTTTCTTGTGACTTTCATTTTCTTGTCTATCTCTTTCTTCCTTAGTACTGATTTCATGTTGCTCTTCATCCATCTCATCCTCAGAAGAGTGTGATTTGAAGTCATCCATCAAGTCATAGGTTAGAGGGATATTTATTTCCATCGACCTATTAACTTGGTGATCCATCCATCTTTGTGTATGTGCCATGACTGGTCTCATCAATATATTCAAATCTACCACCTCTACCTCAGACCAATTAGGGGCAAGAGAGGCTTACCCTTTTCTTCTTCAAAATGGCATTGAACACAATTCTCATCATCCTCAACATGATTTGGAATGGGGAATAGATGACAAATTCTAACCATTTGTACTGAAGGCCTTGAATACATCCTCTTCTTGATTTCAAAATCATCCATAGAATTTGCCAAATAGTCCTCTAGGTGTACCTTGCGTCCAAGATTGGGGTCTCCAATCTTCTTCCACTTTGAAACGATCCTCGATTCTGGAAGAACTCCTTTGTAGTCATACTTCAGTTGTGCTTGCCTTGAGACTCCTCCGGCTCTAGCACCTAACATTTACCTCTTGAAAAAAAAAACACCTTTAGTTATAAAAGCGAGAGGATGCTAGGATGATTTCAAAGTGCTACAAGTAAAATGCAAGAAAGCGAGATGATAAAATCATAAAAGTTTTAACAAATTCTTGCTCATAAAGAAGGATTTTCATAAGGATTGTTAATTGTTAATCAAACTCATAAAGATTTATCCTAAATCAAGAAATGTATGAAGATTAGATTTGAATTCTGATTTTTTGAAAGTGCTATTTCAAATCTGTTCTTAGGTAGCTATCAATTTTGCTTTTATTCTTCTCAATTGCACCTACCTCTTTCAATTCTCAATTTTCACTTGGAGATGATAATGCAGGTCTGAAATCTAATCAATTTGTGGATAAAATTCGCTCCAAATCAGGATGCCCTAACTCTGCCTTGGCTGGAAAATTTGTCTTCGCTTAGGTCAGATCTGGAACTCGCCTTGCAAGTTGATGGAGGCTGATGAAATTCACATCACAAAGTCTGCAATTTCGCACTAAATTTGCTGGACAACTCGCTTTCAATGTTCACCATAGTTTGCTGCTGGTCTGATGATTTATTCGCTCCAAAAATCAGATGAAAGTTGCCCTCAATACCTGATGCAAATCGCTGTAGAAGTCTACTCCTAAAGTTCGCTCAGCTCTGCTCCTTATTTGCTGTGGAATGAATTGCAATTGATGATTTGAAGTGAATATTAGACCTCCTTTTATAGCATTCCAATGTTTGAAATTAACCCTCCTCAACCTGGCTGAGCTAGGCAATAATGCTTAATAATTTTTAAATTTAAATCCTTCCAAACAGGCTGACTGAGGATAATGATTTGTTTTGGTTTTTAAAAGTTTTAAATCTCCTTTTGAAGGCCGACCTAGGCACAAACCCTTCCTTGGCAGCATTGAGAGGTCAATAAGGATAAATGGGGAGTGCTAATCGTTGATTTGCTTGGATAAGTGAGTGCAAGGATGAGGTTGTTCTGGAGTATAGGTCCCATGGGACCTATAGTTTTGGATTGAAGGATACTAACATGTAGACAAAATATTCCTTGAGCTCACCTTCAACCAAGTTAGGAATTATTTCAACGAAGGCAGATTTGCAAGTATTTGTCCAAGACACCTAGACAAGGAGAATTAGACCATGGGGTGCTAAAAACACTCTATCATGGAATTCCAAACAACGAGCAAGGTTGCACAAGCGCTAAAGTGAGTAGTACAAGGATAGTTGAGCGCTAGGATCAAGTTCACAAGGACTGTGAGGTGCTTAAAACATTTGGACAAGGATAAAATGCTTTGTGAAGAACTTTTAAGTGAAATTTGTGGTTTTTTTTTAAGGAAAAATCAACTTAATTTCCAAATCCACGTTGAGAGTTTGCCTTTGAATTTTGATTTTGAAATTTCAAACCTTATACAAGGATTGCACGTGAATTTTGTATTTTTGTCCAAGGATTTTACAATTTTTTTCTATTTTCCCCTCCTGTCAAGGTCGGAAAATCTGACCTTGACGAGGAATTTTCTTTGTCTAGGGATTGAATTTCATCATTTTTTATCCTTAGCATTTCAAAAATCCTAAGTTCTTAACAACTTGCTCTTGACAACATGCAACATTTTTGCAATTTTGACAACCTTGACAAAATTCTGCAAGATTTTTACAGTTGTTGACAATTGTTGACAATTTTTTGAATTCCTCACTTCTCGCCCTCAATTTACTCCTGGAGCTCACTTATGGGTTCCGGACCAAGACTTGGTGACTAGATCACATCCTCTAAAGACAAATTTGCAATCTGGATTCAAAACTACTACTAGACACACTAAACCCTAGCAAATGACTAGACTACTAAGCAAAAAGAGGGGGTCCCCATTCGCAATGGGGTGATGTGTGAAAAGGTCACAACAAGATGGTTTCATGCTTTGCATACCTCTGCTTTTAATCAAGATAACATCATGAATTTTTTTTCTGCATGATTTATGTAGACGTACCATGTGTTGAAAGTTAAATTTGGTCAACATACAAATGGCTCAAAAAATAAATTGGAAGTAAGATGGTTGTATACGAACATAGGTAACTAGATAGAAAGTAGTTGGCTGCTGGAAGAGCTGAAAAGAACAGATAGAAGCAATGAAAAGGTATGTGGACAGATGAAACATCTCTAAGGAATTTTTTAGAAGGAAGGATGCTGAAACTACTTCAAAGGAAGGATAAAAATAATATAGAAATAATTAAGTAGGTTGACATCTAGGAATGCTAATATCTTTCTAAAATCATATACACTAGCTTCTTTTATGTAATGAAAACACAAAGAAGCATATTCACCAAAATGGTCATATTATTTGGTATCAGATTAAGGATCAGGTTTTCCATTTTAATTTTGCATCAATTTCCTTTACTGATAATTCAGTTAGTTCCCTAATTTCCACAAAATCCTGATTTGGCCCAAACACAACGTAATCCATTTCAATTTCAACTTAAGCAATAGATGACAGGCACATTCCCGCAACTCATTAGACAACAGTGGACTTGACACTGCATTCCTTTGTTTGGCATGATTATTCAACCTGCTATCAGGTTGGACACCAATATATATAATTCTCGCTTGATGGCATAGTTGATTGGGAAAAGTTATATGCTTGGATTCATAGTTTGGAGGTATATTTCAAGATGGAATGGAGCTCTACCCACTTAGGTCAAGTGGTTCTATGAGTCAGCTTTTCCCAAAAAATTAAATCTTATGTGAAAATTGGGAATAATTTCCTCTAAGCACGGAGGAAATGATGAGGATCAACCATGTAGTTAGAAGGTTTACCATAGTCCACATGCAAGTGGTGTGATAATAATAAAGTAAAAGTAATACAGCTATATAAAGTAGTCATAGCTAGATATATAAAGTAGTCAATAACTAGAACAACTCTAAAGAATAGAGGGAATTTTAGAAATATATGAAGAGGTAGGTGGATTGTTGGAATATCTATATAATGGAAGATAGCATAAATAAAAAATTAGATGAACAGAGAGAACAACTTTTCAAGGGTAGACAGAATAAATAAAAAGTGGGCAGACAACTAAGAACTCTAAATGACACTGTAAAACTTTTTGCCTATTTATATACAGGCTTCGCTTATGTAATGAAAACATGAGGAATTATTTTATTCTTATCAATAATGATATTTAGTTGTCAGGTAAGGGAAAAACTATCTTATAAACCAAATCATCAGAGAAAGAAGCTGAGATTAGGGATTGACATTCATAAAGACCTTAATAAAATTATTTTAAGTTGATAAAGTATCGTTTACCTTTAAGGCTAGCACTCACAGTAGTGAAATGGTTTATTAGTATAGGGCAAACTAAAAATGTGGAAAAGTAAATGATATTTCTGGAAATATGGAATCTTTTGCAAACATAAAATAAAAGATTAAACTGACCATTGTAAATTTTTTTAATAATTTTTATATTGTCAATAGAACATGACTGGCAGTTAGTATAATGTCAGATACCTAAGTGGAAAGTCTTCCATCCATGCCTGAGAATCACTAATGCTTGTTGACCTATCAATTTCAGATGCAAAGGCAAGTTAAATGTTATAATAATATATACTATAGTAGGTCAATTATTAATTTTTAAATGTGCCATTTGCAAAGTAGCACAAACTTCCTGATTTTCTTTTGTCATCCTTAAGGAGTTGCCATTTTGCAGTGTTCATCTTTTTTGAGTGAAATATAAGAAAGAAAGGAATATAAGAAGTGATCCGTTAGTTCTAAATTTCAAGAAACACACGTATGTGATAAATTTTGCTGAAATCTCTTGTTGATCTTTAGTTATCATGACACTGCAATCTTTCTTCGATTCAAAATGTTATCCTTTTATGCATTATTACAGTTTATGGTAAAATTATTGTCTTAGAAGAACTGACATGACAGATTTAACTTATTGCAGATGAATTGAGAGCAGAGAGAAAGAAACAGTTAAAAAAGGACAATGCCTCAAAAATCAAATCTTTGGTTGATGAGGTAATCATTGTCAATATGTATCTAATTTTATAGTGTATTTCCAAATATAAATTTAGAGAGCACAGCATTCTAATTGTTGTGTTGAAGCAATTCAACCTTCTGGCCTGCCCTTTATTTGAAAGAGATTAAGTGGATATACTTTTGTTCATAAATGATATCTATTAACCATCTTTATTATGTAGGCATTAACCTCTATCAGATAGGACATATTAGTTTTTAAGAGAAAAGCTTCTGGATAAAAGTTGCATAAAAGGTATTAATATGTGTCATTCATGATCAGAGAATCGTGGGAACTTTGGTTTTATCCATTGTTTGAGACAGATTAGGTAGATTTGTTTTCCCTATAGAAATTGTATGTAATGTGGGATCTTCAATGACTGGTGATGAACTTAAACAGAACGTAGGTTACAGTCTTCAATACTTTGAGAGGTGGGATGCTCTGTCCAAGGTTTTCTTTGCTCATCTAGAAGAACTATTTTTGATTGCTAAAGCTTGTACGTACTTGGGAGTATCATTCATTAGTATACCATTCAGAAAAAGCTTTGAGGTGTTTTCATGTCACATTTATGTAATTATGCTTGATTTCTGAGATATTCCACAAACATGTTCCACCTTTCTGATACTAATGTTAAAACAATTGTGTAAAATTTCTCTGAGATCTTGGGACCGAGTCTTGGGCCAGTTGCTTGTTTACATATTGAGAGATTTCCCACTATTATATTACAGTATATTAGCTAATTTTTAATGTACCATCAAGATTATCATGTAGGTAGGTAGAAAGAAAGTATGAAAATATATCAATGTTCATAAATGACCAAAAATAGATCAATGGGACTGGAACTTACTTTGCGGATAATAGCAAAGGACTAGAAAGACAAAAGAGTGTAATGTCCCCCCTTTGAAATATAATTTAATAATAAATAATAATAATAAAATTAAAATATTAAAAATTAAATTATAATATAAAGAATATAATTAATTAAAATTTAATTAAGTTAATGAATGGTTAACAGACATGGAAGGAAAAGTTGTGACTCCCTCAACAATAAGATATAAAAGGGAGAAGAGAACCTCATTTGGGAGGGGGATAACTTGGAAATCAGAAGTGCAGATCTGATTTAAATAAGAAGTGCAGGTCTGATTGTGAAAGGTTGTGTCCCTTTCAAAGGGCAGAAATAATGAAGAGTTGCACACCTTCAAAGGGTGTTAATGGTGAAAGGGTGTGTCCCTTGCCAAAGGGCATACATGATGAAGAGGTATGACCTCTCCCTCACATTGAGAGATATAAAGAAAAAGGGGGGATAGTGCTAACAGAGATAGCCACGTTGGAAGCAAAAACCGTGGAAGGAGTAGAGCGTACCCAACATATCCAGGATACACCACCGGCAAGTGAACAGTAAGTGGTTTGCCCTAAACCGTAGGAAATACTTCATGAATAATGCCGTGGAATTCGAATCATACCGCAAGATAAATTAAAGCAGAATAGCCAGTAAATAACAGAGATACATTCTAAATTAATATATCAGAGATGCATTTAGAATCAATGTTGCAGAGAAACATTTAGAATTAGCATAATAGAGATGCACTCAGAATTATAATGACACTTCTAGAGACAGAGATACACTCAGGATTATAATATAATAGTGATATATTAGTGATGTTAAATAACAATTACCATAAGATTGTAGAGATACACTCAGAATTAAAACAGAGGAAATAGAGATTTCTTCAGAGGCAATTTACAGAGCTAGGGATCATTGAGGCATTTCAGAGCAGAATTATATTTAAGTCCCCGATAATGTCTACGATGATTGCTCCTTTTAAAGGAGCCATAGAGACCAGAGGGCATAATTCAATGCCAAGATTCCAAGAGGAATCTAGAGAGAGATTCATAGGGAATCTCTTAGAGACAATATATATTATATTGTAGAGGTTAACCATATGCATATGTTAGAGATAGAGAAGTTTGAGCAGGGGTGGGATCTCTGCCAAGCTTTGAGAACATTAATGATTTCACTCATTAATAGAGATCCCAAATAGAGACCTTAGGAGGACGACATCCTGGGTTGCTCCTAACTGAGAAACATTTCTCAATAGAGGGTTGGGTCAATCCAGGTAAGGTCCAACTGAGTATTGTATCTTTTTTTATAGATACAATAAATCAGTTAACATTATTTGTTAAATATGTAGAATAACGTATAGCATTCTTTCTTGTATAATTGCACAAATAAATATATATGTTTAATTATCTTTCATATTGTTTGTATACTAACGTTTGTTTGCAGGACTTGAACGCCAAATAATCCAATCCCCCAACTGGGAACATTACAAAGAGGCCCTTAGATATAAAGCATACTCACATGGGGGCCAACCTAGAAAAAGCTATAGCCCCAAGCAAGTGAGAATAATAAAAGAAAATGGGGGAGGGGAATGCATTTCTGTGTTACAGATCTTCAAGGTACATTAGTGTGCATGTGTGAGAATATGCAAAGCGTGAGGACACAACACCCATTGCAAACCCCCAAAACTTGAGTACACAGGTGCAAGTTTCAGGGTTACGTATGTGATGTCCCCTTAGATTACTATTATTGATGGGTTTGCCTGGTATAAATTATAAGGAGACAGGTCAGAAGCTAGGACATACAATTGGGAATTAGGATTACAGAACAACTGAATTTATTTATTCATCATAAAATACTATATTTGTATTAATTAACACAGCGGAAGCTGTATGATAGTATCCTCAAAATACATCCATTACAAATACAAGAAACAGAATTGAACAATTGCCATTTCAGAATTAGTTAAACATCAGTTCATTATTCATACTCAATTCATTTTAACACATTGAGAATTAAATTGGGTAATCACATAGACTCAGTTCTCCCAATTATTCTCCCAAACAGATTTATACTTTATCTTTTAATGACCTGCATCTTTCCAAAGGACGGTGGATGGTAAGGGTGGTTTATCATGCGAGACCCAAACCCAGGAGCGCTCACTTGCCTGCCTGGCCTACTGGTTCATCCTCACACAGTAGGTGGGCTATTTAGGTGGGCAATTGAAACCCTACAGATCCCCTCCCTCTCAAAAGAGCAGTCATAATGATAAGTTATTACATATGATGTTATTATGTTCTTTGTTCAGACTTTATCATTACCTTATTTATTATTCTTGTGCAAGTTACGGAAAATGCTTATTTTCAGTCTTTTAATCAGAATTATAAGATTTGTTAGAAGCGCTTAAAGTTCATGCTTGCGTTATATTGTCAAATTATGCAATCGACATACAAAGAAGAAATCAATATATTACTGTCTAATAGATTTAATATTTTTAATCTGCAAATTTCTTATATATGTCTAGTTTGGTATATGTTTCAGATGTATCTGTTGGTTATTATGAATGATGCAGAGACTGTCATAAGTTATAATTTACCCGCTATTTTTACAGCGACTGCTAACACTAAGTTGATTTGTTACTAAATCCTATGAATTTAATATGCTGCCCTCTATATCAGCATCGGCTTACATCTATAGTCCATATATAGGCGTTGACAGTAATTGCAATATTAATTTATTTGAACATAACTATTTCAATATCGTATAAACCATTAGCAATGGTTCTACGAACGACATACTTTTCAAACATCCTTAAGAGAGTTACTGGTAGTGATATAAAATCCAATAGACATCATGATGAAGTATAGTTTATACAGTTTGGAAATTGGCTTAAACATCGACAGAAATATAATTCTACAGACATATTTGCAGGGTTACGATTTTAACGTACAAATAATTTCATATCCTTTAGAATCTGAGTATGATGGCATACCTGGCAGTCGGTCTCCTGGCTGCAGTCGATTCACTTTCTATATATTCCCCCGTAATCCACTTGTCCCCCTTCGATGTGTTTGTCTTATAGTATGTGGAGGGTCAATCTGAGGGTCACGTCTCTTTTTAGAAGAGACATGATTACTTTATAGTTTGCTGCCTTTTTTATTTGCTTGGGTCGTGTCTCTCTTCAGACGCATACCCAGTGCACTTAATTAATATCATATTTATTACACATTCCATGTAATATTTGCATTAATAATTATAGGCATGTTAAGTATATTAATTTAAATTCAATAATAATTGTCAATGATCAACACAATACATATGATTTCATATTAATTAATATTCACTAATTAATCGAACACAATAAAGTTTGAACTGTTTTCTGAGCAGCGACATAAGTATTAAATGAATATCAGAAATTTAAATACATACATACATACATATTATGTACAATTAACATAGGGACATGACAACGTACACCCCCAAAATTTGTGCACACAGGGTAATATCAAAACTGAAAATGTCAAAATTAAACTTGTAAAATTTGATATCAATTATATTATATTATGTTAGATATTATATAAATTTCATGCATCTGTACATGCCTTGAGCCAAATACAAAATAAACATAATATACAAAGGGCACAAAAGCTGTTGTTTCCTACATGATAACAAAATTACAAAAATCAAGTAGCTGTCATATGACATTAGGCTTTAAGAAAAAAGGTTGTAGAATAGCCCTGAATCAAGAAAAGGTAATTTCTGTTGGCTACAATTTGAAATTTTAAATGTTTTGTTTCTGTCCTGATGAACAACAGCTTGTTGTAGAGATGAAAAGTGCAAACGTTGCACTTTTACCACCTTGTTTTGCATCTCTTTTAGCAATTACCTGTAATAGAAATGTGTTGGTAAGTTGAACTATCTTGTAAACATCTCCGCTCACCAGAACTAGACTTCCTCTGCTGTGGAAACCACATTTTGTCTTTGATTCTTGATTTCCAATTGCTCAATGATCGTCTCTTATGCAGAACTCTGACCCTACTAGCTCCCAACGGTCAATTTGTGCCAAGCATGTCTATTTAAGGAATTTTTCACAAAATGGAAAGAAAGCATCCATCATCGATCCTAATAATAATTCCATTAATAATAAGCATCACACCACAAATAATTCCATTACTCACTTACCTCAATCCTATTTCCTTGATTTATGTCCACCCTTCCACCCTGCTTTCCCTCCTACCTTTGCTCCCACTCCTCTCAGTCTAGTTCATGCCTTCTTCACACTCTTTCATGCCACACCATAGTCATTGCCTAAACCCTTCCTCCAGCACATCCCTTTTGCCATTACCTACTATGGAGAAAGTCAACACTTCTTCCTTATCCTGATGATCTTTTTGACTATGAGGCTCACTATGAAGCACATCGAAAGTAAAATATGTCAAAGTATTTGAGATGTCCCCGATCATTGTAATGGCAAAACCTTAGTTCTATTCCTAATTTATTAATGAAGCTGGAATGTAACAGCCAATGCAATTTTTTTTTCAAACCCTAACTGTTGCAAAGACCAGAATTTATCATAATAAATGCTAGCTGGGTGGAATTGACACTGAACTCTTCAAAATTATTAGTGACAAACAATACCACGCCCTTGTATACTCATCATATGACCACAACACTCTCAGATCTGAAAATATAAATGGTATAACAGCCAATTGGAATTCCCAAATAAATTCCAAAATTTGATTTCAGCTGCTGGAAATGTATTACAATAAAATAAATTAGTAAACGCACTCACAACCCTAGATTTGTAGCTGTTCAACCTGTCAAAGGGCTGGAAATCAGCACAGAAGCCCTCCAATGAGATTGGCCCTTGCAGCAAATTGGAAAAAGGTAAGACCACCCTAAATGGTAGAAATTTCCTCCAAAACCCCTCAGTTCTGCACTTGCCCTGCTGTTGGAGATGCTGATGATGACTGGAGTCTGCAAATGCTAGCGTTACTGCTGATTTTTATCACCAATCATCAGGAAGTGAAACAAACCCTAGAATGGTACAGCAAGCTGGTAACTCATAAACATTCACTGATTAAGGATCGATCTTCATTGGAAACGCCTATAACATGCAAGGTGGCGCCTCACTTAAATGACTGTTTTCTGATCAATGATGGCTGATTAAATACAAAGAAG
Source organism: Cryptomeria japonica (assembly GCF_030272615.1). Lineage (NCBI taxonomy): Eukaryota > Viridiplantae > Streptophyta > Pinopsida > Cupressales > Cupressaceae > Cryptomeria > Cryptomeria japonica. Next base: position 577,106,000 of record NC_081411.1, on the reverse strand, counting down.
CTGCTGGATAACTGAATTTCTGCCCTAGATGATTGATTTCCTTCTTGCAATGGTGATGCCTTGTTGGCAATATGCAGGAACTGATTATGTGTTGTCATTGATGTCAACACTGCTCCGGTTGGTTGCTGACCTGCTCCGGTTGGACATGGTTTTCTCAGAGGTTATCAGAGATTCTGCTCCGGTATGTTTAGATTGTTAGATTTGGTCTTGGAAGGATATTCATGATGATTATAAGTATGTCATATTAAGTTGGTTCATAATTTGGTGCTCCGGAAGCTATTGATTATGTTCTAGACAGCCGGTTGATGTTCTTGGTCCCGGTTGGTGATATTTGATGAAATGGTTAAGTGGTTTTGATGCGGCTTCTAGAAATGGTTCTTAGCGTGCTAAAGGTGTTCTTGATCGTGTCCCAATTGTTTGGTGGCTTCGCATTGGCTAGCGTAAGATTTGATGATCCTATTTGGGTCCGGTAGGATATTCCTTGTTATTGACATTGAGGGTTTTTCTTGGTTGGTGTAACGTGTTGCGGTTGATCTTGGTGGGATTTACGGTGGATGTAATTGTTTTGAGAACTTAAATTAGGTCCATGCTATTTAATGTAAATCATAATATTGGTCCGGTGGTCGATCTTTGTATCGTGTAATGTAATCCTTGTTATCAAGGTTGATGATTTGTATATATAGGCGATATGCTTATGTAATTTTGATATCGGTATTTTGTCTGCATTATCAGAGAGAGGTAAATGTGCAAACAAGGATATATCATTCAGCGAAGTGTTGTGGAGAGTTTGGTGTTGTAGAGCAGACAACTGTGCTTAACCGGAACTGTAACCAAGCATTAGGAGATGCTATTTCCACAGTTCATTTCCTCTGGATTGTAGTCCGATGATTATGTAAGTCAGTGAGACTTCTCTTTTGTGTTGAAGAGTGTCCTCTAGGCGGTTGGCCTGATTGCAAGTGCAATCCCCATTGTAATATTTTCACATACTGCTGCAAAAGTATTATCTGATTGTGGGTAGGGTTCCCACCGTGGTTTTTCCCTTCACCGGGTTTTCCACGTCAAAATATTGGTGTTGTGTGTTGTGTACTCTCATGCTTTATCTTTCATTGTGTTGTTTTCATTTTGCTCCGGTAGTTGGTTTATAATCTGCAATAATTGTTTAACTTGTGGAAAACTGATTCACCCCCCCCTCTCAGTTTTCCTCCGTTTCATTCTAACAATTGGTATCAGAGCATTCTAACATGCCCAACTATGATAATGGGAATAACTCATATCTGTCCTAGTTGATGTTGGAAAATTGACTAAAATTCTATAAATGCACCTACTAACCGTCAATTATGCTTTGAGAACCAAAGATGGCATTTACTCGCAAAAAGCACACTGTAGCAAACTAAAAATATCTCAAAATCCGCCACAAATCAGCATGCTTGTGATTCTCGAATTGAATCACCCAAGTTTGGAATTCAGGGTTTCTGTCCTTAGTCCCAAATGTCTTGGATACCGGTTCTTCTGTTTTAGTCCGTGTCTTGGTATGGGTACGGCCTTGGGTTCTCCCTGGGTGCCTGGGTTCTTTGTGGGTCCTTCTGTGGAGGACCCATAGAGAACACAGGAAGTACCAAGGGCCATACCCAAGCATAGTTTCATAAATTAAAACCTCAGTTTCATTATCATAACTTTGTGACAACATTTTTTATCAGAATATGTGAGCAAGCAAGCAATTAAATATCATTTCAGTTGCATTTGTGAGCTTTACCTATGAACACGGGGTTTGCAAACTTTATATCAGCATTACTGAGATTGATTTCAGTTGATTTACAGTATGCATATGTAGCAGCTGTTTGCTTATGTTTTGTGAAATCACTTTCCTTGTGTTGTTAATGATTTGGCATTTTTTCAAATGTTTGAAAAATGAAATTGAACCAGCTTCTGCACTTGACATAGCTAGTGGTGGTGGCAATCCAATTGATTGTGGTTCAAATGAAATTGAACCAAATCTTGATATTGACCTTGATGCTTCTGATGAAGAAGAACATGAATATTAAAATTGATTATAATTTGAATTTTCATTGTGTAACGACATTTTGAGACTTGAGTATTTTCATTTTTGCAAATTGTGAATGAGGTATTAAAATATTCTATTTTTTGATATTTATTGGCAATTATGGATTTATGAGTATCACTCTTCTTATTGTTATACATTGATACAGTTTATATTTTACAATTTTGATGTTTGAACACACATGCACACACACACACATATGCATGTATGTATGGACGTACCCGTACCTGTACCCAAGGTATTTTTTTTTTGCTGTACCTGTGAATCCATACCTGTAACTGAACCGGTTAAATTATTAGCCAAATGTGGAACCCAAGAGGGTTTTCATCCTTGTCCAAGTCCTTGAGAGAGATTTTTTTTTCACCATGATCATAGTCACTTGATTAAGGATGGTCAGAATATCAGATCTCATGATACAACATCCTTGATTATTTGTTTTTCAAGCTTATCCAAGTAATCTCCTTTTTCTTGGAACTTTCTTTCTGCCAAGTCAAAGATTTGTTACTTCATTCCAAAATAAGCTGAGAACTGCCAGTATTTATTATCGTCTGATGCTATGAGCTATTTGAAACTTGCACATTTTTAAATGCAAAACCTTAGGTACCTATAGTGAACATAGCAAGTTGATTATGAAGATCTATGGCTTGGCTTTTGTAAATGATGCTCAATTTTCCATTCAATATGCAAGTTATATTCTAGTTGATATTATCTTGTTCTATGTATTATCTATTTATATTATAAATCTGACTATCTTCTTTTGTATGGCAGGTGAGAGGAGCATTTATTGATTTCGATGTCCTTTCTCACAAATACCATTTGATATATATATGCAAGCTGGGTACGATCAAGCAATGCCTTGACCGGTCATGTCTTTTAGACATGACCGATCAAGACATTACTTGATCGTGCCCCTTTGCTAATCGCAGTAATAACAAACGGTGTATGTTTAACAACCCATACCAATCGGTGTATGTTTATCTTAACAACTGATACCAATCGGTGTATGCTTAACTTCACAGCCCGATACCAATCGGTGCGTATTTACCTTGCCACCCGTTATTAATCGGTGCAAGCTTATATTGACACCCGATACTAATCGGTGTTTGGTTGATCCGATAATCATTTGTTTACTATTAAATATGTTAACCGATATAAATCGGATTGCATTGGTTAGCCCGATTTAATAATCAGTGAACACAAATAATGTAACCGATTTTAAATCGGGATTCTATGCTATAGGATGATTATCGATAGTTAAGCATTTAATCGAACTAAGTAGATTGATCATATACGAATGAAGAATGGTTATCAAATGAAGGATTAATAGCTTGAAGTTTGTCATCATAATTATCGATAGGATAAATGATTGAATGAGAGACTTCATTTATCTCTCATTCAATCATTTATCTTACCGAAGCTATCATGCATTAACAGCTTTGACCTGGTCACATTTTGGAAAATGCTGCTCATATATAGAAGACATCTCCTTATCTTTAAAGCAATATTATGAACTATAAAATACATATGAGGTGCAAAAGCAATATTCATACAGAGTGAGCAATTGTTATGTATTGTCATGCTTTTCCTTTTTGACCTATGAGGTATAAACTGTTATGGTTTGGAAAAGCCAAGGTTCATACCAGTTCACCAATTGTTTTTTTTGGTGAAGGGAAAATAGTGTACTATTAAAAAAGGGATTTAGTCCTACACTTGCATCAAGAGACATGCAATATGTTTTCAGTACTTGGAAGATTCACCAATTGTCTTGTGTAGTTATGTAATGTCCCCTTGTTGAATAGGATTTATAATAAATAATAATAATAAATTAAAAAATAAAAAATAAAAAATAAAAATAAATATAAATAAAAGTTAAGTTTAATGAATGGTCAAAAGGCATGAAATGAAAAGTTGTGGCTCCCTTAAACATGAGATATACAAGGGAGAGAAGAGAATTTCATTTGGGGAGAAAAAAGGAAGAAAGAAGGGAGCAAAGTAATTAAGGAAGCATTAATGGGAAGTGACTCTTTCAAAGTGGCAGCACTGGTGAAAGGTTGTGACCCTTTCGAAGGGTAGTAATTGTGAAAGGTTGTGACCTTTAAGAAGAGTTGTGACTCTCCCTCACATTGGAGGATATTAAGTGGAGAAGTTTTCATTTGACAAGGAAGGATCCATGGAATAGAACAAAATATCTGCAGCATTAAAAGCAGATTTAGGAGCAGACCTGAATCAGAATTATAAGAAAATCTGGAAGAATGATATGAACATTTATCAAAGAGATCAGAACACAAATACAAATCTGCAAACAATAATAAAGCAGGCATCCAAGGAAAAGAAGAGGAAACATTAAATCAATAACCAGAGAATTAGACCTGATGGAATAGAAAGGATTCTCATTTTCATATATATATATATATGATTATAGGCAGCAGATCAGATTGATATAAACAGCAGACCTGTGCATTTAAAGAGGGAAACAATATCGAATTGAGTTTGTCCAAATTACCACAGCAGACTGAAAATACATAACCTGCAATAATTCTACAAGTATATGGGGTAAGATTTAGTGTCCTCCTCAAAGGGGACATTACAAGCTACTCTTTTTCTTAATGATTTTTACTTTGTTTGAAGGGTTGATGATCTCGAACACAAACTTGAAGGAGACAACATTATTTAATTAATCAATATCCTATTGCTGTTGTTGGTCAGCCATTTGAAATGTTTGATAACCTTGTAGCACCTAATTGGGATAATATTCAATTGCGAATTTGTTCTTCAAAGGGGTGGTGTGCATTTTCTTAAATTTATAAAAATCTTGATCAGGAGCTTGAATTATGTGAGCCATATCTTGCCAAATATTAATTGCAAAGATAGTTTTTAGGTCATTGCCATGCGAGACACCAGATGGTTGTATAAGACCCCTCCATATGCAAGTCTAGGCCATTGTCATGCGAGACACCAGATTGTTGTATGAGATTTCTCCTTATGCAAGCCCAAGCAATCTGCAATGGGATCTTTTCTTCATTTACCTTACATTATTTAAAAATTTCTACTCTGGTCTTGTTTCAAATATGTGACCTCCCTTGTGGAGTTTACAGTCCTTAGACATAGGCCAACTCAAACTGTACTTAAAATTAATACTAAAGAGAAGTATAATAATGGAGTGGACCTGCCAGATTAGGACTGCAGACCTTCAGTACACACTTTTTCACCATAAGGTCAACTCAAGCTGTACATAGAACTAAAGAGAAGCAGAATATTGGAGTGGACCTGCCAGACTAGGATTGCAGGCCTTCAGTGAGTGAGAATGACATTATATCCAACAATACAAATATGCTAGAGTTGAATAAATATATTCAATTATTCCGGAATATCACCAAATAAACAACACATAATTATGAATTAAATATAATTTTACAATATGTTGCTGATCCAAATACAAATGCTTTCTGGAACAATGAAATTAAAACTTTCAGCACAAATACAACCTCTAAATGAGATTTCCTTTAGGCAACCAAAGGGGTTTCATCCTCAATTTCTGAATTTAAGGGTTTTCATCCTGGAATCCTATAGCTTCACAAGGCTCAATCTATGACATGAAAGATTAAATGAATTGGTAGACATTTTAAAGGCTCTGTTACTGGGTTCTCTTTAATTGCCCCTCGTCCTTGTATGGGTTCAGTATAGTGCTTAGTTAGGGCTGTACCTGCGCTAACCTCAAAGGACCCAAAGCTAGTGGACCCCCAAACAATTTTTTTTGGAAACATTTTTTAAAATATAAAACTCCCTCCACTTCTAATTTCATCTTAAAGTGAAAGCTTATAAAATATTTTACCTCATTTCACAAACACAAATGAGTAAAACTACATTTTGCCTCCAAGTTACCATTGTTGATTTTGAAGTTTGCTGGATTTATCTGAAGGTGAAGGTTTAGAGAGTGAAAGATCTACACCAATAGGAGTAATTGCCATTTTACCTGCCAGTTTGCCGAATCTCTTTGGTGAGTACATGCCAAAGAGTCGGTGGGTCTGACTCAAAAACTTGTGGATGACATCATGAAAGCTTGTAGGGTAAAAACGGCCCCAAAACACCAAAACATGGGGCAGTTTCATTCTGCAAGGCAAAAAAAACCCCAGTACACCTGCCAATTGAAACATCATATATGGAATGTTTGCATCTACAAATTAGGGCACAAATACCCGGAATCTCCAAAGGTTTGCCCTCTGCATTTTATGCCAACCTTGTAGTGCATCCAACTATGAGCGCATTTGGAGCTTTTTTACAGCCATCCACATGAACAAGAGGAACAAATTAGCTAAAAAGTGCCTCAATGACTTTGTCTTAGTGCAATAAAACCTTTGGCTGCGCACAAGAAGGGTAGAGGACAAATCAGAGGATCCGATTGATTTGGATGAGATAGATCCTTTTAGCAATTAGACAAGGCAGGATGAGCAGCCTCAATTGTTTACTGAATATGAGATTGGTAATTTTGAGAGGCAAGCATTGGAGGATGTGGATACAGCAGGAGATATAAGATTGGATGACATTGACGAGGTTGAGGAGTCGTCATTGCTATCTACTGCTAAGATGGAGGTTGAGCCACAACCTTGCATGCCAAGCAAGGAGCCATAGCAGACTCCAAGGACTAGAACCTCTACCTCTCCCCTAGTTTTCACTAGATTAGGGAAGAGGAATATGTAAAATGTTGCATTTATTATTTTCATTTTGTCAACCATCTATTGTACCAAGCTATCAGCCATTCAGATTTTGCATGATAATGTGATTTTGTACTCAATTTACATTCAAATCAATTAAATTTAATAGCAAACACTTTTGTACTTATTTATGGTCTCATTGGATGCAAATTTAAGCAATTTTTTAAGTTGTTGAGATTTTTGCTGAGTTCGAATTTTCCAACTCTCTCTGTGTGTGTGTGTGTGTGTACATATATATGCATGTGCGCACACACACATATGAGCCCATACTTGCAGTCATGATTTTTTTTGCCATATTGGCATGCCTAAACCTCAAACCTGTACCCATCCCTATACCAGGACTAACAACTTAGCTTAAAGGTAGCCATGCAGCTCAATATTAAATTTCCAATACCCCACTTTCTCTCTCAAAGATAGCAATTAAAATATCAACAAGACCTTTTTTTCCAAAATAGCCTCCACTTTGTTATGAATACCAAATTGTAATTCCTCATTAATGTCATCTTGTATAATTTGCCTCGAAGAAGCTGTCAAGTTTCTTGGGGGACACCACACTATATATGTGTGTGTTTGTATGTATGTATGTGTATATGTATATATACTATGATATATACATACATATATATGCATATGTGAATAAATAAATAAATTAGATATCATTGCATAGATGAAGTATCTAACATAAACAAAACCCATAAGCATGATTAAACATCTATAAGCATCATATTAAAAAATCAAATCAATGATCACTTTAGTCTTCTGAATAGTATTATGTAAATCAAAATAGGTATCAACATGTATAAATGGGTACAATGAGCGGGATAGGTGTTGTTTTTCAAAAATTGCACAGCCATTGAGAACTCCTATCTTGATATTTTATCTGAGGACCTCCAAATATTTTCATATATTCAATAGCAGTCAATCCACGGGATGCTTGCTGAAGTGCTTCACTTTTCTGAATTGTTTAACATTTAATACTGCAGGGAATGATACAAGACCATTCACATTTAGTACATGGTTGTGATATAGGTGGGATGGAACTTAATTTTTTGTAGTTTTACACACTGATCGAACAGTTAATTGTGCTTGTTTGCTGAAACAGGGAAAATACGAGTTGCAGTATGAGAATTCAGAAGACTTTAAACAAAAATGGAAACAAAGAGTACGGGACATATTGACTGAGCAGGAGTGGCGTAGGCGCAAGATGCAGATGAGGGTATGTTAATTAGCTGTTTGGTGCCTTGACATAGACACATTAGAGGATTGAGAACTATTTATACTGTTTACTTGTTCATAAGCTGTACTGCAATAGCAGTTTCATAATATGTATACTTAATTATATATTTTTCAGCTGAAATAATTTATTGGGCAATTCCATACACTATGCAGATATCAGAGGAGGAAGGGAGGTTGAAGAAAGATGAAGAAGAAACAAAGGAGATGTGGAAAAGGAAGCGTGAGAATGAAGAGATGTGGGAAGAAACAAGAGAGAACAGAGTAAGCATCTTTTCATTACTATCCTTCAGTTCTTTTAATTGTTCTATATTTTCACACTAATAGGGCTTTTGTTTCAATCTGATTGTAAGTGTTATTTTCTGGGTAAATTTGGGAACTTCCACTGGGGACCATTCCTTGAGATTCTGAAAATTGCATTCTTTAGATCGCTGATGCATATAAAAGTACGATGCAAATTGCATGGGGGCTAATTTTTATGCTATATTATGAGCAACTGACAAATTTGTCCTATGAGACGACTACTAGTTCAGTTCTACCATGAAACACATACATATAGTTCAGTTCTATCATGAAACACATACATAGGTAGACCTTCCAATGTTTCTGTTGCATCATAATTTTTGTAATGAGTATTTTTTCCTATTTTCTCTAGAAGCAGTAAATAACCTTTCCAGCAAGGTTGTGGATAAGTTAGTTTGTGTTCTGTCCTTGTCCTTGCCCCACCCCTAATCACATCTCCGCCCTTTCCAATAATGTTAACCTGACCTCAGCTTTGTCAAAAAATGTGTAGGTTTCAAGCTGGCGAGACTTCATGAAGACAGGGAAGAAGGTGAATTGACATCACAAATTTGCATTATGTTTCTAGATTTGATCTCAGCTAGTAAACTTTTTTCCACTTATCCATGATGGATTGACGGTCCATTGCTTAATATCAGTAGATTTCTACAATCCATTTGTATGTCTATATGATGCAAAAAAGCTTACAAAATAAATCCAGAAGCTCATATAGTCCATTGCTTATTTTTAGATAATTTTGTTTTCTATGCCTTTTCAGGCAAAGAAAGGAGAGTTGCGGCCACCAAAGCTTAAAACGGAAGACCCAAATAAATCATATGTGCAGAGACCGGTTAAAAAGGGCTAATATAACCAGCCATTGTACAATAATCTAGAGAAATGCAGCTTTGGCTCCTTATTGTTTCATGTAATCTTATCATCTAGATACTTTATTAGTTTCAGAAAAAATTAAAATTCATGTGAACGTCCTTCAAAATGGATGTTTCTGGAGGAGCATAAAATCTTGAAGCTATCTCTGATTGAAAGGCACAACTGTTTGCTTTTGCAATTTCATTGTATTTGCAATAGATGACCGCAACTTTAACCATAAGCATCCCCCCTGATTTGGACGTTAATCTAATTCTTAATGTTGGAGTGGCCACAGAATTTAATCATCCTTTCCTCGTGAGAACTCGAGAAATGGTAGTAGCTGAGATGTCTAGAGTTTAAACATTATTGCAGCTGCTGTGAGTAAATTTTATGTAGCTCTCATCATTTTTTGATCGTTGTGCTATACTTTTTTAATTTTTTGTAAACATACACGGTAATGTAGAGGAGATACTCTAGAATTGTTTGGATTTTTGGTTGCTTCACTCATGCAATTTGATGTACTGTTATACGTTCATATACACTTTATTGTGCATCTCAGTTATTTCCACTCTAAATGGGGATGCATCCATGATAACACAAGAAGAGATGCTGTGGGGATAGGGGATGGTAATTGCTGCCCCTGATGACTCAAGAAAAAGGATGCCGTGGTGATGTATTGCTCCAAATTGTTGGGTTTTTGGGGACACCATTTAACATTTAAGTTTGTTTTTGTTTTCTTGTGTTATTTTGTTTGCGGTCTTAAAATTGACTGTTGTGGGGATCATTTTACCATTTTGGCCCTCTCTTTTAATATTAGGTTTATTTTTCTTTTTCTTTTCTATCGTCAAGTTTATAGTGGGACGCCCCTTACTAGTCTCAAGGATATTAGGACAGCCTCCGTCAATTTTAAGACAGCAAAAAACTAAAAAGACTGCACTCGAGAAAACTTAAACTAACCTAATCCGAGCTAGTACCACTCATGGCCTCAGAGGTCTAAACTTTTTTTCTTTTTTTTTGTTGTTTGTGAAGTTGGTTTGGATAAAATTTAGATGACCAGTGATTTTCTTGGTATTTAGTTTTATTAGTTTTTACTTATCAGGAGTGTTTTGTAGATAATGTTTTGGACATGTATGATTTCATCAGAGACTAGGTTTGCATCTATCCACAAGTTTGCATTGAGTATCACCCTTGTGCCATTAGTAATCGTAATTGACCTCTAAACATTCGTCGTAATATTCCTCATAGTATTGACGTATGTTGCCTTTGACATAGAAAAATGTGTATACTCACCAAATCTCTTTTTTAATTGTTTAGAGTGAAGCATCTTTCGCACTAACTGTAAATAAAGTACAAAGTATTCTTAAATTACCAACTATATTTTTAGTAAAGCATGGTAGATATCAGCAAATTGAATGAACCAGGGATTAGAGCTGCATAAATTGTAGGAACAATTTTGCACTGATGGAATCATCCAAGATCTACACAATTAACGTAGACAGGGCCACATATCTTGCTCAGAATATGAAGAAAAAATACATAATATAATGATGATCTATTAGTGATGTTATTTCAGTGGAACTTATAATATCATATTGTTGACTACTACACCCTTAACCTATTTATTGTATTGGGATATGCGATAAATTACAATTGGTCACATATTCTTTATTTGAGTCTATTATGAATCCCTAAGTATAATTTTAGTATATTAGTTTGTAATATTCTAAATTGACTCAACAAAAAATAAATAGCATGGACTTAGAATGGCACATGCATTGCGCCCTTGCTAATGGCACAAGTGAAACTATTCTCACTCATCATAAAAACCAATCCAGTGGCAGTGAGTTCGATGGATTTACCCTCGTCGTATGGAAGGGGACCTTAGTGAGTGATAGTAGTAGGATCGCTTGAAGTAGGGGTACGTCACCACTCCATGAGGAATGCGTACCTAGTGGTAGGCTGTGGTATTTCTTTGGGGGTCAGATGTGGAATTATAAGTGTTTAGGTGGTTGTCTTGCGATTCATTTGAGCATTATTTGCGTTAATAAGCCCAATAAGTTCTACTTAGGAGGAGTTTTCTCTTGTGCGAAATTCTTCCCTTATCTACGTTTGTTTGTCCTTTTCTCGGTTGTGCCTAAGAAGGGATGAGATTGTATCCCTTCATTATTGACTCAATCCAATCTTCCTAAATCCTTGGAAAAATGTGATCTAAAAAAGTTAAAGAGTGAGAGATAGGGAGCCTGAAGGAGAGTTATATTGGCATGTGTACTAGCTTTGTTGAAGTCGTGATGTTTGCTCAATGCTTGTGATGGAATCGACTTCTTTATTCTTGTTTTTGTGTGCTTTTTGAAGGCTCTGACATTGTAACTAAGAATGCGAAATGTATAAAATTAATCTATATTCTAATTCTTTTTTTCGTTTTGGAAATATAGCATGAACCAATGATCTGCTCGTGACTAATTGTTTTTATGACTTTTGTATGCAATGTATGCCATGTTTTTTTAGTTTTTAAAATGCCATGTTTTTAGAGTTTTCAGTTTTTGAGAAAAGCTTTCAAAGGAACTTTCTAATATATTTGCAAGGCACTTAAAGTGATTTCTATTTAATTCTACCTAAGTAAATTCAAAATTAAGAAACAATAAAAAAAAGTGACTTCAGGAAATTGAGGTGATATAATTATTAAAATATTTGAAGTTTTTAAAGAAAATATTTTTAAAAATTAAAGAATTTGAAAAAAGCTTTAGAACTTTTTTTTCCTTGTAGTGATTGTAGTCCTTCGAGGAACTAGTTTTAATCCATAATTTCTTCTTCTCTTGTAGCCTTAAGGTGTTCCACTTTATAAAAAAGGGAAGATGCAATTTTTGAGGGAAGATGCATGTTAGGATTGATTTGGGAGGTAGTAAAAAAAGTTTCTTGCACTATGTGGGTGAGAGTAGAGTCTAGATGTGAGGATTCAAGAATGGGTTCTATAAAGAGGCATGCAAATCTTCTAATGGAGATCAAAGTTCCTAAAGGAGGTGATATAGAGTTTCTAATAGAGACTTGCATAGATAGCTTAAAAATCCCATAATATTGTTTGAAATTATTTCAATATTTTTGCAATAAAAAATTCTCTTCTATTCTTCTAGTCTCTACACTTTCTCTCTCTCTCATATGAATTACAGAAAATGGGTTAATATAGCTAAAGATGAGAGGGAATGTGAGGAAAAATCTAACTATAAATAGAATGAAAGCTTAGATTTAAAGCAAATAAAACATGATATTCTTGATCGGAAAGGATAAAGCTTCAAAGGGAATTAGGATAAGTCAAATAGATTTAAGTGTTGTACACTCATTCAAACTTATGATCACCTAAGTTGGAGGGTGGGTCACCCATATTACTAGGGTAGGTTGCTTGGGTGATCCTACAACTCAATGCCTAGTTGAACTTAAGGTGTTCTAGGTGCCCTTACAATTCAAGGTAGGGGATAGTGATCTCAGAAAGCTACATGGATAGGAATAACAAGAGGATAGCAACTAAGGGTGAAGCTCATGTAAGGGAGGGCATACTAAGATACTAGGGAGTCTTTCAATCAAGATGGGAATGGTTGTGAGGGGAGATGAGTATGTTATATGGGTCATTAGCTGGATTGCCAAATCACCATTAATATGTGTATGTTAACCTAGATGCAATTTTGGGCACTTACATATTGCCCCCTGAGGTACAATAGAGTACATAGAAGGTAACATCATTTCCAAAATATGCCTCTAGGAACTACACTTAATGTACTCACCTATTTGTTGTTGTCCCACATTAGTACCCACGAACAAATTGAGCAATGACATGTAATATGAAAATCAAGAGATAAACAATGAAGGGATGACAAGAGCACTTACTATGGATGCAGGGTTAGAGAAAAACTACCTTCATTATATGCCTTAATTTGCATTAAAAACCTAGAAAACAATTGAATCAACTTGAATTATATTTTGATAAATGGTTAACTCAATATTAGTGAAAACAAGAAAAAGAGAATGCATTGTTGTTGTGGGATTCAATATATGCTTATGTTGGTTTACTCCCATCTATAGAAATAAAGGAAAGCACATAGTAGAAGTGAAACCTTCTCTATAAAGGCAAAAATATGGAGAAAAAGGTAATTTTCAATTGCAACAATGAACAAATGATAGTAAAGAAAAGAAAAGAGAAAAGGTCAAATGGTTAGATGACAATGAGAAATCATAGAAACAAATAGTTGACAAAGAGTTAGCAATGAGGACATTGATCTTAGGGAAGGTCCATGGGCTTCCGAGGTTCCATTGATATGAGAATCAAGGAAAAATTCCTCTTTTGCTCCCATTTTAACTTTTGCTACATTCTTTTGTAATTGCTCACTAAATATGTTTCTACTTGTTACTTTAGGTTGATGCCAAGGTTATAACTGCTTTGGTACTTTAATTTTGTCAAATTCCATTCAAATTTGATTATTTTTGGGTGCTTAAAGTTTACTCATGGCATGGTAGGGTTACCTCTTTTAGCCCTACCTAGTCACCCAAGTTGAAGGGGTTGCTTGGGCACCCTTGCCCCTTTTCTTAGGTCTCTTGAGCTACATAGGGTCACCCAAGAGACCTTCTTGGTCAACCCTCTTGATCAAGAATGATTAGGAACTTTCTTTTTCCACATTGTTTTGTAATTGCTTATGCTAGTTGTAAGTTGTATTTTTTGGTTATATGATATTTTTGGTACTTTAACTATTATATATTTTTTTGTTTTAGACTTTTTTAACAATTTTTAGGGTTTCTCAAGGCTTGACATGACTCCCTTGCTTTTATAGGATGCTTATATTTGATGCAATGCCACTAGAAAGCAAGCATGGTTTGTGAGTGCCATGGAGGCATTGAGTAGAGTAAATGTGGCCATGCCTTATGGGATTTGACTGTTTTGAGTTCTATGTGCTCTAGTAGTTGGCCTTGTACACTCATTTGTTGTGATATTTGTTGACTGCAGTGTTAGCACTGGCAATGATAGGAGATCAGTAGGCAGAGCTCCTCTCTTGAAAAGTGGAGAAATATCCACTCCAAGGTCTTGGAATGCTGGGTCTTAGTTGTGCAAGATAGAGTAGTGGGAACACATGATTGTAAATAAGGGGCTTGTTGGTATCCACACTTTCAATACTAGAATTATGGTGCCCTTATATTTCTTTTCAATTTTTTTTTTTTTGATCTAGATTTGCAACAATATTCTGAAAACAACAATTCTATTCTAAAATCCTACCCTCATTTCCTTAGCATAAAAAATAAATAACAACAAATGGAAGTTTGGAAAATGTTTTAAAAACAAATCTATCAGATAATATTGATTGCAATATCATCCAAATTTAATGATTAAGCCACATAAATTTAATCATACTTGCATAAATCAGAATAACACTATTCATACAAATATAATGTGATCACCAAAGGAATAATGTAAGAGAGAAATTTTTAGAATTCATCAAATCTGTAAAGCCATTCCCATGTGCACATACATGACAAACTCTTAATATACTCTCCAGGATTTTGATGCAGCCAAATTACCTTTGCATTTGAACAATCTAACAAAGAATACTACCAGCTACGAAACTGTTTGAATCATCAACACAAACTGAGATATGAAATATGAACACACTTCATTCACACTCGACAAATTTTGCAAAGAAACTCACACCAAAATTACATTAATATCTCATGAAAATGAATATGTCAACAATCCAAACCTTTTTACAATCAAAATAAGGGTTTATAGAGTTTACAAGTGTAGATTTGCAAACTCAAATTTAGGGTTTCTGGGCAAAATAAAAACCTCAAAATTTATGAAAAGTATCAAGAAAACATTCTAAAGTTGCCTCAAAACTAAAGCTATAGCTCCCTAAACTCTTTGCAAGTGGTAGACAACTAATTTGGGGGGCCAAATCTAAAGAAAAATGCAACTTCTACCACCATTTTGAACCATTGTTAACTGTTGTTATTTCTTCTACGGGTTTGCATGAAAAATGTTAGTTCTTCCTTTTATTTGCTACATTTCATCTAACAGTTGTTGGAGCTTTTGGATGTAGAAAAACAAGAAAGAATGATCCTTTTATTTGCTACATTCAATCTCTACAAAAATGGAACTTAACTGGTAGAAAAATTGAAAACATTATTTACTTCTTAGCTAGCTATCCTTCACTTATGCACTTTAAAAATTTTGTCAAAATTTGAAGTGTTTTACTTCATTAATTTACTACTCTATTTGGAAAATGCTACTTAAAACTTTTAGCAAAAATTCTAGACTTTTTCAACCCATCTTCAAATTGAGGGAGTTTGGCCTTCATTATTTCCAAATGTTGTTTGGTCACCATCATCTCTTCAATTATCTAAGGTGAACAATTCTTGTGCATTTTATCCTTGAAATCTTGTATGATGATGGGAGTACTTCTCAATTCTATCTTTTCATTTGGAAGAGTGCCATGAAGACTTCCAATGAATTCCTCAACATTGGATGGTAGAGAATTAATGGTATTAATCTGCTTAATGATCTTATCCTTAGCCTTCTTGTACTTTTGTACAAACATTTTTGTGCCTCTGATCCATTCTACTACAATATCCTTGTTTGAATCTTCTAACAAAATACCTTTATCTGGTAACATCTTGTAAACAATATTCTTAACTAGCTGGAGAGTAGGAAGGTAATCACCCCACAAGAGAATTCATTCCTCAATACTTATTCCTTCTTTCCCCTCTCTTGTCAACAAGCCATCAAGTATAGTCAACTGTCCCTACAAACAATCATAATCAATCAAAACTTGTTGAATAACTATTTCTCCAAGCTTTTCAATTTCAACTCTCTAACTCAATGCCGGAGGAATGAAAGAATTTCCAATTGAGCCAATGCTTTATAGACCTCATATCAATGTGGTATGTATGCTTGTGGAAGGAGCATCTATGTCAATGGGACTGAGGAATTGACTGATATATTTTCTTAATTCTGCATTTTGGGCCTTCAACTCTTCCTTGGTCTTTTCCTTGTGCATTCTCCAAAAGATTATATCCACATCTTGTTGCAGGGAACACCTTTCTCCTTTATTTTTTTGTCCCCAATCCACTTCTTGGATTTGGTAATCCTCAAGTTGCATTTCACTTTCAAATTTGTCTACCAAGGGTATAACTATTTGGGCCTTTTGATGCCTAGATGCACAATTTGGTAATCCTCGTTGCATTTCACTTCCAAATTTGTTTACCAATGGTACACCTATTTGAGCTTTTTGGTGCCCAGATGCATCAATACTATTGAAAGTTTCCTTGCTTTTCATCTTGGACTTAAGAGTTCGGAAGGTCTTCTCAAGCATGGTGAAATCAACTTCTTCCACTTCTGTAGATCTCCTTTCTCTATGTGGAAATGTCTTGGCTAACCAAGTAGGAGTTGAGTCTGTTCTTGTAGTTTCCATTTGTTGCTGGCCTATATTATCTTAGGGCTTCTCTACTCTTACTTGATCTTCAACATTTTCAATATGCTCTTCTTTCTGACTTCCCATGTTCTCATGAACTTCTTCACCTTTCTTCCTAATGCTTATCCTACTCATGCTCCCTTGGCTCCTCTCAATGCTCTTGTTCTACCATAAATGTATCATGTTCTTGATGTTGTTCTAGAATAGGAGGCACAAATACATCATCTTGTTGTTGTTTCTCATGGAGCACCTCTTGTTCTTCATGTGATAGAGGCTCATCAACTTGTTTCTCACTACATGGTGGGAGATCGCTTCTTGACCTTCTCCAAGATTGCTTCCCACCATAGAAAGTAAAGCTCCCTCAGTAGCTTTGTCAAAAGTTTCAGTTTCTAAAGTAGTAGGAGGAGGCTATGAGTACATATTCCAAAGGTACCTTTCCAAATGGTGAGACCCAGCCCAGTAGGACTCCACCTAGTCATTCATCCATCTTCTCGCATTCTAGGTAGTAGAGTAGACTTCCTGAACCTTGCATCTTTTGCCATTTGTTTGTCTTCCAGTTAGTAAATAGGACTCGTGATTCCAACAAATCAAACATTTAGTCATCAAGTGTAAGTCCCCTTGTGATTCCGGCAAAATCACATCATACCACAAAGAGCTTATCCACGAGTAGAGAACCTACATACAGAACCTTGGAGTTACTCCGACTGATCCTTCGGTGAGATCTTCAGCAGTCGGAAGCTTTGTTCAAGAGAGGATAAGGTACCTTTAGGTATTTTATTCTGTGTTTGGTCGTGTACAAAAGACACGTCAACAGGTTTGTATATATAATGTAAGATCTCGTTGTAGATCATCATGGTCATGGTTATGGGAATGGAAAATGGATATGTAATGTGCGAATAATGTAATATCATTCAGGCAGAGGATTTGGTCGATCATTGGAGATCGAATTGGGTTTATGTAAGAGGATTTAGTCCTCCGGTATTGAGCTTAACCGGAACTGTACTCAGGCATAGGAGATGCTATCTTTGCAGTTCAAACACTTCTTTGGATTGTAGTCTCGATTTCTATGTAGTCAATGAGACTCCTTTTGTGATGAGCAATGTGCTCTAGGTTGTTGGCCTTCCTGCAAGTGCAAGCCCCTCAATTGTAATTCACATACTTACTGCAGAAGTATTATCTGACTGTGGGTAGGCTTCCCACCGTGGTTTTCCCCTTTACCGCGTTTTCCACGTATAAATCTTGGTGTCATGTGGATGGTATTTATTTTGTGATTAATGTTTATGCTTAATTGGTTTAACTGCTATTCTGATATTTGGTTTAAGCATTCCAGTATTAATGTTTTGGGTTCCGGTATTAAAGTTTTAATTGTTAATGGTTCCGGTCATCTGTGACAACTAATTCACCCCCCCCCCCCTCTCAGTTGTCTTCCGGTTATTTGAACTGTCTAACAAACATGTGCCTCAAAAACCCTCTTCGTTTAGTGTCTATCAGCATAAATCTTTTACTAGTTTTGGGCTTGCTTTAAATTTTCTTTGAGAGCTTTCAAGATGTCCACACTTTGTTGCACCACATCCCTTGCCTTTGGAACTCTACTATTTGTCAAGATCAAATCCATAAATGAAGAAGCATCATACCCTTAAAGTGCTTTGAAAGGGGCCATATCTATTGACATGTGATGTGTGGTGTTAGAGTAATATTACCCAAGATGCAACAACTTAAGCCAAGTTGTTTGCTGCCCCATAACATAGTTCCTCAAGTAGCCTTCTATCCATTTGATGTGATTGGTTGCTTTCTTCAGATTTGAAGGAAATAAGATTGAGCTAAAATTGAGATAAAATCAGAAAAATTGATTTATTCCATTTTCCTTTCTTAAAGCAAGCGTTCTTTGATTTATTCCCTTTTATTCAATTTTGCTCCTTTTTTGAAATTTCTTTTTCAAATTATCTCAAATTAATTCCCTTTTTCAAAATAATTCTTTTTTTGTGATTTAAATGGCAAATTGATTTATTAATTAAATATGCTAGGATATTTAATTAAATAAATAGGATAATTGATTAAAGAGATTTTGATGATTTATTTAATTGAAAAGATTAATTTGCCATGTGACATTGATGATTTAGGAATTAATTAATTAGGTGCTCAAGATTGATTTAATTGCCTTTGGTTAGGACCTTGGTGATGTAGTCGAGATTAGGGGCCCATGGTTTAGATGACCATTTTTAGGGTATTACAACTTCAAGCTTGTATTGTTATAACAATGGCTTGTTGCAAGTCCTATGCCATCTTTCATTATTAAGAGCATGCACAATTGTGTAGTCAAGGATCCCACACCTCCTCCTCTATTGGTTACAATGGTCTATCTATGGATCCTACACCACCTTTTCATATTTGGAACATAATTAGAATTTTCCATTTGGAAATATTATACCCCTTCCTCTATTTCCATGGGAAAACTGACACCCATGCTATATTTATTTTATTGTCGATCCCTTTTCTTAGAGAAGACCATCGCTAGCTTGTGTTTTGGTGGATTTTATGGGTATTTTGGTACTTCATCAATGTTGAGGCATGTCTATAGTCTTAGGAATATTTTCTCATTCCTCCAACTCGATATATCATGTACACATGTCTATAATCAATGGATTGAGTCATGGTTCATTTCTACACCTATGTCTATCTCACTTTATCTCTTTAGTTACAATTTTGAATGAAGAAAAATGTGTCATAATAAGGAAACAAATGCAATGCAAGATACAAACTCACAATCCACACAATCACAAAATGAAGCATAAGATCTATGTGCAAGTCAAATGATAAACAATAATACCAACTCAAAGACTTTAGGGGACCCCATTGTTTCTTGAGATTTTCTTGAATACTTTGATATTTGGGTTGCTTTTCAAAATAACATAACCATGATTGCACAATGATACAATGATGTATGATAGACGCTTAATAGTTGCTAGATTTTGATTGAGAATGCTTGATAGATACAAGTAATAATTTGACCATAGTGTGGTGCTCAAAAGTGCTAGATAGTCCTATTGATGATAATGGTAGCTCTTGATTCATACTTCTTTATAGTTGCTTGATAATTTGACAATAGTGTAAGTGCACAAAAGTGCTAGCTAGGGATAAATGAATGAGTGAAGGTCTTATTTATATGCCTCACATTACATTTGATCAATGGTAGATTAATTAACAAGATCAACAATTGAGGAAATTTAAGAGGGTGATATCTGCAATTCACATGGATTGCTAAGGTGGAAGAATAAGAAAAGAGGTAAATGCATAGAGGAAATAAATAAGATATTAATTTTATTTATTTGAGGTGGGAAAATTAAATAAATTATTTGAATTTATTTAATCTTAGAGGGAAGTGTTAATTAATTAAGTAATTAAATAAAAATATTTAGCTAATTATAGATATAAAAGGCTAATAAAATAAATAAATAATTAAAAAATATTTAATTATTAGAGGAAAATTATCTCAATTAAATAAATTAAAAATTATTAATTAACATGGATATAAAAATCAAGAAGGTGATATGATGAAAATGCATTAGTCATTTTAAGATGTCTACATTTTGCTCCTCTTTGAGATAAATTTATGGCATTGCTTTAAAGAAAAATAGGATGAGTAACATGTTGTAGTGATAGGGTAGAAGGGGGATGGAAGGATGGATGCCCCATCAAGAGATTGGTAAGACAATAGAGAAAAGGCAATCTACGATAGGACAAATAGGTTAGCCATGGAACAACATGAGGGTAAATGGATTAACTAGGTCTCAATTGAGGCAATGATCACTTTTGTTAGAGTCTAGCTAAGAGAAAGGGGCAAACACAAGGATCAAACAAGGTCATAGATAATCCAAAATAGTTGCACATGGAAAATGTGAAAAATGCAAATTTTTAGGTTTTTTCTACATTTTAAAAAATCACATTTTTGGAGCTCTCTAGAGTGGAATGTAGGAACCAAACTGACATCAATCCCTTAGAACTATTTTCGTAGGTTTATTAAAAGAGATTGAGACTAGATCTCTTCAATCTCTTTTTAACGAGGTACAAAAGTTTGAATTCTGACAACTAGGCTAGGAGATATGACCTTGACAAGTTGGGGAATAAAATAGAATAGTTTTAGGATAACTTGAGGTTTAAAAAAAAAAGATCATTTGAAGGAGAAAATAGGCAAAATTAAAGTCGAAACCAAAAGAATTGACACAAAAATTGTTGGAGGGAGGTTTAAAAAAAACACAAAAAGCTACAAAAAGATAGAGGGGGGCGTGCACCTAGGAGCACTGAATGTGGACCTTGTGTGTAATGGTACACTTTGGTTACACATGATGAAATGAGTAGGGTGCACAACCTTGCATGCACTACATGAAATGGGGTGAATAGGGAGTGAGACCTTGTGTGTATTGCACATGGTAGGGTGCATGACCTCATGCCAACACATACACCATGTGTGGAACAACATGCAAGGAGCATGCTCTCGCATGCACCATGCATGATAGGGCACACCAAGGGCATGCCTTTGTGACCTTCATGACATGTAGTCGATGCCATACCAGAAAGTGCCTTGCCACTTTGGCTAAGAAAACACAAAGACTTATTGTATGACATGATTTGATCAATTGTGAGAAAAAAAGGAAAGACAATGAATGCACAAGAGACACTCAAGATGTTCAAAATGTCCAATTCGGTAATAGAATGACACAGCTATACTAAACAAAGCGACTAACATGGTATGATTTAAAATTACACCAATATGCTAAAGTTAGATTTTGGGATGAAAAGTGATTGACACTTGAGTTTGACAAACACAAGTTAAGATAAGGGATAGGTAGGGGTAGAGCCATCATAACAACCATCCATATCATAGATACAATTATTCACCACACCAAGGGTAGGAGTTATGCAAAAGATGTTAGTAAACTTGAGGCTTAGGTTACATTTGTGTGAATGTTGTCATTGATGTCAAACCCTATGATTCGGCTAGGACTGGATGTAGCATGTTGAGCAGCAGTGGAAGATAGGTATGTATGTGATGTTGAGCAGTAGTGGAACATAGGCATGTATGTGATATTGAGTAGTGAGGCATGTATGGTTTACAAGAGCAATTTTTGGAAGATCCTTTCCTCTAGAATCTAGTGTTTTGCTAGTCATGGTTGAGTTTTTCTTTCTGTATCAAGTGTTGACATTAGTTGTGACAGTTGAATTTGTATCCAGATGTCTATATTGCAATATGATCTATGAATCCTATGCTCCAAAATTTGTGGCATTTGTATCTTGAAGATGGAAGTCATTATGCTTGGAATTTGTGTCTATGGGTTTGACAAACCTTTGTTTTGCTCTAGTAATTGAAGCATGTGTTCTGGTAATTAAAGTCAAAGTGTGTAGAAGATATGTGAAGGTCGAATTGGTTATCGTGCTTTGATCGAGGCATGTTTGAGTAGCGTGTTGATTTAAGAAATGCGTTATTTGTATAAATCCTTTTGTGCTTGGCCGACATATTATCTTGGTGTATGTGCTTACCAGTATGTATGTATGTATATATATGTATCTGGATGTGCGTATAAAGTGTGCGTGGCATGTGAACAAGAGAAGAAAGCGTAAGATATGTGAGTAGAAGAAGTGTGATGTGTGTAAGAGAGAAGGTGTGTAAGTGTGGAAAGTGTGAGTGTAGTTACATAGCTACAATAATCCCAAACCGGATCTGCTGCAAGCAGTTTGTTTGATAGATTGAAGATAGATTTGCAGTAATCCCTTACTAGATCTACTGTAGGCAGTTGGATTGACAAGTTGGAGTAAGTGTTGCAGAGATCCCTTACCAGATTTTCTATAAGTTGTTGTTTTGATATTTGAACAAACCTTGGAACTGACCTCATGCATTTGGAGATGCATTTTTCTTTAGTTCACTTATTTCTATTGTAGTGAGCATTCCAATAGTGAACCATATTGTATTCAGGCAATGAGCCAACTGACAGTGAGCCACCCTTTTGTAAACATCATATAACTAGTTATATTATCTTGAGAGTTAATCCTCTTCGTGGCTTTTCCCATTTGGGTTTTCTACGTATAAAAAATTGGTGTCTATCATGTGATTATGTTTTTCATTTATTTAGTATTTGCTGATTCATGTTAATGAGATTACTTGCTAATGTTAAATCTCTAGAAAGTTTTTTATTGCTGCGGTAATACTAATTTAGCCCTCTTAATATTTCAGTCCATTCAACCATTAAACAATATTATGGGTCAATGACATAATACTAAGCTATATGTAGGACTAACATACATGCATGTTTATGCAATAGTATAAATTAGCTCATTGATCAAATGTAAGATGAAGAATATAAATGGATAGAGAAATGGATGTCAATTGTGTAGGATGGATAAGTTGAGATAGATGTAGATGGAAGGATATTGTGCTTTGGTTATGCTAAAAAAATGTAAAGAGCAATCTTATATTTATATAGTAAGGTTGTTATGAATCACGGTATAAGGAGCCAAGATGACTTTGTATCTCTTGCATAGACCAGGACTCTGCAAGTAGAAAGGTGCCCTTGCTCATACTAGGGAACAAAAAACCTTGTTGAAATATGTGAGGAAGAGTGTCTTAAAACATGATAGTCCTAGTATACAAATGGTAATGAATGAACTAGTATGAAAAGGATGATGCTCAAGCCATAGATATTCTAATAAACTCAAGGAAAGTGAGGACCTAAGTAGTGTTGCAAGAATGACCCCCAAACATGAAAAGCACACATATATGTAAAGATCATGCTCCACTCTATGACACTTTAAATAGATCAAAATATGGATGATCTAGGCAATCACAAGAAAGCATGAGAAATGGGACAAAAGATAAAGATCAAAGCTCAAGGAGCAAGACAAAATGATAAATGGAAAAAGATCAAAAGATAAAATATCAAGAAAAAGACTAAATGAAAAACATGACAAACAACCAACACATCTCTTGTAATCTTAGTGTAGATAGATAGCAGATGTATAGGAATGATGTATCTATCAAGAGATAGATATCTAGATAATACTAGTATAGGAAGGATACAACATGTCTAGGGAAAGATAATTAGAGAGATAATGATTGATATGTGGTAGATAAGGCAAGCACAATATGAAAGCAATAGGTTTAGATGAACATTAGTCTTTCTCTCATACTTTTTGTGAAAGCTCAAATGTTTTGGTTAAATGTATGGTTTTATTTTGATGTTGTTGGATTTGAGATTATGCTTATTTTCTCAACATAATTATGTGGATCTACTCCCTTGACTCTAGATCAAGAAGACACCTCTAGTTAGGGATGAGGTAATGTGAGATATGATAGACAGATGGAGATTCTTTGTGATATGATCAATTTTTTACTTGAACCTTGGGCTTACGAGTTTTGTCTTTCTTCATAGAGCTATAATGATGGTGATTTTGATATGCTTGGGAATGATATTTAGATATAAAAGCTAAGAGATAAAACAAGATCAAAGATGGGATGGGGGTTCTTAGGTAAGATGAAACATATAGGACAACAAATATGGATGGGACAATCAAGATCAAAAAAGAGAGCATGGAAATGGAGATACATGATGGAGACTTTGGCTAAAGAGTACATGAGGCTTTTGGATAAACAAGATTGGATGCTAGTTTATGTTGTGTTTTTCATGTGTGGCTTGGAGAGGCATGATCAACTCTTGTGGAGGTTTAGGATCATGATGGGGATTAGCAAGGATGCTGGGATCTTGCGATGGAGATGGAAGGACACTTTTCTCTTGAGTTGTGATAGGATCTGAGTTAGAGTGAAAAGGGTACTTTTCTCTTAAGGTGACATGGAGGAGATACTTGGGTCTTGCAATGGAGTAGGGATATGAAGGTCAAAATGAAATTTATCTTGATCTTGCAATAGAATAGATGCATTGGGAAGGATACTTTGATCTTGATATAAATACCTTAGCTTTACATGTTGTTGGATTTCAGGGGATACTTTGATTATGATTTGGAAGATGGTAATAGTTTTCTATGGAAGGTATAACTTGTTCTATCCAAGCTACGATATAATCATAGGCCATGGTGGAATAATCAACACTCTTGAAGGAGCTACCGTTGTTAGACCCGAATCTTCTTTTCCATGTTTAGAGAGATGATATTTGAATGTCTTGAGATAATATTTTGTGGTTGGAGGAGGGTATTCAATAGCAACAACACCATTGTTTATGAGGTCTTGGATAAGATGTTTCAATCTCACAAAATCTAAATTATTATGCCTTTTGAATCTATGAAAGTCACAAAACTCACTCTTTATATGATGGTGGTTTTACCATAGGTTCACTATTTCTTTCTTTGGGAAATGTGATCATCCTATCTTGAACAAGTTTTTGCAAGGAACTTTCGAAGGATTCTCCAAGGGGATTAAATTTTATTTTTGGAGTATTGTATTTCCTAGAGGTGTTTTGTTGTCTAGAAAGGATTTACATTATGTGTTTGTTGATATGTTGGATGAGGTTTTAATAGCCACTACACTATCATGGACAAAATTCTTGTTCTTTGACATAGAAGGGATGTCCTTGTTGCCCTTGTAAATATTCACAATACCTTTAGCAATAAGAACCTTTTTAATGTTTATCCCTTTTTTAATGATCTCATTAAATGTATTACCACATTGAACTCACAAATGAAAGGCTATCTCTTCAAGTGTTGAACGAATATGTTAGCAAGTTGAGCTTCAAGAATATGATAAGGGAATTGGCTTTCTAGATTTCTCCATTGTTGTAAGAAAGAAGCAAATGTCTCCCCATTTTTATTTTTATTTTGCATAAATCAATCATAGAAACCCTATGTTTAATGTTGTATGCAAAGAAATTTTCAACAACTCATGAAAGGAATTGATCCCATGAGGTAAATGTGAAAATCACTCAATAGATTGACCTCCCAAGCTTGTAGGAAAGAAGCACATAATATAAGTTTCATTGTAAGCTACCTCCAAGAAATATAGATAAAACTCTTTGACATTCTTATGGGGATCACGTTTTCTTTTATAGTTGTCAAATTTAGGAACTTCAAAATGTTGAGGAAAAGGTATCATAGGTATATATTTATTAAAGGGATAAGGGGATATATCTCAAAGTGTATAAATCTTCTTAGTGTTTCCCATTTCCATATTTGTTATCTTTTGTTGCAAGCTTTTAATTCAAGATGCCAAATCACTTAGGGGTGTGAGTGGTAATGAGTTAAGGTTATAAGTTGAAATAGGCACGTGGATTTGTGGGATGCAAGTGGAGACAAGAGGTTGATTTTGTGGATTGTAAGTGTATCCAAGAGGTTGACTACGTGGAATGTAGTTTTGATAAGAATGGGCATGAGATGCCATTGGTAAACTTTGTAGGTAAGTTGAGGCATGAGGGGCCATTGGTTGACTTTGTTGGTGAGTTGAAACAATATGAGAGTGGTTTGTTGTGCTATGGACGAGGATGGAAGATGGGATGCCACTTGGCTCACTTGTGGAGGATTGTGTGGGAAGGACATGCCTATGGATGGTGGAGTGGAAGATACCATGAGAAAGGATGAATTTGGTGTAGATTGGCCTATATTGTTGGCTACATCGAAGTGAGGAGGTAACTTGACACCCTTTTGAGCTAGCAACTCAAAATAGTAATTAGGATTTGAATTAAGGACCATTTGCAACACTTTCAAATCCTTAGGGTCTTGTTAAAATTTTCTCATGTCTTGCAATATTGGTTCTTGTTGTTCATTTTCTTGATAAGAAGAATCCCATGGGGTTGTTTTTTCAACTTGTGAAGTTGGAATGCTATAAGGGTGTTCCAAAGGAGACGATTGTGAAGATCCTTGACTTGTTTCCATGTTTTTCTTATGTTGTGTCTTGTTGTTTTCATGTGATGTCTTCAATATGATTAGATAATTTGATATAGATGAAATATTATTGTTTATTCAAAGCAAAAATTGACCAAAGTTAAGCTATATCTGAAAAATGATAAAGAAAAAGATAAAAACTTACTTGAACTATCCTTGCGAGTCCAAGAAAAAGGATAAAATGTGAAATACACCAAATAAAGAGTAGAAAAAGACTCAAAAGTCAATATACTCACTAAAGATAAAATATAGCTCTTCAACTTGGAATAGACTTGTGAGACCAAGCAAAAGCAAAACTGATAATGACCATAAAAAGAGATGATATTGAACTTAGACTTTGATGTATTTAAGCAATATTATGGAAAGCTTCTTAGATCCTTATCTTGTTTTCCAAATCTTATGAAGATATGCAATTTTTTGATTCAAGTTGCAATTTTTGTTTGTTTAAGTTGTTGTTTCAGGTCTAATATTTTACTTTTTTACATTTTTTATCATAACAAGGTTTGGGTTTTTTGTCGAATTTGTAAGGTTTTGAAAGATTGATGCCTAATAAAAAGTTCTACGAAATTTTCCAAAAGCATGGAGGAATTTACTAGAAGCGTAGAGGAATTTACAAAAAAAATGATAAGGTCTACCAGAAACCTGATAATATTTACCAGAACACAAATCTATGTGCCAAAAGTGTGGTTTTACAATATTTCTAGTTTTAGCAATGGTTTTGAGTTTTTGGCAAGAGATTTTGTCTTAAAAAGTGACTCAATTTTACCAATTTCAATGCATACACAAAAAATCCATAATGCATACACTCCTAGATACACAAATGCAAATTTGGTTTGAGCTCGATTGTTTTCAATTTTTTGCTCCTTTGAAAATTTGATTACATTTGCAAACTTATATTCATGAAATAAAAAAGGAAACACATTACTTATGAATCAATTTGGATTGTTGTCCCTTTTTTATTTTTAAGTGGGGAAGAAGATTTGAACATTCAAGCACGTAAAACACACCAACAACCCTACTCAAGTGGGAGTATAAATCCTTGCATGCACAAGAAATGGTGGCAAAAAAGGTTCAACTAAGATCTACAAGATCAACTAGGGGTATCCTCTATATACCACAAGGGTACATTGAGGCCTAAATACATTTATGAAAGGAAACACTAGAAAAACAACCAAAAAGAAAGTGTAACCCACTCTCCACCTCCACTTCTCTAAGGTATAAATTTCTTAGAGGCTAAGCCCATATTGATAAAATTCCACTTCAAGAGGTGTTTCTTTTGATTCACCCCTTTATATTTATACTCCATCAAAACACTAGAGTTGAGGTCATCCCCTAGAGTGATCACTTCTTTAGGAAGACCCCCTAAAAGGAAAAAGAAAGATCATTTTATTTCTGGTGCACTCAAGTTTTCCAAGTTAGGATGTGAGAGGAGAGATTAAATAAGTAGATCATTGGGATTAAAAGACACGAGGGTCTATTTTAAGACCGAATCCAAATGTGTATGGTTAAGTTTAATCTCAATTTCAATGTGTAAGATACATCAAGCATAATAGAAAGCAATGCATAACAAAGCCTATGATCACTTGGAATGTTAAAGAGAGGGTTCAGAACTTGTGCACCTAGATTTACCGCTTTTCTATATTGTTTGAAGACATTGACAAAGAGCTCCAAGATAGCTTTTCCCTTTAGATCTTGAAATTTTGCACACACACACAAAGGACAAGGCACAAGAGAAAACCCTAGGAAAATATAATGCTAAAAAAATGAAGGTTAGATGATTAGCTTCAAATGATATCTTTTTGATCTGATAGATAAACAAGATATTTGACAAGTATTTTGATCAATCATCTCAAATCAAATGAATGCTAATTCTTGAACAGATGAGTCACAAAAGAGACTAGCTGTGCAACAAGATCTACTATAAGTACTTCAAAATTTACTAAAGTTTGAACGAATCTATTGAAAGTGTGACTCTATTAACTAATTTCTTAAGATGAAAAATCAATGCTCATAGGGGTGTGGCAAAATCTACTAGAAGCATGATAGGACCCTAGAAGTGTGAAAAATCTACTAGAAGCATCACATGATTAACCAAGTGCTAGAAATTACTATTAATAAGAATGACACCTTCAACCATAGTACTATAGAATTTACTAGAAGAATAAATCTGAACTACAAACATAAATAAACTTATTTGGAAAGAAAGAAACTTGTCACATATATACCAAATTCATGGTAGATTAACTTGGATTCATGATGTGTCAACTTGAATGTGCAAATTCGACATGAAACTTAAAAAATAAAACACTTGTGAAATTTTTGTTAAATGAAAGATGTGAGTCCCACGAGGCACACCAAAATGTGAATCACAATAAAGAAACAAATGCAATGCAATATCCAAACTCACAATCCACACAATCAAAAAATGAAGCTTAATATCGATGCTCAAATAAAATGATAAACAATAATACCAACACAAATACTTTAGGAGACTCCATTGTTGCTTGAGACTTACTCGAATGTTTTGATATGTGGGTTGCTCTTCAAAATAGCATAACCAATAATTGCACAATGATACGATGAAGGATGATAGATGCTTGATAGTTGTTATCTTTTTATTGAGAATTCTTGATAGATGCAGTGATATTTTGACTATAGTGTAGGTGCTTAACAATGCTAGATAGCGCTCTTGATAATAATGCTAGCTCTTGCTTGATAATTCTTGATACATGCTTGATAATTTGATGATAATGTTAGTGCTCAAAGTGCTAGGCAAGGATAAACGAATAAGTGGAGGTCTTATTTATATGCCTTGCATTACATTTGATCAATGGTAGGGATTAAATGACAAGATCATTGCTTAAGAAAAAAATTAAGAGAGGGTGAGACCTATAATGCACATAGATTGATAAGGTGGAAAGATAAAGCAAGGGGTAACTGCATAGAGGAAATAAATAAATATTAATTTTATTTATTTGAGGTGAAAAAATTAAATAAATTATTTGGATTTTTTGTATTAAGTATCATAGAACAATTACAAACTTATTACATCCTTTTGAGCACCAAACTAGAAACAACAATTGGAAGACCAAGGGTCACAACTTAGAAATCCACTTTAAACAATGTGACAAATACAACCAATGGAAGACCAAGAGTCACAACTTAGAATTCCACAAAGATGTCCCTCTTGGGAGTTGAACTTGGGTCTCCACATTGAGAACTCAATGCTTTGACCAACTAAGCTCAACCCCTTGGACTAAATTATTTGAATTTTAGAGGCAAGTATTAGCTAATTATGAGAGGGAAATGAATTAAATAATAAAATTATTTAATTAATATTGGGATAAAAATGGCAAAATTAATTAAATAAAAATATTTAAATAATATGTATAAAAAAGGATAATGAAATAATAAAAAATATTTAATTATTAGAGGAAAATTAGCTTAATTAATATGGATAGAAGAATTAATGAGATTGTGACATGATGAAAATTGCCATTTTTATATGTAAATACAACACCTACTCTTCAAGTGTCATATACCTCTTTTGCATTTTATATATTGATTATTGACATTGATATGTAGTCGTTGTGTATGCTTGTTTCAACTTTCATATTCGATGCTACTAATGGAATTTGGTGCATGTAGATATGAAGATGAAAGAATCATCACATGGAGTGTTAATGGAACATCATCCATATCAACATCCTTAGAACTATGCTTGTCATTAACTTTCATGTTAGCTACTTATTTACATTAACATGTGTGGTTCATGCTATTTCACATTTACATCAAAGTAGAGGAAAATGTAGAGGTGGAAAGTGTATCCCTAACTTCCCCCCCCCAAGTGTTTTACTTTGGCTTTAACCCTTTGTCCCTAATGTAATAACATAGTTGTCAACTTGCATATTTTTGTGCAAGATAGGCATTCAAGCTTAAGTTCTCATTCCTAGTGGTCTAGGCTCAACCCTTGATCTCTATGTTCCTAATCCAAAATCAAGATTGATAAGGTATTTTTAATCTTAGATAAAAACTACTATGATGACCTTAACCCCACTCTTCCAAAACCAAATTTAATCACGGGCCTAGACCAACTTGATTCTAACTAGTTGTTTACATCAACTCAAGCACAACATATTCAAAATTGAAGCCTAGGATGTTGTATAAAAGAAAAAATCCCTATGTCATTTAGACATTAATGACCCATTCAGTAGATGTCATTAAAATATAGAAAACATTCATAGCTAGAGCATTACATCATTCTCATTCAAAAGGACAATGCCCAATGCCCATTGAGCATGTCTTTAATCTTATCCAATATCATTGAATTGCTACTAAAGGCCTAACTACAATCAAGATAAGTTTCAAGTTCATCTATTTAATAGCAATTTTTATCAATACTTTTAAGAACCACCTTATTTGAATATACATAGACACATAGATTTCTAATGAGTAATTAAAGATTACCATTGTAAAATTAGAGCCCCACACAAATTCAAAATGACGCTTATGATTTTGATATCTAATAAAATACAAATTAATTTATAAAAACTCCATTATTAAAAATATGAAAAAAAAATTCCAAATCAAATCACAGAACATGTATTTCAACAATATTATTATAATTATTATCATATACAAAATGTACACCCTAAATTTAATATACTTAATACTTATTTTAATACTTCATTTACATTCGAACTCTTTTATCTAAATTAATTAAAATATTAATTATCTTACCAAAGGTCGTTTTCATACTATTCAAATGTTAACATTATGTTCCCACTATAATGAAGGCATTAAATATACTTTTAAAAAACTCACCACAAGACAAGCAAAACACACCATAAAATTGTTATGCCCACTTTTATGAACAACCGCAATCAAATCATAATATTCTATGGATAAAAAAACAAAATATTAAATATTAAATATTAACCTGGTTAGAGGCTTGTGTTTTGTCGGCTCCATAGAAAGTGGAGACGTTCAAAGATACCCCCTAAGATTATGGCTTTCCCTTCCTTGGTGCGCATGAAAATGAAGGGAGCACTTTCCCTAGGGGACCACTTTTTTGATTCATCACTTAAGAATTTCTTGTACTACCAAAAAAAAAAATGTTGTACTCCTAGCCGAAGTACTCAACCATGCTACTGCCTTGCTAAAGTCCCATCACATCTACTAGTGGTGGGAGCTACTGTATATGAGCTCAACATGCTAGAACAACATACCTAGAAGAATTTTAGGTCAAAAGAGAATCTATAATATAATTGTAAGTAAAATAATTGCCTTTTATAGGTAAGTTGTGTAACATAGTGAGTATTTGTTTTCATAGTATTGTAATACAAGTATTTGTTGTTTTGTTGATACATAAGTTACATCATAGCAATCTAAAGATAGGTTGGGCATCGATTTAAAGACAAGGAGAATCTTTCAAGTTGAATGTATGTGACTGTAATACGTGGATGGAGATCATAGTTGTTGAAGTTGATCTCGACTCCAAATTTGATTTGTACTGGGCACACGTATAGTTGAAGTTGATTTTATTCCTTAGAAAAATAAAGTTAATTTTTGACAAGCAAATGATTTTTTAGTAATGCATTAAGCTACTTAATATTTTACTTGAGTTATATTATATTGGTTATAATATAATATAAATACAATAGTGATGATTAATGGATCAACAAAATCAAATAAACATGCTACAGTAGATGATCCTTTGTCATGGGAGGGGCCAAAAGTGACAAGGTGGCGTCTCACACTATAGTTTGAAGAAAAGTTTTTAGTACAAATTGAATGTGATGCTTACAGTAGTTAAAGCAATTCTCGGGGCTAATGGCTTGCATAACATAGAAGTGACAATCCATTCAAGATGATACTTTTATTATTCTAAAGGGTGCAATGCA
Source organism: Cryptomeria japonica (assembly GCF_030272615.1). Lineage (NCBI taxonomy): Eukaryota > Viridiplantae > Streptophyta > Pinopsida > Cupressales > Cupressaceae > Cryptomeria > Cryptomeria japonica. Next base: position 577,073,626 of record NC_081411.1, on the reverse strand, counting down.
TGAGGCAGAGATCAAAGAGTTCCTAGTGGAATTATTTCTTCATATTATTAATGGAGGATATTATCCAAAAAACCCTACAAAGTGAGCACAACAAAAAAATTGTAGGATTAACATTGATGTAAGATTAATGAATTCAAGGGTCTTGGCTCTCTTGGAGTACATTTGAGAGGTGAATCATTATTACAAGGATACCAACACCGTGTTGATGTATTTGTTGGTGCCCAATCATAAAGGGATTCTAGAAGTGGTTATTAGCTATACTCTACTAGTGATAGAGGATAGGAAGATTACTAGAGCCTTATGATAGGTGAATATTTTGAAAGACATTTAAGTCTAAAAATATAGAGAATATAGGTAGCCCATTTATATTGCTAGTGGAGTTGGTGAATATCTTTTGCACAAGGGTTTTCTTCAAGGTGTGTGAACATTGGAATTCTTTTCCTAAAGTTGATGACATGGCTCATTGGGGCATAGCTAAGTAATAATTTATGCACTTTGTTCTATAGGTGGTTGTTTTTTGATATGCTAATAGTTGGTAGAAGCTCTTCTATTTGGGCTTGGTAGTTTTTGTTATGGTGTGGATGTTTTGTAACTTGTGTAAAATGGTGTAGTTTGCCTATGTTAGTTGTTTATAAAATTTCCATTAATGTGCTTGAGAAGGTTGTTCATGTACTTTCTCTAGCTTATGTTGTATTATTATTATTTAGTTGGGTTAAAAATTTATAATAAACATTTAGAAATTAACTGTAATGGATAGGGTGCTTAGGTTTACAATTGATTATGTGAAAAGTACGTTGATGTCAAGTAGAGTTGATTCCCTACTATCCAAAAATGTATGCCTTTGGTATGATGTCTATCTTATAATTTGAAAGGGCTCATAGATCTTAGTGGTTCGTATTTGAGCATTGCAAGGTCAATCCCATATATGTGCAAATTTGATCAACACACAAAGTTAACCTATAGTACACCACATCAATGTGGTAGAATGTTCTTGAAAAACATTTATTCAACTTACCTCTCTTAATATCCAAATTATCAAGGTGGTGTCTAGGAACACCATTTCAAAGGTTGTTGACTAGGTATTTGTGTTCTCCTAGGCCAATCCCTTTGGTAGGATAAATTTATTGTGATGATTATTAGAAGATAAAATATAGATAATTTTTCAACATGCTAATTAATTATATGTACATGTCATGGATTTGATTCGTTATCCTTGAGAAATTGAAGTTTACCCTAATAATTATCTTTATAATTGCTCTTTATTTTTTAATGATTTTAGCATGTGAATTGACATCACATTGAATGTATTTAGATATCAAGTCATGGCTACATACTATACAAATGTGTATTGAATTAACTCATTAATAATTAATGCAAAAGGGAAGAAATATTGGAATCTAAATTTGAATGTTAAAATTTTGTCCATTACTATGTGCCATGGGATTGATTTTGAATGACATGGAAATTAAATTGGAAAATGAATGATAATATTGATGCAAGGAAAAATGTATGGGAGTGGGTTCAAATATAGGTACACTAATGAGGGGGTAAACAAAAAATGTGTGGGCTTGCTAATAGGATCAACCACATCTTTTATCGGTTGCTCGTGAATTACAGGCTATGTTAAATACAATCAGTCCGCCCTTCTTCCCTAGAGAGGATAAATCTATGTGGAAATGGAACCCAAGTGGGTTGTTTTCAATCAAATTTGGCTACTACAGTCTCCTAAGGATCAACAATCTCCTTGACTGGTGGATGCAAATTTGGAATCCTCATCTTATCCCCAAACCTCTACAAGAGAGGATTCTAGTTTCTTAATAGATGTGTCCTATGCAAATCGGATGTTGAAAATTCCTCACATCTCTTTTTACTTTGTGACTTTGCTAGAACTCTTTGGGAGATGGTCTGCAAAAAATTCAACCTTAAGTGGTCTATGAATGAAAATTTAATTCAACTTGTGCAGGAATGGGGAAGCTCAACCCACAACCCCCTTGTGGGTCATCTTTGAAAACATATACCACCACATCTCATTTGGTGTATCTAAAAAGAAAGAAATAATAGGATTTTCCAAGATACTGAAGCTTCTGTTGAGTCGGTCTTCTTGGGTTTTCTCAAACTTCTATTAGAGAATCTATCTATTACTTCATTTAAATTGCCCTCCAATCCACCATCCACCTCGAATAATGATATTGCGCGCAGGTAGAACCTCTTGCCCTCCTTTGCAACCTTTTGATAATTCTAAATGCATACGCAGATTGAATACCAAATGGAAGCCTCCCAATCAAGATTACACCAAGCTTAACTTCGATGGTGCTGCAAGACTTGGTATGGCTGCCGAGGGTAGAATTATTAGGTCCCCTACTAGGGAGATGGTTATAGCTTATGCTAGTAATTTGAATGGATTCTCAAGTAGTCAAGTTGAAGCTATGGCATTGGCCTGGGGCCTCTATATTGCACTCTCCATTGGCTTTAGGGCTATTGCCAAAGAAGGTGATTCCAAACTAATAATTGATGCTATTAAAGGGCTAAATAGAATCGATTGGTCAATTGATATTATCATTAGAGATATATTCAGCTTATTATTTTCCTTTGACTCATTCTTAGTGAGTCATATTTATAGAGAGGGTAATCAGGTGGCGGATGCCATGACAACCCTTGGACTCAATGGGGAAAGGCTAAAATGTTGGAGAAATTACACCTCCCTGCCTCCCAGCATTAGACACCTTATTGAGCGAGAGATAAACAATGTAATTCCCAATGGATGTGAACTTCATTAAGCCTACTCCTCTCTTCCCTTGAACTGCTAGAGAGCGAGAGCGGAGGAAATTTTCAAATTTTAATAAGTATAACTGCCTACCATGTGGCTCCAACAGGTATCTGAGGTGGACGACCACCTATTCCACGAAGCGTGACACCCCTCTCGTAATAATTCTTTGGCACTACCTCTTGTATTTCATGATGATTCAATCCACTTGTGCAAGGATTTATAAGGTTCATATGAAAGATTGTGTGTCTGGAAGGCAAGTTGGGGATTTTTGGGCACGTGGTAGCTTGGTTAATGATGATTTTTCATGCTCCGACTTCGAGATGACATTTATCATTTTTTATGTCTCTTCAAAAGGTTGGGGGTACTCTTCACACACTTCACTTTGTCTACGAATTACTATGGCAAATATTTCACAGAAAGATTGCTTGATACCTTAATGTTTTATGGCAAGGAAAGATTTTTTTTTAAGGCATTATTTTATAGCATATGTCCATAGTTAAAGGAAAAAGTCTTGCTATCTGGGCTAGTGGGTCTGTGATGGGAGGGGATAGAGTCCACTATTAGCTGGATAATCTAGAAAATTTCAAGAAGGATGCTACGGTATGGAGTTACTACATTGAGGGAGGAGTGACAAAATTCATGAAATGTCTCAAAGGCCATGATGAACAAATCTCCATACAATTCGTGACCTCATGGAATAACAGGCATGTTGCAGTGGGCGAAATCTCTTTCAAGGTGACGAAGGAAGTCATAGCTCAGGCAAATGACCTTTCATTAGAAGGAAGAAGATGGAAATGTAGCAACCACACCGCTTATAGTGAAGGTCTGAATAGATTTTTTAGAGGGAAGGAGACCCTAGTCAAACTTCAAGGTGGGTTTGCTAGAGAGGAGCTCAAGTACCCCTGGGATGTGGTATATCTCTTAATCATGGGATATTTTACTTTGGAGGGTCGTCATAAATTTTTTTACTATTATCACTTTCCTCTACTAAAATTTTTAGGAACTATGACCTACTCTATTTTCCCTTCTATCTACTCCATTCTATAGAGAGTTCTATTAAAGATGCCCTCAACCCTAAGAATGAAGGTAAACTTCCAATTCCCCTCCACCAGGGCTTAATGTTCATGCTTTATGATTACCATTTTCCCCTCTGCCCACCCAGGAACATTATGCTAGTTCAACCCTCTTTTCCCGCCTCCCACCCTTTGGTGGCGTTTGCTACTGGTTTCACCCCGCCTAGTTTTTTTCAATTGTCTAATGAGGCATTTTCTTCCCTTGTTTTTCCCTCCTTTGTTTCCATCACCAAATTGAGCACTCCCTCCTATCCTCCTCCCTCCTTGGGGGTGGACAAGAAATCCTTTGGCTCTAAGGGTAAAGGAAAAATGGGGAAACGTAAGAGAATTATCATCGATAATTCTAGTTTTGAAGGGTCGAAAGAGGATGACCCTATTGATGAAAGTGTTGGAAGACAAAGGTCTTGTAGGTTGGCTTCCAAGGGCTCCAAGAAAAATAAAGATGGAACTTACACCAACATTGTTATGGAAGAAGATCCAGATGAGGGTGACGAGGGGGAAATTGAAAGTGACCTCAAAAAGGAGGAGAATATTGTTGCTAGCATAAATTGTACTGATTTGGAGGACCCCAACCTCTATGTGGGGTTGGAGGCTTCTTAACCAATTGAAACTCAAATAAAGGATACCTTGGACAATATTATTGAGGGTTTGGAGACAGGTATTGTTCCAGCTTCTAACATGGAAGTCCTGAAGAGTGATGTGGTTACCTTGGAAGGCACTGGTAATAAAAGGCAGATTGAAAAAAGGAAGAAGAAAAAGGAAAAGGACAAGGACAGGGACCCCAAGGAAGATGAGAAAATTGAACCCATGGAACCTAATGTGGGTGAGATACAAAACCCCTGCATTCATAGCTCTAGGACGGATGAGGAAATTTAAAAATTGAAAGAGGAAATCAGGGTGATTAACAACATGCTGGATGATGGAGATAAGTAACAAGTGAGTATTAATAAGTTCTGCATCTAGGTTATGCATAGTTCAACGTTGACTATTTCCCTCCTCTACGAACAAACTCCTGAAGAAGAAAATGACAAAAAACTACCAAGGAACTTTATAAGTTCCTTTCTGATGACTGGGAGAAAGTTTTAGACATGATAGGGGTGCATAAATCGGCCCCTTAGTTTTTAGGATTCTCTTTACTAGTTTTTTGATTAGGTATGCCCCTGCTGTTTATTTACTACTTAAACTCTTATCTGGTTATTTTCTACTAAACTTTCATTTGGTTTTTTTTCTGTTGAAGTGTTGTGGATACTCAATGACTATGTTAAAGGGTCACCGCCCTAGTGAACGTTGGTTTTTAATAAAAATAATAATAAATGTGTGGAAATAAATATAAGTGGAAGTAAATGGGGATGGATGGGGATAAAAGTATGAACCTAACTTAGCAGAAGAGTTTGCCATTTGTTAATAGTTAATTTTTATTTTAGGAATTCCACCAAAGTGAACACCAAAGTATATGGGAATAGCATAGGTATGTGAATTTTACCATAATTTTTTTCCCACTTTGATGTGTGCAGATCTATTCATGAACATGAATTTTAAAGTATATGGACAATCCCAATCAACATAGAAAATAAAGCAAATATTCACAAAAGGATATAGGATCCATATATAGTATTAGATAATTCTTGGATTCTTCTACTATGATCCTTATTATGAATGGTCCATAAAGAGATCTGTTAAAAAAAAGGAATATGAAATGAGTAGTCTCTATCACACAACTAACCATGAAAAATTAACTAATTACTTTAAAATTGTCTATGAAAATAAAAAAGAAGAGAGGAAGGCTAAGGGTTAGAGAATTTTTCTTGTAGGGAACATGCAATATGACCATGTGATGAGGCTCTACATAATGTGGTGTGTGATGTGATACAACTCCAAATTATTTCATAATGTGAGATTGCTGCATGATGTGGGTATGTAACATGATCAAACTTTATTTGGATATAAGAAATTATTTGAAATTTTGATATAGTGTTATTGATACTTTATGCCTTCTTCAATTGGTTTGCATACAAAGTGCACAATGAATTGACAGAGAGGGATAAACACCATGTGGTAGTGGTAATGATAAAGAGTATAAAGTAATGTTCATAAGATGTAAGCATATAAGAATGTGTGTGTGTGTGATCATAAAGGAAACAATTAAAATCATAAGTTGGAGGCAAGTATGAAGGAAAAGGGTTGGATCTAATATAGACAAATCATTAAGATAAATATGGCTCTAAAGGCTATAAAGATATCATGAAATTATATCAAATATGTAAAAAAGGAAAAAGATAATCATGTAGGCACACATCAATATGATATACAAATGAAAGTATATGTCAAATGATTTCCCATATTGTAAAAAAGATAATAAGATGAAGATGGCCCTACAAAAAACGTTAAATTTTTTAATAAGATGTATAAAATAAATGCATAATCAGGTACTCAAATGTGTAAGAATACAATACAAATATCAAAGAGATCATATGGTATAATGATATAAGTATGCAATAATAGGCATGAGTTGATGATGGATTAATAAGGGTCACCTCAAATGACACAATCTCACCAAACTATACAAAATATACTCCAAAGATATTAGCTAGTCATCACCCGATTTTGCACAAATTAACCCAAAAACACTAGCACAATCTTTATTGTAAAATCTTAGATTTGTTACATTGAAATGGATTGATAAATAATTCATTACTATTGCACATATGAGTATGTTTTCATTGATGCCAAACTTGTTGGTCTGAATATGATCTAGTTGGTCTAGATATGATCTAGTGCAATGCTAAGTCTAATATAGTTTGGATGGATAGGTTGAGGATTAAGGTTTGATAAAGGGTTTAAGTTCATTACTATACTTGGTGCACTCAAGGTAGGGAGATCCAATGAAGGATAGCCCAACCTTGCAGCCTAACACATAAACCATGCGAAATACATCGGTAATCGGTAACAAGATGCCAAAAACAACAGAAAGAACAACTGGTAACATAACAAAACACATAACTGGTAAACAATATGAACAATGCTTATTACAGTCTGAATAATTACACATGCCACATGATGGATTGCAGTCCAGGATAGAAATAATGCTTACAACACAATTACAAGATCCACAGATCATCCACATATCAGATCGGCCTTCAGAAACAGTATTGTCGGTTCTACCCTAATCCAGACCTCAACCTTCCAACCTCAGTCCACTGGATCAGAATCTCGCCGAATCTACATCTTCGCTCGATCTCTAAGCTTTGTCTCTAATCTTCTAACTTCTGTCCTCTCAAATGATTCACAAACCTCCATTTATACCATCTGCAAATAATTACAACTCGATCAAGTTGGCCTAAAGACCAACTGGTTCATGAAATGTGCAACAGTAACATGTTGGCTCCAATCACTAGAACAACTTCCAAAATGCATAAAATAATGCATGGTCCTCTGGGAACATCGGACATGATACAAGAAACATAAATCCATGATCCGCAAGTCATGGAGATCAACTACAAGCCGATCCAACTTCGCTCAACACACTGCCAGAATAACCGGCAAGAACATATCAACTGGGCCAATACCAAAATTGATAACTCATCGGGATTAAATTCAAAATCCATGAAACTCAAACATGAACAAGACTACAAACACAAAGGAATAAACCCAAAACCACAACACTAAACTCGCAAACAAGAAGAAATGCCACGATCTCAAGCAATTCCACTAAAAACTACTCAACCGGTAAGAACTAGACTGGTGCTCCTGCATCAGACTCTTGGGGTTAATTGAAAAGTGAGTCCCATCACTTGATCTGGTTCAATGATCTATCAGAAGGTACTTGCAACTACTTCAAGGGGTTCGATGATCTTCCTACAGCTTCCAGTTACCTCTCCACGATGATCTACCAATCCAAACTACAGCCTCCCTCAATCGGCGATCTACCTGCAAACCTTGCTCTACCTCACGTTTGGCAATCTGAACAAGTTTACAAGTTGCCTCAACTTTCTCTCCAACCAACTAGTGCACAATCAACACTCTGTCCAACAACAGGTTCACAAACCAACTCTGATACCACTTGGTGTAGTCAAGGTAGGGAGATCCAATGAAGGATAGCCCAACCTTGCAGCCTAACACATAAACCATACAAAATATACTGGTAACCGGTAACAAGATGCCATAAACAACAGAAAGAACAACCAGTAGCATAACAAAACACATAACAGGTAAAAAATATGAACAATGCTTATTATAGTCTGAATAATTACACATGCCACATACTGGATCACAGTCTAGGATACAAATAATGCTTACAAAACAATTACAAGATCTGCAGATCATCCACATATCAGATCGGCCTCCAGAAACAGTCTGTCGGTTCTACCCTAATTCGGACCTCACCCTTCCGGCCTCAGTCCACCGAATCAGAATCTCGCTAGATCTACATCTTCGCTCAATATCTAAGCTTTGTTTTTGATCTTCTCACTTGTGTCCTCTCAAATGATTCACAAACCTCCATTTATACCGTCCACAAATAATTACAACTCGATCAAGTCGACTCAAAGACCAATCGGTTCATGAAACGTGCAACGATAACATGTCGGCTCCAATCACTAAGAACAACTTCCAAAATGCATAAAATAATGCATGGTCCTCTGGGAACATCGGACACGACACAAGAAACATAAATCCACAATCCGCAAGTCACGAAGATCAACTGCAACCCGATCCAACTTCGCTCAACGCACTGCTGGAATAACCGATAAGAACATATCAACCAAGCCAATACCAGAATTGATAACTCACTAGGATTAAATCCAAAATCCATGTAACTCTAACACAAACAAGAATATGAACACAAGGGAATAAACCCAAAACCACAATGCTAAACTCGCAAACAGGAAGAAATGCCACAATCTCAAGAAATTCCACTAAAAACGGCTCAACCAGTAAGAACTAGACTAGTGCTCCTGCATCAATACTACAGGTTGGTATGATCTCATTCAGTTGGTGATTCATTTTTCCAGGTTATATAATAGAATGTTTGATGAGGATTTTGGAGTGTTGATAATTGGTTTCGAAGCACAGATGATCCAAATATGATGCAAAGGTGTATGATTGACATGCTTTTGAATGCAATATGATGGTAAATGTCTATGATGGATAAGTAAGGTGTTTTTTAGGACTATGTAGATATTCTATGTATTCTGATATGCTCTTTTTAATTTGGTATCTTGGTTTGGAATGTGGAAGGTATATTGTAGATAATTGTGTGGTTGAATTATAATGATTGTCATCTTCATTTTTTTTTGATATTCAAGTGCTACTCTATTAAAAACATATTGGCTTGTGTAGTGATAGTTTGGTTATGTGAAATGTTGTGGTGATTCTATGTCAGTACAATGTGTGGAGATGGTGTATAGACACATGGAAACTAATTGAGGTTGTTTTTGATAACAAATATTGATGATATGTTGTGTTTTCAGAGCTTTGATGTTAGTTAGCTTGATCAAGGGGTGAAATGTTGCTGCCAGTGAACAATTTGGCTACTTAGTGTTTTGGTCCAGTCATTGCTAAAAATGTATGAGATGATGTTGAGAATGGTCATTATGGTTTTACTGATGTACTTTATTTTGAATTTGAGGTTGTCTACATGTTGTTCTTTTTGGCTTGAATTAAAGTTTGAGTTGGGTATATTGACATAAGTTAAAAGGTTCTATTTTTAGGCAATATAAGGAGTTCGGTCAATGCAGTTGCATGTGATGCTATTTTGGAGGTGTGTTGTAATGCCCACCAAGAATACCCTAGAGAAACTAGCCAAACTAAATAGAAAATGTAGCTCAGAATCTGGAAATCATCAAAGCAAATAGCAAATTAGCCTAGCTCAATCACGAAAGCTAAAATGCAATGACAACTATCCTAAAAACATTCAATGAAAACATGAAAACAAGACATTCAATATGAAATCTAAGCAAACCAAATGCAAATGTCTCCTTCATGTGGCTCCATTGTCCTTCTTTCTCCTTCAAATTGCTTTTGTTTTGTGGATCTCACCTTCAAGTGCATAAGTATAATGTGAAAGCAAGATTGTTAAGACAAGATGACAACATAAGGGTACTAGAAGCGTGATTGATTCGACCAGGGATCAGGGATCAGGGATATGATAGAAGAAATTCATCCAATTTATAGACAAATTGGAGAAAAGATCAGATTAGCATGAAAGTGATTCAAATAGAAATTCAAATCAAGAATAGAAAAATATTGACAAGTGTATGACAAATTGCTATGCAAGGATTTATGACAATTTATGACAATTTATGACAAATTGCTATGCAAGAATTTATGACAAGATTTTGAAATAGAAATAGAAATTAGAAGCAATTAGAAAATGAGGTTAGAAATGATGACTTGGAATTTAGGAAATTGATGAAAATTAGGTAAATTAATTAATAATTTCTCATTCATTAATTAATTTACAAAAATAGGAGGAATTAATTAGCCAATTAAATAAACATTTAATTGTGACAAGAAGACTTAGGATACATAAATAAATCATTTATCCTAAAGAGAAAATGGAGAGAAAATGACAAACAAGGTTAAATGAATAAATCATGAAACCCTAGAAGATAAATTAGAAATGCAAGGACGACAATTAGGTCTTGATGTAAGATTGATTTGATGTCGATTCGATCATGATTTTGAATTGATAAATGATTTGATTGATAAATGCGCCAATTGACGAGGAACAATGACAAATTGATCCAAATTGACATGGTTGAGAAGGACGACGATCGATGACAAATCGATCGCAAAATGACAAGATTGACAAGTTGATAAGCATCAACCAAAATCATGACTGAAAATTGTTATCGACAAGACCTAATTCGAAAGCGAGACAAATGAAGAATGCAGAAGAAGGACTCGATGCTCGCAAATGATAAAAACCAAGTGCGTGACATAGAAGAAATGTTAATGCGACACAAAAACCCTAAAATAAGGCAATGCACAAATGTTAAAGTATGACTCCGCAAGCGTTGACCAATTTTAGACGTCTACATTTTGCCCCTCTTTGAGACAATGCGATTCTAAGCGTTGTTTCAAAGAATAATAATGAAAATGCCCCAGACAATGACAATGACATATGCATGCCCCCTCGAGGAATTGGTTGGAAACATCCAGAAAAGAGGCCAATTGATCAATAATCATGATAGGAGAAAACAGACTAACAATCGGAGATCGGATGCACGAAGGACAAGCAATTGAAGGTACAAAAGATCACAACTAGAATGAGATGGAGAGGGTGCACGTCCATCTATGCACTGACAAAGATCTATATATGAGACAAAGAGAGTGAAAATTTCTCATTTGCACTAGCCAAAGAGGAGGATTTGTTGCTCTGGAAAAGGACACTTGCAGAGAGATGGTGAACATTCCAATGGCAGATCACCTCGAGGAACATGTACGCACCTATAGATGACTGGACGACACGGGAGCAACGGTATGTATCTCAAAAATCCATATTGTCAATTTTATGAATTTTGATCGCTTGCGGGACATTGCGGGGCCCACAGGGAATGCAGAAACTGACTTCTGCGCCTGTGTGAGCGCATCTTGTGCTTGTGTACGGTATCTTGCGCTTGTGTAGGGTACACAGGCACAAGTTTTTGCTACACAGGTGCAGGACATATCACACAAGCGCAGTTGTGCACTGAGATCCCCTATTTGATCAAAAATAACATGCGAACGATCCCGAAAAGGGGGATAAGAATAGGATAGGTCAAAATAGATTAGAAACACCTTGATTTGGACATGAAACAAGGAAATACAGCCTGTAGGAGCAAACCCTAAAACTGACAAAATGTGCCCCAATTGTGATGCAGAGTCGACAGTATCCATTGATCACACGGGAGAACCGACCTAACTGCTTCATGTTATGACATAGACTCAGGAGCACGGATAGAGATACATTAGCAGGACTTGGAATATACTATATCACATTCATGCCCAAGATTAGGGCAAACATAGGACTACTGACCACATTGGCAGAGCGATGGCATTCAGAGACTTCCTCCTTCCATTTGGCGACTGGAGAGGCGATTGTGACACTAGAGGATGCATGGCGTATCCTTCACATTCTGATTCATGGAGAGATGATAGAGTATGACCCAGTGATAGGGAGAGATGCTTTGTGCAGATTATTTGAGTGCGACGCAGATGATCTGGATATTGTAGAGAGGGAGATCGGCTGGGAGACCATGGCATCAGAGTATGATCAATGATATGTGGTGATAGCAGTGGTGATAGCATGCCTACTAGCAGGAGACAGACGAGGACATGGATTCCCTATTGGATGGGGAAGAGTGCTAGAACAGATGGCGACAGAGGGGACGATGTACACATGGGGACCATGTGTACTTGCTATGCTATATTTTTAGTTGCATCAGATAGCATATCAGGGAGTGCAGACTTTGAGCTATGGAGTCACACTGTTACAGGTATGGGCATTTGAACACATAGCCATATGTCAACCAATTGCAGAGAGACAGGTAGTACCACACCAACCATATGTGTACTGCTATGGGGGAGCACTGAGATAGGGTCCTTTCGGATATATACTGTATTGGTGACATGAGCTAGACAGATTGAGAGAGTTCACATGGAGGCCATATCTTGATTGCCCTGGATGGTCAGATGATAGTGATGAGCTATTGTATTGTAGACAGGAGAGATACCTGATTGGGCGACCAGTGAATCACCAGAGAGTGATTGAGATGTACCTGCCAGAGAGAGTCAGACGACAATTTGGAGAGAGGCAGGATGTACCTAGAGGGACTGCACACTTTGCCCGATCTCACAGAGAGACGAGTCAGTAGGTAAGAATGAATTAGCCACACATAGCATATGCCGACTTCACATAGCTACAACAGAGATAGTGGGATTGGAGATTAGATGTGGTGGACGCCGAGATGACAGAGGAGTATGAGTGATGGTTTGCACGACGACGACCAGTGCCATTGACAGATCCTGATATTCCGGCACTGAGGAGACAGGAGGACTTCCCACTCATAGGAGAGGAGGGGGGAGATGATGAGGATAGGGATGAGGATGAGGACGGAGAGGATGAGGGGGAGGACAAGGACGGAGATGATGAGGATGAAGATTATGAGCCAAATTCAGCCGATTAGGAATCATTACAGGATATACCCATAGAGTCGGAGATAGCTAGGATAGAGGAGATGGAGATGTGCAGGGCTACCATAGTGAGTCAGCATGATCACATTGCGACATTAGAGAGACAAAATGCCATCTTGAGGAAAGAGCATGATCAGTTCAGAGCGGAGATAGCCAGACTTACAGCGGCTCGAGATACAACAATAGCCCAGGCACAATGAGAAGAACAAAGAGTCACTGAGTATATTGGGTCTATTAGGGATGCCAGTGCATGTGAGATGGCATAGATGTTGGTAGAGACCGGATAGGAGATACACCATTGGAGGACACTATATGAGAGTGCAGTTCCACCAGAGCAGAGAGCATCATCATATCAGGCACGATCAAGGATAGAGAGCAGGGCACGCTCTCAGAGGTCAGTGAGCAGCATGGGGGTGAGTGGACCTATGAGACCACCACAGCCAGGACCTTGGACAGGAGGGACATCATCCTTGAGACATGGCAGGGATGAGGAGGACAGAGGGAGCACCCAGTGACAGAGGCACATACTCCTTAGGATAGAGACAGATGTAGTTTGACATTATGTAGTCAACCTGCGGGCCATGCTTAGGATAGACAGTCCAATTTTGTACTCTGATATTATGTGGATATATGATATGATATGCATCGATATGATGGGATGCAATGTGTTATGACGTATGGTTATTTTCCATGTATGGATGGCGTATGCACTGTTTATTGTGGAACATGTATGGATACATTTTGATGTGTTTTCGATGCATTTATAATATGAAATGGATAAAAATGCTTGATGTGATGCTTGATGTGATGCAAATGTACTAACCAAATGGATGCAGGATGCAGCATATGTGTTTGGAGAAATCGGAGCACTAGACCGAACTGACTATCTGAACTAATGGAAGAAATGTTAGTAAGAAGAAATGAGACAAAGGACGGTTAGAGATGAAGGAAAACTTGCTTTCACAAATGCACATAAGTAGGTGAGAACCTTTATTTAATGTAGCAAAGCGGATGCAGAGCATCATGGCATTGAAGGCCAGAGCTGGAACGCAACCCCTTTTGCAAAAGATAGACACATCGCAGACAAACAACAATCACAACAAAAAAAGAAAGGGACCATGAACCATCTCGGTCACTCTAAATCACTCAGTGACATCATCGAGCAACATAGGAACATGATCGAAGATAAATCAATAAATGATAAGACTCGCTAATTCCAACAAGTCAAACAAACATCTTGATCTGCATTGTCAAAAGTTGAACATGTTGATAGGACGATCATGTTGTTTGGTTTCAGGGAATGCGGTACCCCATCTAAGACAGGACACAGTCTGGTTTCGAGTATACCACACCCTGTATAAGACCCATGATAATGTGCCAAGGACGAATGATAATGATGCTGATGTTCGATTGATATGACAATTGTGATCAGTTTGAATGTTTGGTTTGATTGAAAAAGTTCATCCGTTAACGCATGATTCCATTAAAGGACAATGTGTGATTGCATGTCGTTGGATACATGCTCAACGATCTGTCTATGCACAAAGGGAATATTTGTTTTTTGTTTTGCTTTTCGAATTTTTACAATTTTTTTTTGTGTTCATTTTTTTCAGGACTTTATTTGGTTTTTTTAGGGATTTTTTCAGGACATTATTTTGATTTTTTTCTTTTTTTTTAGGACATTATATGATTTTTTAATGATTTTTTCAGGACAATTTTCAATTTTTTATGATTTTTTCAGGACAGTTTTCAATTTTTTTGGATTTATTGAGGACATTTTTCAATTTTTTTTGATTTTTTCAGGACATTTTTCAATTTTTTTGATTTTGCCCCCAATGTCTAGCAAGGCAAGGAATATGACAGGTGAATAAATAGGCTTTCTGAAATGTTGGTGGATAGAGGGAAGACAAAGGCATTTTATCATGGAGACAATACAGATGCAATTTTCAAGGGCCATTGCGTGATGGGACAAGAGACTAGATATGGCAATGTAAAGCAGTGACATGCCATGAGGGATATGTCGAGAGGTTTTTGAAACCATGTTTAAATTTTTGCATCCTTATGTCAGATCAAGATCAAGGAATGAAAAAGAGTGTACGGATAGTGACAAGATATGGATAGGATAAGCAAGACCAAGAATGGATAAGGGACATGGACTGAAGGTCGGGGTAGGATAAGGGATAGTGGCAGAAAGTTGCAATAAGACAGGGAATATGGATGAAAGGTTGTAATAAGCAAATGGATGAAGACCAAAAGCTATGATGGACTAAAAGATACAAACAAGATGCATGATGCTCATGATGATCCTCAGCCTTGTCAAGATCAAAGGTGGAAAGAGGAAATGGACATGAGGGACAATAGGATAATGGAGGAGTATGACATGATATGATAGGATAATGAAGGGCAATAGGATATGAAGGAGGAAACCTGCCCCCAAGTATGGTATGCAAGAAGTTCATAGATTACGCATGACACCTATTTGCCAGGTTTTCATCATGGTACTTGCCCAAGGTGCCTATTTGCCAGGTTTTCACCAGTGGATGAATTATTTTTGCTTTACTTTTTTTTCTTTTGTCTTTTTTTTTCACTTTTTTTTTTGATTTTTTTTTGTATTTTGACTTTTTCAATAGAAGATGGACACATGATAGGGGATGGAAGAAGGACTCAAACATCTTTTTGTTTGGATAGTAGCCTTGAAAAAAAAATGGACCATGACCTTTAAAAGTATGCTCAAAGACGTTGGTAGGATAAGGACCTGGAAAATAATATGAAACTAAGGCAAGGATTTATGCAAAGGATGGGATCAAAGGGATCGAAGGATGGAAAATATGCATTGGATAATAGATAGGGTATTGGAAGAACTGTGCTTGAGTGGATAGAAATGTTGGCAAGATCAACATTGGCACACACCTTGAGAGGTGATGGACTGATGGAGGAAAGATGTATTTTGGATATTGAGATTTTGACGGAGGAAAGGCTTGGGATTTTGGGACATAAGGGCCCAAAATGGATGAAGAAGGTGATGGAGGAATAGATTTGAGAGGTTTGGATGGAGGAATAGCAATTTTGGATGCCAAGTTGGATGTTTCTTTAGGCTTTTGCACTTCAAGGAGCCGCTTAGGGATCCACATGGTTTTTGATTTTTCATGCTTTTGTGGTTCCTTGGAGTGCATTGCTTGCACAAGGGATTTAGGAACCCATATATATTTTGACTTTGCTTTATTTTTCTCAGTGGGCCTTTGTGGCCTTTTGGATATTTCTTTTTCTTTATAGATCAAATTTTTCTTTGTTTTGACATGTCGATTATATTGGACATGTTGATCCTTGAATACATGTGGATTTCTAGACTTATGACTTTTATACTTGGCATCCAAATTGCTTGGAAGAGGGAATGAATGTCGGTGTGGATGGGAATGATATGGAGGCATGTGGGATGGATGGAAGGTTATCCAAGATGTGTGCCTTTGCTGATGTTGCATAGGAGATGGAGGGATATAGGGACCTAGAATGGATGGAAGCGATGATGGGGAAGGTGGACATTTGGATTTTGACTTTGAAGGGATACCAACGCCTTGAGTGTGAGCTCTGTAGCCATGACCATTAGTATATTCTTTGATATGAAGGGGTTCTTGCTTGTGAAGGTCTAGCCCTTTGCCTTTATCAATATTTTGACTAATAGGATACTCTTTGCTTTGGAAAGAAGATGCGAGCCCATTTTGAGGTGGAGGTGATATGATAGAAACGATGAGATCATGAAGCGAATTAGAATGGACTAAAGTGGAAGAACCCATTATGCATGTAGGGGGTTCATGAACATCTTGTACCAATATGTTAGGATCATGAGAAGGATCAAGATCACTAGAGGGATCAATGACAATCTCCTCATAAGATGGAGTGGGAGTAATAATGGGATCCTCAAAAGAAATGGGATCTTGGGGTGGACACGGAGGATTAGGACATGGAGATGGAGGAAAGGTGGCATCTTGTGGAGGATTTGAAGGGCTGATAGGGTCTTGTGGAAGACATGAATATGAAAGACTAATTTGATCTTGACAAGGAAGGAGACCATTGGATTCCTCTTTAAAGGTGCTTTGCTCTTGACTTTTAATGGGATCATCAGAAAGGATGGAAGGGATATCTTGATCTTTCTTAGGAAGTGGAATGCCAATGGGATTTGAAAGGACATTTTTTTCATTAAATGGAAGGAGATCATTTGGGATTGGATGGACTGGGATATCTTGATCTTTCTCAGGGAATGGAGTGTCAATAGGACTTTGGATATGATGGACAATAATAGGGGAATCATCATGAGTGTCTGGGAAGATGGGGTCCTGGTCAACAATTGGATGGGATGATAAGGTTTCAGGATCTTGATCTTGATTTTCTTTAGGACTCATTTCTTCATGCTCTAAATTATCCTCTTGACATGAGGTTAGACTCTGGATATGCATGGAGGATTCTAACAAGGAGTCAATGTTTTGGCATGAAGGAAATGCAATTTGAACATTTGTAAGATCAGACATTTCAGTCGTAAAGCTTTCTTGCATCTTAGATTTGGATCCACTTTTAGGTATTCGAGGAATCACTTCTTGTTGAGGGACACCTGTCATCAACATTTGTGTGGCCACCATTTGATCTGGTGTTAAAGGTGTTGCATTAAACAATGGATTGTTTATTGTTGCGAATGTTGACTTTTGAGGAATAGTCACTGTCAACATTTTTGAAGCACGTTTACTCATCAAGGTGTGTTGAGTTTTTTGTTGCACATTTTCTTCATTTGGATGTGGAGAGAGACTTAACAGCTCACCGCCTTGTTGTTTTTGCACATTAATTTGCTTACTTGAGGAGGTCACTTTACTCATCATGTCAAGATATTTTTGTGGGAACATCTTAAAGACCTTATTCAAGAATTTATCCATCTTTTTTGTCAACTTTGGATCCTTAAGGAACATGTCAACATCATCAGAAGCATCAGAATCTGATGAAGAATCTGGTAAAACATTTGGATTTATTTCTTGTTGAATGCCTTGATCTGAACCAAATCCTTGTGGAAGAGTTTGTTCCTCATGTAATGTTTGAGTTTGAATGTCATGCTGCAGATTTGGTTGATTCCAATCAAAAGGTGCATTTCCTCTTGGTGTTCGTGGAACACTCCCATATCCTGGTTTCATGGGTACAAACACTGGCTCATATAATGGAGGTGGTCCAAGTTGAACCATTCCATATGGTGGTAATGACGTGTTTGACGAACCTTCAATTTGTACTGTTTGACTAGTTTGAAACTGTGAGTTTGATATGTTGTCAATAGGTTGATACGTCGGTTTACCCATCTTCTTAGATTTTGACCTTGTTTCAACAGGCATGTCACTTATGCAAATGCAATATTTTTGGAAATTTTCAAGGATAATATATGATATGCAACTAAATGCAAACTAAATAGATGAAAATGCAATCTATGAAAAGAATGCAACCTATGTTTTTTGTTGCTTGTTTTTCAAGATTTTGACAAACTTTTTGGAATGCAAATCTAAAAGAGACCCTTAGGCAATTGAAATGATGTCTAGACCTCAAAGGACAAAAGGACCAAGTGACAAAAGGACAAAATGACAATGTCTCCCCTATATGCTTGGATACTAAGCTAGGTTTGACGAAATGACATTGGTGACAAAAGACAAAAGTTTGATAAGGTCTAGACTTCTTAACAATGACTTAGGGTTTATCAAAGATTTGGATTACTCAAGTATGACAAAACCTAGTTTTTGAGACTACGTGCAAGAAAGCAATGATTATGACAATGACTCAAGATAAGATATGAAAATGATCTAAGGATATGATATGAAAATGCAATGATAAGAAAATACGAAAACCAATGACTTGGAATATGCGAAATGCAACCTATGCAACCTAAATGGAAATCTGTCTTGGATATGACAATGAAATGCAAACTTAGGGAAAAATGATCTTGGACCTAAGTGCAAAATGAGGACGCTTGCAATGAAAAGGACTAAAATGAAAGGAGATGACAATATGCCTTAGGACCTAAGTGGGACTATGCAAAACCTAGCCTAAAGTGACATGAATGTTGAAACAAAGACATTTAATGTGTTGACGACCATGTTCAAATGTTGGATGAATACTTAGAAAAACTTGGACCTTTGTTTGGATTGTGTTTTGAGTTGAATGTTGTTGATTTTGAAAATCCAAGTTGATTATGAACACTTTTTTGAAGGCTTGTTTTTAATTTAACCTTTGACAATCACGGAAAATAGAATGTTTGTTTGACTTTGACTCAAAACAATTAAGCACATTTACAACAAATCCTACGGATGGCAAGGGCAATATATATTGAATCCTCTAACCATAAAATACAACACTTAGCCGGATAGCTAGATGCTTGGTAGCACTAGCTCCCCCTTACAGTGCACTCACTTCTCGGGCATACCAAGCTTCGAGTTCAAGGGGCATCACTTCCCAAGAACTTGCTATCTCTAACTAAGGAGTACATGAGAGGTGTCTTCGGCATGCACGTATCACAATGCCTGAGCCAACAGATAGAAGGTTTTTGGCATCTAAACAAGAGCTTCTAGTAAAGGCATCCGTTCAGGTGGGTATTGATCCGGCGAATAAATTGTCGCAATACCATTCCAACACCTGTTGTCTACAACTTTCGTTGCATCCACAGTTATTTAGAGTGGTTCAGAAGAGCTTGGTTTTAGCCCGTCACCACTTAGGGTCATTCCCTCTCACCAATGCCTGTGCAAAGTGCTAGGCAAATCGGGAGGTAGGCCCAATTCTAAGGGTTAAAACATGCAATCAAACTAAAAGCAATCAAAGCATGCATGATGTTCATTAACCTTTAGGAAAATAAATGTGCAACTACTTTAAAAATCACATACAAGATGTTTTTAATAGAAGTCTTTGACCGCGTCCTGCATAAGATTTGTTAGTAGTTTCATTCTTAGTCTTTGTCACACATAATGCCAAGGTGCTGCATAGAGAATTAGTACCAAAGAAAACCAGAATATAAGAACAAAATGCAAAACTAAGCAGTTTGCAAGTAAAAACAGTGCCTTTTACCTCTGTTTCTGGCCTTACACAGGCGCAGAATGTCTCACACAGGCGCAGAACTCAGTAACACAAGCGTAGAATGCAATAACATAGGCGCAGATCCCTTTGACATAGGCGCAAAACTCTCTGACATAGGCGCAGATTGCTTGACACAGGCGCAAAACTCTCTTACATAGGCGCAAAGTGCCCAGAAAGTCCTGCATTACCCTGTTTCTTGGGTTTTTCACCTGCAAATCAACTCAAAAGCACTCAAAAGAATGGTTAGGGGGTTAGTTCATGTCGAGTTCACCAATTAATGTAGATAGGAATCTAGAAATCATCAAAGCAAATAGCAAATTAGCCTAGCTCAATCACAAAAGCTAAAATGCAATGACAACAATCCTAAAAACATTCAATGAAAACATGAAAACAAGAGATTCAATATGAAATATAAGCAAACCAAATGCAGATGTCTCCTTCATGTGGCTCCATTGTCCTTCTTTCTCCTTCAAATTGCTTTTGTTTTGTGGATCTCACCTTCAAGTGCATAAGTATAATGTGAAAGCAAGATTGTTAAGACAAGATGACAGCATAAGGGTACTAGAAGCGTGATTGATTTGACTAGGGATCAGGGATCAGGGATATGATAGAAGAAATTCATCCAATTTATAGACAAATTGGAGAAAAGATTAGACTAGCATGAAAGTGATTCGAATAGAAATTCAAATCAAGAATAGAAAAATTATGACAAGTGTATGACAAATTGCTATGCAAGGATTTATGACAATTTATGACAATTTATGACAAATTGCTATGCAAGAATTTATGACAAGATTTTGAAATAGAAATAGAAATTAGAAGCAATTAGAAAATGAGGTTAGAAATGATGACTTGGAATTTAGGAAATTGATGAAAATTAGGTAAATTAATTAATAATTTCTCATTCATTAATTAATTTACAAAAATAAGAGGAATTAATTAGCCAATTAAATAAACATTTAATTGTGACAAGAAGACTTAGGATACATAAATAAATCATTTATCCTAAAGAGAAAATGGAGAGAAAATGACAAACAAGGTTAAATGAATAAATCATGAAACCCTAGAAGATAAATTAGAAATGCAAGGACGACAATTAGGTCTTGATGTAAGATTGATTTGATGTCGATTCGATCATGATTTTGAATTGATAAATGATTTGATTGATAAATGCGCCAATTGACGAGGAACAATGACAAATTGATCCAAATTGACATGGTTGAGAAGGACGACGATCGATGACAAATCGATCGCAAAATGACAAGATTGACAAGTTGATAAGCATCAACCAAAATCATGACTGAAAATTGTTATCGACAAGACCTAATTCGAAAGCGAGACAAATGAAGAATGAAAAAGAAGGACTCGATGCTTGCAAATGATAAAAACCAAGTGCGTGACATAGAAGAAATGTTAATGCGACGCAAAAACCCTAAAATAAGGCAATGCACAAATGTTAAAGTATGACTCCACAAGCGTTGACCAGTTTTAGACGTCTATAGAAAATAAAGAGAATTTAAAAAAAAAAAAACTAATAAAACACGTTAATTCCCAAGTATACACATACATTAACTAAACATGATCTCATAGAACATAAATGCACAAGTGGAATCAACTCATAATATTTAAATTACAATCTCTAGGGTAATTCAACATCATTACTTAACATAACATTGAGATATAAACACCATCAAATAACCTTAATGACATCAAATGACACTAATACATGAGCTCCTTACCTAACCTAATATCCATTTCATCTCATAATACATAGGAAAGTAACCATTTAACCAATGATACCCAAACCATTATTCATAACACATTTAACATTTCTAATACATTAGGTTCATTTTAAAGAACACATTCCAAATGTTCCTAACCAATATTTCCATCAAATAAGTATTCTATATAACAACTCTTTTTTATAATAAAAACCATTTCTTAATAGAAGAATCCACCTAAGTCTTTTACATGATTAGAACTCATACAAGTATGATCCATACAAGTGCACACAATCTTGTTCAATTAGGAGCCATAAACTCAATCTACAAGAATAATTATTCAAGTTACATATGAAAATGATATCTATCAATCATAGAGAATAGATCATAACTACTTCAAGAATCCATAGCACAAGAACTGAAGAGATAAAGAATCCTTAATAATTCACACGAACATCCAACAAATAAAATCCCAATGGAAGAAGGCATCAAATCAACCGACCATGTGGAACCCAAAAGGTCCACCCCCATGCTTTGGAGAATGACATAAGGTCCCCCACACACTCTAAACTTGGGTTTACACCTAACATCCAAGGAACACAACACATACACCTTAACAACTAAAGACTAGCCACATACGACATAAACCAAAATGCAGAAAACAAGGCTTAACCATAAAGCAAAAACTTACCAGAGGCTACCATCAAAATAAAAGGCTAAGGTAGTAGGATACATATAGGGAAGAGTGTCATCACATGCTATCAATAAGAGTGATCCTGATAGTCTCTAAACCCTGGCGCCCAAGTGATACTCATGCGGAGCCAACTCAACCTTTCATGAAGACAAGGGAGTATAGTCATGCCAACAGGGCCTTCCCAATCTCATCCTGAGCCTATACTAGCACTCTAGGCCATGAGTGGGGCTCTAAAGATTTTCTTATCTTGTTTAATGTGAAAGCTACCTAGCCCTTGAATCAATTAATTAATATTATCACTTGCTTACAAACAAATTCCAACGAGATCTCCTGGTAGTCTCTCTTTAGACCCCGACACCCACTTGGAAGCCACTCCCCCTATCATGTTCCTAAAACCTAGGAGTAAAAACATAAATACAAATAATCATATGATACATCCATCCAAAGGTTCCATATCCAAAATCTGAATCATAATCACAATTGAATTCATAATACCAATATCCAATTGTCTTATACAACAATTTCAATCACAAAACCAATAATATCAAAACATGCTATATCCAAATGTGATCCCAATAGTTAATTGAAAGATATATTTATCTCACCCAAAAGCCATAATACAATCAGATATCAAAATCTTAATCCAAAAAAAAGTTGAAACTAGAAAACAACACAGGGAATCACATAAATCTCGAAAAACAATTGTCTTGTTTGACATAGACTCGGAAAATCAACTGGAAAAATAAATAAAAATAGAACGACACTTATATAGAAACTCTGGCACTTTCATTCATTTCACTAGCACCTTCATATCTAATATTTTAGCGCTTTTATGGCACAAAATAATGTATTCACAATATAAAACAACACATACACCACATAAAAAGGTTTATACAAAAGATGAAATGATGCATCTATGACCCATACTGGTGCATTTTTCAATTAGTTTGGCACATATACATCTTAGAACAATGCATACACAAGATAGTCTGGTGCATTCATTTACCAGTGTAGTGCATATGACCAAATAAATAGTGTACACACTCACTAGAAAGGCACATACGAAATAGAGGGTAAAAAAGACAGACATAAAGTAAAACTAATCGACTAAATCCAAAAAAGACTCAAAATAAAAAAGTGACTCTAAACAAAAATGAAAAAGAGATTGAATAACCTTATATATGATCCAACAATAAAAAACAAAAGCCAAAAGTCACAATGATAAACACAGAGACCATTTGAAATGGGAGAGCACACACATGGAGCAGGAGTGGCTAGGGCTGTAGGGGAAGATGCAGACGATGAAGATGAGGGAGATCCCGATAGTGAGGGGGATTGTGTAGGCTGCCTTGCCTTATTCCTTCCTTGTTTCAACCTTGTTTCTCGGTTGGCTTGCTGGAGCAGGAAAAATATTGGCTCGAGGGTGCTGGCTTGCAGTTTGTGCTAGGTTTTCTAGAGTGAGCAATTGTTCCTCTATTTCACTTTCTAGAGGAGGCTCTTGTGTGGGGTGCTCATCATGTTGATTTTGTGGACTCTTGGAAGCCCATTTCCTTGATGCTTTTCTTTCCTTTCCATGCTTGATTGGCCTAACATTTGGTTTTTGTTTGGATGGAGATCTCCATCTTCTGCCTCAATCTGGCTTGAGGACTCCTTTCCTCAGGTGTGAATGATTTTGGTGGGAGACTTCATTGGTTTTTTCTATCCCCATTCGATTTATGACCATGAAAGATTCTCTCATAGGGCTTGACTCCTATTTGGTTGCTCGATGGAGGTCTCAGAACCTATGAGGGTTTTTTTTTTTGGCCCTTGCTCTTTTTTGGATCCATTTTTCTCTTATGGGGTTTTGTTGTTGTTCATATTTTTAAGGGGCTGTGTGGAAGCCGTTTTCGGCCTGACTGGGAGGGCTTCAAGTTTTTTTCTTTGAGGGCTTCTTTGGATGTCTTAGCTTCTTCTTGGCCCTTGAGGTGGAAATATGGTGGTATCTATTTTTGTCTTCTCTCCTTGAGCTCCTATGTTTATATTGATCTTTTGGGAGAGGTTTTTTTGTTATGGATTCTTGCAAAATCTCTTTGGTATGTGGTTTTCCTAATGATGGGGTTCGGTTTTCTATGTTTCTATCTTTTGACTCCTAGGTCTCTTTGTGATGAGGGTTATATTATCCCTCTCTTTCTTGGTTCCATGGATTTGCTCATTGTCCTTCAATTTATACATCTTGGGGGTACTTTGGTTTTTCCTATAACGGTGGTCCTACCTTCTATTGAGGGGGAGATGGATGTGGCTAGAGGTGACCATTCCCTTATTAAGGTGGAGCTGGATGCTAATGAATATTTCTGGAAGTGTTGTTGGGGGGTTGATGAAGCCCTGTCTTTTGGCTGCAAGGGAGATGATGATGACCTTTCTGCTCTCTTCTTTTCATTATCTTCTATGAAGGTGGAGATATTGAAAATCAAGCTACTCACAGTGGGGATCACTCTCAAGGATAAGGTTGTGGGTGCTTGGATAAAACCCATGGATATGGATGAGGGAGCCTTGTTCCCTATTTTCATGTCCATCTAATCTCTTTAGGGGTGGCTTCAACCACCTTCTTTTTCCACTAGTTCTTTAATGCTTAATCTATATTGTTAGGTTGTGGCTAGGTTATTGAATATCTATGTTTTATGTTACTGTAGTGTTCTATTATGGGTTCCAGATCCATGAAAAAACCGAGGGTTTTAGGTCCCTTAAAAACTTGTTGTTTGGGGTTTCGGGTCCCCTCAAAACTTGGTTTTTTCTTAATAAAAAACATAGAGACCAACCGGGCATGTACAAATCCAAAACTTATAAATTCCCAACAAACCAAGATATTGACAATATAAACACAAAAATTTCAAGAGAATACAACTTCCACAGAGATTTGACTCAATATAGTCTCAAGGGAAATGAAAATAAGGCTATCCCAACAATTAACAGATCCAAAGAAAAGGAATATAGACTTTCCATATTTCTAATAAACATTTACATGCACACAACAATATTCATTTTTCCTCACACAAGCATGGTGCATACAATATTTTCCTTTAAACAAAATGCATAAACAAAATTAGATCAAAACTACCGACCTAGAGATTGAAGAAATGGACAAAGAAAGTTGAAGAAGAGAATGCATGATGGATCCAAAGAAGCCAAACAATCCAAAATCTAGCAATCCCTTCCACGTATACACAACAAGAATGCAAAATGAAAACCAATTCCATTCTTCAAACATATGCAGAATCTATCTCTTTCCAAAACCAAAATAAAAAATCCAAAAAAAACTATTCCAAGCAAAACTCTTGACAATAATTTCTATTGTCACAAAAGTTTGCACCCTTGTTGAACACTCATGCTCAACAACCTTGTGAAACGTGGAGACAACCTCCAAGTGTGGGACCTTGCACTGTTGAGGTTGAATTTTTGGAGAAGGCCTACTTCCTTTCCAATCCAAGTGCAAGTGTTGAACCAACCCAACACTGATAAATCCTTATCTATGATCTGACAGGGAAAAGGGAGAGAGAGAGAAGGGTTGCTTGAAAGAAGGGAAAGAGGTTCGCACCTAGACTGAAATGATGATCTTCCCTACCTATAGCTGCATAAAAGATCAATAAAACTACCCTGAGTATGCACAAATTTCTATCCTAATTAGCCACCTAAGTGTGAGTGAAGGTTGGAATTCTATGAAATGAGGAGAGGAACTGAGCTTAGTTCATAGTCAACATCCATAGAGGGATCAACACAAACACATACAACTAAGGAAAACAAAGAAGGATGCATTCAAACAAAAAGGTAAAATATTACACAAATTATAAGAACTGAAAAAAGGCAAGACTAATTTTATTAATGAAAGGGAAAGGCGAAATTTTACAAGTACAAAGAAACATAAGTTTTCTGCAAAAGAAAAGAAGAGAAGATCCTTTTGAAATATACAAAAATTGCCTTTATAGCTAAGGCAT
Organism: Cryptomeria japonica; assembly: GCF_030272615.1. NCBI lineage: Eukaryota > Viridiplantae > Streptophyta > Pinopsida > Cupressales > Cupressaceae > Cryptomeria > Cryptomeria japonica. The sequence continues at coordinate 577,047,143 of NC_081411.1, read as the reverse complement.
AACTCAAAATGAACTAAAGATAGAAACCCTACCCCTACTAGGGTTAGGTTACAAAATAGTAGAGAGGAGAAGAAGATTAGATCGATTGATCTGATGGCATATGGAAAGAAGGCTCTAAGAATGTCCTCTGCCTCTGAAAAACAAAATCCTTGTTGAAAAGAGGAAATCTTTGCAATTGAATGCACTAGGGTGGAGTCTCCAGGCACAAAAAGTCCTCAATCCATATTGAATGAGCATGGGCAGTATCAAAAATCTGCCTCAAGGTCTCATTTGGAGTAATGCTGAAAGAATTTGGTGGTTGGATGAAATTTGAATTAGATTGGGGGCACCGACTAATCTAAAAAATGGATTCGATTGCTTAGTCAACAACTACCTTGCATAGAAGATTTAAATGCAATTGTATCTTTGATATTTGAATCCTGGCCATTCGATTATGAAGGTTGCACAAAGATGGATGTGCAAAATGTCACCACGTAGCCCTCTAAAGGGCTCAATTAAAGTTTAAAATGTAGTCGTTGATCCCCCCTTTAAGTAAAATCCACAACCGCAGATGTGCCACGTGGCAAGACGGGTCCACTTTTTTCTTTCGTTGCTTCATCAGGGTGGAAAAGTCAGTGGCTATATTCTTTGCGAAATGGAAAAAGCCATCGCCATTTCACGACTTTGAAATCCCTTTATAAAACCATCATTGTGAAACAATGATGTTTTTTTTGTAACTGGGCCCCACAGATGACATAGCATGGAGGTCCCACCTCTGTCGGAGTTCATAAAGACTTGGCCTTTCGGCTAGACACCTTTTTCCCTCCCATCACTGTTGAAACCCTTACCGAAAAGGACCCATTTTACTATTTCACAGGTCAAGTCCCACCATCACGCTATCCCATGACCAAATTTGGTGGACCTAGAACCTTCATATCGCCCTGTCTATTGCCCATCGCGATATCAAGTGAAAATAGAATAGTTGTCAAAAGGAACAAAAGCCAAAAACTCCCAACCACATGATATAGCAAAAGGAAACCCTCACAAACAACCTCATCCCCTCCCACCATCGCTTATCGCATTGTCGGGCGAAAATGGAAGATCAGAATAGGGAACAAAAGTGGAAGTGTTCCTGTTTGATGGGACAAAGAGAAAACAAGGAACTCTACCAGTTGATAGTGGGTGAAAAGGGATCGGTCCTGCCATGGAGAAGGGATCGTCCAGCTAGTAGAAACTTAAGTGAGTTGATCGGCTGACCCGGTCAACTCAAAAATAGAACTTGGAGCCTGAAAAGAGTAATAGGGCAAAACAAATTCCTCTCTTTTATGACCAATATAGTGCAAATAACACACATGTTATGCGAACTATTTCTCAGGTCTAATGAAGTTAAGTTGACATAGAAATAATCAACTATCTCCTTCCCAATTAAAAAATCACAATAGTCATACCCCCTCACAACACACAAACCAAAATAATAAATAATAATAATAAAATTACCAACCTCCTTATTATAATCGAGATAAAATAATTTAAATAATATTACTCTCCAATACATCTCCCAAAAGACCAATAGTAAGAAAGGGTAATTTAAATAGACAATAAAACAAATAGCCAAATAATTAAACAATTAAAAAAAACCATTAAATAAATAGCCAAATAAATGAAATGCATAAATAAGCATAAATACTCAACTAAATTTAATCCCAGAAAATAAACATTAACTTATTATAAGCTCTCAATAATTAAATATATTTATATTTATATCAATACCAATCATTATAATTAATTTAATATAATTAAGCTATATATAATTGTGATGGTAAAAAAAATAGGATTGGGTAGTTTAGGACCTAACCCCACTTTCATCCATACATTGGAATACAAAAGAGCCTAAGGAAGTGATTTTCTTTGACTAATTCTTGTGAAAGAGTTAAGGAATATTCTTAGGGTTTCTATTCCTTTGTTGCTATGAAAAGGGAATGAGCTAAATGTAAACAAATGATAAACTAAACTAGGGAGATGAAAAAAAGTGATGATAACAACTGAAATAACAAAGAAATGCAGAACTGAAGCTATGATATAAATTGCAAAATGGGATATGAAACTCAGATGTGCACCTATCACCAAAAACTAAGCCTGATTGAGCTGAACTAGGGCGCTGGGCGCTCTGGTCCGTGTTACAGTGTTGACCTGAGATTATGGAATCTGAAGACTGGATTCTTAGGAGGCTGAATTGCTAGAAAATGCCCAAAAATATAGGGGACCTAGGCATTGGGCACCTTGGTCTCAAAAAATTGAGACCTTCCTCCAGATCTAGACCTATACCTACAAACTCTGGTATTTTGAAAGTCCTTAGCTCCGTCGGATCTCTGTACTTGTGCTTGCAACTTGAAATATGGTGTATGTGTGGCTAATAGGGTTTTGTCTTGGTCAAAACCCTTGTTTTGGTGATTTCCACCCCCACAAATAGCCAATGTAATATTGAAAAGTGTGTGTTCCCTAGAATCTCATGTGTTTGTAAGATCTTAATGAGCTAGAATGCAAATTAGAATTCTACCCTATGTTTTGAGCATAAACCCTAAATGAACATAATGTAAATGTAATTACTTCAAATCACAAATGCAATATGGATCTAACGAAATAATGTAAATCTGAAAATGAGTGATGTGTAGATCTGAAAACTCACATAGAGATATCAAAATAACATGAAATCATACCAAAACCTAAGGGAGAGGTACAAACCAATCAACAGTCAGTGATCTCCTTATTATTCTTCAATATCTCCTTGGATTCCATTGATTATCTAAAAAAGTTGATGAAGAATTGATTGATGATGAATTTGCTAATTGTAGACTTCACATAAACCTGCACTTTCACTTTAGAAGAGGCTCCTTCAATCGCTAGTAGATGGAATCTTCAAATGAGAAAAGGAAATGTTATATCTATGAAACTCTAACTTCTAATTTCAAACAAAGCAACATTTAAACATTATAATACCACCAAAACATGATCCCAAAATTCGGGGAGAAAAATTTGGGACCATGGTGCCGCACCATGGTCTGGCTGACTGTTTTCCAAATTTTTAGGGATGCAAGGTTTCATGATTAAAAAGCTAATCCTAGATCAATGCGACAATCCAAGGTGTTATTTAGAGGATCCAATAAATACTAAGAGGGGGGGAATCAATATTAACAACAAACTAAAATCTTAAACCAAATTGATCAATACTTCACCAAAAAAAATCATAACCAGTACCGGTAGCCACTAAAATCAATCTACTAATTAGATTTATCAAACTGCTCATTTAAGTGTTCCATATTATGTATGCAATAGAAAGATACCAACTTAAAACAAACACAAATCAATCACCACATGAACACCAGGATTTTCATGTGGAAACCCAAATGGGAAAAACCACGATGGGAATTGGTACCCACAAGATTTTTGCACTCTTTCAGAATGCGCCCTGTTAGGAGCCTAGCCCGGTTAGGAGCTTACAATTATGCCTAGTTAGGAGTAGACCCTATTAGGAGTCCCCTAGTTAAGGGATTTACCTCAGCCCCGTTAGGAGCTTTACTCTGTTAGGAGTAACCTTGTCAAAGGATTTAGATCCCAAGCTAATGAGTCACCCAGTGAAGGGATTTATACAATCAGGTTTGTCAGGACCTACACGGTTAAAAGATTTTGAGTCTGCTGCAGCTGTTAGGGAACAACAAATGTATGATTTGAAAATAGCACTCTCTACTTGCTTGTACATATCCTTTTATGCTCCAATTTGCTTCTCTCTTTCAGACACACACAATGGTTCGGCCACACACTCTTCTTTTGATCACTGACATAGTAAATCATCACAGACTTACCATAGACAGACTTTACAAATTAGTCGATTACAAAACCCTAACCTCATACTAAGATTTACATCATAGATCATCACATATCTTTACAAATCATTACAAACCATCATATGGATCATTACAACAAATTACAAATCAATTACAGCCATTGAATGATCATAAATCATCACCAATTTTCGATCTGATAAGCAATCAAGCCCTTAAAACATTCTTCTATGTTCTTCGCTATTTCCCAAGAGATTCCATCTTTAATCACGCCAAAACATAATTTTAACACTTCACATAGATTCAACCACGTCATCACCATCTTACAAACATAATGTAATACACCATTGAACTGAAAATCATTATTGGTTATAAGATTTGAATACCAGTTCTTAAACCCTACTAAAACCCTACATAAAATACATCAGTCAATCACAAACATTACTACTGGTAGCCAAAACATGATGTGGTTCTGGTCATAACCTCATTACAATATTACAAACATATATTCCAAACCGCAACACCAAATTCCTCATCAATCTCTAGATCCAATTACTTAAGCATAACATAGTTTCACATTTACCGGTTAAAGTCCTATTTGCCAGTTAACTGTCAAATCTATTCCATAGCTTTCCGGTGAATCATAGATGACTTAGATAAAATGATAGAGCAATGTAACCATATTTGCCATCAATGACAACACAAATTGATCATCGATTCATCAAATAGCATCTCAACTATATCATCACCAATAGTCCTTATACTAGTTCATCAATATCATAAAAAATTATGCCAATATCCATTCACATTATCAATTATGCAAATATGCCAACATTCCCCCCCTTTGGCATTGATGGCAACACTAAAAAAAACCTTATCATGCTGAACTGAACTGATTTGTTCTGTACTTGCTCTTCTCTCAACATATCCTTTGTATTTCTTCTATCAGTTATCTAGTTCTTCTTCTTCTCAACTAGTTTTTCTCCCCCTTTGACATCAATGCCAAAGGTGCAAATACCTCTACTATCTTCATCTCTACTGCTGCCATCTCTGTTTATCTCATCATAGTTGCTCACCCTGAGGAGTAGCCCACTGTACATCAATCCAAAATTGAAAGATATTCAATTAATTCATCGGATTGATGCATCATGAGCATCTTAGTTGATCTTGTACAGGGGTACAACCCCTAATATACCTCCGAGATACTCAAAGGTTGTCTTAGGCAAAGGTTTAGTGATTATATCTGCTAACTGCTCGTTGCTAGACACATACTCTATTTTTTACTTTCTTCTCCTATACTCTTTCTCTTAAAAAGTGATACTTCAACTCAATGTGCTTTGTTCTTGCATGTAATACATGATTTTTTGAAATATTAATAGAACTAGTGTTATCACAATGATTAGTCACCGGTTTAGACATGTCTTCCTTAAAACCTTCCAAAATATGTCTCATCCATATAGCCTGAGTACAATTCATTGATGCTGCCACATATTCTGCTTCAGTTGTATATTGTGAAATACAAGATTGTTTCTTGCTTATCCAGGACACCAATCTTTCTCCTAAAAATAAAGCTCCACCAGTTGTACTTTTCCAGTCATCAACATTTCCAGCTGATGTAGAGATCTTGTGCCTAGCTCTCAAATTCACCCTTACTCACTCCAACTTCTCAACTCACCATTCTACTCAAGCTCCTCCAAGGTAACTTGTTAGGGTACACTCCTTAGACCTCCAAGGCCTAAAATCTATTGGCTTTCCTCCTAGGTATATCCTCTTGAGGTTTCTTGTTAGTTTTGACCCAAATCTCTGATTTTGAGATGGTCTCCTACTAGTTTCCCAAAACTCCAGCTAGGCTCCAGCTAGGCTCCAAAGACCTCCGCCAAGGATCTTCAATCTAACCATGTTTAAAGTTTGTGATTATGTTTTGTAGGTATTTTCAAGGTCATTTTATTCATTATAAAGGTTTTCACCTTCCTCCCAAGCCCTAGGCTTTCAACTTGCTTCTACCGGCTGCTATTAGGCCTAAATGACTAGCCCTTTTGGGACTATTTTTTGGTCCTTTCCCTCAAAATTTCCTAAAAACCCCTAGATATTTTTAAATATTTAGATACCCATTTGGAAGTTAAACAATATCACAAATTTTCCCATCTAGGTTTGTCGTACAACTAGGGTAACTCCAAACGAGCTATTTTTAAGGGGTTTAGGGCTTCTAGGCAGTTTTGGAAGATGTGCTCCAAAATCTTCACCACTCAAAATATACAACTAGAGAAATATTGGATAATTTTGGTACACCCATATACCTTTCCAAAACACTATGGGTTGCTAAGGTATCAGTTCTCCATGGCTCTGAAAATGAGCAATCTCTACTACCCCCACACACTAGCTACAAGCTTGTGTGTTGTTCATCTCACCCATTCTCCTCCTTGTGGCCTGCAAAAACACAAAAAACCTACTCTAAAACTATTTAAAGAGCCTACCCAAGCCATCCATTAAATTTTTCCATTCATGGATGCTCAGGTAAAATGCATTTTACAATCAAAACCCCAAATTTCAAGGGTTTGTGAGCAACTATTACAAAAACAGTGATAACTTTTGATTCAAAGCACTTCAGACCTTCATATTATAATTGTTGGAAAGGTTAAAAAAAAATTATAACTTCCTATTCTACTATGATCACCATACTAGACCGTACAGGTCGTACAAAATCAAAAATTCAAAGCAAAAACAGTCCAAATGTGAGAAAAAGTATAGGAAACCCTTGGCAAATGAATTGAATGCAAACCAAAAGTTGATTAACCTCGTATTGGATATTTTTAGAAGGTTTTATACACAATTTAAAGTTGGTTCCAACCAACTTCCAATGCCATTTCCTTCATGGACAACTTTTGCTTAAAAATGCAAAAGTTGTCATGACAATTTTGACAACTTTTACCTATGAGTGCAAAAACACACTCCAAGGCTCTCAAGGCCTTAAAAATCACTCAAATGGCATCCTAAAATGGATTTAAACCATTTCCAAACATTCTAGCAAGTTTCCAGGCATCCACCTGGTACAAACCAAAAATTGACATTTTGACAACATTCAAGGATAATGACAATTTTGGATCTTGAGCACAAAAAAAGTGTGGACAACCAAACTATGGCTTCAAAAAGCATCATAGGAATTATTACAACTTATTACAACATAAAATAACTTGAAATCATGCAAAAACTCTAAAATGCAAGAAAAGACAACTTTGAGCTAGGTGCCTTGCACCATACTCCCTTGGGGCAAGGAACTCAAGTCCCTTGAGTTATCAGGTCTGCTAGTTCCACTCCATGATGAATCATGTCAGCTTCTAACATCCACATAGCCTCTGAATTAGGTAGACCTACCCACTTCACAAGATAATGTTTGTAGATGCCCTTTCTTGTCTTCTTGATCACCTTGGTATCCAAGATGCTTTCCAACTGAACCAGTTGACTAACTAGTAAATCCTTCACCCAATCCTCTTCAGATTGCAATGTGGTATCCATCTAAGAGGTCTGAGATTCTCCTTTATAGGGATACAAGTCACAAACATTGAAAATAGGAGATATGGCCAAAGAAGGAGGTAGTTCAACCTCATAGGCATTTTGGCCAAACTTATGCACAATCTTGAGTGGTCCAATCTTCTTCATCATCAACTTGGTTGGTTGTCCTTTTGGAAGTCTTTCCTTTTTGAGATAAGCCAAAACTAAGTCGCTAACCTTAAATTGCAAGTTCCTCCTTGATTGATCAGCTTGGTCATTATATTTTTCTGATTTTTGTTGCAAGGACTATCGTACTTTGTCATGAATTTCCTTAATACCTTCAGCAAAACTCTCTCCTTGAGAAATTTTCTAGGTCATTGTACTGATATCACTAATTTCTAAGACACCTCTAGGATGCATTCCATGAACAATTTCAAAAGGACTTCTACCTATGCTCCGGTTGACTGAATCATTGTATGCGTACTCTGCTTGGCTGATCACTAAGTCCCAAGTCTGACCATGCTGCTTAGTGAGACACCTTAGGAGATTACCCAAGGACCTATTGACCACCTCAATCTGACCATCTGATTGTGGATGGTAGGTAGATGAAAATGAGAGTCTAGTACCCAACTTCTTCCATAAGTTTCTCCAGAAGTGACTCAAAAACTTAACATCCCTATCACTCACAATGCTAACTGGAAGTCCATGGATTCTTACTATTTCTTTAAAGAAAAGACTTGCAATATAGGTGGCATCATTGGTACTCTTACAAGGGATGAAGTGATCCATTTTTCTGAACCTATCTACCACCACATAAACACTATCAAATCCTCTTGGTGTTCTTGGCAAACCCAACACAAAGTTCATGCTCAAACATTCCCAAGGCCTTTGGGGTATGACTAAGGGCTGATATAAACCTGCATTACTTGCTGATCCTTTTGCTCTCTAACATATAGCACATTGTTCAACAAATCTCCTTACTTCTGATTGCAACTTGGGCCAATAGTAGAACCGACTAACCTGCTCCATTGTTTTATCATTGCCAAAATGACCTCCTAGACCCCCTTGATGTTTCTCTTGAATGATGTTTTGTCTCATAGAGCATTGGGGTATACAAAGGAGATGTCCTTTAAACAAAAAACCTTCTTGTATCATATACTCTGAGTAGGAAACATGAGAAGTGTTAGAAAAATCAGAATATGTAGCATTTATATCAGCAAAATCTTTGTCTTCTTTGTAGAGGTCTCTGAACTCCTCCAACACCACACTGTGCAATTTAATCTCTTGTATGGTCATGACTCTCCTACTAAGTGCATCAAAAACTTTATTTGAGGTACCCTTCTTATGCTTGATAGTGAAGGTGTAAGATTGTAGGTATTCTACCCACTTGAGGTGCTTCTAATTCAACTTCTCTTGTCCTTCGAGAAAACTAAGGGCATGGTTGTCAGTATAGACCACAAACTCTTTGGGCAGAAAGTAATGATGCCACTTCTTCAAGGCTTGCACCATGGCATACAACTCCAAGTCATACACAAATTACTTTTGTTTTGCTTCATTCAACTTTTCAGAGAAAAAGGCTATGGGAAGACCCTCTTGACTCAAAACAGCCCCTATTGCTCTTTGACTAGAATCACACTCAACTATAAATAACTGATTGAAATTAGGTAACCTAAGGGTAGGTAACTCAGCTATCTTCTTTTTCAACAACTCATCCCTTTTGGGCCTCCTCTACCCATCTAAACTGACACTTGACTCCCCCCTTGATAGTATTGAGCACAGGAGCACACACATGACTAAAGTTTCTTACAAACTTCCTATAAAAGGATGCTAACCCATGAAAGCTCCTAACATCACTAATATTCTTAGGTTTAGGCCAACTAAGGATTGCCTCAACCTTACTAGGATCCATTTTTAGACAACCTTGTGAAATGACAAAACCAAGATATACAAGTTCAGTCTTGAGAAACTCACACTTTTCAAGGTTGATTTTGAGTTGTGCCTTTTTTAGCTTCTTCAAGACTTTCTCCACATCCTTGAGGTGTTCTTCTTTGGACCTGCTAAAGATTATAATGTCATCAAGATATACAATCACAAATTTACCTATGAACTCAACCAAGACTTCATTCATGAGCCTTTGAAAGGTGCTAGGTGCATTGGTAAGGCCAAATGGCATGACCAACCACTCGTAGAGGCTGACATTGGTCCTAAAGGCTATCTTCCATTCATCACTTGGGATGATTCTTCTCTGATGATAACCTGATTTTAAATCCACCTTTGTGAAGTAGCTTGCACCCCCAAGATTGTCTAATAGGTCTTCTATCCTTGGCATAGGGAACCAGTACCTTATAGTGATCTTATTGATTGCTTTGGAATCTGTACACATTCTCCATTTTCCCCCTTTATTGGGTGCTAAGATAGTAGGTACAACACATGGACTCAAACTCTTTTTGATGAATCCTTTGTCCAAGAGCTCCTACACTTATTTGGCAATTTCTTCATTTTGACTGGGTGTCATTTTGTAGGCAGCCTTGTTAGGCAAACTTGCCCCTGGAATCAAATCTATTTGGTGATTTACATCCCTCATTGGTGGAGAATAATCAGGTATATCTTCTCCTATTACTTCTGCATATTGTTTGAGTAGACCCTTCACCTCTTGTGGGACTTCTTCCATTGGATCTACCTTACCTTCTTCACTAGGTTTGAGCACAATAGCATATCCTTGATCTCCTTCTTGTTTCATCACCTTAAGAAACTCTTTTCCACTCATCATCATCACACTTGATCCCACTTGTTTTTCCTCTTTTGGATCAGGTAATGGATCCATTTGATACCTCTTACCATTCTTGATAATGATATAGCTATTCTTCTCTCCATCATGCTGAGCCTTTACATCAAATTGCCATGGACATCCCAACAGCAAATGGCAAGCATCCATAGACAATATATCACATAAAATCTTGTCCTTATACTCACCAATCTCATAGTCTACCCATGCTTTCTCATCAACTAAGACAGGTTGGCCCCGGTTGAGCCATGACACCTTGTAGGGAGTGAGATGTGGTAGCCTTTCTAACTTGAGTTTATCCACCATTTCAGTTGAAACTATATTCTCAGTTGAACCCAAGTCTACAATCACTTTGAAAATCTTGTTGAGACTTACAAGTTGTTCTAAACAAACTCTTCCTTTGTGGTGGCTCTTGAGCTCGAGGAATCTTCAACAAAGACCTTCTTAGCATTAAACTTTCACCATCTGTCACTGGGCCTACCTTGCTGAGAGGGGAAGACACACTTTGATTGTCTTCTTCCTGTACTAATTGTGTTCTTCTCTCACCCATGTATGAGTGTGAAGAGCTGGTTTCTTTCTCTGGACACCTTCCCATTGTGTGGCCAACTTGATTACAATTGTAACATCTACTAGCGAAAACTGAATTTCCTCTTCCCGAGCTTCCAAATTTGCCCCTAGAATTATTTCTTCCTCTAAAGGATCCTCTAAATGGCCCCCTTGAAGAGTCTCCACCACCTTCTCGCCTTGAGTTTTCTTCATTCCTTGATGTTTGCAGTCCTCTATTAAAAGTGCCCCTTCCTCTAAAGGATCTGCCACATCTTAACTTTTGATTTTGTTCACTCCTCCTCTTGATTTTGTCTTCTGCCCTTAATGCTAACTGGAAACACTTATGAACGATATCGGGAGTAAGGATACTAATTTCATCTTGTATATTTTGCCTCAATCCATTCATGTATCTAGCCAATTTCTCCATCTCATTCTCATGCTTCTTAGCTCTGAGGATTAGTTTATGGAATTCCTCTGTGTAAGCATTGACATCTAGCTCCCTTTGTTTCAGATTTTGTAGTCTTATGAATTTGAACCTCATAATCTCCTGGAAGGAATTGTGCCTTAAGTTTGATCTTCATACACTCCTATGAAGTTATCTTCTTTTTGCCTTCTTGTATCCTTTCTTCTTGCATCATATTCCACCAAACCAATGCTGATCCTCTCATTCTTGATTTGGCCACATTAACTCTTTTCTCTTTTGCTACCTCTGTGTAATCAAAGTGATTATTGAGAGCTTCTATCCAATCTATCAACTCTTCTCCATTGAAGTTTCCTCCATATGTGGGTAATCCATCCAAATTTTCCTTAGAAATGGTTTTGATTGCATCTAGGAATAACTTTTGGTCTTGAGGCATAGCTACTATCGCTGGTTCCTCTCCATCTTCCACTTCTTCATCAGTCTCATCACCCCATTCTATCTTAACCTTTCCCTTCTCCTTCTTTGCCTCTCTAGTTCCTTTGGTTCCTTCTATATCCTTCAATCCTTCTATCATCTCTGTCACCATCTGTCGAATGGCTTCTAGAGTCATTGCCTTTGGAGGCATTGAACTTGCTTCTAATTCTTCACAATCTGACATACATCGAATCTGTCAAATATTGGCTCTAATACCACTCTGATGCAGAGATCTTGTGCCTAGCTCTCAAATTCACCTTTACTCACTCCAACTCCTCAACTCACCCTTCTACTCAAGCTCCTCCAAGGTAACTTGTTAGGGTACACTCCTTAGACCTCCAAGGCCTAAAATCTATTGGCTTTCCTCCTAGGTATAGCCTCTTGAGGTTTCTTGTTGGTTTTGACCCAAATCTCTGATTTTGAGATGGTCTCCTACTAGTTTCCCAAAACTCCAGCTAGGCTCTAGCTAGGCTCCAAAGACCTCCGCCAAGGATCTTCACTCTAACCATGTTTAAAGTTTGTGGTTATGTTTTTTAGGTATTTTCAAGGTCATTGTATTCATTATAAAGGTCTTCACCTTCCTCCCAAGCCCTAGGCTTTCAACTTGCTTCTACTGGCTGCTATTAGGCCTAAATGACTAGCCCTTATGGGACTATTTTTTGGTCCTTTCCCTCAAAATTTCCTAGAACCCCTAGATATTTTTACATATTCAGATACCCATTTGGATGTTAAACAATATCACAAATTTTCCCATCTGGGTTTGTCGTACAACTAGGGTAACTGAAAATGAACTATTTTTAAGGGGTTAGGGCTTCCAGGTAGTTTTGGAAGATGTGCTCCAAACTCTTCACCAGTCAAAATATACAACTAGAGAAATCTTGGATAATTTTGGAACACCCATATACCTTTCCAAAAAACTATGGGTTGCTAAGGTATCAGTTCTCCATGGCTTTGAAAATGAGCAATCTCTGCTGCCCCCACACACTAGCTACAAGCTTGTGTGTTGTTCATCTCACCCATTTTCCTCCTTGTGGCCTGAAAAGACACAAAATGCCTACTATAAACCTATTTATAGAGCCTACCCAAGCCATCCAATGGATTTTAACTTGTGCCATTCATGGATGCTCAAGTAAAATGCATTTTACAATCAAAACCCCAAACTTCAAGGGTTTGTGAGCAACTATTACAAAAATAGTGATAACTTTTGATTCAAAGCACTTCAGACCTTCATATTATACTTGTTGGAAAGGTAAAACAAATTTATAACTTCCTATTCTACTATTATCACCGTACCAGACTGTACAGGTCATACAAAATCATAAATTCAAAGCAAAAATAGTCCAAATGTGAGGAAAAGCATAGGAAACCCTTGGCAAATGAATTGAATGCAAACCAAAAGTTGATTAACCTCGTATTGGATATTTTTAGGAGGTTTTATACACAATTTCAAGTTGGTTCCAACCAACTTCCTATGCCATTTCCTTCATGGATAACTTTTGCCTAAAAATGCAAAAGTTGTCATGACAATTTTGACAACTTTTACCTATGAGTGCAAAAACACACTCCAAGGATCTCAAGGCCTTAAAAATCACTCAAATGGAATCATAAAATGGATTTAAACCATTTCCAAACATTCTAGCAAGTTTCCAGGCATCCACCTGGTACAAACCAAAAATTGACATTTTGACAATATTTCAGGATAATGACAATTTTGGATCTTGAGCACAAAAAAAGTGTGGACAACCAAACTATGGCTTCAAAAAGAATCGTAGGAATTATTACACCTTATTACAACATAAAATAACTTTAAATCACACAAAAAATCTAAAATGCAAGAAAAGACAACTTTGAGCTAGGTGCCCTGCACCACCAGCCCAGTCTGCATCTGTGAAAACTTTTAAAGAAAAAATATCATTGTAAGGATACCATAAACCATAATCAATTGTTCCTTTCAAATACGTGAATATCCTTTTTATCACTACCATGTGTGTCTCCTTAGGATCTTTCTGAAATATTGCAACCAATCCAACATCATGTGCAATGTCCGGTCTATTGTGAATAACATAATGCAAATTTCCAATCATGGACCTGTATTCTTTCTTATCAACAGACGGTGAATAATATTGTTTTTAAAATTTATAACTTGTCACCATCAGAGTACCAACTAGTTTACAATGTTCCATGCCAAAATTTTTCAAGACTTCTTTTACATACTTAGTCTGACAGATAAATATTCCATTCTCCAGTTGTTGAATCTGTAAACTAATAAATAATTTTATCTCACTGATAAGAGACATCTCAAATTCTTTCTTCATTTCATCTGCAAAAGACATACACATGTCATTATTTCCACCAAATATTATATCATCAACAAAAACTTCAGCAATTAACATTTTGTCTCCATCAGTTTTCAAATATATGTTACTGTCTTCACTAGTTCTCTAGAATCCTATTTTGATAAGATGTGCATGCAATCTTTCAAACCATGCTTTGGGAGCTTGCTTGAATCCATATAGTGCCTTGTGTAGTTTGCAAACCATATTTTCATCTTCACTCAATGCAAAACCATCCAATTGTTCTATATATACTTCTTCTTCGAAGATACCATTCAAAAAAGCTGATTTAATGTTCATCTGATATACCTTAAATCCTTTAAAAGCAACAAAGGAAAGCAACATTATAAAACCTTCAAGTATTGCCACTAGTACAAAGGTTTCACCATAGTCTTCACCTTCTTCTTTTGCACACCCTTTGCAAACCAACCTCGCCTTGTTTCTAAAAACTTCACCATCCGCATTAAGTTTGTTTCTGAATACCCATTTTGTCCGAATAACATTTTTGTCTTCCAGTCTAGGAAAAAGAGACCATGTATTGTTCTTCTTAATCTAGTCAAGTTATTCATTCATTGCATTCAACCAATCTTCATCTTTTAAAACTTCTCTAACAATCTTTGGCTCAATAGTTGAAATCAGACATGAATTCTCTCTGATTTTTCTTCTTGTCTACACATCAACATTCTAGTCACCTATAATCTGGTCTTCTGAATGATTTAGCCTTACATATCTTGGGATTATCATTTTTGGTGTAATGCTTTCTGCGTCATGTTCATCATCTTCTTCATCGCTTACCGGTTGAGCTCCTATTTCTACATTGTTCTCCTCATCTTCCTTCTGTGCTTCCGGTTCAATATACACAAATTTTTCTTTATCATCAACAAGCTCAAATCTACTGGACTCAGTAGGTTTGTCAGAAAATTTATCAATTTTAACATTCACGCTCTCAACTATTTTCTTTGTCCTTTTATTATAACATTTGAATGCTTTACTCTTGGTAGAATATCCAAGAAATATCCCTTCATCACTCTTCACATCAAACTTTCCAGTAAAATCATCTCTCTTTATAAAACATCTACTACCAAAAACTTTAAAGTAGCTGACATTAGGAGTCTTATCATGCCAAATTTCATAAGGTGTTTTATCATTATCTTACTTCACAAGAACTTGGTTCAAAGTATAAACACCAGTGCTAACTGCTTCTCTCCAAAACATTTTTGGAACATCTCCCTGTATCAACATTGTTCTAGTAGCTTCCACTATTGTTCTATTTCTCCTCTCTGCAACACCATTCTGCTATGGAGTCCTAGGTGCTGACATCTGTCTTTTTATTCCATGTTCTGCACAATACCTAGTAAACTCATCAGAATTAAATTCTCCACCCCGGTCAGATCTTAAGCACTTCAGATTCTTGCCGGTTTCCTTTTCAACTAAGGCTTTAAAGATCTTGAATTTGCTGAATGCCTCTGATTTCTCCTTCAAGAAAGTTACCCACATCATCCTTGAAAAATCATGAAAATCATAAAATAGTTATCACCATAAAAACTTCTAGTCCTCATAGGACCACATAGATCAATATGCACTAAATCAAGAATATGCTTTGAAGAAAAAGATTTACTCTTAAAAGATGTCAAAGTCATCTTACCCATGTAACAATATTTGCATAACACATTATCCGGTTTAACAAGTTGGGGCATACCTCTCACCATATTAGATTTTCTGACCATTATCAAGTTATCAAAGTTGACATGACAAAACCTTTTGTGTCACAACCAGCTATCTTCAATTTTAGCCACCAAACAACTATTCACATTAGCATTCAGATGAAAAAGGTTACGTCTAGTCTATTTACCAGTATCTATCAAATCTCCATTGCATCCCATGGTCCTGCACACTCCTTTTTTAAACTCAAGGTGATATACTTTATCATTTAGCTATCCAACACTCAACAAGTTATGTTTTAAACCTTCAACCAAATAAACATCATCTGCATTACTCTCACCATTCAGTGAAATAGATCCTTTACCTTTTGTCATGTAGGGTGACTTATTACCAAATCTTACCACGCTGCCATTGAACTCTTCAAGAGATATGAATTTGTTCTTATCACCGGTCATGTGATGTGAACAACCACTATCTATTATCCACTCATCACTAGAGTCAAACTGAGATACCAAAGCTTTTTCATCAGTCAGATCTTCCTTCACAACAACAAAGACAATTTCCTTATTGTCCTCTTCCTTAGATTCCTCATATGTCACTCCTTCATCAACTACAACATAGCATTGTTTCTTCCCTTTTTCTTTATATTTCCTAAACTTCTCCTTTCTATCACTATTAACGCAATTTGCAGCAATATGTCCAATCTTATTGCAAGAGAAACACTTAAGAGGTAGTTTACCTTTATATTTACCAATGCCTCTTGGAAGTCTCTTAGCCAGAAGAGCTTAAAACTTCATCAGGTTGTCTTCATCATCATCATCTCCTCTGCTATCGCCATGACTAGATCTGCAATCATAACTGTGACATACATCTTTCCCTTTTCTCACAGGTGTACTAGTTACAAATGCTTTAAAAGCTCATTCAGATGCCTTGGAAATACTGTTATCAAAACTATTTAATTCAAATGCAGTCAGTTTACCAATAAGAGAATCAACAATGACCTTATCACTACTTACTGACCTTAATTCTTGAATAGCAGAAACTCTGATTGCATAGACAGGTAAAAAAGTTCTAGGCATCTTACTTACAACAGTGTCATCTTCAATCTTTCCTCTAGCACTTTTAATACCACTGACAACCTCTTTAATCCTTTGTCCATACTGAGCTATATTTTCACCTTCTACTATTCTCATATCACCAAATTTACCTCTAAGACTCTCTTCCTTATCTTTTTGAACATGTTTGTCACCACCATAAATTAGTTCTAATTTCTCCCAAACTTCAAATACAGTTTCTAATTCATGTACATCAATGTATTTAGTATTAGATAGTGCACTTACAATGGCTTCTAGTGCCTGATTTTTTTCCTATTGCTCCTTAAGCTGATCTGGAGTTAGAGGGCCGGTAGGGGGTACATATTTAGTAGTAACATGTTGTAAAAATTGAGAAACCATAACTTTGATATAAATCTTCATTCTATCTTTCCATATTGTGTAGTTTTCCTTAGTAAAATTTGGACCCTCCTTCATCATTTTCCTCTGGATCTTTTCCTCAAGCGGTTAAGATTTTGCACATAGAGGACCAAGGCTCTGATACCAATTATTATTTAGAGGATCCGGTTAATACTGAGAGGGGGGAGAAATCAATATTAACAAAAAACTGAAATCTTAAACCAAACTGATCAATACTTCACCAAAACTAATCATAACCAGTACCGGTAGCCACTGAAATCAATCTACTAATCAGACTTATCAAATTGCTCATTTAAGTGTTCCATATCATGCATGCAATAGAAAGATATCAAATTAACATAAACACAAATCAATCACCACATGAACACCAAGATTTTCACTTGGAAACCTTAATGGGAAAAACCATGATGGGAATTGGTACCCACAAGATTTTTGCACTCTTTCGAAATGTGCCCTATTAGGAGCTTACAATTATGCCCGGTTAGGAGAAAACCCTGTTAGGAGTCCACCAGTTAAGGGATTCACCTCAACCCTATTAGGAGCTTTACTCTATTAGGAGTAACCTTGTGAAATGATTTAGAACCCAAGCTAATGAGTTAGCCAGTGAAGGGATTTATACAATCAGGCTTGTCAGGACCTACTCGGTTAAGGGATTTTGAGTCTACTGCAACTGTCAGGGAACAACACACTCTTGCACTCTCTTCTTGCTTGTACAGATCCTTTTCTGCTCCAATCTACTTCTCTCTTGCAGACACACACACTGGTTCGACCACACACTCTTATTTTGATCACCGACATATTAAATCATCACAGACTTACCATAAATAGACTTTAGAACTTAGTTGGTTACAAAACCCTAACCTCTTACTAAGATTTACATCATAGATCTTTACAAATCATTATAGATCATCATTTGGATCATTACAACAAATTACAACTCAATTCTAGCCATTGAATGATCATAAATCATTACCGCACTTTGATCTGATAAGAAATCAAGCCCTTATAACATTATTCTATGTTCTTAGTTGTTTCCCAGGAGATTTCATCTTTAATCGCATTAAAACATCATTTTAACACTTCACACGGATTCAACCACGCCATCACCATCTTACAAACATAATGTAATACACCGCCAAACTCAGAATCATTATCGGTTATAAGATTTGAATACCGGTTCTTAAATCCTACAAAAACCCTATAGAAAATACATCAGTGAATCACAAACATGACTTCCGGTAGCCAAAACATGATGTGGTTCCGGTCATAACCTCATTACAATGTTACAAACACATATTCCAAACAACAACACCAAATTCCTCATCAATCTCTAGATCCAATTACTTAAGCATAACATAGTTTCACATTTACCGGTTAAAGTCCTATTTGCCAGTTAACTATCAAATCCATTCCATAGATTTCCGGTCAATCATAGATGATTTAGATAACATGATAGAACAATGTAACCATATTTTCCATCAATGAAAACACAAACTGATCATCGAGTCATCAAACATTATCTCAACTATATCATCACCAATAGTCCTTATACCGGTTCATCCATATCATTAATAGATGCCAATATCCATTCATATTATCAGTTATGCCAATATGCCAACAAAAGGACCTTATTAGAACTTATTTAATTAATGAAATAAGGTAAAATAAAAAGGGGCTCACTTAGGGTTAAGGGCCTAATTTCATAATGTGTAGAATGATGAGAGAGGACTTTATATTTAAATAAATTAATAAGTAAATGCTTAAAGGAATCTTGAAAATGCAAAATGCAACACACTAAGGCGGGTGCTAACCTAAGAGTGAAATTGTACAACCCTAATTAAGGGTGTACAATTTATGAGACTACAATAATAATTATTAATCAATCAGTTAATTAATAAATTACCTCAACTCATATAATCAACCAAACATGAAATAAAAAAAATACCACATAACACCTAACAAGGCAACTCTAGCCAAAACACTAGGACTGACAAGATACCATCTAAGCCTAGAGTGTGCTAAGACCTCATGTCACCTCCCATCGACTTGCCATTGGGATTAGAGACACACTCAGACCTGTGAAACTAGGTGGAGTCAATGTCTAGTACCTACAACCTGCATAACACAAAATGTCTATACAACAACATATAAATTGCATATATCATAAAACAATCAAATAGGTGAAAGAGAATTGCGATATCACACCCTCCTCATAAATGAGTGGCATAACATCATCCCTTTCATGTCCACAACAATAATACAATCATGACAACGTGAAATTATCAATAGCATCATATCTAAATACAAGAATGAAGTAGGGTTAGCACACAACACAACATCATCATAAACATATATAAACCACAACACACATATAATGAGTGCATGTAAATAACCAAACATTTGTCCTATCATCATAATAGTCCTAAATGTATCATCATCCACATAAACCATAATGTATCATTTGTCAAGAAGCAACGTATAGCATTAAACTAAAAGCATAAAAAATATAATTAAGCCATAAGTATCTATCAAGAGTATTATAAAAGAGTGCAATATAGAAGGGCACTACATGTGCCAACATGGAGTGTTCCTCCATACATTTATTTTTCTTTTTGGATTTGTATTGGAGATTTCTTTTTAGGCTAACAATTGCTTATACATGTTTCATATGTGCTTGGTCGATCTATTTATGTTGTAAGTGTTGCAGATGATATATAAAGGACAAAATCTTTATAATTTTTAGATACATACTTGTGTGGTGGATGTAGTATGAAGACATATCTAGATGTATGACAAAATATAAATGAAGGATGTTTCAAATTTGCTTTAACCTATGAACTATAATTTTCATTTTGGTAGAGGTAATCTTTTGATATTGTATTAAACTTGTGACTTGTATCTTGCCCTGAAGAAGTGATCTTCAGTTGTGCAAGTCCTTGTATCTTTCCCTAAGATTGTGCACCTTAACCTACAAGTCCTTTTCGAAGTAATGAGCTCCTTAGCCGATGGCCTAAATAATTATAAACATTGATATCTATATTATGAGTATGATTCTCACCATGGCTTTTCCTTGTTTGGATTTTCCACGTAAAATTTTTAGTGTACTTGTGTGATTGCTCTAGTGTTTTTGTTATTTACTTTCATGCATATTCATGCATATGGTGGATGAAATGAATATTATGTTAAAGTTTTAATCTAATCATTTTTGTAAGTGTATGCTAATTCACTCCCTCCCCCCCCCCCTCAACATTCAGTTGTGTTCAACAATTGGTACCACAACAAGGTTTGTAAAGAAGTAGTTTAACCACTAAGGTAGATCTAGGATTTGAACCCTATGTTTGAAGAGGATTTGAAAGATATGGATGCTATGGATCAGAGTGATTGGGAAGGTATTGAAGGTGTTGTTGATATGGAAGGAGAATAGAGATAAACCTTGGCAAACTTAGAATAAAGTAAATAGAAACATAAGAAGGCATTGGAAAAGATCACTTTCTTGAGAAACCTACTTGATAAAGGAAAAAAAGTCATTGATAAGTTTGAGACAAATATTGATGAGAAAAATAAAGAATGCATAAAGCTCAAAATGGATGTGACCAAGATAACGAAGGAATTAAAAGATGCAAACAAATAGATTGACAAAGGTCTAAAAGTTAGAGGTGGTAGTGAAGTGTTTGATGTAATGCTCAATGCTCAAAAGAAGAATAAAGACAAAGGTGGATTTGGTTTTGAAAGGGGAAAAAGCTATGAGGCATCAAACAAAGAAGATAAGGGAAAATAAGAGGTCAAGCATGAATTGAAGAATTCTAGCAAAGATAAAAAAAGATTTTATTTTGGTCTAGAACAAGAAGAAATTCAAGAATTCTCCTCCTGTTCATACTAGGTATTCCACATCCTTTCATGGTAATTGTTTTTCATGCAATAAATTTGGACATAGAGCTACTGAATGAAAATACCTTGTGCCTCCTTATTCAACATGGTAGAGGTCAGGAATAGATTTTCAAAGGATTCTGGATCATTTGGTTGGTATAGAGCATTTATTGAGGTTTCTAGGAAACATAGTATCATTTTTTTGGTAAAGTGCATTTGAGTCGATGAAACCCTAAGTAGGTAAATTTGACAAATATCTATTCATCTTTTTGAGTTGTTTGTGAACATATACAAATTTGAGGAGCTGTTGGATGTAAAAAAGGCCACCAACTGAAGAAACAATCATCACTACAATTAAAACGAGGTATTTCTAGGTCTTTTTTATTTTCAATGGCAAAGATTGTAACCATTATGAATAAATATCGATTGGTCTTCATGATTGCTCATTCAAACCCTTGAAGGAAGACCCTATTGGTGCTTTCTCTATAGTTCCCAGCAACATTATTCATAAGGAGGATATTCACTATTACATTCATATTTTGTTGGATGAATATGATCATGGAAAAATCAATTGTTTCAGAAGAACCTATGTGGCTGATGGCATGCAGAGACTCAAACCCAAATTTGGCAATCTAGGGTATATGATGTTAGATACTTGGAGTGATTTTGTATTATTTTTAGAAGAAGAATTAATAAGGGTCACATTAAGCACAATTCATGGAGATTTCATGTGGTTGGATCAGCCATACTTGATATCAAAAGATGCTTTACGAGATGTAACTAGTCTATGCACCACCGAAAAGGTTCCAGTTCTAAAATATGTAAATAACGAAGAGGTCATGAGGATTATTATGGTTGTATCTAACAAGAGAGCTCTTTGGATTGATATCATAATTTATCTTGGTGTAAGGTAAAATTTTATGGGAATTTCATACAAAATTTACTTCATAAACATGGAGGGCTCAACCTCCTCTAGGACCGTGTACGTTGCCCATCAGATGGTGAAGGAGAACAATGACTATGATTTGTGTGAACTCTTAAGAATTCAACTGATGAAAAAATATTCAAATGACAAAAATTGATAAGTACCCCTTCTGATATGGATCTCTTATTGTTATTTTGGTGTTTTATTTCTTAAATGCCTTACCTAGAAAGAAAATGTTGTATGATGAAGAGATAAGACTGTTGGTGCTTAGGTTAAAGAATATTTGGATAATTTGATTGATATCAGTGAAGATTGTTGTAACTTCTTCAAGGATCTTTGAAAGGAGATGATTTTAAAAAATAGAATTCCTTTGAAGGTAGAGGATTTGTATAGGGAAGAGATTACTTTTATGGTAAATAAGGATAATTATTTTATGGAGGTAGAAGTACCACATATTTCATGGGTCTCCAAGATTTCCTGTGAAGTCTTTGAGAATGAATGTATGTCACTTTCAAAAATCCTTCTCAAGTTGCCCATGGATTAAAATTAAGAAAGGCTTAGGATGTTTGATGAATTAATGAGTGCTAGTGAGACAGGACAAGAAGATGAATTAAGTAGGTCACTAGGTGGAAACAGTTCAAAGGTGTAAAGAACCAAAAAGTTATCCTCCTCTTCTATAGAGGCTTCTACCTCTACTCCCAAAGTGATGAAGTTGTACTAGAGAAGGATAATGCATAAAAAGATATTGTGGAAGAGGAAGAATAAATGTTTTTTTCCCCGACATCTCTAAGACAATATTCTCTTGAGGTGAACAAAGTATTAGATATGCTTGAACACCCTAATGGTCTGAAGGATATAGGTGGTTTATATCTTGTGGTGCCCTCCTATGATTAGGAGATTATTGAACAATCTTTGAACATTTATTTATTTTAGAACAAATTAGTTCTTCATGAAGTTGTTGAACTACTTCTAGATATTTTAGTATAAATTCTTGATAAAGAAATGGTTATGAAAGGTACCAGTGATAGATATTCAGAAGAAAAGGTGTCTACTTCAAAGGAGTGTCTACAAGGTAAGATGTATAGGAAATGTGAAATGGCACATCAAAGGCTCATGGGTTTTCTAAAGAATTTCAGAGCATGCATTGATGATGTTGCTTGGTTATATCATTATTGTTTGAGATGGCCTACAACCACTAAGAAGTTCAAGGAAGAAATCGATTCAATTGAGCCTCATCTTACTGAGTTAGCTAGCTCATATGATGTGTACAAAGGTAGTGATGGTGCAATTATATCCAAGTTTGGTGAGCTTCATTCATAATTATCCATTCAACAAGGACATAGAGATGAGTTTAAGAGACAATTTTTCTCTCTTAAGGATACAATTGAGTTAAGAATGATCTTGTTTCTCAAGATGTTAATGTATTGGAAAAAAATGGAATTAGGGTTTTAGTTAAGATAATAGAACCACTAACAAGACAAGTTAGCCAACAAATTGAAAGTGGGGTGAATCCAATAGATCTAGCCACAATCCAAATAAGGAAAGGGTTGAAATTTTGATTAGACTTACTAGTTATTATTAGTTACCCTCTTTCTTAGTTGAAATTGGAAGGTAATTGTATAATTAGGGTAAAAAAATGAATAATTGAAGTAACTTGTCAAAAATTGATTGATACAGACATACCATGGAGCTACAAACTAAGGTTTGAGAAAAAGAAGATGTTTAGAACATGTTCCCAGAAATTCGGTTTAATTTTTCAAGACCAGGTAGTAAAAATTTTCCCTGGTCCTCCAAATTTCACTTCGTCAAAAGCTAAACTTGTTTGTCATTCTCGACATTGTTAGAATCCTTGAGTACAGTTCTTGAATCTATTTCTTGCACACAAAAAGAGAGGGAAAGATGTTGTGGATATGGGCTTTCCTTAGGTCAAACCTCGGTTTAGGAATTAGCATTAAATTAAAATTGTAATTGAAATAGAAATAACTGCAAGATGCTTTGCTTTTGAGGGAAAGACAGATTTGAAACAAAATGATTGTAATTGAAATATTTACCTTGATGAAGTTTTGTTTGATCCTCATGCAAGGTTATTAGGATGTCTTGTAGAATATCTTCAAAGAAGATTGATTGTGGATGCCATCTTGAATTCATAAATTTGACTTCACCTCTTCTCCAATGCTTGATGAATGACTGATTGCTTGCTCACTTGAATTTTCTAGAGTGTGATTGAGATCTTGATTTTCACCTCTCAGAAAAGTTAGGTTTCAAATGAGAGGGGTAGACCTCCTTTTATACTTGACTGCCTAAAAATTAATGGAATTTTTGGAGTAGGCCAACACAGGGTCAAATATCTTGCTCATTGGAGATGACAATTATGAGGACTGAAAATGAGCCCTAATTGAAAGGACTAGGGCATTGGGCACTTTGGTCCTGACAATCAGGATTCATGCTTGGAGGGAAGGCAAATAAGGAGATAAAAATGTAGGTCTATGGATGATGTGAGTGGAATTAGAATAGGCATCAGAGATTAAAAGCCAAAGCACCAAGGTGAGGTCTAAGTGAGGATGAAATTGTATGCAGATACAATTAATGACTTTATAATTAGAAAATGTTGAAAACATAGAATATAGTATAAATATTCCAGATGACTTTGATACTACAATAGATTTGTATCTTCAATGTGAGTTCTCTATAGTAAAATTGCTTCTTCTATAATTCATTTTTGAGATTCCTTCTTCATGGAACTTAAGAAACATTATAAGGACATTTGCCTTGACAAAAGGTAGTAAGGATTGGTCACATGACAACTTTTTGCAATCTATTTTTTGTATGTAGTACAATAAAGGTTTAATAATATCTCAGTTGTGTATGTTTCCTTTTTCTATTTTTGGAATTTGAGGAATTGTTGTTGTTAGGGGGAGCATATAGATGTACATATTATATGGTGAGAAGGGTTACCCTTTGTCCTTGATGTCAAAGAGGGAGAAGTATTTTTGTATATGTACAAGTATTTCCATCAATAACAAAGGGGGAGATTGTTGCACATATGAGTTTATGTTGTCATTGATGTCAAACTTGTTGGTTTGGATATGATTTGGTTTGTTCGGATTTGGCTGATATTGTTTGGATGGCTAGGTTGAGGATTGAGGTTTGATACAGGGGTTAAGTTCCTTACTATACTATAGGTTGGTATAAGATCAATCAGTTGGTCATTCAGTTTTTCAAGTTATATTATAGAATGTTTGATGATGATATTGGAGTGTTGGTAGTTAGTGCCAAAGCATAGATGATCTGAATATGGTGCAGAGGTGTATGATTGACATGTTGTTGAATTAAATATGATGGTAAATTTCTATGATGGAGAAATAAGGTGTTTTAAGGACTATGCAAATATTCTGTGTAATTCGACATTGTTAGGTTCAATAATGAAAGCTAATGTACTGAGAGGGGAGGGGTGAATCAGTACTTCAAAACTTTTCTTTAAAAACAATCTTACTGATAAACATAAACTGTATATAGTTGATCTCATAATATATAAATCCAAAACACAATCATAGAAATTACATCCATACACATTTCACTCCATAACACAAAGATTTTGGTTATGCAGAAACTCTTGGTTAGAGAGAAAAACTACGGTGGGGATGGCACCCACAACTTCACTACTGCAATAATAAAGGTTGCTCGGTTAGAGCTACATGTTTAGCTATTTTTGATAGCTTACCCTGTTAGGAGTATCAAGGTCTTTTAGATCTACCTTGCTAAAGGATTTTACAAACACTTTTACAAAATGCTGTACTTGGTTAAAGGCTTTACAATTTATAGACCTTGTTAGAGTCTTTTACCCTGTTAAAGTTTTCTAACACAACTCAAAATAACTCAATCAAAATCCTTTACAAAATATCTGCAACTTTACATCTGAAATGTTATAGCAGACTCTATGTGCTCAATATAAAATTACCATGCTCATAGCATACCTCGGTAATTGATAGATCAAATTGGTGACCTCTTTTGTATTCTTTGTCCTTTAAACTATTTTCTAAAAATCTTCTCGGTGACCTCTGAATACCTTTGTTCAATCATCACATCTTATCTTTTCACAAGATTTTATCTTCAACTCACCATCTTTTTCTCTTCTACCTTAGATACTTAGATCAATCTTTATATAGGTCTCTAAGGTGGTGATCTTGTTCATACATCGATTATACAAACATGTTTTTATCGAATGAATAAACATAGAAATTATTTCATTGGATAAACTTCCTCAAAATCATACAAAATCTTTAAGTGTAATTCCCTATGAAATAACGGTTCCCTATTCTCGAATCTTGTAACACGTTTCCACATATGTGTCTAGGTTCATTGAATCTAGTAACACATTTCCACTTGGTTCAGATTAACTTGGTGTGCCTTCTTTGCTACTTGGTGGACATAGGAAATTTACTCAGTAGACAGCTCGGTATATATCATCTCAGTGACTAGCCTTTCTTCTGTAACCGACACCCTTAGTTCTTACCGACTGAATCTTTCTGTAGTATTAACCGACTAGGGTATATAGGATGAATTTGAACATAAAACTAATGACAACTTAGTAAATAGTAACAATCTCCTCTTTTGACATTAGTTTGGTATGTTTGACAAAACTCCTTTCAAAGTCATAACACAAAATCTATATACTTAAAAAATGTGACTGAAATGACAGTATATACATTTGTTCAAATACATACTTCGAATACATACTCCCCTTATCAATATGCTAAACAAAAATTGATTTGCATGCCCCTGATGTTCAATTCTCCCCCTGACAATTTTATCTGTACACTCGGATACTCTGTATATACTCGGTACACTCCCCCTTTTTGACAAACATCAAAACTAGTTACCATTCGGTGGGGGCAATTGATCAAAAATAGATTTATACTATTACGAGCATCATTGAAAGCATTGGTAAGTGCACCCTTGACACTTTCCATTAAAGAATTTTGAGCATTAATATCAGCTAACAATGAAATCAAACCATCTAAAGTGCTTCCCTCTGCTTGTGTGGATAGTTGGGTAGCTCGGTTGATCTGCTCTTGTACTGATGACATATGCAGAATAAATAATGTCTGAAGAGTCATAATATCCAACCTAATTTTGTGCTCTTCATTCCAAAGTTCTAACTACTGAGCCATAAGAGTTTGTAGCTTGGTATAAAAATTCTCAATAGAATTTGGTTCGGTAGTCAGTGTATTTGAGAGATCGGTAATCTCTTTTTCAATGACTTCAGTCTTCTGCTTGATATCTTTAATAAAGAATGAAAATGTACATAATTTCTGGAATAAATAAATAATGTGCTTGAGTTGAGGGAACAACTCAACAATGAATCCAACAAGCTTGATTTTACCTATAGCAATGGCTTTCTGCACTTCTTCAATCATTTTGGCAGTTAGCTCTTTGTCTTTTAATTTGCTAAGGTATTATGATGCCTCTACTCTTGATGTTTCCAATTGAGTGAGTAGTTCATCCAATTGCATATGGATGGCAACATCTTTAATTACAGTAGCTTCAGGTAGCATGTCTGTCAATAATGCTTTAACCTTCTGAAGTACTCGGTTCTTCTTTTGAATTGCTATCTGTTTTTCTTTTTCTACTTTGGCTTTGCACAGCTCACCAAATTCAATAAGTGCTTGCCCTTTTAGTTTGGAAATGTCAACATTCGGCAACACAATAGGCTTTGACTAATCTATCTTGAAACTGTGCTTCTTTGCTTTCTTCTCCTTTGACGATGATGCCTTCACCAGTTGAATGAGTAAAATGGATTTGGAGGCTTGATCTTCCTCGGTATTTTGCTCAGTGGGAGCAACACTTTTATCGGTTTCTATAGCCTTTGTTGTAGCCTTCGATGATTCCTTGCTTGGGGTCTCAGTGGCTGCAGTTTCAGTGCTTGCAAGAGCTTGAGAAGTTTTCTTGCTTGTGGCCTGAGGGGTAGATTCACCTTGTGTAGCCTTATGATCCTCTTTGCCTTGTTCCATGTCCTGAGGTATCTCGGTTGTCACTTGTTGAGTTACCGGAGGATAGGACTTAACCTGTTCCAAGACTGATTCACTGGATACCAGTTTGGAATAGGCATTTCCTTCTATCATTTCTTCTTCTTGTGCCTTAGTGTCCATGACATCCTCATCTTGTTGAGTAGTTGAAGCAGGATCTTGCTCGATAATGTCAACTATTTCTACTTCACCTTGAGGTTCTTCAGTCTGAATTTTGAAGATTTGTTGCCATTTTTCTTTGGTTTCCTTTTCAACTTCAAGATAAAGTCCATTCATCATTTTCAAGGCTCTATTCTTCACTTGAAAATTTGTCTGGTAGTTTTTCAAATGATTTCTAATATCATCTACTGACATGTCTCGAAAGAGATGTACTAAAACTCTTTCTCTTATTTGCTTCTCTGAGTCCATATCATATTTTCATCTGTTGTCAATGTAAGAGTATAATGCATTTGGAAGAAAGTTATTTACTTCCAATGGAACTACTCGGAATTTGAGAAGTGTACATACTACTGACTCTTCTCTTTGTCTCTTTTCTTCTTCTGTCCGGGAGTCATATTTAACATACCTGAATGACCTGAATCCTCCATATTGTTTCAATTTGGCACAAAAGTTGTCAACACTGTGTACATCTTCCTTTGTGCTTTTAACAATCTAAAATTTATTTTTGTCTTTAGATTCTATGTCACTTGACTCCTTATTCAAAATGAGTCTCCTGGTTGACTTTCTATAAGTCTTTGTAACTTTAGGCAATTCAACATTTTTCTACCTCTTACCGGGCAACACTACAGATGATCTAGTGTTAGGTCGTTTCACTGGTGGAGTCAGTGATACCTTAGGTGTATCTTGTTTCTTCCTTTTCAATATTTTGCCCTTTGGCAACTCGGTGCTCAGAGTGATGGTTGCTTCCTGAGCTTCAGATTCTTCCTCAATTGAAAGTTGATCATCTTTCCTACCTATTGGCTTAGTGGAGGTAGAACCTTCTCCAAATTTCTCAGTTAAGTCTTTTATCATTTTAGTGGCTTTTCTGGTAGCCTTTGGTACAACTATGCTCATTTTTATCTTCTCTTTTACCTCTTCATAGGTACCATATATGATCTCGGTCAAGTGCCTTGGAAGTGTCAGAAAGGCATCTATCTACTATTGAGAAATCTCAAAATCAATCTCATAACCCATAGGCAGTAAAGATTGAGTTCTGGGTTCTACTGCATTGACATAACAGTAGTCAGTGTCCACTTCAAAACATATAGTATCCTTATATTTCTCCACTAGCTAAGGTGGGATCCTGTACCTGTTATGCAACTTTTCCTGAAATTTATTAAAGTAGTCATCCATTATCTCATTGAAATTATCACCTAGCTGATTGATGAAATCATTTAACTAATGGGTGATCGGTCGGTGTAATTCCCAAACAATGTTACCGACTGAGGGAAAAAACTTCTAAAAATAGAAGAACATGCACACTAAGAGTGACCCAAACTTTAGTGTGTTAACAGAGTTATTCTTCTTAGGTTTCCTTATTGTGTTGAGATTCTCAAAAAGATTCTTCAACCATACTTCACATAGATCAATTTTCATACCCTTTTTCACAAATTTATAGGCCAAATCCACAGCTGCACATGGTACACTATTCTCTCTCGTCGACTGAAAGAAATAATAACTGATGACTCTAATTGCAAACTTTAGTTCTACATCTGTTACATTATTCAACTTAAGACCTTTGCAATCAAACTCAACACCGGTTAAGGTTATCAGTTCCTTCTGTGAAATCATCTTCTGTGCTCGGGCATGGTCGTATATAGGGTATCCGGTGATTATGTGAATAATCTCCTTGGTGATCTTGAACAGTTGGTCTTCTAACCACATAAAGTCATCATGCACTCTGCTCAAAACAAATTTGACCCATTGGGGTTTGAAAATTCGAGGATAGGTTAGGGCTTCGGTCAATCCCTTAACCTTGATATGCTCATACTTACTATCCAGGATTCTATCGGTGCAAAGTTCATCATACATGTCCTTAATTTCGGTATGATCTAGCTCTTCTACATGTCACTTAGTATAAAATCTGACATCTTCAACCAATAGAACCCTATTTGGAATAAGAGAAAATGCAGTTTTCTCATCGAGTTCAGATGCCACTTTGGGAGGTAAGGAATACTTAAGTGAGGGCTTCTCAATAGTCTCAACTACAACTGGTTTCTGCATCTTGGGAGCCATTTCAAGCTTTGGATTTCTACTAATAAAATAGCTTAGGGTTTCAACTAACCAAAAAATGCTTTCGACTTAGTAAATATAATGAAAATATTCACAACTGATATTGATCGGTTAACTTGCTTGAAAATGCATTTAAGATTGTGTGAAAATACCTTGAATTTGCTCTGAAATGTTTGATCGCCTTTGATTCACTTAGCTCTGCTCTTTGAAAACTGGTAATTGTAAAATGACCGCACAAAGAACTTTAAATACACCCTTTGCCTTATCAGGCTTCGTGCAGTTAGGTAAGATAAGCATTAAATGCACTTGATTACACTTTACCGACTAACTTCCTTATATGCTTTTACCAACTAGACAGGTTTACTATATTTACCGACTTCACTGGTAAATCGTAAGACTAGATACAATTTCAGAAATGTTAATACATCTTAGCTATGCAGATTTTGGAGTTATTTCCATGATTAAAATAGGAAATGTTAAGATCTAACCTTGTGAAGACGCTGTCTCTTCATACCTTTATTGATTAATTGGAATTAGATGCACCTAACTCGATAGGTAAGGTGCTTTCTTCATTATTTGATCCATTTTCCTTCTTTTTCCAAATTTTCTATAATTTGATTCTTATCTTTTTAGTATCTCCTATGGGATGATCTCTACAATCTTTAGCCAAGTGTCCAACTTTATGACAATAAAAGCATGCCATTCTAGGATTTCTCCATGATCTTCGATTGTTCATTCCAAACCTTATCATATAGTTTGCACTTATATGTCCATACCTTCCACAACATTCACACCATATTCTTGTATTGTAATCCCATGGTACTGCAGTATATTGTCGATTGAGATCTGTGTGAGTTTGGTAGCTTCTATCATTTGCTCGGTGTGGAGACCACATGTAGTTTTTCTTCTTAAACCAACACTTCTCGGTATTGTGTCCATATCTATTACAGTTTTTGCAAAATCCCTTGAATTTTGCCTTTTGATAATTTCTAACAGACTTTGTCCTACATTGTTTAGATGTGTGACCATACTTATTGCATTTGTAACAATAACTATCAGACCTAGTGACATTCGGTAGCTTACCTTTTCTGATTCAGCACATGTTAGCAGTATGTCCTTGTTTTCCACAGTATTTGTGAATAGGCTTGTTATATTTCAACTTATCTTTGTTTCCAGCCTTCCTTGACGATTCACCTTTCTCGGTGGTGTTGATTCCTTTGTTGGTAGAGTTGTTTCTTTTGTAACCAAGTCCGACAGATTTGTTGGGTGATCTTGTGTTTAGTTGCTCATCCAACATTCTTGACGCTTCATAACTTTTCTTCAGTGTTTCTTTTGACTTCTTTTCTGCTTCAAGTTCATCAGTCAATCTTGATAATTCAAATTTCAATGCTTGGTTCTCATTTTCTTTTAGAGTTGCTTCATGATGTGCATGACCCAATTGATCAGATAGATTATGTTGAATTCTAGTCATCCTTGTGATTTCATCATTCTTTTCAGATTCCAATGCTTCCAGCTGTTGTTTTTCTCTTTCTATACCTTTTATGTTATCTTTAGCTGTTCTCAATGCATCAAGATTTTTAGTCATCTGTGTGCTGAAATACTCATGTTCCCTTCTCATTGCTTTAAGCTGATCATTCAGTGCTTTGCTCTTTTCTTTCAATTCTATAATCATTTCTTTAGACTCTTCTGATATGCTATTCTTAGATGATGTCTCAATTTGTTCCACCAGCTCTTGTGAGTCCTATAAATCATCAGACAATCTTCTTCTTACTTTCAGTGATTTTTGCATTTGTCTCTGTATGTTTGCAAACTTGATTAGCATGATCCAATTCTTCTTGGAGATTCACAATTCTGCGTGATTATTTATAGCCTTCCATTGATGGGATATTTCTCTTTAGGCTGTAAAACCCTTTTCCAAGAGTATAGCTCTAATACCAATTGTTAGGTTCAACAATGAAAGCTAATGTACTGAGAGGGGAGGGGTGAATCAGTACTTCAAAAATTTTCTTTAAAAACAATCTTGCTGATAAACATAAATTGTATATAGTTGATCTCATAATATATAAATCCAAAACCCAATCATAGAAATTACATCCATATACATTTCACTCCATAACACAAAGATTTTGGTTATGCAGAAACTCTTGGTTAGAGAGAAAAACTGCGATGGGGATGGCACCCACAACTTCACTACTGCAATAATAAAGGTTGCTCGGTTAGAGCTATATGTTTAGCTATTTCTAATAGCTTACCCTGTTAGGAGTATCAAGATCTTTTAGATCTACCTTGCTAAAGGATTTTACAAACACTTTTACAAAATGTTGTACCTGGTTAAAGGCTTTACAATTTATAGACCTTGTTAGAGTCTTTTACCTTGTTAAAGGTTTCTAACACAACTCAAAATAATTCAATCAAAATCCTTTACAAAATATCTACAACTTTACATCTGAAATGTTATAGCAGACTCTATGTTCTCAATATGAAATTACCATGCTCATAACATACCTCAGTAATTGATAGATCAACTCAGTGACCTCTTTTGTATTCTCTGTCCCTTAAACTATTTTCTGAAAATCTTCTCGGTGACCTCTGAATACCTCTGTTCAATCATCACATCTTATCTTTTCACAAGATTTTATCTTCAACTCACCATCTTTTTCTCTTCTACCTTAGATACTCAAATCACTTTTTATATAGATCTCTAAGGCGGTGATCTTGTTCATACATCGATTATACAAACATGTTTTTATCGAATGAATAAACATAGAAATTATTTCATTGGATAAACTTCCTCAAAATCATACAAAATCTTTAAGTGCAATTCCCTATGAAATAACGGTTCCCTGTTCTCGAATCTTGTAACACGTTTCCACATATGTGTCCAGGTTCATTGAATCTGGTAACACGTATCCACTCGGTTCAGATTAACTCGGTGTACCTTCTTTGCTACTTGGTGGACATAGGAAATTTACTTGGTAGATAGCTCGGTATATATCATCTCGGTGACTAGCCTTTCTTCTATAACTGACACCCTTGGTGCTTACCGACTGAATCTTTATGTAGCATTAACCGACTAGGGTATATAGGATGACTTTGAACATAAAACTAATGACAACTTAGTAAATAGTAACAGACATGCTGTTTTTAATTTGGTATCTTGGTCTTGAATGTGGAAAGTGTATTGTAAACAATTGTGTGGTCGAAATATGATGATTGTCATCTTCAATTTTTAAATATTTTTAAATATTCAAGTGCTACTCTATTAAAAACATATTGGCTTGTGAAGTGACAATAAGGCTATGTGAAATGTTGTGGTGATTCTATGACAATAGAATGTGCGAAGATGGTTTACAGATGCATGGAAACTACTTGAGTTTATTTTTTATAGCAAATATTGATGTTATGTTTTGTAACTTCTAAAGATTTGATGTTAGTTAGCTTGATCTAAGGGTGGAATGTTGCTATTTATGAATGTTTCAGTGAATAGTCTTGCTACTCATTTTGGTTCAGTCTGTGTTAAAAATATATCAAATGATGTTGAGAATGGTTGTTGTGATTTTACTGATACTTTATGTTGACTTTTCTCGGTTGTCTACATGTGATTTTTTGTTTGGATTGAATTTTGAGTTTGTTATATCGACATAAGTTAAAAGGTTATAATTTTGGGCCGATCTAAGGATTTTGGTCAGGGTGGTTGCATGTGGTGCTATTTTGGAGGTGTTTGGAAGGTGTGCCAACATAGAGTGGTCCTCCACATGTTTCCTTTTCTTTCTAGATTTGCATTGGAGATTTTGTTTGAGGTTGATAGTTGCTTACACATGTTTAATCTACTCTTGATTGACCTATTGATGTTCTAAGTGTTGCAGATGATATATAAAGGACAAAATCATTGTAAAGATACATACATGTATGGTGGATATAATGTGAAGACATGTGTAGACATGTGACATGATAGAAATTGAGGATGTTTTAGATGTGCTTTGACTTGTGAATTGTAATATGCACTCTGGTATAGGCAATCTTCTAACAGTTCAATCTTTTGATATTGCATTATACTTGTGACTTGGTATCTTGTCCTGAAGAAGTGATATTCAGCTGTGCAAGTCCTTGTATCTTACCCTAAGGTTGTGTGCGTTAGTCTACAAATCCTTTTCAGTGAAATCTTCTCCTTGGTTGGTGACCTAAATCATTTTAACATTGATATCTATATTGTGAGTATAATTCTCACCATGGTTTTTCCCTGTTTGGGTTTTTCACGTAAAAAAATTGGTGTACTTGTGTGATTGCTTATGGTGTTTCTGTTATTTAATTTGCATGCATATAGTGGATGAAACAAATATTGTGCTAAAGGTTTAATCTGATCATGTTTTTAAGTGTATTCTTATTCACCTCCCTCTCAGCATTCGGTTGTACACAACAATTACATCTTCTACAAAAAATAAATAAATTTGGAATCAAAATGCAAACTCATAGCTTGCTAGTGGCACACACACTATTGGAAATGCACAACCAAAAACCATGATCTTATACACAAAAAAAAATATCAACACTTAAAAATGATATGAAATAACATGATCCAAAAAAAATAGATGCAATAATTAAATTGTAGTAAATTCCATAATCTACTATAAAACATACTAAAGAATAAAAGAGCCCACTACATGCAAAGCACCCCAAAAGTCCAAAAATACACATTGCAAAGCTTCAATTATTGCAATCATAGATCTTGGCACCTAGCATGAGGTCCAAACAATAAAGGAGTTTGTTGGTAACAATGTAACAAACTGAGAGGTGGGGGAGTGAATAAGTTTGCACACAAACTTTACTTTACTTAAACTCCAATTTAGATCTGATAAATAACAGTGAAAGACCAAATCAAAACCACATCAATAACACATATAACACCAATACATTTGTTGTGGAAAACCCGATTAAGGGAAAAACCATGTTGGGAAGCTACCCACAATAAGATGATACCCGATTAGAAGTATATGAAATATTACAATGGGAAATGCACATGCATTTGTTAGGATAACCGGAGAACAATTGAAAGGGGGGGTGAATAAGTTGTTAACAAATTATAACATTTAATCCACTTAATAACCTTTAACCAGATTAAGTACCAGTAAAACATAAACAAATACCGATAAATAATACAACTTAACAATTAAATAGATAATCAATGCCAAGCAACCATACCACATAACACCATGATTTGTACATGGAAAACTTGGAAAGGGAAAAACCACGGTGGGAAGCCTACCCATAGTCAGATGATACTTTTGCAGAAAGTATGTGATACAATGAGGGGCCTCCACATGCAGGAAGGCACACTGCCTAGAGCGTATTGCTCATTACAAAAGAGTCTCACTGACTATAGAGAGGCAACAACCATCTCAAGATAAATGGACAACAATCTAATAGAATGAACTGCCAGAGATAGCATCTACAATGCCTGATTACAGTCCCGGTTAAGCTCAATACCAGAGGCCTTTGACCTCTTCCTTAATCCCAATTCGATCACCTATGCTCGACCAAATCTCCTTCACATATGATATTACATTCCACGACCACAAACACTTATTACAATGAGATCTTACATCATTTTATATCAACCCTAAGGCCTAAACCAATTAGGTCGGCCACCTAAAAGATATTACAATAAGATCATTACATAAATCCATATTACAATGATATGCCATGTCGTCTTAAGACCAAAACAACAAGAACAAATCCATAAATCATCCCGAAACATCCCAGTAATGTGTAGAGAACACGTTATCATGATACCGGTCCATAACCTAGATAGGTCCTAGACCTATTATGGGTCCACCACGCCAAAGCAATGTCTTCAAGTAGTTGAAGCATGATCAAATAACATCTTCAACATCCTAAAATCCATCTAGAAGCTGTATCAACATCAATTATTCATCTTGCCAAGATTCCTTAGTGAAAGCTCTATCAATAAAGCCTTAAACTTGTGCTGGTAAGGGTTTACCAAAGTGTATGATAGCATCCGATTACCAAGTCAATCTTCTGACCAAGACATGCTCCAGAAGCACGTACCACATGTAACCAATCACATTCCATAGATCCAAACATGCTGGAAGTGTCCAACAGATAGTCTCTTTTGCCGGTAACACTAGATCTTCTACTAGTAACCAAAACCTGTCTGCTGGTAACCAACCATAACAGCTAGTGTTGACATCAATGACAAAACATCAATGCAACACATAATCAATTCATCCATAATGCCAATAGCATTCAGGGACACTGCCTAGAGCTCACTACTCAAACACAATAACAACAAGGGCTACAACCCTATGGAAGACTCACTGTCTTACAAAAATATTTGAATTACATTTGGAAGATCATGAACTGATAGAATAACATCTCCTCATACCTAGTTATAGTTCCGGTTAAGCACACAATCTAATATACTTCTCTACCACACTTCTTCACACTTCTTCGCACTATCTCACTGCTTCCGAAAGATCAAAACATTATTTGCACACACAAACATCTCTCTCACATGATTATTACATATATTTATACAAATCATCAACCTATATTTCAAGGTCGACTCAACCCATAACACAAATAACAAAGATATGATCATACTCGCTACAATAAAACATGCAGACCAAAATAATGTCGGTTAAGACATAGTCTGGACCCAAATCACCACCTCGAATACACAACACCTCCAATAATTATGCCTCAAAAATCCGCAACACACTAAAATCATCCAGTCATCAAGAAAGTCACATAACATGAACATACTAGAGAAAATTACCAACAAAAAGCACAATGATCAATGTGGACCAACAACACATATAGAACACAACCTAGAAACATCCACAAGTAATGTGAATTACCACAAGAACAACCACAACATCATCACATACTAGAATCATCATCATTATATTGAACCTCAAGAACACTCATATAACTGACCGTTAAACTAAAAAATTCATTTGTGGACCTCCAAATCATGAACCATCTGAATTGAGGATACAACATAATGTACCAAACACTGCCAAATCCGCAAACCAAAATATTATAGTATGAAGCAATGTGGAGTAAAAAATAGAATATGGGTCAACATTGAACAACTGTAAAACCAACCTGAATACTGGACCTCATAACTTGATCAAATCACCATGCAGACTATAGAAAATTTAGTTGAATAAACTAGATATACTTATCACAAAACCCTTTAATCTGCAACAACTCAATTGCAACACACTAGCCAAACCAAATTACTTAATATGACTGCAACACTGTAACACACAAAGGAATATGTTGGCATCAATGATAAAAAATTGTTCTAGCAAACTTCTCAACAATATCCAACAAAATTCACCTTATAGAGAAATTAGAAAATACTTCTATAACACAAAATCCAAGCGTAAAACTTGAAAAAATTACAATCAACTGATGTAAGAGCATCCATGGTGGGTAGAAGATTTAACTTTGAATTGGCATACTCTTCTCAAAATTTAGAATATTCATTCTTGGGGTGTGTATTATTCAATTGAGGGAATCATAGTTTGGCAAGTGAAGTGTGTAGTAGCTAAAGAGGATAAATCATATTTGATGCATATTTTGTTGTTATAGCTTCTCCTTACAGGTTTTGAGGAGTTTGTAATTAGATTTGAATATATTAATGTGAAGCTAGTAGGATTATGTTATTGTAATTAGTAATAGGACTGTCAAAATTTTGTGGTTTCCATGCCCATAGTTTTCCTTATAATAACCCTTGAATGGCATTTGAGTAGGTGAAGAAATTTGCCTAAGTCCTAAATCCCTAAAACCTTTACATTTGTGCTTGAGCACTTCAATATTTTAATTTTAGTTGATTATTTTTTCTTGGTAAACATCCTTTTAAGTTGTATCTTATGTGCGTGTCTTCATTGTTAAAATATCATCCCCATCTGTTAGGACTCCACCTTGTAACCGGTTTGTAAATTTTCCAAGTCTAATGTTTTGATTTTAATATTTATGCCTTGTATTCTATGACCCCTCAACCCTTCATTCACGAGTAGATCAAGGTTCCATGTGCTTAATTGGTAACTTGAGTCATTGCTTCCTCCCACGCCCTCGTGGTAGTCAACCTAGCTTGGGCCTAGCCCTCATAGGATGGTAGGGTAGCCCCATACACCCAAAATGCTAATTTTTATGAATAAAAAATTCCCCCTCTATGTCCCCATGGGGGTTGACTCTAAGTAGTCTTTGTCCCTATGGGAAGGTAGGGTAAAGTGTTAAGGTTAAGAGAAAAACTGTTTATGGTTTTCCCGTGCCCTTGTGTGGTGAGAGGTAACAAGAAATATTATCCCACAAGATAGTGGGGGTAGGTAAGGTTAAAAGGGAAATGGTCACCCCATAGCCTTAGTGGACAAAAAAAATAGTTAAGGATAATCCACAAGATGACGAGAAAGGGGTTAATTCATCAACTAGTAATTGAAATAAAAAGGACCTCATGGCCCCACAAGGTCATGCCATGGAAAATGAATAGGATGCGAGCTTGTTGGAGAACAACACATGGATTGTGGGATCGATGATAATGAGAGAAATCGATGCTCCGTGCCCTTGTGAGGGCACTAACATGTAAATGAATTAGAGTGAGGGATAACGAGTATGTGCCATGCATCTAGTGGGCCTAGCCTAATAATAAAGGAGACCTCATGGTTCTATGGGGATATTAGTGTGGATACCAAGTGGCCCAGGGTTCATGAGGAAAAGAGAAAAAAAAACAAGGGGTTGCCACAACGGAAAAATCAGCCAACTCATCGAGTCAAATGGCTGTTGATAAAATTGTGTCTGTTTACTAAGAATAGATTAGTGACTAAGATTTAAAGTGTAGCACAACTACCAAATTCAAGTTATTGTTCGCATTAGTCAAAATTTAATGCCAAAAAAACTAAGGCTATTTGCTGCCTAGAGGAAATAAATGAAGATTTGATTGGCTTTTTTCATCACTTTACACTCAAAGATTTATTTGATGGACCCCTACAACAAAGAAGGTGACTCTCAAAGACTTCTGCATCTAGATAGGGTTTTAAACGATGACAAAACTAGTAAGCTATTCCTTCTCTCTAAGTGGGTGTTATAAGGTGAAATTACTAGTCTCTCTATTAGAATTGTGGATG
This sequence comes from Cryptomeria japonica, assembly GCF_030272615.1. Taxonomy (NCBI): domain Eukaryota; kingdom Viridiplantae; phylum Streptophyta; class Pinopsida; order Cupressales; family Cupressaceae; genus Cryptomeria; species Cryptomeria japonica. The sequence goes on along the minus strand of NC_081411.1, from coordinate 577,007,962 downwards.
TAAGTTCTTGAATAATCTATAAACAAGAATCCTAGCTAGAAAATAATTTCCACTCAATATGCCTAAGAAAGATACAATGTTGGGTAAGAAGGGTGAGACCTCTGATAGAAAAGAGAAGAAAAGAGAATTACACCAAGAATACTTGAAATCTTGCTAGACTCTGTTATGGAGTAGGGAGTCAAAGGAATTTTCAGAGATAATTATGCTGATTGTAGGGATTTTATAATACCTATTTTTGGATGGGATTTATTTTCATTCTTCTATGGGAATAAAGATAAGCCTATCCCTGTATCAAACCCCTAGTTATTTGAAGTAGGTACATATTGGGTGTACCTGATGTTTTTTGTGGATGTGGATATTCTTAGGATTTTGGCCAAACAATTTAACACAATAATAAAAACAATAAGAAGAATTGATGGCTTAGTCTTGGTAGATATAAGTCCAACAATAATTATCGATAATTTTTACCTTAATAGGAAATCCCTAGTAGTGACTGACTTAAGAATCTTGCAGATGACTATATGAGGTATACGAAACCCCTAAAGTGTGATGAGGTCCCCAGGTATAGAAAGAAGCTTGAGAAAAATAGAAGGGTGGAGTTATCAATCCTTGAACAAGAACCCTTTAACCTCATTGCATTTGAGAGTTATTTTGTCAAGACCTATTATGCCCTATGCCAAATTTTGGAAAAAGATGCTAACACTAGAATGCTAGTTAACTTGATGACGATGGCCATGAAGATACAAAACCTAGAGGTCAATAATAAGTTTAATTTTATATCATTTATTTACACATAAATATGTGAAGGATTAGAGGGGATAAAGAAAAATAGCATAAAGGTTACCTTCAAACACTATTATCTCTTGTGCCACATGATTTTATTTCAAAATAGGACAGAGTGGGGTAAGAAAATGGGATTGAAAATTACTGGTAGATTTGGAAAGCCACAACTAGTGTAGTGTTAGACAAATGTATGGGATATGAAATGCTAAAATTCAGATTATGTAGTGTTCCATGAATGCTTTATGTCAAAGATTATGAATTGGTGTGGATTGTTTTTTGATAGGCTACCCCCAAAGATTAAACATTTATTGAGACCAAAGGATAGACCACAAGATAAGGGACTTAATTAAGGCCATGATCACAACTTTGGTGATTGATTTTATTATTTTGACTTCACAATCATTAGGATATATGGGTGCCCATAGGAACCACCTATTTTATGAAGATTTGTTCCCCTGATTGGGATTTTTGGAGTTTATGTGGCAACTTATGTGGATGGAGAGATTTTATGGAAAGTTAGAGAAATTTACTCATATGCCACACTGCTCTAGATATTATGATTTATCTATTGGATGTGAAACATTAGAAAAGTCCAAGATTATTGGAAAACTAAATATGACTTGAGATGTGGGAAGAGGAGAGAATTTGATCTTGAAGGATTTGTAGATTTCTTGAAGAAGGTGCATTTGAATATAACTCATTATTTTCATGAAGATTATTATGAAGAGGATGTAATAAGGAATCATCCTAACATAGCAGAAACACTACAAAGAAGTAATAAATGGGAAATATTATTAAAAGTTGAAACAAAAAGAAATAATTTGGATCCAACCTTTCCTTGTTCTTATTATAAAGAGAAGTCAATGAAGAAAAGAAATCTCATGCTGGATAATTTTTAGAAACTTTATGGAAAAGCTCCTGCGACAGAAAATAGGCCGAAGTACGTGCCTCCAAGATTGGAAGAAGGGAAAGCTAAAGGTATAAGAATTATTTAGACTAATGCTCAATCAACACATGTAGCACCACCGAGTCCACCTCATGATAAAGGTCCTAAGAGACAAAGAATTGAAGTTAAACCTCCCCTTGTTCAATATTCAAAGATAGAAGAGAAGATGGGGGATACAAAGGAGGTTGCAAATATCACGTGTCAAATGGGTATAGAAGAAGAGGTTGATCAATCTTTAATGTCACCTCTGAGAGAAGATGCCACAATACAAGTGCCATAGGACTAGGTAGATATGCATAAGCCTATTCCTATTGATCAAGTTGATGATGAAATCTTCTCAGTAGATGGTAGATGATGAATTCATTAAATTATAGAATTCAAGGGCTTTAGGATAAAAAAGAAAATTAAGGAATATTATGAAAAGATAGAGACAAATAAATTGAGGTTGCATGAATCCAAGCATGATGACATGGTTATTACTACCTTCAATGAAATGGATTTTGAAAATATTGATGTGAGCCTTGAAGAAGCAAGACAAATGGTACAAGAGAGTAGTATGTTGATAGTTCCAAATTGGGACTTATAATATATTTTCTCGCTTGATCAAATAAGGAACCAAGATAAACCAACATTTATTGTAGAGTTTGATAATGAGAAAGGTGTTAGAGGGTCAGGGTATCACCCTATACTCAAGTTATTTTCATATTGGGCAAAATCCCCATAAATAGAAAACCCAAATTTACTATAGGTTATACAAGAAATAAAAGGAAATGAAATTGTCAGAATGCTAAAGGATACAACAACTTTTTAGGCTACAACTATGACTCTACATTCAACTATGTTTTCCCAAACTCCTGTACAAAATTAGTAAAAGGAGTTGGAGAGATTAAAGAAAGATCAAGTTGAGATGAATGAGGTGTTAGATATGGTTGGGCATTGCTTTTGCTAGGATATGTTGTTGTCATTGAGGTCAACATATTCCTGTGATTTGATCTGGTGTACTTGGAAAGGTTTTCTGATCCGGTTTTGTAGTTTGGTTTTGCTGATCACTGTTTTGTAGAGGTTGATATTTCCTTTGGTATATTCCGGTGTGATTAGATCTTATGCTGAGACTTTGGGATATTGTTTTGTATTGTCTTGTGTATCTTCATTTCAGATGGTTCATGATTTGGTGCTCTCCAAGTTATCTTTCTTCATGATAGTTGCTGATTGGTTGTGTTCTTGAGCTTCTAGACGTTGACATATGAAGATTTAAAAAGTGGTGTTGGTGCAGCTATTCCTGATGATTCTAACATGCTTTCTGGTGTTTCATAGTCATGTCCTATTTGTTTTGATGATTTGTATTGATTGTTATGCAATCTTTTGGTGGTTTCCATCAATCAATATTGATTTTCATGTTATGCGGTGTTTTTGGTGGTGTAGCGTGTTGCGGTTGATATTGGTGCCATTTCCGGTGGAGTTGATCATTTAGAAATTTGAATTAGGTCCATGTTATGCTATTCAAATTATTATATTGGTCAGGTGGTCGATCTTTGTATCATGTGATGTAATTTTGTAATTGAAGGTTGAGGGTTTAGTCGACCTTGTTATCAAGGTTGATGAATTGTATATATAGGTGTTATTCATGTAGTTTGGGTGTCGATGTTGTTTCTACATTATCAAAGAGATATTTGTGTGCAAACATGTGATTTATCCTTTGGTGTTAAGTTTGAGGTGAGATTGGTGTTCCAAGGCAGACATCTGTGCTTAACTGGAACTGTAATCAGGAATTTAGAGATGCTATTCTTTCAATACATTTCTTTCGGATTGTAGTCTGAATCTTATTGTAAGTCAGTAAGACTTCCTTGAGGGTTGCAGCCTTCTGGGCCATTATATTTGAGCAATGAGCTCTAGGCAGTGTGCTTGAATGCATGTGCATTCCCCATTGTAATATTTTCACATACTACTGCAAAGTATCATCTTACTGTGGGTAGGTTCCCACCATGGTTTTTCCCTTAACTGAGTTTTCCACGTCAATAATATTGGTGTTATGTGTTGTGTTGTTAATTTGCTTATCTGTTTATTGCTGCAGTTTGTTAGATCTATTATTGTGCTTCAAGTTTTATTTGTTCTGATGAAGACTGACTCACCCCCGCTCTCAGTTTTCCTTCTTTGCTACTACTAACAATTGGTATCAGAGATAGATCCTTTGGTAGAAGCTTAATTGCTTGAGGAGATCCAGGATGGAAGCTCAAGGTATTCTCTTTAAGAAGGATGGTCCAAAGTTTGATGGAAGCAACTATACTATATGGAAGAACTAGATGGAGGTGCACTTGAAATGTCTTGGAGTAGATTACTAGAAGATTACAAAGAATCCCTATTTTTTTCCTTAGAATGGACCATCTACTCGTGATGAGGTTAAGGAAGCAGAATACAATATTAGAGTGAAGGAAGCTTTTCTTAGTTCCCTCACTAATTCAGAAATGACAAATGTTATGGGACTTCATACTGCACATGAAATATAGGAGAATCTTGAGATCCTATATGAAGGAGATAAATAGGTGAAAGTTGCTAAGTTGCAGAGTTTGAAAGGAAAATATGAGACATTGAAGATGGTAGATGATGAGAACATACATTATTTTATGGCTAAGGTGAATAACCTTGTCCTAGGTATCAAATGTGTTGGTGGAAGCATTGAGGAAGATGAAATTGTTGCTAAGGTGCTGAGATCTTTGCCTCCTACTTATAAACATAAGGTTGCTGCTATTGATGAGATCCGAAGTGTGACTATAGTTACAAGAGATGTGTTGGTTGGAAAGCTTGTTTCATTTGAGCTGAGTGAGTTTGGAGAATCACATGGAAAGTCTGAGAGAACATTTAGAGTATCTGCATCTATATCCGGTAAGAAAAAGTATGATCCCAATGAATGCAAAATATCTAGATATGAGAGAGAGAAAAGAGATTGAAGAGAAATAAAGAGAGCTTGATGAACTTGAAGCATTGATTGCCTGGAGATTGCCTAAAGGTGCCAGTATGTATGATGGAAAGTTGCCTTTAAAATGTTTCTATTGTAATAAGATAGGACATTTTTTTTCTAGATTCCCATAGAGAATGGATAAGTATAATAGGCATGACGAGTTTGATAAGCATGATAGGAATGATAGATATGAGAAGCATGAGAAGTATGATAAGCCTTATAAGTCTAACCAGAAGTTTAGGAACCAAAAGAACTTTTATTATGCTGTAGATGAAGGTGTTACTGATGATGAATCAAAAGGAGATGAAGTTGTGTTTATTGCCATTAAAGAGGATAGACCTATACCTATTGATTCCACTAGCTGTTATGTTGAGGAGAAAGCTTTGGCAACTAAGTTAGAAGAAAATGATGAATGGGAGATTGATAGCGATTGTACACATCATATGACTGGTGATAAAAGCAAATTTGTGAGCATGGAAAGGTATGATGGTGGAATAGTTATATTTGTAGATGACAAAGCTTGTGTAATCTGTGGGAGAGGTTCTACTTCTTTTGATGGTAAGCGTAACACTGATGATGTCTTGTATGTTGAAAGTTTGAAGCTTAATATTTTGAGTGTTGGATAGATGGTTGATAAGGGTTATGATCTACAATTAAAGGATGAAAAATGCAAGATCTTGAATACCTCCGGTATAGAGATTGCATCTGGGACTAAGACCGAAGGTAACATTTTTCATTTGAATGCTAGTGAGAAAAGTTGTTTGATTGCCAAGATAGATGAGGGTTGGTTGTGGCATAGGAGAATGTGCCATGTAAACTTTGATTCAATGATTAAGATCTGTTCTACACAAGTTGTTAGAGATTTGCCTAAGATTGTTAAGCTTGCTAATCCGGTATGTAAGGAATGTCAGTTGGGTAAGCAAACAAGAATTTCTTTCAAGAGCAAACAATATACATCTGATGGACTACTAGATCTTGTGCATACTGACCTATGTGGACCTAAAAATGTTAGAAGTATGCAGGGTGATAGATATTTTATGCTACTAATTGATGACTATTCTAGGATGACGTGGGTTGTCTTTTTGAAGGAGAAATCAAAAGCATTGGACAAATTCAAAATATTCAAAGCTAAGGTGGAATCTGAGTCTGGATTAAAGGTGAAATGTCTAAGATCTGATAGAGGTGGAAAATTCTATTTCGGTGAGTTCAACTCATTCTATGAGATGCATGGAATTAGAAGACAATTATCTGCTCCTAGAACCCCACAACAAAATGGAGTTGTTGAGAGGAAGTACATAACTATTTTGGATGCTACAAGGACTATGTTGATTGAAGGAAATGTTTTGAAGATCTACTTGAGAGAAGCAATTAACACTGCTGTTTACACATTCAACAGAGTTCACATCAAAGGTGATACCAGTAAGACCCCTTATGAGCTATGGTTTGGTCATGTTCTTACTGTAAGATATTTTAGAGTATTTGGTAGCAAGTGCTATATCAAGAGAGATGAGGATATAGGAAAGTTTGATGCTAGAAGTGATGAAGGTATCTTCTTGGGATATTCAACTAAGAGAAAAGCCTACCGGTGCTATAATAAGAGACTGACAAAGATAGTTGAAAGTGCAAATGTGAAGGTGGATGAGAACCTTGGGAAGGAAATAAGAGCATGCAGTTATGATGATGGTCAACATGTTGTTTTGGCCCCTGTTCAGCGTGAAGAACCTAAGCAAAATGATCTGGGAGAGACTGTTAATCCAGATGTTGCTGCTACCAGTGAAGAAGTATAGGAACATGAGAATTAGAACAAACACAAGGCTCTAAGGTATGTAAGATTGAATCATTCTGAAAATCAGATTATTGGTGATAAGAATAAGGGTGTAATGACTAGAAGAAAGATAGATGCTAAAGAAGTATGTTTGATTTCTAAAGTTGAACCTAAAGATGTTGTTGAAGCTTGTAAAAATGAAAGTTGGATGAGAGCTATGGAAGAATAACTAGATAAGATTGAAAATAATAATACTTGGGAACTTGTGCCTAGACCTAAGATTAAGAATGTTATTAGTACTAAATGGGTATTAAAAAACAAGCTGAATGAAGCCGGTGAAGTTGTCAGAAATAAAGCTAGACTGGTTTGCAAAGGGTATTCACAACAAGAAGGAATTTATTATGAGGAGACTTTTGCTCCAGTTGCTAGACTTGAAGTTGTTAGATTGTTGCTTGCTTATGCTGCTTATAAAGATTTCAAGGTATATCAGATGGATGTCAAATCAACCTTTTTGAATGGTGATGTAGAGGAAGAAGTTTACATTGAACATCTTGATGGTTTTTCACTGTCAGATGGTGGAGACATGGTATGTAAGTTGAAGAAATCTCTTTATGGATTGAAATAAGCTCCTAGAGCCTAGTATTCTAGATTAGATAAATACTTGTTGAAATTGGGATTTACTAAAGGTACTGCTGACAATAATCTATATTTAAAGATTGAAAATGATAACATCCTGATTGTTGAAGTCTTTGTTGATGATATTATCTTTGGTGGTGATGATGACTTGAGCATGAAGTTTGCCGGTGATATGTAGAAATAATTTGAGATGTCTATGATTGGTGAGATGAAATTCTTCTTAGGTTTGCAGATTGCATAGACAAAAAAAGGTATATTCATATCTCAAACTAAGTATGTGAAGGAATTGCTAAAGAAGTTTGGATTAGATGACTCCAAACCGGTTGGAACTCCTATGGTGACTAGTTGTAAATTGTCTAAAATGATGAATCTCCAAAAGCTAATCGGAGTTTGTACAAATCTATGGTTGGTGGACTGCTATATCTTACTCAGACTAGGCCTGACATTATGCATGCTGTGTGTATGGCTTCTAGATGTCAAGTTGATCCGAAGGAGAGTCATGTCATTGCTGTTAAGAGGATATTCAGATATCTAAAGGGAACCGTGGACTATGGTTTATGGTACACGAGGAATCATGACTTCATGTTGTGTGCCTACACTAATGCTGATTGGGCTGGTGATGTAGATGACCAAAATAGTAGTACCGATGTAGCATTCTTTTTGGGTAATAAGTTGGTTTCATGGGCTAGCAAGAAAGAAGATTCAATGTCCTTATCTACTACTGAAGCTGAGTACATTGCTGCTACTAGTAATTGCACTCAGGTGGTTTGGATGAAGCAAATGTTGAAAAATATCAGTTATTCATGATGAGCCTATTGTTACATACTGTGATAATTCCAGTGCTATCAACATGTCAAAGAATTCAGTGCAACATTCAAAGACTAAGCATATATCAATCAAATATCATTACTTGAGAGAACAAGTCAGTGAGGCGAAGGTGAAGCTGGAGTATGTATCTAGAAAGGAACAAATAGTTGATATTTTCACTAAGCCTTTCTCTGCAGATACATTTGTCTATTTGAGAGACAAGTTAGGGGTATCCACACCTCCCGATGAGAACTAGATGCATTGAGTTGCATCGATCCGGTGGATTTTAGAGCCTTATTCTTTTATCCAGATTGGTGAGTTGGTGTTGCTCCTCTGTTGGAGTAGTTTGTGTTTTGGGGAGAGAGATTTATGTTTCTGTTTCTAGAGATAGTTTGGTTATTTGTTTTGGTAATCTTTGGCATTATTGTCAAAGGGGGAAAAGATCATGTAAAAAACTGCTTTATCTGTCTTGATCTTAGGGGGAGTTTGTTGGTGATATCTTCTTTCTTTGCATGGACTATTTTTCAGATTCATATGTTGCCATCAATGCCGAAGGGGGAGATTATTGGATATGGTTGGTCATTGCTGCTGCTAAGATATATTGTTGTCATTGATGCCAACATATTCCTGTGATTTGATCTGGTGTACTTGGAAAGATTTTCTGATTTGGTTTTGTAGTTTGGTTTCCTTGTTCACTATTTTGCAGAGGTTGATATTTCCTCCAGTAGATTCTGGTGTGATCAGATCTTGTGCTAAGACTTTGGGATATTGTTTTAGATTGTCTTATGTATCTTCATTTCAAATGGTTCATGATTTGGTGCTCTGTAAGTTATCTTTCTTCATGATAGTTGTTGATTGGTTGTGTTCTTGAGCTTCTAGACATTGGTCCAGATGAAGATTTGAAAAGTGGTGTTGGTGCAGATGTTCCTGATGATTTTAACGTTCTCGTTGGTGTTTCCTTGTCATTTCCTATTTGTTTTGACAATCTGCATTGATCGTTGTGCGAGTTTTTTGTGGTTTTCATCAATCGATATTGATTTTCGTGTTATGCGGTATTTCTGGTGGTGTAGCGTGTTGCAGTTGATCTTGGCATGATTTTCAGTGGAGTTGATAATTTGGGAATTTGAATTAGGTCTATATTATGCTATGTAAATCATTACATTGGTCCGGTGGTTGATCTTTGTATCGTGTGATGTAATTTTATAATTGAGGGTTGAGGGTTTAGCCGACCTTGTTATCAAGGTTGATGAATTGTATATATAGGTGAGTTATTCATGTAGTTTGGGTGTCGATGTTGTGTCTGCATTGTCAAAGAGAGATTTGTGTGAAAACAAGTGATTTATCCTTCGGTGTTGAGTTTGAGGTGAGATTGGTGTTGTAGGGCAAACATCTGTGCTTTAACCAAAACTGTAATTAGGCATTTGGAGATGCTAATCTTTCAGTTCATTTCTTCCGGATTGTAGTCTGAATCTTATTGTAAGTTAGTGAGACTTCCCTGAGGGTTGTAGCCTTCCGAGTCATTATATTTGAGAAGTCAGCTCTAGGCAGTGTGCTTGAATGCATGTGTATTCCCCATTGTAATATTTTTGCATACTATTGCAGAGTATTATCTTACTGTGGGTAGGTTCCCACTGTGGTTTTTCCCTTAACTGGGTTTTCCATGTCAAAAATCTTGGTGTTGTGTGTTGTGCTGTTAATTTTCTTATCTATTTATTGCTACTGTTTGTTAGATCTGTTGTTGTGCTTAAAGTTTTAATTGTTCTACTGAAGACTGATTCACCCCCCCTCTCAGTCTTCCTTCTTTGCTGCTGCTAACATGAGGCATATAATAAGTTATATATGGACCATGTTGAAGTTGAAATAAGTGCCAAGAATAAAGGATGTTCTTCCAATGCCATCAAATGAGATGATTGTTTACCAACCCCCCATTGCTACTAAAGGTGCATCCTCTAATGCTGACAAAGCAAAACTTGAACACTATGCAAGGAGATTTGAGTCCTTCAAAGAATCTTTGTTGGATGGTTTGCCTATTCCAAAACCAATTTATGATAGGTAGCAACCAAAAATTCATATTTTCTCAACTTTGGTTATGGTCACACAATACCTTCCGGATGCTCCTCCCTCAATAAGACCAATAAAGAGAATGATTAAGATGTTAATTGATGAAATTCAATTTATTAAGGGGAAAGAACAATCATTCAGAGCAAATATTGATTTCTTTCATACTTTACAACACTGGTTAGTACTTGATTTTATCAATGAAAAGAAGGATATGAAGAGTTTGGAAGAATGGAAGAAGGAGTTTGAAATGTGTGTGCCGATAGTCTTATTGACAATTGATGATGGAAAGAAAGTGCAGATGCAAATTTTAATACTGCCCTGGACACAATTATTTTTGTAAATGGATATTCCAATTTTGTGATAGACACAAAAACCATACTAGAAAACAAATGCATAGAGAGCCCAACTTGTGTGCAATAATTACAGGGATACCAATAGCCAAAAGAGTATATAATTCTTCAGTGGCAACACAAGTATTGCACTCCTTTAGAGTAAATGAAGGTGCATGGAAAAGAAAATGCAATTTGATTCATTGCTTTACACTACATGGAACCTTGCCAAGCCAAAGGTCACGAGAGTCTACTGGAACATAAAGGGAAAGATAAAGCATATTCAATTTTCATTTCAATGGGTTATCATCTTTTAGTCCATTGATCATTTTCTTACCAACTACCACCTATCACCTTCCAGCTTGTTGATTCTTCCTAAGTAAAGTTTAGTTTAAAGATTTTCCACATCAACAACATGGTTAAAGGGAGTTGAATCAACTTTGAGGATCGAGCTTCACATTTTCAAAGTTTCCCTCTGACAAGTGTAAATGGTTTTTTTCCTATAAATGCAAGTAAAGATACAATCAAGGGTATATTCCATGTTTTTGAGCAAATTATCAAATGGAGCATTGACATGTGTGTAGTGGTTCAAAGCTTGTTTGGTCACTTATTTTTCTATAAAAGGGAATTCAAGACTATTTGTACAAGATCTTGAAATTTTGATTTGGGTAGGTAGATAGATTGTAGTGTCTAGGCTAGAGTCACATAGAAAAGTTGTAGAGGATTGGTATGTCTATGTAGTAGAGTCAATCATTTATTAAACATCAATGAATACAGTACATAATTGTCTCTTATTTATACTTTCAATTTACATCTGAATCAATATATCAAACATGTTTATGTCTTTATAATTAAATTACTAATGGATTTAGAAGTTTATGCCATTTTTTATTCATTATATTGGAATTTTTTGTAGACCTAGCATTCTCTTAAGTTGAATCAAAGTGATTAAATATTGATCTTGAGTGACATAATATTGTATTTTTTATGCAAATTTTATCTATGGTACACAGATTTAAAAAATTAGATTATGAGCTTTCTAAACCAACATTTATTTTAAATCTCTTATATCTAAAATTATACAAGAACATATAGTATTTAGAAACATATTAGAGGATGTTATAAATTGTGAGTTTCAAGTTCTCTTTTGTCAACACCTTGTTGGACAAGCTTTATGACCATGATTAAATTTTGGAAGACAAAAAATAAGCATGCCAGTAGCCTATATGTCTATTTTGGTTCTAATATAGATGCATTAAATCTAAGCTCCAAATATGCTTGTTCCTAGAGGGGTGACTTCACAATAATGTTTCCCACTTTCACCCACGAAGGAAAAATGCGATGGTGAGAAATTTTTTTCGGAGGGTGTTTGTTTGAACTAGGGGTGTTCGTATGAACTACCCTTTGGGGTTCGAGCGAACCCCCCACTTCGCTCGAACCCACCATTTTGTTTTAACCCCCCATAATGGTTGTTTTGTCGATATATATAGAGCAAGTTATGTGTTACAACATACACCTATGTTTGAATTATAACTAGTCGGACTTCAAAACTTAATAAAATGAAAAATATTCAACATATCACTATCAAACCAACTTCATGCCCTAGATATTGATGTTACAAACCAAAATTAAAAATAATTAATTTTTAATCATTTATAAAAAAAAAAAGATGCATTTCAGGAGGCACGTCATTCTTAAAAAATGTTCTTTGTTGTAAAAAACTACTTTTCGAGGGAGATGGAAAAATTAAAAAAAAAAATCTTCAATTTTAAAAAGACAAAACTATTTAGAATCTAAAGACAAAATTATACAAATCACTAATTTACAACATCTTCAAATTCTTAACAGTTTAAAAGTTATAGGTGTCAGAAGGTGAAGATTATTTTAAAAATGTTCATCTTAGTGTCAAAGTTAGCAAAAAAGTGGGAACCATTATTGTGAGTTCACCTAGAGTAGTTTATCTTTGTCATTACATATAATTTTCCTTAGGTCCATTAATTTATTAAATGAATGTCTTTATATACTGACATAGAAAAAAATTGCACAACTATGTGCTAAGTCAATTCATAACAAGTAGTGTCAAAGGACAATACTTAGTAATTTAAAATTTAAAATTTTAGTAATTTTTTAAAAATCTATAGATCAATCTTGAGTGGATCAAGCTTAATCCCAAGCATCATGGGAATTTCCTAGGATAGGGAAATATAAATTTCAAGATGGGAATCAAATATATGGACAAGTTTGTTGTGGTAGGTGTAATAAATGGGTAAAATGACAAATATGTGGGAGTACATAATGTTGGCAATTGACACTCAACTGGTTGGTTTCACTATGTTTTCATTGATGGCAACATGGTATCTTGTTCCGACTTCATGTTTTGGTTCAGTTATGTACCAACAGGCACTTCATAGACACTACACCGACACTGGCACCAGCGGATAGAAAGATTTCTCTGGTTATCGGCAATGCAGGCCAACATGGTTAAGAATAAGGTTATCGGTATTGGAGGCTGACATCTCTTCAAGCCGACATCGGCAATTGTTTTTTATATTTATGTATTTATGTTATCTAGCCGACATGTATATTGATATTGTAATTATCTTTGTAAGTTGACATAAGACATGATAAGTTGTATAGGGTATATAGGTCAGTTGGATTAATTCATTTTGATATTGATATGGTAATGGTAACAGAATAGAGATGTGGATGTGATATGATGCAAAATATATCAAAGAGATTATGTATGTGAGGATATTTATGTAAGGGTTATTCCAATAAAGGGTTTAGGGTTTTAGACCGGAACAAACAGAGCTTAACTGAAACTGTATTCTGGCATAGAAGATGCTATCTTTTGCAGTTCAACACTTCTCCGGATTGTAGTTTGGATTTATATGTAGTCAGAGATGCTCCTTTTGTGATTGAGCAATGTGCTCTAGGCTATAAGCCTTCCTGCAAGTGCAGGCCCCTTATATTTTGTAATATCTCTTCATATGGCCAGTGGATTGATATTGTGGGTCACAAACTCCACTGCGGTTTTTCCTCTTTGAGGTTTTCCACGTATAATTCTATGTCTTATGGTTCTCATTTATGTGATTGGCTTATTGGTTTCTTTACTTCTTTCAATTCTGTATGAACCAATATACCGGTTGGTGTATGCATGTTTTAATAAGGTTAAAATTGAACTTTCTGGTATAACACTGATTCACCCCCCCTCTCAGTGTTATTGGATTCCAACACATAAAACTATGGATGTAATAAAAGTTAAATTCATAAATATGAGTCTAAATGGATATAGAATTAGACTAGATAGGGATCAATGAATAGCCAAAATTAGCACAAGAGAGTGTCACTTGTGATTATGTAATTGTATTTTCATTCCATCAAAATCCACCTAAAATGAAATTATAATTTTCATGGGCATGTGAACTCCACTATAACAATATGTTACTCACTTGATATATATTTCCAATGTATAAATGAAAAGAAATTATATTCCATATTCATAATGTAAAATGGGAATTTATTGTAATTAAATTGTAGTTGGTTGTGGATGGACTCTATTATCCAAGTTTTTCTTGAAAGGAAACTTGTAGCCACATAATAACATTTTCACATAATACAAAAGTGAAAACAAAAATGTATTCAAAATCCCAATGCAAAAGAATAGGTAAAATACCCATCAAAATATGACATAATATATACCCTAGGAAAATCCTCATTGAGGGAAAAACTCAACCTCCAAAAGCATCCATGCTCAATGTATTTTTCAACAATAAATATTACAATACATTTTTAGAGCTTCCATAAACACCTCTAAAACATCAAGCCACCTAAATGCATCTGTCATGTGTCCAAACATGAATCCACACATCACATATCATTTACTTATGCATTCTTCAAAATAAGACTCAAAACCCCAACTAGCCAACCTTAGACAACTACCCTTGTGTTTGCTTTCATAGAAACAAGCTCCCACAAAACCATCAAGTGGTTTCATATAATACCATGAGTTACAAAACCACCGATCCCACATTTAATATTGGGGTTTTTATTAAATAAATCTCCCCAATATTAAATAAATATAATTACAACTTACATTCAACACATAACATGACCCTAAGAATGTTAAAACCTAGTGATGTGCGTACTTCTAGGTTCCCCTAGGTGCACCACATGCATAATAATAAATTAAACATTATTAAAATTATGCAAGGTTTACAACACCTAATTCCTAAAATTTATTTTTGAACAAATGCAAGCCTCATTATCTATTTATTACATTGAGAAGCATAATTACAATGGTAGCATTGGGTCAATTTGAATGGCACAAATATGCTCACAAGCTCCTTTAACTTAAATTTGATGGCCATTAATACGAAAATCAATACTAATTATTAAAAAATAGTATAATTTTATAGAGAGTTAAATGTTAAATTTGTATCCTTAAAATAATAAAATTGAGGATTGCAAAGAAAAATATTTTTTTTTTACAATTTAATACAAGATAATTAATAAATGTAAACAAATATTACACAAAACTTAGCCAGATTAATTAATTAAACTACTTGGAACTAATAATTGTAGCTTTGTAAATTGTACACCTTTATTAGTGTATCCAATTTCGCACTCTCCTAGCACCTATTTTAGTATTTCTCTTTCTTCCATGCATTATGAGACCTTTATTGATTTGATTAATATTATGGGTCTTATTCCACACTATTACATTATCACACTCTTATTTGGGCCCTTAATTCTAGATGTGCTCTTTATCATTTTATCCCAATTTATCCTAAATCCTACCTCGATTACAAATTCCAAGACATATTGTGCATATCTATACATTATGGTTTGAACCACCGAGTTGGAATCAACATTAGAACCTCATTATCTTGCATTCCTCGAAAGTCAGAAAAATGTTACTAGGGTGACCTACCACCTTGGTCCCACACTTTTTTCCTTGAATTTTGAGAGAATAATATGGTGGTCCTATCTAATTTAAACCCACTTCGTGTGAAAATATCACAAATCTAAGTCGTTCTAAAGGTGATTTCAATAATAAAATCTGTTGGAAACAACAATGTAGGAAAACTAAGAGGGGGGGGCGGGGGGGGGGGGGGATCTGTTTTCACCAAACTTAACCAAATTAACATCAACTTTAAATCTGATCAAGAACAACAATAAAAAAGATAAACACCACATCAAAAATACACATAACATAGATTTTTGATGTGGAAAACTTGGTTAAGGGAAAAACCATGGTGGGAACCTACCCACAATATGATGATACTTTGTAGTAGTATGTGTAAATATTACAATGGGGAATGCACATGCATTCAGGCACACTACCTAGAGCTTACTGCTCAAAAACAACAAAGGGATACAACCCTGTGAAGGCTCACTAGCTTACAAATACCGGACACCAATCCAGATTACATGAATTGAAAGAATAGCATCTCCAAATGCCAAGTTATAGTTACAGTTAAGCACATATACTCAAACTTTTCTCTTCACATTTCTGCACACTCTTTCACACTTATTTGCTTCTCCTCTGCTACGGAAAGATCAAAACAATATTCGCACATGCAGATGGATCTCCCAAACGAATATTACATGTATTTATACAATTCATCAACCTATATTTCAAGGTTGACTCAACTCATAAGACCTAATTACAAAATTACATCACATGATACATAGATCCATATACAAACCAATACAATATTGGCAAGGACATATCATGGACCCAAATCAAATCCTCGAACATGCAACACCACCGAATATCTCGCCAAGATAATCCACAACATGCAAGAACCATTGGATTGGCCAAGAATTCGTATAATATGAAGAATACCATTGGACCAATAGAATCTTCAATAACACGCACAATGATCAATGCAGACCAACAATACGCATAGCACATGATCTAGAAACACCAGAAAGCAATGTTTATTCTTCCACAACAACCGCAACAACTTGGATCACTAGAATCATCATCATCTCTCTTTCAGAGCTCAAGAACAACTGACAAACTAAAAGATATGCTTGTGAAGTTTTAAATCATGAACCACTTGAACTGAGGACACACATGACCAAAATCCACAACATAATGAATCAATTCTAGAGAAATACAAACCATAAATCACAACTTTGCAATATAGAACCAACAAAAACTAGTCACCATACTGGATCACACAACTTGATCAAATCACCTTCCAGAACATAGAAACTCATGTTGAATCGACTAAAGATACTAATATTTGAATCCTTAAATCCGCATCAACATATCTACAATCAACCAACCAAACCAAGTCTCTGCAACACTGAAGCACAAAAATATAAGAATATGTTGACATCAATGACAACAACACATTCCAACAACTCTAATATCCAACAAAATCTCTATATCTAGATCATCTTATCTTAAGCTAATATTATCATCCAATTCAAGAGCAATTTTTCTTTCTCAAGAGAAGATTTGATTCAAGGAACACCAAACTACATCATGGCATCTTCCATTTATGCTTAATCTATTATTTCATGATGGATTTTATGTTACTTATCATGTTATTGCATCAACACATGGGGGACTTATCCTAAGAACATTACATCACCTATCGAAGGTATAATTATCTACATTCAAGCATTTCAATATCAGATCTAGCCTTTCCCTCAAAAGGAAAGTTTTCCAATTCAATTCAAGTTCTATTTCTATTTCAGTTAGGGTTAATTCCAAATTTGAAGTTTAACCTAAGGCAAAATCCTATCCACAACCCCTTTCTTTCCTCTCACGTGTAGCTACAGGTACCTGATGGAGCCGAAAGACCTTAGACAACATCAAGAGCCCAACACATATCCAATATCAAAATTTGGACTTAGTTTTCAAGGATGAGGGCGCTGGGGTGCCCCTTTCCCAGGACCAAGGCGCTAGGGAACCCTGGTCCTCAACCTTTTTTTATCAAATTCCATAGGTGGCTTCCAAACTACTTCAGGTTGTAGATTCTCTGATAATAGATTAGCCTTAGAAGACTAAGGTGCTGGGTCACTCTAGTCCCGTCAAATCGACATCAGATTGTAGCCACAGGTGCACAGTTAGATTTATTGCTTAGTTATGTGTCTATTACAACATTTTTGATTATCTATCAGTCATTTACAACAACTTAAGTGTTTACTTTCTTCATACCTTATCCATTGTTTTGCATCACTTCAACATACCTCCATAGTTCATTCACTTTCCATAGTAGCAAAGGAATAGAAACCCTAGAAGTGTCAATTGACTCTCTTTTACAAGATTTAGTCAAATATGATCACTCTAGGTGATTTCGTATTCCAATGTTGGTATGAAAGTGGATCTTGGTCTTATGTTTTACCTGACTCCATTTTCATACTATATAATAATATAATAATTTTCAATAATTAAATTGTAATTTTGTAAATGAAATGAATGGTGGTACTTGGCTCTATAATAGATAAATGATTACCTTTAGAGAAAGTTTTAATATAAAGAAAGATTATGCTAAAAAAGTGATGCCTTTCTATCAATGAAGTACCTTGGAATTCGAATCATATCTAGTTTTTATCAGAAGAAAAATTCACAAGCTTTGGATATTTTTGCAGTCGTAAGCTAGCCCTCTAATTCTAGGTTCATCCCTACACACAAGGAATTCTTATTATTTTGCTTGCCTAGTAGATTTATGTCTACTTCGCTATTTTTACTAATCTAAAAGTTGACAATATTTTAAAATACCTTGAAAGGCTTATCATTTATTGTTAAGAGACAATTTCTCCTCAATCAACCCTTGGATTTATGTATACAAAGATTTGATATGATTGGGTAAATGCCATATAATGATGGATGTATAGTTTTTACTCCTTTCAAAGCATCAAATCAAAATGTGTTAGTGTTAATCATTTCTTCAATGTTTTACAATGAGAGAGAATTCCTAAGAGATTATGGATGTGAAATGAAATAAATAAAATATTTGTAAATAGTATCACATAACATCATATTTTATAGACTGTGTGATTAGTTAGTTCATGGTGCAAAAAATATGAACCAAGGTTTTTAGCCAAATTTGAATTTTGGAATTTAAAAAAGAAGGGGACAAGCCCATGATTGTGGAAATATCTTAGTGCTGGAAAATAGTCAAATATTGGTGACTAACAATTGCACAGAGGTAAGTGCACATATAAATGTGATAATTAGTGGATAAGGCAAACATATAAAATAATGCATGTGTAAGGATAGCGTATAACAATGTGTATGCATGTAGATAGATAGAAGGTTTGGACAATGAAGCAAACTTTGTTTAAGTTTTTACTATTAGTCAATCTAAACATTTATATGGAGCTAAATGTATAAGAATGTGTATGCATGCAGATAGATAGAAGGCTAGGAGAATCAACCAAACTTTGTTTAAGTTTTCACTATTAGTCAATATAAACATGGATCAAGATTATTCCTCAAATTAGACAAGAAAACCCAAAATGAAAAATGAATTAAATATACAAATTTTAACTTTGCAAAGATATAATTTAAACACGATACTTACATCTTATTTATAAATAGTATTAATTTAATAATAATTACTTTTAATATAAAAAAAAAAGTAATATAGTATATATAAATTAATAAATAATTTATAATTCTCGAGTTTTATGCTTAATAGTAATGTATAATGATATGGTCAATTTTGATGGATCAAATAATAATAATTTATAATATCATATTTGAAAGAATCTTTTATTTTTCTTACGGTCAACAATTTCTTGTAGATTCTTTTCTTATAAAGAAGATAAAATCTCAATTCTTTATTCTGAAGAAAAGAAATTTCAACTCTAGCATCTTTTAGATCAATATATTGATAATTTATAATTATATCATGTTTATAATAATCTTTTATTTTCAGATTGTCAACAATTTCTTGTAGATTTTTTCATATAAAGAAAATAAAATCTCGATTTTTTACCTAAAAACAAAAAGATTTCAACGCAAAACTCGTACTCAAATCAGACACTTCAACAATTTTATAGATTTAATATAAGACCCTCCAACAAAAGAATCTGTAATGTAGACTGTCTTTTTTCTAAATAAAGCCTTTTATAAGACAATGCTTTTCATCTATCGTAAAAGTTAGAGCAAATTGTAGCTAGAAAAACGAAGACTTGTTGGCCCTCTCCCATAAGCTTCGACAGTGAAAACCCAAATGACCGTTCTTCTTCCAATAGAATGATCCTGTAAGAATTGTTCGTGCAATAAGATTAGAAGGTGCTGGATTTTCTAAATTCTTACTTATGTTTGTCTGCAGAATGAAGACATTTGCTATAATTACTTGAAGAATATGGCAGCGTACCATAATTCATCTTAAGAAATTTTCAGAGATAGTGATTAAAGCTGGCAAATGGTTGTCTCTAAGTTTAGAAAATATAAACATATCACTCACAACCTCAGGCTAGAATCATATCTGTCTGACAATTTAGAGGAGCACTGTCTAGGGAATAGAGACAAATTGTGAGAAGCCAACTAAAATATGGCAGCATAGCTATCATATTAGTAGGTACAAAAGAGAGAATGGGTTTGGTTTTTTTCTATTGGATTAAAGCATATAATGAGTACAGAGAGCATAGGACAGGGTCTGAGAAAAGGTTTGATGGTGGCATGGGGATCATGGAAAGATATAATTATAAATTAAAAAATAGTGTCAGGTTTTGTCTATTATATTTGTGTTGGTCTAGTGATGGAGAATTTGTACTCTTAAAAGAAAGGCTGCAACTTTTGAATCTCGCAGGAGGTAAGATATGTATGTCTCATCTGTAGCGAAGTCAGATGTCTCTTACAAGAAGTATGTGGTAGTCTCATATAATTATAAGTCATCTGTAAACCCAAAAACAGATTATTAGATATCATGAACTGTAAAAAGATCATTTCCATTTCATTTCCAATATGCCAACTGTTTAAACTCTTCCATTAAAATGAACCATTTCCGATACATTAACTGAATGTTCAAAACGAAAACCTTAACACATATAATTGACCCAACATACAACTACTTATGCTTTTGAGAAAATCTTCTGCAACTTTATGATGTCTTTGTAGCTTTAAAAAAGTAGAGAGTGAAGTGATAGAGAATCTTCAAGTACAAATGAGAGTGTCCTCCATTAAATGGTGGGAATTGAAGCATATGTAGGAGACATCATTGTTATTCTGGTTTGAAAAGCAAAGTGAGGGCACTGGTAAGCACTAGCAATGGGCATCTACCATGATATTTTATGTCAGTCTCCAAGTCAAATATGATTGGGAAGATTTTCTCAACACAAGGACGGTAAAGAAAAAGCAGACAATGGTGATGGGTGCCCACATGCAGGCTTGAGGCAACAGATCTCTTTGGTCCCAACAAAGATCAACATGAAAAGACTTGTTACATTTCCCAAACTCCCGAATTCAACTTTTCCTTCTTCATTTCTGCATACGACCAAAGAAATAAAGTGTTCAGCTGATGTTAAAAGTACTCTAAAACTTTGATGGTGATGGGCGTTGACAACACCAAAAAGCACATGATAGGGAGAGCCCACTGCCATGCAGCCTTTGCTTCTCAATCTGCACTTCCAAGGGGACTTCCTTGGTGCCCTCCACGGTTTAAATTTGATGGTTGTATATATTATATTAAGTCATTTAAAAAATGGAATGAAATTATATTTTTAAAAGCTAAAGATAAGGCGAAGTTGTAAATATATTAAGCAAAAAATATAATAGGTATCAAATTATTTTGAAATAAAAGTCATAGAATTAGTAAGAGGAGTTGATAGATCACGATAAGAGGGTTTCTTTTAGTTATTTGTGACGAGACATCCTATTTGTAATGAAACAACTTGTTCAACAGAAGAGTATGATAGGAAATATGTTTAAAATACTTAGATAATGGTTCCTTCATTTTGTTTATTGTCATGTCATTCCTTACAAAGAAGGCTCTATCAAGGGACCTTGTCACTATCTTGTCAACTTGAAGCATCCCTATATTCTAACAAAGAAGTAATAGAAGTCACACATGTCTATTGGCTCGATTAATGTCCTTGATGTTGAGGAGAGCCATCTCAGTTATGAGAATTATGTCTAGTATTACTATTGTAGCTACTACCACATCTTGTCAACTTGAGGTACGCCTATATTCTAGCTAAGAGGTAATAGGAGTCACACATGTCTATTGGCTCTATTCATGTCCTTGATGTTGAGGATAATGATGCGAGCCATGAGAATTATGTCTAGTATTACTGTTGTAACTACAACCATATCTAGTCCCTCAAAGAGTAGATGTGACCCTATGAGAAGGGGGAGGTGTCACACGTACAACAATACAAGGAGCATTAACCAAATGTTCAATCTACAAATGGAAAACGTTTAGAGAAACTTTGTTAGTTTGTACCTAAATCGACAAAAGAACATTAGAACAAATCATAAAATTGGTCTACAAAGAAAAATGATAGTTAATAGAAGCTCCCAAAAAGAGAGTTGCATCTTTTTCTTTCCAAATATTAAAAAACCTTTACTTCTAAAAGCATGTCAAGTTTGGACTTGAACATAATTAACGTTTGACCACTCACTTAGAAGAACCACATGCTAATAAATTACCTCAAATCTAAAAGATCCAAGCATATTATGCATCTAAATCCAAATAGCTTGAACCCACAAAAAAATGTTCTTAAATTTTTCCAAATGGCTACAAAAAGAATAGTAGGCATTAGCAACACCAAATAAATCAAATAAGAACTAATGGGAGACCTTAGTAATGAATACACCAAGAAAAATGAGCAGGCCTGGGTTCTAAAATGGGAGACCAAATTACATGAAATATGTGTTTGCATACTACAAACCCCATCTATCCAATAAATTATTTTCTTCTCAATATGAGAAGTAAAATATTATCAAAGAGAATAATACTAAAAGGAAAAAATGATTCTAATAAAATTGAAAATGTCACCATGGTCAATCCTTTTCCAACCAAAGACATTGAGTTATGGAGGCTTAGGAAGAAAAATTAAGAATAGAAAATTTAAATTTTTGTCACATATGCTAGATCCTAAATCTAAATAGAAGGTGTAACATGGAATTGTAAAGCATTTTTTTACATTATTCTCTTTTCTCAAGAGAGTGGGAAAATTGTTGACAAGAGACACTATTCCGGTAAATATTGATGCATGAGAAATGTTTAGGAGTTGTCATTGATGGCAACTCAATTCAAAAATCATATCCGGTACATGTAGGTTTGATTTAGCGGAAGTTGTATTATCATTAGGCATAAGTCTGGAAGGTGAAATACAGTATCCGACAATGTATGAGTACATTGTGCAGATCTTGATTTTGGTTGCGGTAATAGAGGTAGATGATTTGAGGTTCAAGGCAACTTATTCTGTAATCCTAGTAACTGGTGTTGATTCATGAGCGAGATTGAACGTCCAGTAACTGGTAATTTAGGTAGAATAGAGCTATTATGATGTAACGTGTGATCCAAAATCTTTGGGATGATTTCGTTGATTGGTTTTGAGTTCAAGGAGATTGAGCCGACATGTGTGAATCTTTTTATCATCTTGTTTAGGTCCGCATATGAATTTGTTGATGAATTGAGCTGACTTATGGTTACGAGTTTCATGTTGCATGTTATGCGGTTTTTGGAAGCCAACATGGGAATTGACTTAATTTTGCTGATGCGGATATATAAGACCGATACATTTGAGCATTTTATGAGGAGGTATGAGTGTGATAAGTCTGTATGAGAAAATGTGTAAAGTTTAATGAATGTGATTGAATATTTTAGTGCTCTGGTATATGACATAGCAACATAACAGAGTAGAGAGACATAAAAGTGGTAGAAGAACTCTTGAGCTTAACTGAACTGCTATTTGACATTAGTAGATGCTATTCTTTAGTTCAGACACCATTTTAATTATTTGTAATCATTTGTAGGATAGTGATTCCTCCGGGGTTGTAGCCCTCTTTTGTATTCTAGGCAATGTGCCTGAATGCAAGTGCATTCCCCTTTTGTAATATTATCATACTCCTGATCAAAGTATAATAATATTGTGGGTTCAAATCCCACCGTGGTTTGTCCCTTTCCAGGTTTCCACATAAATTTTTTGGTGTTATGGTTTTGTGGTTGATTGTTTTATGTTTCTGCACTTTACTTTCATTCTTATGCATCTAGTGGTTTAAGAACCAGTTTAATAAGTTTGCAAATTGCAGAACACTGATTCAACCCCCCCTCTCTTTGTTCATTGATTCCAACAATTGGTATCAGAGCTTAGTTCCTCAGAATGAGCCTAACTACATGAGGAAGATCTGAAAGATTGAATCAATGGACTCCAGTTTGCATAAGCAACTTACTGTGGCACTTGAAGATCTTGATGCAACGATGAAAGAAAAAAAGTAGCCTGAGGAGAAGTTTGGATGTTGCTGAAAATTTCATTGAATCTCTGAAAGAACAAGTGAACACATCCAGAGAGAAGAGAAAGGAACTGATGGATAAACTCAAGGAGAGAGAAGAACAAAGCATTGACAATCAAGCCCTACAAGACAAGACAAATGAATGTGAGAAGCTTACTAGAGATAATGCAGTCCTAAAGAATGAGATGCAATCCATTGTGATGAAGCTGACAAAGGAGATTGAGGACAGGAAGAAGAATGAGGAAAATTTGACTCAATCATGGAAGGATAGATCTGAAGAATGTTGCAGATTGAGCTATGAGAATGATTAGTCGAGACTTGAATTGGTGCAATCCAAGAATCATGGGAAAGAAATTGAAAGGCAGATCACAATTTTGAGAGATGAACTTTCTACTGCTAATGAGTACAAATAAAAATTCAAAGCTAGCTCAGCTAGGCTAGATGAGATGCTAGAAAATCAGAGAAGTGGAAAAGGCATGTGAGGACTTGGATATGAGAAAGGAGAATACTTCGGTTTTGGACAACGAAATCATTAGAAGAACAAGAGACCTCTGGTAAGACAACCTAATTCTTATAAATTCAATGGTAAATGTTTTGTTTGCAAAAATTTCGGTCATTTAGCAAGTCAATGTAGAAATAGGATGATGACCTACCTTTACCGGTCAATATTTCAAATGCAACAATTTTGGTCATAAGTCAAACATGTGCAAAGAAGTGATGAATAATTTCCAAAATAAGAGACGCTATGCTTGTGGATTGTTTGGACACATTTCTAACCAATGCAGGATGGGACCAAATCAAATGAATTGTAGGCCTATGCAATGAAATGTTGTTTGCTATGCATGCAACAAATCCGGTCACATTGCAAAATATTGCAGAAGAAAGAATGTGAGCAAGAATGCTTTGGTAGACAAGAATAATCATATGAAAAGGGAAAAACAAAAATTGAAGAGGTCAGAGAGAAACATAAGAAGATGTGGGTTAAGAAGGAAGATTCAAATGCATAGAATGGATCCACACCTGATTCCGGTGTTGGAACCTCATCTGGTAACTAAGGCATTTGACCTTAGGGGGAAGCTTTTCAAGTAGATCCTTAAAACCCCCTTTCAGAGATCTGTAACCAGTTGAGTAAGGTTGTAGATGATCAAGATTAGTTGTGCAGTTGATATTCAGAAGATTACATGCCTATTTGAGAATCCGGTGATGAATTCTTGGAAAAGAGGGTATCCAAAAAGCCTTTAGGGTTGTGCATTTATTACAACTTAAATTTAGGTTTTCGGTGGATAAAAAGGCATTCTATCATTCATTCTTCACATTGCAAACAAAGAGAAAGAGAAGGAGAACGAGGCAAATGAGATTAAGCAACAATAACAGAGCTTGAAGCGATCCGAAAGTGATTCCTAGCATCTGATTGTAATTGAAAAGGTATTTATCCATGTTTGAACTGTTTCTCATACCCTATTTTTGAAATGGCATCATCATCTGGTGTAGCAACTCCATTGGTAGTAGAAATAACTGATAGGGCATGGCTAGTATTCAAGAAACATCTATTCAAATTAGTCGAAGATGATCCGAATGGAGCATTTTCCTCTGTGCCATATGGAGTGTTGCATAATGAGGATATTAGGGCATACATTCACTACAATTTTGAAGAACTTGGGAATGCAGACATGTTATCATTATACACTAAGCATATGATGGATGAGATGGGGAAGTTGGAGCCTAATTTTAAATCAATGTAAGACAAGGGTTTTATGCAATTTGTTCACTTTCCCATTTTTGATGAACCCGAATGGGTCAGGTATGTCTTGAGTCAAATCCATGATGAGTTTATATGGCTAGATAGACCTCACAAGATCACTAAGACTGCCATTCAAGTGGTAACCTATTTAAATACAACTGTTGATATCTCTGGTTTGAAACATGTCAAGAACACAATAGTGACAGAGGTAACCGGATCCCAACATGATAACCGATCAATGAAAATAAGTGATATCATTGAATATGATGTGAGATTTCTTCAATGGTGACATGATATAAGGTGTACTAGACCAATAGACAAAATTCAATATCCGGTACTACAATATATGTAGCCTATCAAATACTCAAGGAGGACAAGAAATGTGATCTGTGTGGAGTTCTTCTTAGTGAATTAATGAGTAATCTAAATAAGATTAAACAAGATAAGAAACATATTTTCAAGTTTGGTTCTTTGATTATCTATTTGGCACTTTACTTTTGGAATGAAATCTCCAATATAGGAAAAGTATAGTGGGATTATGATAAACTAGTGGCAGTTCAAATTAAAGAAGGTTTGTAAGGATTGGGTGATGTAGTAGCACATAAATCTGCTTTGTGGGGTTATTTCAAATCATTTTAGGCTAAGATGAAAAGAAGAGAGAGGATTCCAAAGGACATTTTAGAAAAATATAAAGATACCATATGCTTTATGGTAGACAAAGATCAATGCCATATGGAGGCAGTAGAACCAAGAACAATATGGATCATGCCCATGGGGTATGAAGTAGATGAAAACACTCTTGATGCTTATGCACAACATCTTCTAAGTAAACCATTAGATGAGAAGGAAGAGAGGTTTGATATTTATAGAAAAGTATAGACCTGCATAAGAAATTCATTGAGCTCAGAAGAAAGAGGAAGGTCGGAAAAGAAGTAGAAGAGGTTGTAGAACAAATGGGAAGGAAGTCGTTCAAAGGGCTAGGGAAAAGAAACATTCTAAAAGAGGAGGACTTGGTAAAGCCTAAGAAGTCAAAACGGTCTCCACTCCTCCCAGGCAAACCAAGACAAGGCAAACCAAGTCTGCACCTACCTCTAGTGCACAAAAGCCTATTTCTCTACCTAAGCCACAAACCAAGTCAACCGATGGAGAAAAGAAGAGGAAGAAGGAGAAGCCTAAAAGGGACTATGTTGCAGCCACTATTGAAGATGTAGAGACAGAGTCTGATGAAGTAGTGAGAGAGGTGAAGAAGACAACTACCTATGCTAGGGTAGTGAAGAAGCCTCAATTTGGTAAAGCCCAGCCGAGCAAGAAACAAAGAATTGAAGTTGAGCCATCCGGTAGAGCCATATCAAGCTGAAAGCCTAAGTCTGAGCTTGATGAAACAATTGATGAAGTGGTAAAGGAAGGTAATTTGAAGAATGTATCTATATATTAGGATAATTGTGATAAAGATGATCAAAAAGCTATAGAGGAAGTTGTTGTACAGTATATGACTATTTATAGAAAAACCTTGATAGAGATATCATCTATGATTCTGAAGGGATTGTATGATATTTTGGATGCCAAGAGACATACAACCAACATTGAGGATGAAAGAATAAAAGAATATGTATTAGTTAATTTGTGTTCTATCATTTCTAAGGATGAAGTTGATTGATTGCTAAAGATTGCTAAAGACAGATTTTGAAGCAAAAAGAGAGTTAATAAGATCATGCTTGGTAAAATAGAGTAAGTTGCCAAAGAGACAAGAAATTTTGAAACAATTTTTAAAAAAGCACAGATATGAGGTAAATCCGACAAAAGATGACACCCAACTGGAAGAGCAGACATAAGATACCTCCATTTTGGAAGTGCATACAATAGTTTATGGTGTGCAGAAAGGTTAGCCAACTGAGAAAGCCATTCCGATAGAGAAAACAAATGAACAAACCACAATTGCAGATGATATTGATGCTACTAAGGTTAACAACTTTGGTGAAGCTGAACAAAATCCTCCAGTGATAGAGGTTGACTCTGAAAAGGCAACCAAGGAGATTGTAAAATTTGGATATGGAAAGGGAAAGTCTGATGCTGAGAAGGATGAAGACACTATGAAAGATGCAAGTGTAGAAATGTCAGAGAAGGAGAAAGGAGAAGAGAAGGATGATTAGGCTCTAGTGACAGTGGCAAGAGACACTGCAACAAACAAGGGAAAACAGATTGTCATTGATGATTTAACTCAAGGACTTATTGATCTTAGTTCTCTATCTTTGGTACAAGCACTGAAGCTTGCAATGCTCACACAAGCTAAGACAAGTGAGGACTTACTCAAGTATCACTCTGAAGATAAAGAGCTAATCTCCATGGCAGAAAATGTGACAGAGAAAAATTTGCCATCATTCAAACCAGATACAACTGATACTCCCTCTAGTAATCTTAGAAGCATTCTCAATGCAGTAGAATCTCATTTTGTGTCTTTGGAGAAAGCGACAAATGCTAAAATTTTGACTTGGTTTAATGCTATGAGACTGAGAACAATTTTAAAGATGATTGAAGGAGATAGGGCCAGTTTGATAACTGCTATGAAGAACATACAAGATATATTAGATGAAGGTGGTCAAATATATAAGTCATGTCTAATTTTTCCTAAGTTTACTATTGACATTGACAAGAAAATCAAAGAGTGTGAAGGGCAGTTAGCTAGCATATCTCAATCCTATGCACCTCAATCAGTCCCTGCTATAAATTTTGAAGCTCAAGTTATAGCTATACTTGATAAGATTAAGAGATTAAATTAGAAAAAGGACTTAATGTTGGGCAGAGTGGGAGAAGTAAGAAGCCTTATCACTCCCTAGCTAGATACATTGATCAATAGTAAGTAATATTCAATGAATGCCTTGAATAAGAGTGTTTCGATAGATCGTAGAGGAGCAGAGATGTATGCCTATCTTTTTAGTGGTCTGATCAATATTTTGGAGAGTTTGAAGAAGGGTTGGGATGATCATCTGCTGTGCGTAAAAATAATTTTTGCAGATATTTTCAAATTTTTGTAAGTAACTGTGTACACTCTTGTATACAAATTTTGGTAGATTCCTATGTTTGGCATTGCTATCAATGGGGGAGAGAGCGAAGTGAAAAATGGTTTATATTCTCAGGGGGATCTTGTTGAGTTTGTTGATTCTTGGAGATTTTTGAGTTTGAGTTTTGCAGTCTTGAATGTACAGTGTCATTTTTCACAGTGTTGCCATCAATGCCAAAGGGGGAGATTGTTGTCAAGAGACACTGTTTCAGTGAAGATTGATGCATGAGAAATGTTTAGGAGTTGTCATTGATGAAAACTCAATTCAGAAATCATATCTGGTACATGTAGGTTTGATTTATCAGAAGTTGTATTATCATTAGGCATAAGTCTGGAAGGTGGAATACAGTATCTGACAGAGTATGAGTACAATGTGCAGATCTTGATTTTGGTTGCATAAATTTAGTTGTGGTAATAAATGTATATGATTTGATGTTTGAGGTAGCTTATTCTGTAATCCTAGTAACTGATACATTAATTCATGAGCAAGATTGAAGGTCAGGTAACCAGTAATCTAGGTAGAACAAAACTATTATGATTTAACATGTGATCCAAAATCTTTGGGATGATTTCAGTGATTGGTTTCGAGTTTGAAGATATTGAGCTAAAATGTGTGAATCTTTTTCTCATCTTATTTAGGTTCACATATGAATTTGTGGATGAATTGAGCTGACTAATGGTTACACGTTTCATGTTGACTATTAAGCGGTTTTTGGAAGCCAACATGGGAATTGACTTAATTTGCTGATACAGATATATAAGACCCATACATTTGAGCATTTTATGAGGAGGTATGAGTGTGAGAAGTCTATATGAGTGAATGTGCAAAGTTTGGTGAATGTGATTGAAGGTTTTAGTGCTCTGGTATATGATAGAGCAAGAAAACACAGTAGAGAGACATAATAGTGGTAGAAGAACTCTTGAGCTTAACCATAACTTCTATTTGGCATTAGTAGATGCTATTCTTTAGTCCAGACACTATTGTAATCATTTGTAATCAAATGTAGGACAGTGAGTACTCCAGGGTTGTAGCCCTCTTTTGTATTTGTGTAGTGAGCTCTAGGCAGTGTGCGTGAATGCAAGTGCATTCCCCTTCTGTAATATTATCATACTCCTGATCAAAGTATAATAATATTGTGGGTTTAAATCCCACCATGGTTTTTCCCTTTCTGAGTTTCCATGTAAAAATTATGGTGTTATAGTTTTTTTGGTTGATTGGTTTATGTTTTTGTAGTTTAATTTCATTATTATGTATCCAGTGGTTTAAGAATCACTTTAATAAGTTTGCAAATTGTAGAACACTAATTCAGCCCCCCTCTCAATGTTCATTGATTCCAACAAAAATAATTATAAAAAAACTACCATTAACAAGTTGTTGGTCAATATTAGAAAGGGAAATACCTTTGATTCACATTTGAGAAATAGTATTAGGAAGAAAGTAGCCAAGGCCTTCCATATCCAATGTAGGAGGGTTTCCTACAATTAATGGTTAGGTAAGAAAAGTAATCAACAAATAGATTTTTGAACAAAATGAAGGAACTCAAGACCAAATCCCAATGATCGAAACATGGAAAAATGAAGTCATTCAATACAATCATAAGCATTGGCAAAATTGTTAATTTATGAAAATGTAGAAACAATTCCATTCCATATCTTTCCAAATAATAATAATAATATTTAAAATATATCTACTTTTATTTAATCTTGTTTCCTTAGGATAGATGATAAGAGGAAGCATATCCCACAAATGAAGATCTCAATGGATTTGGAAATAATTTTTTAAGAGACATTCAATAGTTTGATTGCCTTTTAGTTGCATATCCTTGGGTCACTAGACAAGGGTGATTTTAATGTTTCCTTTGTTAATAATGAGAAAAGGTTTTTATTAGTAGACACGGAAAACATATGGACTAATAATGTCTCACAAAAAAATATAGAGTACATAAGAGAATCCATCGCAACCTTGATCTTTGTCAGTAGCCAAAGTGAAAATCATTTCACAAAGATCAACATAGGTGAGAAATTAGTCACACGTGGGTTGTTGGAAATAAGGAAACCAACAATAAACAAATCTCATGTATTATTGGATGGTGTAGTACCATTGAGAAGAATGATATTGAGGTTTGAATGCATTTGATAATGGTGGATAAAGGCTTGAAGAATCTCAAGAATCTTTGTAACAAGTTGGTTCTGTTAGGATTCCTAAAGATACAAAGAGGGTGGGGGGGTGAATCAGTATCTAACTGGTTAATGAATTTACTTGAATTAAAACATGTAAAGCATATCAATACTGTATACCAGTAAACCAAAAATAATTCAGCAAACAAGAATAACAACAACCACATGAAAAGTTCACCATAACACAGTAGTTTAATGAGGAAACTTGGTGTGAGAAAAACCTCGGTGGGATTTGTGACCCACAATATTCACTTACTGGCCAATAAGGGAATATTACTATTTTACAAGAGGGGCCTGCACATGCAAGAAGGCCAAGTGCCTAGAGCTCACTTCTCAATTACAAAGGAAGTCACACTGACTTACAAAAGTGGATTATACAAATCCAATGTCTTGTACTGCTTCAAATTAGCATCTACTATGCCAGATCCAATACCGGTTTTAGCTTTGCTTCATACATAAACCCTTAACCTATAATTCACATATTAGGTCTGCTTGATTTCACCTATATATTCTCTTTAAATGTTCTACAATGATCTCATACATATATGAGTCATATTACAACTTGCCATGTTGGCTTACAATGATTTTACAATTAATTACAAAATATATTATCAACAAAATTCATGTCGGCCAGAGTGTCAGTATCCATCCTTTCACTACTGGTGTTCTGTGTGTCGGTGTAGAGTTTGTCGTTGCCGGTGCCAGTATATTTGTCTTGACAGTATCATATGATTGCAAGGTTACCATCAATGACAAAACCTTCAATCACCTACAATTTCTCATTGGAGTGTGCATTTGCCAACAATCTCCCTCTTTGGCATTGATGGCAACACTCATGAGAAAAATAAAAAAGTGTTCAAAAATGATATCCAAAAAATAGTCTGCCAAAAAATGTCTTACCAAAAACTGTATGCTCAAAACTGTGTGCTCCCCCTGAGCAGATGAACCATTTTTCTCCTTCCTCTACTTCCCCTTTGACATCAATGACAAAGGTTGTCATTCGCTGTCAATGGAGTCCTTCCTGGTTTCTTGTAACCGGTGGGTTACAATCTAAAAAATGTCTGTCAAAACTAGATTTATTCCATTGCTGAATGTTTTGCAATCTTTTATAGCTTCTTGAGTTCTCTGCACTATACCAGTGAGTATGTGCATTTGCTCTTCCAGTGTCTTTAGTCTAGGAACCAGAGCCTTAGATATTTCTTTTCTCAAAGAAATAAGATACTCTAGTCTTGGACCAAGTTTGCATTTTAAGTCCTTTGCTTTGTCCTTTATTCTTAGTTTTTCATTTTCTAGTTTCTTGATTTTCTCTTCCTGCTCTGCAATTTTCTTCTCTAATTCCAAAAATGAGTCTAATGTTCCAATCAGATTATCAACAATATTATTAGTCTTGTCCTGTGCTTTTTTGATTTCTTTGTCAAGATCCTCTATTAATACATCCGTTTTGCAAGTGTCTCTATACAATTTCTTGAAGTTAGAAATGATTTTAGTGAGTTCTGGTAAAAGAGTATCCATTTCCTCTTTGTTCTTATTCATAATTTCCATAAAGAATTTCTTTTTCTCCTTTATTAATCTCTCCTTAAATGTATCCTCATTTATTTTGTCCAGTGTTATTAGGTTGCCGGTTATTACTTAGACAATGTGTCTAATTGGCTCAAAGAATCTTTGTTGTCTATGTTACACTTTGGAGCTATCATCTTCAAAATTGGTAAAGTGTCATCTATAGCCTTATAGGCTTGTGCATTGCACTCTGTTATTTTCTTTATTGAATCTAATAAGACCTTAGTTACATTAGCAGGTCTGAATTCTGTCGTGGCTATACCAGATGTTTGTCCAACAATTTTTACAATCTGTAATCCGCCGGTTGTAGTTTTGCTTTCATCTTTCTCTGGAGGATCTATTTGAGTTTGCATTTCTACAAACAAAATTTTAGGCTTTTCATTTTGGGCTGGTGGCACTATCTCTATCTATACCTATGCTTCAACCTGTACTTGTGAAGGAGTCTGTTGTTCTACCTGTTTCTCTGTGTTGTCCACTGCTGGTCTTTCCTCTGTTCTGCTTGATGCCGGTGACTTAGTTGGTTTTTCAGTTTTAGTAGTTGTTGGTGGCTCAGTGGATGTATCAGTATGCACATCTATGGTCTTTGCCTTTCCAGTGTTCGGGGGTTCACTTGATCCTTCAGTTTGTTTTAGTTCCCCAATTTCAATGTTTTCTACTGTAATATTTCCTTCCAGTGGCTCTGTTGCCACATCTGATTTCTTAGTTGATTCCTTATCCACCATAATATTGACTTCATGAGTGTCAATGTTCATTGTATATAACACCTCAAAATCAGGATTTGTATCCTCATGTGGTGTGTCCATACTCTTAGTTGCTGGTTGATTGTCAGTAGTGTTTACCGATGGAGTATCTAGAGGTGGTGGGGGTAAGTTGTTTGTTATCTTTATACTGGGAGGTCCACCTACCTTACCTTTTCCTTTGTCCTTGTCCTTTTGATATACCTTGAAGGTTTTAGGTTTTTGATACTCTTCTTGTTTCTCTTTTTCTACCAGGAATATGTCCCATGCATCTACTATTTCCTCTGTTACTTGATTAACCCTTCTTGCCATCAGTGCTATATGCCAGTGAGCAGTTGAGAATACTGACCGGTTAGCCTCAGAGATTAATTGATCTATCTCATCAGGTGAGTTAACAGGGTGTACTGCAAGTAGTTTTTCAATCTTTATTTTCTTATCTAGCTTGACAATAGCTACTCTTGTAGCTTCTATTCTATTATATAGATCTACTGGTATTTCATCAACAACTTGCATCAAAAATTCCTTGAAAATATCTAAGTGTAAGATTACACTGTTCTCTACTTTTTCTTTGTCATCAGCGGATAGTGTGCCATATAATTTGTTGATGTTCTTCAACTTTCCATCCTCTATAATCTCACTAAGAAGTTTATGAATGGGAGCAATAGTTTGTTGTGACTTCTTCTTGGGAGTCATCTTCTTTTTCTTTGGAGTTAATTTCTTTGTTGGGGACCTCAGTGCCTATTGCTTATGTCTTGTCCTCTTTGGTGTAGGAGAAGGTGTCAGTGAAGGTTTTCTTTTCCTTTCAACTCTCCTAAATACAACGGGTATGTCACTTTCTAAAGAAGTTCCAACCGGTGAAAGATGAGTTTTCAGTTGAAGTGCTTCCAACTCATTTTCAGTTATACCGGTTTGTTTTAGCACATTATCTTTAATAGCTTATGCCTGTCGGGTTCCTTTTCTAATAGTTGCCTCAACCTTCTTAACTCTTTTCCTTGATTGAATTTGGCTTTCTATAGTTTTAGCACTACCAAATACTTTTTCTTCTGGTTCCTTAGGAGCTTCCAGGAGGGCTTTTGCATAGGTTTCTATTATGTTGTCATCAATCTCATACCCCATTTCAGTAACCCAGATGGTTCTAGGGATAACTGCCTCCATCCAAATCTCATCTTTCTTCATTACAAAACAAATTTCCTTTTGGTAATTATCCATAATAGCTTGTGATAGCCTTACTCTTGTTTTCATTTGAGCCTTTAGTGATTGAAAGTGCTCATTTATGGTTTTCTCCCTGTTTTCTCCCATATTGTTCAACAATTCTGATAGTTGTTTTCCTACCGGTATATCAAATCCAAAATCTTTGGCACCAATGCCGGGTACTTGTTTCGTTATGTATAGCATTAGACAAACAAGTACGTTTATGAATCTGAATGTTCCTTTCTTTTCCCTTTTGATCTTTCCTAGATTGTCTATTAGATCATCTTTAAGCCATTCACATATGTCTATCCTTACATTATCATTTACCATATCATAGGCACTCTTAATACATAGCCTAGAAACTGAGTTTAACCTATTTGCATGTGTAGCCTTGTAACCTAAGATCATACTGATAAATCTGATATTTACATCTTTTACATCGTTTACCCTTAGTGATCTCTTATCAAATGTTGCACTGGTTAGGCTTGTCACTAGGTCATTTGAGACCTTCTTAGTTTTGTCAGGTCTACTACCAGTGGAGGGTAACCGTGTTACTTCTTTTACTACTTCTTTTGTGATCTTGTGAATAGAGTCTAACCAAAAAAATTCACCATGCACCCTGCTTAGCACGATCCTTATGATATCCTTGGGAAAATCTCGGATACTAAGAATTTCTATGAAACCTAGGGTTTCTATTATCTTGTGTTCAGGTTTGACATTCCTGGATTCATCATAGATTACAGTTTCATACATATTTTTAATTTAATCATCACCTAGTTCATCAATATGATAATGTATGTACATTCTAGGGTCTTCAACATATACTACTCCTTTAGGGATTTGGGAGAATGCACCTATGCTATCATCTTTCTTAGCAATTTTGGGAACTAGCTGAAAAACAGGTCTAGGTCACTTAACAACTTCAAACAACAGTAGGGTTTGCAATAAATTCAGGAGTGGATGAAGATGCCATAGCTATAAATACCTCAATCTTCCTTAAGGATGAATGCTTTGATGGATTGCTTCACTTCTTTGCTTGGAATACCTTCGCTCGATAATTTTCGTGCTCTCGAAGATTTGAATGCTCGGTGAATGGAAAAAAAGGGCCAAAACACTTGCTTTATAATGTTATTTTCACCAGCTACCACATTTAATGCTTGCCGGTTAAGTTACAACTTAACTCATTTGCCGATATAGAAGTAATTTCAACTTCTCACCATCAACCGAGGGAATAATAACATGTATTTCATTTGTTGCTAATCCCTCAAAGGATTTTTCTTTAGTTAGATGAGGAGTCTCCTACCAGTGGAGTGTTACTCTATTCTGCCAGTGGAGGAGTAATCACATCAACATTCTGATCTGACTTTCTGATCCATTGTTTTGAAAATTCTTGCTTTACCTCTTCAACTTTTTCTTTACCTTTCAAACTAGGACCTTTGTTATTTGCCAGTGATGCCTTACTTCTGCAAAATTTTGCAATATGTCCAATCTTGTTACAGGCATAACAAGTCACATTGTTCTTTTGAATAACTTTCCCATATCCTATGCCGGTATGTGTTCTGCATTGATTAGATAAGTGCCCAAATCTTCCACAAACATAACATCTCACATTCATTCTGCAATTTTCTGAATTATGACCAACTTTGTTGCATTTAGAACATTGACCAGTGGGTGTATTAGTGTTCTAATAATTTCTAGATCTATACTAATTTGCTTTATGACCATACTTGTTACAGTTAAAGCATTTGCCATTAAATTTATAAGCATTTGGTTGCCTTATCGGTTTGTTATGATCATGTGTGTTTGCAGTACCAGAGCTTTCACCAACCTCAAATCCAAGGCCATTAGTGTCACCATTAGGTTTCTGATTCTTTAGCATGTCACCAAGTTCTTCTGAACTTTTCTTGAATTTCTCCTTGTGTTGATTTGCAGTAGCCAGTTCTCTTTCCAAGATTCCTTTCTGTCTCATGAGCTCATTTGTGTCATTTTGTGTATGCATCAGATCTGTCTTCAACATATCATTTTCATGACTAAGTCTTGTGTTTTCATTTCTGCATCATTTAGTCTTCTGGACAAGTCTTCTTCATTCTTTTTCCTATCTTCAATTTCTTTGCAAAATCTCATAGTCATATCCTGCATCTCATTCTGTGTTGTGTCGATCTCTTGTCCTAGCTTGTTTACTAGATCGTTAAGAGTTTCCTTTTCATCATTCTCATTCTGTATCTTTTCACAAAGTTCTCTTCTTTTATTTCTTGCAATGGTAAGATTTTCTTGAAGTGCTTGAATGATATCCTGAGCAGCCTTTAGATCATCTTCAAGTTTGATATTTTTCAACTTTTCTGCATCATAGTCTAAAAGAGCTATTTTCAATTGTTCTCTCAAGTTTTCCATCTCTACCGGTGTCAAGATCTTCCTCAAGCTGTTAGGCTTCTGAAAATAGAGGACCAAGCTTTGATACCAATTGTTAGGATTCCCAAAGATACTGAGAGGGGGGGGGGGGGGGTGAATCAGTACCTAACTGGTTAATGAATTTACTTGAATTAAAACATGTAAAGCATATCAATACTGTATACCGGTAAACCAAAAATAATGCAACAAACAAGAATAACAACAACCACATGAAAAGCTCACCATAACACAATAGTTTAACGAGGAAACCCGGCGTGGGAAAAACCTCGATGGGATTTGTGACCCACAATATTCACTTACTGGCCAATAAGAGAATATTATTGTTTTACAAGAGGGGCCTGCACATGCAAGAAGGCCAAGTGCCTAGAGCTCACTGCTCAATTACAAAGGAAGTCACACTGACTTACAAAAGTGGATTATACAAATCCAATGTCTTGTACTGCTTCAAATTAGCATCTGCTATGCCAGATCCAATACCGGTTTTAGCTTTGCTTCATACATAAACCCTTAACCTATAATTCACATATTAGGTCTGCTTGATTTCGCCTATATATTCTCTTTAAATATTCTACAATGATCTCAAACATATATGAGTCATATTACAACTCGCCATGTCGGCTTACAATGATTTTACAATTAATTACAAAATATATTATCAACAGAATTCCTGTCGGCCAGAGTGTCAGTATCCATCCTTTCACTACCGGTGTAGAGTTTTTCATTGCCGGTGCCGGTATATTTGTCTTGCTGGTATCATATGATTGCAAGGTTTCCATCAATGACAAACCTTCAATCACCTACAATTTCTCATTGGAGTGTGCATTTGCCAACAGGTTCCCCTTTCTAATGCACTTGGATTTCTAGGAAACTTGACAAATATGCAAGGATAGGAATTTTTTGGAAACCTTGTCCCCATTCTTGAGCTAAAGAATATGTGCCTTAATATGATCCCCTTAAGTTGTGTTATTGCCTATAGTTTAATTTTGTTGTCAAAGATTGACTATTCTCAATTATAGAGTAGATGAAATGGTTTATCTCATAGTTCCCTAGATATGCAACACAACTTTGAGGTAGTAGACTCGTATGAATGATGGTAGAAAAGTGCTAAGTAGTATGTTTAAATAGTGAGAAATACATTTGATGGTGTAATTTCACCATTTAATCTAATTAATCCCAATGAAGAGGATATGGTTCCAAGTTCTAGATATATGGCATATACACAAGAGTGTGATTTTGATTCAATAATGACATGTTTAGAAAAACTACATTTTTTCCACTTTGAGTGTGACAACTTGTCATTCAATACAAAACTTAATCAAAAAATGGTCAAAAAGGATAATTTCCGATACAAGATCAATTGCAATGATTACAAAATAAAAGATAGTTAGACCTAAAAACATAGACTTATCAGTTTTCACGAGAACTATTTCAATGCTAAATTGAATATTTTTCCAAGTATACCAAGTATATTTATAATGATGATGATCAACATTGAGATAAAATATTCCTAATTAATTATGCATCTAATGCTAGGCTTCTCATTAACTAGATGTCCAACACACATAGATGTTTTCATATTTATTAGGCTCAACTCAAACATACTTAAATCACTACAAATGAGCCAAGAATCAATATGTAATTGTTCCATAATCTGGCACTAAATACTGGATCTTTCAATGATACCATTAGGAGTATAAATATTGACAACCACAAAAGAGAGGTTTTTTGAATTAACTTTGAGGGCATTAAGGAACAAAAATTAATATCATAGGTTTGATCAGCTAAATTTTAAATCCATAAAGGAGAATTGAAACTAGCAACATTGTCACAAGCTAACTCATGATCACTATGAAAAATAGTTAATCGTTCAAATGACATGAAATTCAACAAAAGTAAAATTCTAAAAGATTTAATTCTTAAAAATGAAAAATAAAAAATATTGCTTAGTTGAGAAGTCTTTATTGAGTATCCCACATGATATACTTTCAATTTTGATTTTTTTGAAACCATACCATGAAATAAACTTCTAGTGAGATGAGATTCAAGTGGCATGTCTTTGATATTAATGTCATCAAGAGTTTCATGTATCTATTATTAAAAAATAATATTTTATATTTCTTTAAGACAACTTATAGCTTCCCAACTAAAATGTTGGGTCATTATGCTAAAATAATCCAACACAAACTCACCTTCCTCTATCCATATTTTAGAGAACAAGAACCTATGGCATTGACTTACAGAGAAATTGGAGGAGAAAATTCTTGAGTGGTATGTTGAGAATTTAAAAAACTAGCAAGAAAGGGTGTTCTATTATGTTAAGGGTTGATTATCAGTTTTTATGATTCAATGATATCTTGTGAAGCAATAATCTCTTTCACCTTGTTAACAAGATATGAAATTTTCAAAATAAGTACTTGGTTCTAAGGTCCAATAAAAAAAAGGCCCTTCACTCCATTGTGGTAATTATTCTTCCTACTACCTACTATGGTGATGTAGGAGCATCCCAGAAGAAACCAGACCAAACTAATTCTAGGAACGTGCAAACATCTCTTGAACCTCCTGGAGATAAGGGAGAATGTTGTATGATTGATCTAGGGGTAAGTGCCATACAGATAGGTCCAAAACTATTTGCACTAGCATTGATATTTCCTTCCAACAGACCTAACCACATGTTACACCAACTTTGAGACCTGGGAGGCTAATGTGTATCACTTCCAATGATTGGGATCAATGTTGAAATACATTAAAAGGCATATGAAAGCATCATAAATATTTTGGGAGGGTAGTTAGGGAATAGTAGATAGTGGAATGGTGATCTTAAAGACTCCAACTTTACTATTATCATTGTAATAGCTCATGGTGGCTTGTGAGCTTGCATGCAGGGCCAATGAGTCGAGTGTAAGGAGCATGTAAAAGCCTATGAGAATTTTGTCATTCTCTTATCATCAATAAATGTTGATGATTCATTATTCATTTAACTGTGTGTTTTATTTGAGTATATGTTGGTTGCAAGGTTGGACAATCCATTTCAGACCCAATAACCTTGATTGCATCAAGTGGTATCGGAGAAATATTCAAACCTATGGAAGCAAGAGTTCTGAAAGAGTTGTGTTGTGGATAGATCACTAATTTGAGGCAAGTTACAAGTGCTATCAATCGATTGCTGAAGTGAGGTAGTTACAACCTCAAACTAGATCACCAAATTTAGGTAGTTACACCTAGATCAAAAGGAAAGATCCTACCAAGAAGGATGTTGGCGATGGCCAATGTCACTGGAATGGTGCAAGAGATGAAGGAAATAATGAGAGACATGAAGAATCTATTGGATGTAATTGAGGTAGACCATATGAAGGATATGAACGTGAGATTGAAAGAGGAAAACAATGATGAAGAGTCGAGGATGCAAGAATAGGATGAGGAAGGTCGGGAGGAAGAAGAGTCAAATCAAATCAAGATGATGAAGGAAATTTCCAAGATTGGAAAGAGGCCAAGGATAAAAATCCCTAGTTATGATGGAATCCTAAATTTGAAAGAGGTGTTTGATTGGATAAATGAAATGGAGGAGTACTTAAAATTTGAAGAGATTGATGATTCAAAGTGAGCAAGGCTCAACAAAATCAAGCTGAAGGGACATGGTACCATCTAGTGGAAGGAGGTATAACTGGACCAAAATGAAAGAGGGAAGGAGAGGATCACGAAACTAGATAGGATGCAAATGAAGCTAAAGGGATAATTCTTACCAGCTGCCTATGAACTAGAGTTGCTAAAGAAGCTTCCAAAATTTTTGATAGGGAGAGAAGACAGTGAAGGAGTACATCGAAGAATTACAAAAAATACAAAAGGGATAAAGTCATGAGATACATTAATGGTATTTGAATTAATATTCAAGAAGAACTAAGCTTGGTCTAGATGGCCACCATGGAGGATGCCTACCCATTTGCATTAAGGGTGGAATCAAAGATGGCCAAGAAGGTAGAG
This sequence comes from Cryptomeria japonica, assembly GCF_030272615.1. Lineage (NCBI taxonomy): Eukaryota > Viridiplantae > Streptophyta > Pinopsida > Cupressales > Cupressaceae > Cryptomeria > Cryptomeria japonica. The sequence continues at coordinate 576,967,398 of NC_081411.1, read as the reverse complement.
CGAATGTTGAGTAATAGAAATTGGAGAGATCCAAATATATAGGTACAATATACTGAGAGTAGGCAATAGATGAAGAATCCTTCTATAGAGGGAAGAAAGGAAGCCCAGGGAGGATTCATACCATGACCAGTGGGAAAATGAGGACTATCATCAAGATAATGAATACCAAAGGACATAAAGAATATTTGATAGGGGAGAATTCCAAGGGATATGTTTCAAGTGCAGAGAAGAGGGGCATCAAGCCTTTGAATATCATCAGGGGAGTGTCATGAAGATGAGAGATTGAGGGGATAGGAATGCCTATGATGATGAAGAGAGAGACAAATCATCCAAGCTCACAAGACATCCAGAAAAGGGTGATTTTTTGGTCATGAGGAGAGCCCTATTGCAGAGAGAAGCTAGAAATGAACTTGCATAGAGAAGGAGCATATTCCAAACCGAATACAAGTTAGGCTCGACAAGTGTTGTAAGCTTATCATTGGCAATGGAAACATAGAAAATTTGGTCTCTAAAGAGATGGTGTAGAAGATGAACTTGAAGAGGATTAAGCACCCGAACCTATATCAGATTGCATGGCTACAAGATGATCACAAAATTTTGGTAAGTAAAAAAATGCCTTGGTAGTTTCCACACTGGTTCATTTTAAGATGAAGTATTGTGTGATATCATTCCAATGGATTCTTGTCACCTATTCCAGGGAGACCTTGGTAATATGATAGAAGGGATATACATGATGGGAGGAAGAATATTTAAACCATAACCAAGGAGAGAAAGAAACATATCTTGGTCTCTTTGGAGGAAGAATAGGAGGTGATATGTGGTGGTGCAAGGATCTATCTAGTGGATGGAAGGAAATTTTATACATACAGAAGCATGAGAACACTTGTTTTTCACTCGTTTCAAGGAAATGTAACAATAGGTATGTTAGAGATGTCAACATAAAGGAGAGGAGGCACAACAAGAAGAAGTAGCATAGTTGCTCGAAGATTTATAAGATATTGTGTCAGAGAATGTTCTAGAGGGACTGCCACTGGTTCAAAGTATTAGCCATCATATAGACTTGTGTATGTTTAAATATTGTGAAAATCATTAAACAAAACATAAATGAGACAAATATTGAAATAGAAAGAAAATTAAGATTTAGGAAATGCAAACTTTGCCCTCTTTGTGATGTCCCATCTTCCTCTAATCCCAAGGATTTTGAAGATCAATAGATGTGGCTCTTAGCAAGCAACATGACCTTCAAAACAACTACCTAAAATGTGAGTAGATACATGATTTATGATAAATGCAAGATTGTTATGATATGATGCTAAGATTACGCTAAAATAATACTCTAAATGCTAATTACTAGAAATGATAAATGAAGATTTAAAGAGAGAAATAATACAAAATTAAGCTAAGTACCAGGTCCTGATTGATTGAGAATGAGGTGCTTTTATAGGATTTCCAAGGCCAAAGATGAGGTGGCAGGAATCAACTATCAGGATCTAATCTAGATATATCAAGGGCTAAGGATGGAGAAGTTCAAAGAGAGGTTGGAAGGAGACACATGTCATCCCTAGAGTGACAAGTGTAGATAAGAGTCTTCAACAAATTGCCCATGAAAGGGCAATTGTCAAGGGGTAGAAGACATGTGGCCAAAATGCCATGTCTCCTCAAAAAAGGGTGAACACTCCAAAGGGGTTTAAAAGAGGTTAGGATGTGCAAGTTGGAAGGGATAGGGTTGGTTAGACCCAGGGTTAGATTGAATGGGTTAGGTTAGAGGGTAATTAGGCTAGGTGGTTAAAGTTAGGAGCCATGTGCTCATTTGAATTAAAAATTCAAATAATTGGGAATGGATAATTAAATTCAATAAATATTTAATTTATTTATTTAATTATAGGAATAGGAGAAATGAATTTAATGGGGAGAATTGATTAATTGAGATTAATTAATCAAGGGGGATTTATTGAAATGAACTATATTAATAAATCCTTAGATTTATTTACAAGGAGAAGAATAAAATGGGTAATTAATTAAATCACTTTGCATTTAATTAATTGGGAAGGTTTATGAATAAATCATTGCGTATTTAATTAATTATCTCCAGACCGATTTTGAGTATATACATTTTGGTCCTCTTTGAAGCGATGTGTGGCGACACATAGCTTCAAAGAATTTTTTTGCTTGATGATGCTGATACAATTCGATTTGATGCCCCAAACATTGATTGTCAAATGATGATACAAGGATGCCCCTCAAGAGATGAATCAAATTTTTTTTTGATTTTTAGGATTTTTAAATAATTTTTTAATTTTTAATGAATTTAGAATTTTAACGAGTTTTTCATTTTTCCGATTCCATCTCCCGATAAAAAAAATGTTGATTAATGCATTGCCAAGCAAATTTGGTTAGATTGATTTTTTAAAATATGGGGAAAAATATCATCCCACGAAATTGACCTTTTAACCCCTCTTTTTAAGTTAAAAGTGAAAATCAATTTACCATTCATTTCATTTGCATTTGATAATTTGAAATTTTGAAAAAAAAATTTAGCTTTGAGAGAAGATGGCAATTCCTTGACGAAACCACCAATTCAAGCACGTGCAGTGAGATCAGCAGCCTCTGAAGTATGGACCATCAGTATGTATACCAAGAAACCCTAGTTTGTATGATTTTCGAAAAAATTAGCTTGTTTTTTGGTTTTTCCATGCAATTTTTGTTGTTTTAGTGCTCTAGGTTAGGGTTTCAACGTTTTTCGTTTTGATTTTAGTATTTTTGACTTTTTTAGTGCTCTTAGCCTTTAGATTAGCGTTTTAGGTTTGAATTTTAATGTTTTTAGTGATTTAACATTTTTGGTTTATGATTTAGCATTATAGGTCAAAGTTTTAGCGCATTAGCGCTCTTGGTCCTGAGTTTAGCGCTTTTGGTGGATTTAGCGCTCACAGTCTAAGATTTAACTCTTCCAATAATTTTTTTAGCGCTTTTGGTCCTTTAGCTCTATTAGCCACCGATTTAGCGCTATGAAGGCACATAGTAGCGTTTTAGTTGCTTTTAGCACCAACTGCCCCTGATTTGGCATTTTGAGTAGGCAGTTTAGCATTTTGATGTCAGATTGATTAAAATTTGATTTTTTGATCACCTGTTTGATTGATTTCGATTAGTATCGATTATCGTGATGTTAATAGGTCAATATGATAGATAAAAATAACCTCATAATGAATGAGAGTCGATGATGAAAGCTCAATGAGATTGATTGAATCTCATCTGAGCTGATTAGGTTGATTGACAGATTGAGTGATAATTCAAAAACTGATATATTGATTTGATGTGATTACACGAGAATCTAGGTGTTCTTCAATCTCAAGAGAGATTCTCAAAGACTTGGCAGTTGATACCACACCTTACATGAGCAGAGCTCGATATTATTGACAGATGTGGACTATGCTCATTGATTGATATGCCTTAGTATACGATCAACTGGGGGTTGTTGACCGCCTTGGCTGAGAGGTGGTATATCAAGCATAATACCTTCCACCTTCTAAGTGGCAAGATGATAGTGATGCCTAAGGACATCTATAGGATTCCTGTCATTTGAGATATCGTGTACTATGATTTATACGAGCAGGGTGGGACAGTTGTGCTGAGGAGGATATTCCACGATGATCAGATATGTGGATATGAGATCCCTTGGCAGGAGATGATTGATCTGGCATACGCACCACTTCCTTCAGTTCTTGTTGGTTTCATTAGAGGCTTCCTTTGTCTTGATCACATGTCAAAGGGATTGTCAATTGGTTGGGGTCACCTGCTCAAGAAGATGATCACATAGGGTACATGGTTCTCTTGGGGCTCATGTATGTTGGCCCACTTGTACCATGATCTATATAGGGTTGTATATCTCAAAGCTACCAGTCTCTCAGCTAGTGTGATACTACTCCAGATATGGTCCTGGGAGCACGTAGCCATCACACATCCATTGGAAGATAGGGATCATCCCACCGGGAGACCTTATGTCTATGGGTATATAGGTGTGATTGTTTAGAGAAAGATGGACAAACAAGAGTACTAGTGGTGGGCATTGGATGATCTAGATATAGTTATCTAGAGACTATAAAGATATTGTGAGCCATTGAAAGAGGATGCGCTTGAGATGGCTTATGTATCTACTTCACAATACCTCATTGGATATACATCATATGTGATTGAGCGATTCATCATTACCTAGGTATTGAGGCAGTATGGCAGAGTGCAGGGACCACCACAGGGTACTGCCATATATGCATGATGATGATAGGATTTGGCCGATTGGGGGTCGACTATATCATGCGGTATTACATATGTCAAGTATTAGGCACTTAGGGGGTAGGATTGGGATTATTTGTCATGCGTTATTGATCTAGGGATGACCATTGAGTATGCTTAGTACTTTATTGCTCACCCCTTCCCTCAATTTTCATGTCCAGATGAGCCAGTGCCAACATTGGATGATGATGAGGATAGACCACCACGCAGGGTTGTGAGATAGAGGAGAGATGGAGGTGGAGATGGGAGAGATGGTGGAAGTGGTGGTGGAGATGGTGGAAGAGCTAGAAGTTCAACAACAAGTACAATAGAAGGTTCAACATTAGGTAGTTGCTCTAGGCCTTCGAGAGAGCTTCCTAGTGATTGGGAGGCACAAGTGGTTAGACGGAGGAGATCTGGAGGAGAACCCACATAGGGTACAAGCACGGGGGCAGTGGATGGAGCTAGATAGGTACCGAAATAGGCACATACAAGGTCATCATAGGTATAGATCAGGGTGTCGTTTCATCAGTAGGGAGCACAAATAATTTCCCTTCAGATCATAGTCCAGGGCTTATTGAGATAGTTGGCACAGGTGCAGGCCCAGTTTGCCACACTGAGAGATAAGAGAAATGTTGCGATAGAGAGACATTGTCAGGCATAGATAACCACTCAAGGGTTGACCAAGGATACTCTGTGGGAGCTTACATATTAGTCTGGTCGAGCTAATTACTATAGGACTCTCTATTTCTAGGTTGTTCCCCAGAGAGATGGACATAATCATATGCACAGAGCTCCAGGCATGGGGGATCTCAGTGGGGTACCAAGAGTCGGGGTGTTATAGGCCCTAGGAGAGATCTAGATGGTGTTGGAGGAGTAGGCCCCTCTGGTGGTGCCACAACAGGCACAGGTGTAGCTAGAACCATAGATTTTGGGGAGAGCTCGATGCATCACCCTACTTGACACTCATTTTATTTTGTATACTTTTTGATGAGACATTGATGATTCTCGTGATTCATTTTTTGTGATATCATTGTACATTGGACCTTGATTCTTTTTTATTATATATGAGATGCAACCGAGATTATTTCTCTATATGCTTTATGATGGATGCACTTATTTACCTGGCTATGCATTTACTTTCTATGTGATGATGCATTTGATCTATATGAGGGGATGTTTTACTTTCTATGTGATTATGCTACTCATGAGTTTTATTGATGATGATATATGATGTATGATGGATCTACTTGAGATGTTTATGCTTATGAATGAATGATGTTAATGAATTTATATGTACCATGTTCCTATGGTTATGATTGATGCAATTGTTCCTAATGGATGGATATGTAGTGATTCTATATGTGATGATGTATGTATGCTTATGGTTAATGATTTTATGTACTCTATGATACATATGTGATAAAATGAGATGCTATCTATATCATAAATGTATGATATGCATGCCTATTGATATGACTTCTTTTTTATTGTTTTTTATGATTTCCTCCATGTAATGGATCGTGATGTGAAATGAAATGAAAAAGATACCATGATAATGAAATGCAATATAAAATGTATGTACTAACTAAATGAATGAATGATTTATTGTATAATGATGAATTATGATGTAATGAAATGCCATGAATTGACCTAAAATGCAAGATGGATGAATTGTTTATTTTTGTTGCTGTCCAATGTACTCAATCACTTAATAAGAGCTATAACACCTGTTTGAAGCCTTCAACCCTGGAAAAGTGAGCACCTAGCAGTCTTATGCAAAAAAATAAAATGCAATCTACTCTATATATGCAGATACTATTTAAATACAACACTAGAATCAGACCAGTCATGTGATCATGCTTGTTATCATCATTAAGCCTTTAAATGTGGTAAGCAAGTGAAAACATCAATGGTATAATTGAATCATGATGACTAGAGCACTTTTTCCATGGTTTTTGATATTGCAAGTTAGCACAAGCATCAAGGTAATTGAACCAAGATGACCTAAGTGTTGCTTGCATAAAACATACCAAAATCAACCATTGCTATGTGCAAATCCGAAAGGTCCTCGATGATGCCTTGCGGATCATGTCTTTAGAAAAATTTACACATTATTAATGATTAATTTATAGACAACAAATAAATAAAATATCATATTCCTTCCTCATTCCTCTAGTTTGAGACATCCTTGAGTCACCCAGGAAACATGATAGTGAAAATCAAGAACTCTACAGTTGAACAATCATGCTAAAGTATTTAAAGCACATTTTTTTTAGAAGATATCCTCCATTGATATGCATTTTCAATGTTGCATTTGATAGTTGTTGTGTTAAGGTTTTGATCTTGTGTTCAACGTTGGATGTCCCAGTTTTTCACTTGATAGGTGTTGTCTCACTAGTGTTTTGTTGCCTGTATTTTTTAAACTCAATGTGGATTTTTCTCCTAGCTAGATTCAAGATTTTACCCCCAGTCTGGAAACAAATTTATTATGGATATACATGATGATCCAAGCCATGGTGAGACACCGATGCCCAATTATATACACAAGGATTTTTATGATGGACATGTATAAATGTGAAGGATGGATGTGGAAAGAAGAATGAACTCCTAGATAGAAGAGCCAACTAACAGATAGCGCCTGTTGCCAGGTTTTCACCATATGTTTTTATTGCACTTTTTCCCATATTTTTTTAATTTTATTTTTCACTGTTTTTGTTGTTTTTTAATTTTTCTAGCTTTTTCACTTTTACTTGGATTTTCTGACTTTCTCAAACATAGAACTTACCCAGATGCATAGTATTGATGGGTTCATCGAGCCGGTCATCTTTTGGCATTGACAATTTATATGAATTGGACCCATTTACAACAACCATGACAAAAAGGACCTAACCAGTTTGGCTCAAATTTTCCCTTTTTCTCATGATCTTGCTGGTTGCGTGGATTTTCCCTCAGTACTAAATCTCATAGTTGGAAAACTCTAGGTTTTACTTTGTGATTGTAACTCCTCGCCATCCTCTGTTAATATGCTTTCAAGTGATCATAAGCATTCTAGCGACACTCTTGCAACAACTCTAGTTCTTGCAATCTAGATACACATTGTTCCTCATCTAGAATGAGCCCCTTTAGTGACACTCATAAAGAAGGTATCTCTACTTCGATTGGTAAGATTGCTTTAGATCCGTACACAAGACAATATGGTGTTTCCCCAGTGGGTGTATGGATACTAGTGGGATAAGCCTATAAAACATGATTTAGCTGAACATGGCAGTCCCTACCAGCTTCATTAACTATCTTCTTTAGGATTTTTAGGATATTTTTGTTGGATGCTTCAACTTGACCATTCCCTTGAGGATAATAAGGCATGGAGAATCTATGTTGGATCTGGAATTTCTCAAAAATTTATTGGACATCTTGATTCTTGAATGGTCTTCCATTATCAATAATGATGGAGATGGGAATGTTGTAGCAATAGATAATGTAGTTTAAGATAAAGAAGAAATTTGTTTCCCAGTAATTGTTGCGAGAGGCACTGCTTCAATCCACTTGGTAAAATATTTTGAGGCTATCAAGATGAACTTATGTCTGTTAGAAGAAGAAGGATGAATTTTCCTACCAGGTCTAGGCCCCATTGAGAAAAAGGCCATGAGCTCGCTAGAGGATGGAGCTCCTATGCTGGTGCATGGACTAGATTGCTATGAATCTGGCATTGTTTGCATTTCTTAGAATACTAAAATGAATCTTTCTCCATAGCAGGCTAATAATAACCCAATCGTAAGAGTTTCTTAGCTAGCATGAAACCACTTGAATCAGTTCCACAAATACCTTCATGGCCTTCGTTTAAGGCCTTCTCAGATTTGTCATGTTCGAGGTACCTGATGAGAGTGCTATCCAGACCTAAGACCTTGTTTAGAAAAAGTGTCAGCGATGATAGTGTAGCGAGTAGATTGACGGATGAAATTCCATTTTTGATTCCTGGAAAGGTTAGGAGGAAGGATATTATCTTTTAAGTAGGTGTAAGTCCTTCCATAAAGGGAGGAATCAGGTCTAGCTATATGGCAGACAATTTGTGTATCAGGAGAGTCATGGGTTGGATAAAACAGTTCTTCCACTAGGAATTTGTAACGATCTTGATCTTCCTATGTTTGGAAGAGAGAAGCAACTATATCCATGGCATCTACTACTTTGTTATCATTCCTTGGAACTTGTGTAAAGGTGATCTCAACAAAGTACTTTTTGAAGTCATCAACCAACTTCCTATAAGGCATGAGTTTATCATCCTTTGTTTGATATTCATTGTTTATTTTATTAATTATTAACTAATAATCTTCATAGATATGCAGCTCTATGATGTTCCATTCTATATCCATATTGATTCCAATGAATAATGCCTCATACTATGTCATATTATTGGTGCAGGGAAAGCTTAATATAGATGATTTTGGGATGGTATGACCTTGAGGCATTATGAATAGTATCCCTCCACCTGATCCATGCTATGTGTAGGAGCCATCAAAATATAGTTCCCAGGTTTTCTTAGTGACTGTGAGAACATCCACATCAAGAAACTCAATATGCAATGGATTATCATCATATAGAGGTGCTTCTGCTAGTTGATCTGTGATCACTTGTCCTTTGATAGCCTTTCTGTCAACATACTTGATATCAAATTCGCTTAGTACCATGATCAATTTCGCTAATATGCCTGTCAATGTTGTCATGCTAAGGAGATATTTCAGAGGATCTATTTTTTCTATCAACTTGATTGAATGAGTAAGCATATAGTGTCACAAATTTTGGGATGCGAACACTACTGCTAAACATGTTCTCTCAACTGATGTGTAGTAAAGCTCGTAGCCAACTAGGGTTCGACTAATATAATATATTTCTCTCTCTTTTCCTTCTTGATCTTGTTGTACTAGAAGAGCTCCCAATGATACTTTTGTGGCAGAAATATAGAGCAACAATGGTTTGCCTTTGATTGGTGATGCTAAGATAGGTGGAGTTACTAGATACTCTTTTATTTTGTCAAAGGCTTGTTCACATTTGTCATCCCATCAGAATGAAACATTTTTGTGCAATAGGTGTGTGAATGGATGACACCTATCAACCAACTAAGCTATGAATCTTCTTATAGACTGAAATCTTCCTTGGAGAGACCACAATTGAATGATGTTCTTAGGTGATTTGATTTCCATGATAGCCTTTCCCTTATCCGGATCCACTTCTATTCCTCAAGCTAAAATGATGTATCTCGGAAGTTTACTTGATGTGATCCCAAAAGCACACTTTTTTGGATTTAGCCTCAACTTGTATTATTCTAGCCTTTGAAATATCTTATCTAGGATCTCCAGATGTCCTTCTCTTGTGTGCGATTTTGCTAGTATGTCATCTACATAATCTTCCATGTATGTATGCATCATGTCATGGAAAATAGTTGTCATAGCTCTTTGATACGTAGCACCTACAATCTTGAGCCCAAACAACATGAAGTTCCAACAGAGAGTACCCCAGGGGTACGTGAAAGTTGTTTTCTCTTGATCTTCAGGTGTTATTTCGATTTGATTATACCTCGAGAAGTCATCCATTAAAGAAAACATTTCATGTTCGACTGTGAGATCCACAATGATGTTGATGCTTGGTAGTGGAAAATCATCTTTTAGACATTCTTTATTTAGGTCCCTGAAGTATGTGCACACTTTGGTACCTTTGTCTAGTTTGGAAATAGGTACAATATTGGACACCCAATCTAGATATGCGATTGGTCTTATGAATCCTATGTCAAACAATTTCTTCAGTTCTGCTTTGATGAGAAGAGCTACGTGAGGATGCATCTTTCTCAGTTTTTGTTTGACGAGTTTAGCTCCCGGAGCGACGTTTAGGTGATGCATTATGAGTTCAAGATCCAACCCTAGCGTGTCTACATATAACAAGGTGAATTTGATTTGTCTCCTCTTGAAGAACTCACTATAGTCCTACCTCTCTTGCTCGGACAGTGATGTTACTGGATGTAGGATCTTAGAACTTTCTGAGGTACCAATGTTAACAGCTTCTGTCAACTCAATCAATATGACAGATCTCTCTTGAAAATGTTTTGGTATAGTGTCAAATCTCCCATCCTTAGGAACCTCAAGGAGGTTTTCACCATTAGATATGCCTTTTCTTTTTACTTTTGATTGATCTAATGTTGCCATTAAATGGTTTTCAATATTAGATCTGATATTTGTCTTATTTATCTCAGTTTTGCAGCTCAAAGACTTGACACCCCCCCAGACTAGATGAAGCATTATCAAATTCACGGGTGGAAGTCATTTCTGGTGCTATAGGTTCAATAGCATTGAGATATAAAGAAATGACATGATCATTCAAGAAGGTTTCTATCTCAATGGATCTATTATTTTCCCAATCAATAAGCTCTGGGTGGATTAAAGGTAAAGGATCATCAGGTTGGCTAGTTTCAAAGGTATTGAGGGTCATGATAGAATTATCAATAGTTTAAGTGATTTCTCCCAAGGTCAGGATATTACTCTCCTTGGGATATACTCTTCTGATTTCTCTTTGATTGTCCTTAGTGAAGTTAGAATCAATAAGTTGTGACTCTAATTCAAATGACCTGTATTCTAATATTTTTCCTTCATGCAAGTGAGCTACATCGATGTCAACATCTTTTGTATAGAAAGATCCTTCAGAAGATTTTTCAAGGCATGTGTCCCACTACTACTCATTGGAATCTGTTTCACTAGAAGCTTGTAATCTGAAGATTTGTTCATAAAGGTTATGAGTAGCTTCTTCTTTCTTTTTAGAAAGTCCTTCTTGTCTTCTTTCCTCTACTTCTTCCTGCTACTTGGGAGATGCTTCTTCTTGTTGTTTGTGAGTTGGTCTTAGATTACAGCAATTCTGAAAGGAATTTGAATATGCTGAAATAGTGATCTCTTGTCCATCATAGGGGAAATTTACACACTGGTGGTATGTTGAAGGAACTACTTGCATATCATGGATCCAAGGTCTTCCTAGAAGTATGTTGTAGGATAAATTCAGGTCTAACACTTGACAAACCATATCCCTCTGTACGGGTCCTATTCTGAGAGGTAATATCACCGTTCCTTTAGGAGAGATCTCCTCTCCATCATACGCTTTTATGGTGATCTTCTTCCTAGGGTCCACTACTTCTTTAGAAAATCCTAAGGAATGAATTAGATTTAATGCACAAATATTCAAGCCATCTCCCCCATCTATGAGGACACGTTTAATGCACATTTTGTGGATAAGAATCTTAATATGCAACAGAGCATTATGATGATGTTGCAAGGACATGTCATCCTTTTCCATGAAGTATAAGAAATGATATGTTGTTAGATGTCCTACCATGGCCTAGAATTGATCAACATACAAATCCTTAAAGATAGTTCTCTCTACTAAATCTTTTTCCAAAATCTCTTTGTGTGTTGGTTAAAGTTTTAAAATCTCTAGTATTGATATTTGCGCAAGGGTCTTTTGCAATTGATCTACTAGGTTATATTGTCTAGAAATAGATGTCATGTTGGTTATCAGACTTGGCAATGTCACTTTATCTTTGCTTCTAGTGATAAATGTTGCAAGGTGTGCGCCCTTGGTCTTTGTGCAACAAAAGCAGTGTGTTTGCGAAATGGCTTAACCACCTCCCATGGATTCTATAAGTCTAGAGGTTGTATCGGGCATTGACAAGTCGATCTTTTGGTGCAACAAAAATGACTCCCATCAATTGGTATCAGAGCTGGGCCATGGGTTCGAACCCCGCTTGTGCTGAAGGGGGGATTGTTGCAAGGTGTGAGCCCTTGGTCTCTGTGTAGAAAAAGTGGTGTGTTTGCGACATGGATTAACCGCCTCCCATGGATTCTATATGTCTAGTGGTTGTATTGGGTATTGACAGGTCGATCTTTTGGTGCAACAACCACTCCCATCAATAACATGTGTTGGTTTTGGTTGTGCTTTCTCTTTAATAATGATGATGTTAACCACATTGTCATAGGAATGAGCATAGTTAACCTTTTCCTTTTCTTTTCCATCATGTGTGTTTGATAGTTCACCCTTCTCATATTTTGGAAGTGGAGTTTTGATTGCCATGTGTGATTCATTTGTCTTATGCCCATCCAATTTTATAACCTCGTTGTCAATCAAGTCTTGAATGATGTGTTTGAGCCTTTGACAATAATTTTTTTGGTTTCCTTTGTTTCGATGATAATCACAAAAATGGTTGTCATTCCACCATGATGGTTTTACTTTAGGTTCAATGCCTCTTGCTTCTGGTAACGTGATCAATTTGTTTGCAAGAAGTGTCCTTAATGCCGATTGTAATGGTTCGCCAATGTTGGTAAATTTCCTATGAAAGTTAAGAAAACACGGTTTTGGTTTGTTGTTATCTTGGTTAACCAATGGTGTGCGGCTTGATAGATTGAAAATGGGTTGCTTTGGTTGTGAGTTGTTAGCATCTACCCCTCCATCATTGACAATGTTTCTATTTCTAGTCCAAAATTTGGGTTTATCATTGTTATGATTGCTATTGTTGTTGTTATTGTTGAAAGAATTATTTCTTTCTTTGTAAAGTTTTAGTTATCCTTTTTTAACCATAGAATCTTCTATCTTGATCCCATTTCAACCATTGTATTAAAATTGGGAGGACATTGTAACTTTAGCCTATAGCTCATTTTGCTTGTGAGATTGTCAATGAAGATATCCATTTTTTTGTTATCTATCACAGGTCGAGAATATCTTGCAAATAAATGTCTCCATCTTTGTAAGAAGGTCATAAAAGGTTCTTCTTTTTTTTTGTTTTATGTTGCACAAGTCAAGCATGATGATCTCATGTTGTATGTTATAGGAGTATTGTGATATGAATTCATCCACAAGTTCTTCAAATGATCTAATTCTTGGTGGCAATTTTGAGAACCACTCCATAGATTGTCCACTTAGACTTCTTGGGAATAAACACATGAGATATGTTTCATTATGTGCAAACTCCATGCTCATGGTGCAAAATTCTCTGATACGATCTTGGAGATCTATTTTTCCATCATATTTGTCATACTTTGGGATCTCACAATTTTGTGGAAAAGGCACCATGTTTTAACTCTTATCAACAAAGGGTATGGACACATGTCCTCTAATGAATATATTTTGACAGTGCCTCTTTTCATATCTTGTATTTACTGTTGGAGTGTTTGCATTTGTTGGGTAAGCATCAAAAGAGGATTGTCAACATTATTTATTGTTTCATGGTGGTTTCTTATCCCATCATTGGTTTCATTATGAGTGCGATTTAGTGTATCCTCAAGTCGGTCATTAGTATTTTGGGTACCACTTGAATTTGCATTTTGTCTTAAGTTTTCTATGTCAAAGTTTTGAGGTAGTTTAGCACATAAATTAGCTAGCATCAATAAATATTTCTCCTTTTCGGTTCCTAACATCTTTTCCATAAATTTTCCAAATTTGGGATGTTGTTGTATTTCTCTAAGTGCTTCATCAGTTATTCTTCCTTATCTTCATGTCCAAATCGATGGAAGAAAGGATTCTCCTTTGCCATTGTAGGTGTTTTTCTTTCCTTTCCTTTGAGTTTTTATTTTTGAGCCTTGGTTAATATGGGTGTACAAGTGATCTAAATGTTTTGAAAGGTTTGATTTTTGAAATTGTGATTAAATAGGTGATTAGTTGTTGAGGTAATTATGAAAAGTTGATTCAACCACTTCTGTTGAGATATTGAGAGCATCCTGATCTTTGTTCCAAGGAACACATTCTCATAGGTTCGTCGTCAAAATCATTTTCAAGACCATGCAAATGATTAAAATGGTAGTGTAGGAATATGCGATGTTTCAATAAGAGTTTGTGGTTTATGTAGAGAAATCTTCTCTTTTTTAAGATTGCCTTTCGACTAAGCGTCTTCTTTTTCAAACAAAAAGAAATGGTCATACAAGTATTTGAGAATTTGTAAGTTTTTTTATCCTTTTTTGGAGTGCAATTTTTTTCTATTATTTGACCAAGTCTAATAGGAAAGATATATCCTATTTAGAGAATTAGGTTAATTTGATCTAGCATTGTAGTTTCATGAAGAAGGATGATAAATCCTGATGAGGAACTATGTCTAAGAGATCTATTATCAAAGATGTTTAATTATGTACTTGATATATTTGGATCCTAAACTTGTTTGAGGTGTATACTTGTGAAACCTGTTGTGCCTAGTTTTGAATTTGTCTTCACAGAGATAACCTGAGAAGTGTTTGGAAAAGAGGTGCCCAAAACTATGTTCAACTTTCTGAAAAGGGGTGTGTTTATTCTCTGTTTTGGTGAATTTCCTTATAACGCTAAAAGAAAATAACAAAATGCTAAACTCAACCTATACAGTGCTATTCTTGAACCTCAGAATTCTATGCTACCTAACCAAAATGCTAAACTCAACCTATAGAGTGCTATTCTTGAACCTCATAATTCTATGCTACCTAACCAAAATACTAGAGTTTTGACTAAAAACACTACAGTTTGAACTGGAAACGCTATTTTATAGACCTGAAACACTGCTTCTTAAGCATAGAACACTGATGTTTAGACTTATAACATTGATGTTTAGACTCATAACATTGATGTTTAGACTCATAACGCTGATGTTTAGACTCAGAATGCTGATGTTTAGACTCAGAGAGCTATATTGTTGTGAAATGTGTAATTATGATAGTTTGAACTTTGTGTTTGAAGTTTTTGCTAAGTTTTAATGGATGATATCTTGATTTGATTTAAAAACACAAAAGCTAGATTATCAACAGATTGTCTTTGTCACCAAGTACCACATAAAGTGTATGTTCGAGGCTTTGAAGAAAGCCCAAGTTTTCACGGGTATATAAAAAAGAGACACACCAAGTAGTTCTATCTTAAGGAAATTTGGCTTCACTTTTATTTCTCAGCCCACATCTTGGTACCCTTTCAGCTCACACAACCTTGTCACCCCCTAAAGGGCGCCCATGTTTTTTTCTTTTGCGAGAGCTAGTGGAATCCCATTAAGAGCCTTGCAATAAGTACTCAAAAGGGGAGTTCATACATAAGCTCAAGAGGGACCTATGGTGAGTGTCTTTGGGAGAGATTCTCCCACCTCCCTACACTGAGAGAATAAAAGTGTTTGGAGATGAATCAGGCAGCTTATAGCTAAAACAGGTACTAGTAAGGGCATTGTTTGGCATGACCAATGATAAACTCCCTCAGGAGGCTTCCCAACCTTTATAACAAAGGCTTTATGTATCTCAAGGATATTGGGGGAAGGCTATCAATGCACACTGTCATTAACTCCTATTTTTATCAAAATTACTTTTATTTTATAGTGGGCTAGAGTACTTGGCATTAGCCATTCCCACTTGTGTCATTCTCCCTCACTCGGGCTTATAGGCTACTCGAGAGGCATGCCCACTAAAGATATGCACTAATGAGATAAAACGATGAGTTTAGCTTTCTAATCACCCAAGGAAGGTGAGAGCATACTCACCTATCATGAAAGACACATAAGACATGTTTGTTCTTTGCTCTTTTAATTAGTCTATGTGCCTATTTTAACAAAAAAAAATGCAATGTCTCGGGGCTGCAAAAACATTAGTAGTTTAGCATTCAGTCTTTGGCTGCGAAATATTTTATAAATCCGGTCTTTGACAGCATGGAAGGTACCTGATAATTAGAAAGCCGCAAATTACATTCTGGAAAATGAATTTTTGTAGACATAACTCTAAACGTCAGAATAGAGCATGAAAATGCTAAAATATTAACTGAAAATGCTAAAAAGAGCAACTAGAATGCTAAGCAAAGCAACCAGAATGCTATTTTAGTGACTAGAAACACTATTTTATGGAATTAGAACACTATCTGAAAGACTTTGGAATGCTAGAATATGAAACTAGAATGCTGAAATAGAGAAAAAGATTCTGTGTTACACTACAATAGTTCACCAAAACACCATTTTATGTGTTCAGAATGCTAGATTGGGTACTCAGAACGCTAAAATTAACCTCCAAAATGCTATCCTCTAAATCCGTGAGAACTTGTCAAAGAAAGTTTCCTGCAAGCAAACTTGTTAAAAATCACTCGGGTCTGGCCCCACAGTGGGTGCCAATTAATTTATGTCTAAATATTGTGAAAAGAATTAAAAAAACATAGATGAGACAAGTATTGAAATAGAAAGCAAATTAAGTTTTAGGAAATGCAAACTTTTCCCTCTTTGTGATGTCCCATCTTCCTCTAATCCCAAGGATTTTGAAGATTAATAGATGTGGCTCTCAACAAGTAGCATGACCATAAAAATGACTACTTAAGATGTGAGTAGGTACATGATTTATGATAAATACAAGATTGTCATGATATGATGCTAAGATTATGCTAAAATGATACTCTAAATTCTAATTACTAGAAATGATAAATGTTGATTTAAAGAGTAACAATGCAAAATTAAGCTAAGTACCACATCTTGATTGATTGAGAATGAGGTACTTTAATAGGATTTCTAAGGCCAAAGCTGAGGTGGTAGGAATCGGCGGTCAGGATCTAATCTGGAGATATCAAGGGCTAAGGATGAAGAAGTTGGAAGAGATATTGGAAGGAGACACATGTCATCCCTAGGGTGAGAAGTGTCTAAGAGTCTTCAACAAATTTCCCATGAAAGGGCAAGTGTCAAGGGGTAGAAGACATGTGGCCAAAATGCCATGTATCCTCAAAAGAGTGTGAACACTCCAAAGGGATTGGAAAGAGGTTAGGTTGTGCAAGTTGGAAGGGATAGGGTTGGTTAGACCCAAGGTTAGAGCGAAGGGGTTAGTTAAGAGGGTGATTAGGCTAGGTGGTTAAAGTTAGGAGCCATGTGCTCATTTGAATTTAAAATTCAAATAATTGGGAATGGATAGTTAAATTCAACAAATGATTTAATTTTTTATTTAATTATAGGAATAGGAGAAATGAATTTAGTGGGGGGAATTAATTAATTGAGATTAATTAATCAAGGGAGATTTATTGAAATGAACTATATAAATAAATCCTTAGATTTATTTACAAGTAGAAGAATAAAAGGGGTAATTAATTAAATCACTTTGCATTTAATTAATTAAAAAGGTTTATTAATAAAATCATTGCGTATTGAATTAATTATCTCCAGACTAATTTTGATTGTATACAACTTGATACCAGGAGTAAGTTTGCTTGACAAGGCAACACATGGATGGCACTAGTGGAGAATACAGAGTTGAGCAGACAAGTTCGTGAATTATTAAAAAAGTTATTGATCCAAGAGAGCCCGAGTCCATGCATAATACCTATTTTCTTGGCACCAAAGAAATTTGGATAATGGAGGATGTAAACTGACTCAAGATCCATCAATAGGATTATAGTAAAATACTGGTTTTCTTTGCTAAGGATAAATGACACAATGAACTATTTGAGTGGTGCAAGATACTTCACCAAGATAGATATGAAGAGCATATACCATCATATTAGGATCTAGGAGGGAGATGAGTAGAAGATTGCATTTAAGACAAATGAAGGATTGTATGAGTGGTTGGTCATGCATTTTGGATTCACTGATGCACCTATAACATTCATACAATTGATGAATGAAGCGTTGTTCTTGGGTAATTTCCTAATTGTTTATTTGGATGACATCTTGATTTTTAACAAGACAAGGGAAGAACATGTCCAATATATCCGACAAGTGTTCCAATAATTGATGAAAGAGAAATTGTTGCTCAACGTCAAGAAGTGTAGTTTCATGGAGAATGAGTTGGTCTATCTAGGATTTGTGATCTCCGAGAAAGGGTTGAAGATGGATTTGAAGAATGTGATAGTAATTACAGAATGGTCGACACTCATACACTAGGGAGGTAAGAACTTTTCATGTCTTGGAAATGTTTTACTAGAAGTTCATAAAAAAATTTAGTACTATTTGTGCACCTATGATGGAGATGATGAGGGGAGACTAGAAGGAGTTCAAATGAACATCTGTAGTACAAAAGAGTTTTGAGCTACTGGAACATAAAGTTATGGAGAAACTGCTAATGACTCTACTAGATTTCAATTAGGTCTTTTAGGTGGATTGTGACACTGGTGGCAATGTTATAGGAGCTATTATGAGTTAGTAAGGAAGACCCTTTTCCTATTTCAATGAGAAGCTAAATGATGCCTAGAGGAGATATTTAGTATATGATCAATAATTCTATGTCATAGCTCAAGCATTGAAGAAATGGAGACACTATCTGTTTCTTGAGGAATTTGTATTTGTTATGGTGAAAATTAGGGTTTCACCAATTAAGGTAACAAAGCCACTAACTTTACTTAATTAACCATCACATTGAAAGATGGATGGACCTAATCGATCTAGGATTAATCCCTCTTGGGAAAAAGTCTAAAATTCTGATTAGGTTTACCTAGTTAGGGTTTGGTTCCCTCTTTCTAAGTTAAATTATGAAAATATTGAAATTAGGGTAAAAAAGGTGATTATTGAAGAGATTGAGCATAAACATTGAGATACAATCATCATACGGAGACACCAACCTAGATCTGGGAAAAAGAGGATGTTTCAGATCTATTGCCACAAGTTTGATCTTCTTTTTTGGGCCAAGGGCTCATCAATTTTCTACGGTCCTCTGAATTTGTCGTCATCAAAAGGTGAACTTGTTCGATTCTATGAATCCTATCGATCCTCTTGAACATAGCTCTATACCTATTTCGTACACATAGAAAGAAGGGGGAAATTGTTGGGAATTAGCCAAACCCCAGTTTAGGAATTAAACTTAAATTAAATAATGCAAATACTAAAATAAATGCTAGATAGATATACCTCCGAACTGCAATTGTTGTTGATGATGATTTTCTCTTTGAATGCAATCACATATGTTGTATGAAATGACATGAACATGACAAAACCCTAATCACACACACATGATTGCATGAAAATTGACATGATTTTGCTCCACAGTGATTGAATGATGAATATGCAGCCTTGAAGATCTCTGAAAATTCTTGATAATGAATGCTTCATGGATGCAAGAATGATAAATTGGTTGTAGATGGGGAGTTAGATTGCTTAGATGAAAATAGTGTTGGAAATTGACACTCATTTGATTGGTTTCGATATGTTGTCATTGATGGCAACATGTTCTGGCTTTCATATTTTGGTTTGGTTGTTTACCGACAGACACTTCACCGACACTGACATGTATCTTCACCGATAGGAAGGATTCTTTGGGTATCAACATTGCAGGCTGACATGACTTCATCAGGTTACAGGTATTGGAGTCCGACATTATTT